>NW_025767311.1:0-672152 GCF_003918875.1 Haliotis rubra | reverse complement strand
AATCATTACAAGGAGGGTAACCATGTCAGAACACACAGTGCTCGGTAAGTCCTATATACAATCATTACAAGGAGGGTAACCATGTCAGAACACACAGTGCTCGGTAAGTCCTATATACAATCATTACAAGGAGGGTAACCATGTCAGAACACACAGTGCTCGGTAAGTCCTATATACAATCATTACAAGGAGGGTAACCATGTCAGAACACACAGTGCTCAGTAAGTCCTATATACAATCATTACAAAGGAGGGTAAGTCCACACAGTAGTAAGTCCTATATACAATCATTACAAGGAGGGTAACCATGTCAGAACACACAGTGCTCGGTAAGTCCTATATACAATCATTACAAGGAGGGTAACCATGTCTCAGAACACACAGTGTTCAGTATGAGTCCTACAAGGAGGGTAACCATGTCAGAACACACAGTGTTCGGTAAGTCCTATATACAATCATTGCAAGGAGGGTAACCATGTCAGAACACACAGTGCTCGGTAAGTCCTATATACGCCGGTGTTGGTGGTCACGATGTGCATTGTGTTTACACAGAATGTACATGACAGATGCATCAATAATAGTAATCATACTAACTGTATATACATACACATGCATGCTCATCCAGTGATGCTCAGGGCTGATCATCGTTTTAATAAAGGGAACTACCTTACGTTAGATTATTTATCGAGATTTGGTTTTTGTGACATTGATTTATCTACATTGATGAAGAACCAATTCTTGTGAATTGTTGTTATAATTTATTTCCCTCAATTTCGGACGAAAGGAGTATTTCAGAACTTGGAAATGTTTCTGTTCAAGATAATTAAGCTGATATAAAGAGCAGACCCGTTTGTAGCTTCATGTACTATTTATCGATATCAGTATTCTTGTTGGGTATGATGAGGGTTACCTGTATAATATAGAGAGGTGCTGCCAACACACATCCGTGTTTCTCACTAACGAGGGATTTATAAGCCGTATACATCATAGTTATACATACACCCTAGGTGATTACAATGTTGGTTGGTTTCCTAAACGAAATCAGGCTGTTTGTTTATCTCCTAGTAACGTTGGAGTTGTTAGAAGACTCAATAGTTAATATTCCATCAGCAATGAATAAAATATTGACATAGCCATAATTGTTCACATGACAAGTGAGTATTTCCTATTTGTCCCCAGCCCAGGAGTCCGTGGAGTCCACTGCCGAACCCCAGCAAAACCAGGTTCAGGAGACCACAGGGCTACAAGATGAAGGCCTCTGCAAGGTCTGTCTGGAGAAGACCAGTTGCGTCCTGTTTCTACCGTGTGCCCATCTAGTCACGTGCATGGACTGGCGCACCTGCTTTGCGCAAATGTCACGTGTGCCGAGCATTCATACGTGGAACTGTGAGAGTTTACAATGAATGATAATTTGTTGTGAATCTTCAACAAGCCTCATTAAAACTGACTCCACAAAAACGTTATTTCAGAACGTTTGCGTAAATCCTTTAACATCTTTCGTGTATTAATCTTCAGGTTCATCAAAGTATTTTGTGCATTTAATTCAAAATGAAATAAATGTCTTCAGGTTGTGCCCTGGATGGTTGCTATTTGATACATACATACATGCATCAGTTGATTGTACATGCTGGCGATATAATAAAGTAGTATTTACTTGGTTCAAATAACATCGTTTGCATGTTTACAGCTTGTTCAACTTGATCTCATCAAGTGAATACTAATGCATTGCTTGACCGTGCCACAACTGGTTGGCTCTTTTATAGTGAAGGGGTGCACCTTTGTCAGTTGATTGTCAACATGTCCGATCAGCCGAGACCAGGTCGCCGTTTGACATCTCGTGTCGAGAAATCGTCAGCAATGTCCTAACTTAAAAAAAAAAAATAAGCTACAGACGGTTTAATGTTTCCGATGCGGGCTTTTAGGCAACGAGCAGAAGCAGCAGCAGCATCTTGTGTTTCCAGTGCAACCCCGGGCAGAATAGAACTGATACGAAGAAATCCGCAGAGGAGAGGTTTCTTGAAATTGGTGTAAACGGGTGGACTGATTGCTGCTTGGCGACTACTTGGACAGAAATATTTCAGTTGAACATGAAATAGAAAAAGTGATAATTGAACTGGATGTAGATGTAGAGAGTGACAGCGAGAGTGCATCAATTGTGAAAATAACTTGACGTCTGTACATTGTAAAGTTAGTAAACCAACCTAGATAGCATATGACTGTATAAACAATTCAATTAAAACATTGCTTTTAGCAATATTCCAGCAACATCACGGTGGGGACACCAGAAATGGGCTTCACACATTGTACCCATGTGGGGATTCGAACCCGGGTCTTCGGCGTGACGAGCCAACGCTTTAACCACTAGGCCACCACACCGCCCCTGTTTCGCACGAACGCAGCATTGATGACATCCTCTGCTCCCCTATTTAATTAAGTTAACTCGACCTGCCGTTTGTGCCATTTGACCTCCCGGGTCAGGCATATGTAGAGTAGCTCAGGGTCAAGCTAACTGAACAAGATGAACGTTTAGTGTGTTTCCGATTACAATTCATCTTACAGTGTTATAATTAAAGTTTTGTTTCACAAAATTTGTGAACGAATCCTACTTTCCAGATCTTGATTTGCCAATGCCAGTTCTTTTGTGTGCAGACATTGATATTCTATGTGAGGCTTACAAACCGACTAACGAAGCCATTGGGCTTATAGATATTTATAAGTGGTCATAAACGGTGTATGTATGCCCTTAAAAAATGTAGGGGAACCTAAATATAAGCGTTAACAAACTTTTCAAAGGAAGACATCTTATGTACGCACCACCATTTCTCTTTATCACCACCCCTAAACATGTTAGTGAACGCTATCTATCTTAGCTATCCCTAAACACAACGGATGCACGTGCACAAGGCAGTAGCCCCATACACGTGCATGGGGTGTCATTCTTCATTTTGACGGCTTTCAAGAATGTCGATAAATCAGGCTTTACATTTGAATAACATTACTCAAAAAGCAAGGATGGGTAAGTTCGATAAACAAAAGCAACATTCCTGCTGACTTTCGATATAAGTGTCGTGAAATGACACATTTTATATTGTATTCTGAAGTCTCAGTATTATATCATATGATTGCACGATAGTAATAAAGTTCAGTTTAAAATGACCTAAGCACCGGCTTGAAGGTTTACTCCTCAATCGCTCTCCGGTGTTGAGCTATTTTTGCATACACGCGCCTTTGGTTTCTATACATAGACGTAGGGGATTTCCATTGTGTTACTATATAAAGAAGGGGTTTTCCAACATGAGTGTCAGCAGAGTAAATAACGTTGCGGTAGGTGGGCAGACACAGTGAGTGATTGGGTATGGTTTCAGGTTGTTTTTAGCATTATCACAATGGGGGTGAAGGGAAGAGAACACCGAACACATTGAACCGGGCTACTCCGTGCTGGGAATCGAAGCCGGATCTTCGAGGTGAAGAGTAAAAAGCTTTAACCATAAGTATTCCCCAAAGCAAAACAGATGGTATGCGGTTACGTGTGTGAGAGTGAGTATGTGTGTGTCTCTTTCTCTACAGCATAAACCAACGCTTTGCTGACACGTGTCCTTTTAGTTCATTCATGCACGTGAATGGGGTTTGTATTGCACAGTTTTCAGTAATATCGACGACGAGACTCACCACACTACACGCACTGTACTACGTCAAGAATCGAGCCCTTTAATAACCAGCACGCTACTCCTTGTCACTGCAGTGATATCTCTTGTAATAACTCTGCTTGAAGTATTGAATATCTGGTGAGTGATAACACGGTAGTAACGTGACATAAATGAGTGTTTCCGTGAAGTGTGTGTAGCTGCATACAGCGAGAGGGCGAGAGGGAGGGGCATATTACATTGCTGGACGGCCATCAGTCACAATACTACATGCACGAAAGTATGTATGTGTGTGTACGTGTGGGTGTGTGCGTGCGTAGATATGTATGTATGTACAAATGTATATATGTATGTATACACACATTGGTTGAACATGTTGTGTGTACAAAGCCAACATATTTGAAATCTGTTTCAAAGGTTTATTTACTTTTGGTTTATAAGTAGATAAAAAATAAAAAGAAGATCAAATAACAACGTGTCTTTGATGCATATAGTTGAACCTTCACTAGCTCCAGGTGGTGGGATATCATTAGAAAGAAGAGCTTGTTATCCTCTGTCGGGTTTGATAGTCCAGAGACTACTCACCAAATCCCCTTCATCACCTCAGCTTCTATACCTTCCCAGCCTATGGTGCAACGCTCTTTGCACGTCCACAAGATTCTGATTAATGACGCAATCGTTGCTTGACGTGAGTTCTTCTGTTTCCACCTGGTGAGATGCAACTTTAACTTGGAAGCGAGATAGATCTTGGGGTTTGGGCAATTATAGCTTCTCGCCTGGGTTTGGAGATGTTCATTTCTGCTGCTATCAGCTCCCATGCAGCCACCGACGTGTGGGTGTGATCCTCCCGATGAGCAAATCAGAAACGACCAATTGTTGGCGGTCATGAGACACTCCCTGGAACCATTCTTCAACCCCATATGCAAAGACAACATCAGAAACTATCCAATTGGTATTCTCCCATACTTGACTTGAGTATACCATATGTTAAAATGACCTGATAGTTTTCTCATGTTGTACCACTGTCTATTTATAACATTTACAAGGATGAAATTTAGTTAAAATGTACGTTCATGGGATATACATGTATACTGAGATTTCACCAGTATTGGACTAAATTAAAGAGACATTTACGTACATTGATATAGATCATCTTTGGTGAAAGTTTACCAAATACGAAGCTTGTTTACAGGAGAGATAAAAACATACCCAGGAAAAGTCTTCCTGATCTGCCATGTCTTCGCCTCCAGTGGCCTCTTGATCAGATGCAGTGAAATTGGTGAGGGTGTTCCTGCATCAGAGTATGTAGTTCATCGATACATTGTCCAAATGAAGTAAGTGTTTTCTCGTGTTTATCAATTCTGATACTAAATTGCATGTAAATATATTATTCTGTTTCAGGGTACTACGAGAGTCGGCTGCAACCGAATGTCATTTTCAGAATATTTAATGAAGCACCCTAACAAATCCATTTTCAGTTCCTAGAAATATATTGTGGTCAATTATTATGTAACTTACGGCTATGTTTTCCTCAACGTGCCTTGACTGGAAACCTGAAATGATAATACAGTGGCAGTGAGCCGACGGTATCACAGTATCACGATATATCCTCCTGCTCATCCCTCATTTTCGTCATCATCATTTCAAACCCACACAGACACACACAGACACCACACACAGAGACAAACACAGACACTGACACAAACATATATGCAAACACACACATACAGATTTACACACACAGACATATACATATATACAAACACACAGACACCATACACATATACACACAAACGCAAACACACACACACCTGACACATATATATGTACAAACACACACATACAGATTTACACATACACAGACACACACACCACAAAGGCAAAACACACACACACTTACACATGCATACATACAAACGATGTACCCCCACTGTGCCCACTTTTCTTGGAACAACAAAATGCAGTTATCCGTAGAACAATAGGGGAATTAGTTATTAGTCTTTTCTACTATAACAAAAGTTAGATAATAGACATGTTATACCAACAACTGATTTTCTACAATATATTGTTATACTCCACCGCCATTTTGACTGTATGTAATAATTGATGTGTGTGATATGTACCTTATACCACCATTGGTGGTCTATTGAGAATAAAGTGAAGTGAGAACAAATGTCACAGTCATGTATATGTATACTGAGTCAAAAGGAAACTTCTACAAAATGTAATTTTTAAAAACAATGAAAAATATTTCTCTGATGATACATCTATGTATCCGAAATGGGATCCCTATCTTTCGACTCTAGAAAACGTTAGCAAAACCCACTCAAACCCATCCATTCGTCACGTGCAAATGACGTTAGTGCCAAATCAGGTTTTGCACTTCGCATCGAAGTTTTCTTCTATATGCACGTGTTTGGCAGATAGAGTCTGGAGACGACGTCGTGAACGGTATGCCCAATGTTGTGTACAGGAAGTCGACAGATTCGGGGGCGGAAGTTGCATGGTGTGGGGTGCTTTCTGTGGGAACAACCGTTCCCGACTTCTGGTCATCCGTGGAAACCTCACAGCTGCTGCTTACCGCGACCAGGTGCTCACCCCTGAACGTCATGGACTGGCCATCGAGGGTCCCCTGACTCTTCACTCCAATAGAGCACGTTTGGGATGCACTTGGCAGAAGGCTTCTGTGGTCTTAGGAACCAACCTCAGAATTTGCAGGAACTTGGCGCTGCCTTGCAAGAGCAATGGCGCAGAATCCCAAACCACGTGTTCACAAGCATCAGGCAGTCGATGAGGAGACGGTGTTTGGCAGTGGTGAATGCGCGGGGCGGCCATACACGATATTGAACTGAGAAATTTCGCATTTTTATTCTTGTGTCTTGACATTCTGTATACCCATGTTTTGGAACGGCGGTGTAGCCTAATGGAATTGATTATGGCACTGTCAGTGCATAGAGCATACATCACACCAGATCTCAGCAATGAAATAATAACAATTGAACCATCTTACCATCTCTTTTGTTCTTTTATAGTGCCCTGAAGAAAGAATAACAAAGTTTCTTTTTGACTCAGTATATATAACCACTGCCCACTAGCCTGATACAGACTATACCCCAATCTCTGTTGTTTTAACACTGCCCATTTCCATATGTGGGCACAGTGGGAGTAAAACCATACAAACACACACAGACAGATTTACACACAGACACCACAGACACACCCACAAAACAAACACATTGATTTCAGCTCAGCACTCCTCGATCGTTAAACACCACAACGTTGAACTTAACGAATACAGAAAGGTTTGCACCCGTATGAATATACACGGGACATGAGACAATCCACCCCATAAGTCACCTGCGTCCACGTCGCCCGCGTCACATCAACCATTCTCTGTATGAATCCTCAATATCAGTACACCGACTTTTATGACTAAATAACCCCATGAAGCCACAACTTCACCAGTAGTAACAACAATCTGAATCACATCTCGTGATCAGTTACGCCTGTTCTTGCATCACATTTGTATTGTGGGCCTGTGGTCGCCACCTCCACCTTCCAGTTATGCTCTGAAAGTTACCGTGTGACTAAACATTGAAAGAAGAAGTTAATAAGGTAAGCTAAGTTTGAAGCATCAGACAGAGAGTTGTTAAGAGAAATACTAGTATGTACAGTTACATACATACCTGAGGGAATCAACGGGAACAACTTCCTTATCTACTCTACACATGCAAATGAGCTGCATTTATGACCCGATTTACGTCACAATTGGAGCTGTACATGCGCAGTGGAAGTAACTTACTCATTTTAGATTCAAATTTTGAAAACATTTACATATACACAGTTATTTTCTGTTTTCAAAAAATTGAACTAATGAGAAAATAATCATCATTTTGTCATACAGCCTTGTGGAGAGGTTTTGTTTTACATGTATTTAATTTTTTGTCACTCTGCATCTTTATGCATGGATCCAAGTATGAAACACACGATGCCGTCGCAATTGTCTCCAGTATTGCAAATTCATGGGTAAATCAGTGAAAGGTAATGGCTATTTGATGATCATTGAACGATTTATCTGAAATTTAAGTTACCTTGCAAGAAAATATGTAGCACCATGCTCTAAACTGAACAAATTGACAAAGTAAACTGTAAATAATTCTGAATATATTCAGGATAAAGGTATATTTAATAGATAAATGATGACTTGCGTATTTCATAGAGTATTTCACTTTTATTGTGTTACTTGGAAAACTGGAACATAATTTTCATCCTATTCGTTCCCGTATGAAATGCATTCTACTGCATACATGATGGAGTGTTTGACCAGGAGTTGGGTGTTTGGGCAGGAGATGGGTGTTTGGGCAGGAGATGGTTGTTTTGGGCCGGAGGTAGGTGTGTGGGCCGGAGATGGGTGTTTGGGCCAGTGATGGGTGTTGCCCCGGTGATGGATGTTTGGGCTGAATATGGGTATTTGGACCGGCAATGGATGTTTTGGGCCCGTGATGGGTGTTTGGGGCTGGGTAATAAGTGTTTGGGCCGATATTGAGTGTTTGGGCCGATATTGAGTGTTTTGGGCCGATATTGAGTGTTTGGGCCACTAATGGGTAGATGATAAGATGAGATGCTAGAATAACAGTTCATTGTGCACCCGTCCCGTGTTATGTTGTGTTTGTGAAACTCAAAATGATTGTATTTTGCATAGCAGTTGAAGAGCAAACATTTTCTTGTCAAATCTGTCTGAAGACATTCCGATGCATCACATTCGTCTAGGCAAACCTATTTAAGAGATAAATCCCAGACACACCCAGGTACCCAAGACTAATGAAACAGTGTAGTTAACCCATGTCAAGATCACGCAATGTTAAATGTGAGTCACTCGTTATTCCTTCCTCAGTGGTAACACTCAGTGATAGCATGTCACCAGTCATTCGTGTCAGCACGGGTGACCCAGTCGAAAGTTCAGTTTGTTGTAACAATAGAGAAATGTAACACCGTAGATTCGAATCGCACATTCACCCTGCTTATGTTTCTTTGGTTATCTGATCCATATTTCTTTGTTGTTTAATGCTGCAATCAGCAATGTTCCAGCTATATAGCGGCGATTTGTAAAAAATCGAGACTGAACCTTAAAATCCAGTGGTGATCACCATGACAGAATTTTACACTATACAAATACCAATGCTAAAAACAAATAACTAATCGTTCAACACAGAACATAGCATTACATACTCAGAATGATTACAGCATAACATTTCACTTAGCATAACGAACGTTATTCAACACATAGACAAGTGATTGATAATCAGCATCTGACTGACTGACTGAGTTTGGTTTTACGCCGCTTTTAGCAATATTCCAGCAATATCACGGCGGGGGGACACCAGAATTGGGCATCACTCATTGTGCCCATGTGGGGAGTCGAACCCGGGTCTTTAACCACTAGACTACCCCACCGCCCCATCGGCATCTGAACATATCATGGTTACTGCAATGTTGTGCATGATATGTGTCAAGAACGTCAGCGGTCCTGACCTAACAACAAGCATGGGTTGCTGAAGACCAGTTTCAGCATGAATGATCACATGTGTAAGGAACAGATACCCACCAATGCAGGTAATGTCCAGAACTCCATAGAACAGGAGAAACGTCAGACGTATATTTATTCGGCTACCCTTACCAAAGACTTGGCTAATACATACAGCAGCAACACTGACCCACACTCACTCTGTACTGTGTCCTTCCCCTTGTACAACATCATCGTTTGATTGGAAGATGGCAAAGCGGTAAATGAGCTGTTGCAAATACCACTTAAACATAGGTTTATAAAGGGACAAAACTTCACAGGCATTTTTTTCAGTACTGGGAACATCTCTTTCGTACTCCTAAAACGTATCTGATGACAGTAGCAGTTCGGTAAAACCGCACGAATATAACATGTCAGAGGGAAATAGGAGTCATTCAGGCAAAGTAGCATGGGTCGTGTATAATGGGAGGTGCACAATCGGTATTGGACTCTTGTAGTTATCGGAACAAAGTTTCCAACCTTGACTTGTGGGAAGCAGCAAACCAAGACCCAGTCTCTGCTCAGATCAAGCGACAAATGTGACGTTGGATTGGACATACGCTAAGAAAGCACAAAACAAATATCACCAGACAAGCGCTTGACTGGAATCCAAAAGTCAAGAGGGAAAGAGGACGTCCAAAACAAACATTGAGACGAAGCCTGGATAAGGAACTAAGGGGAGCCGGCTTAACCTGGGGAGGCTACCAAGAGCATAGCCACTGACTTGCAAGCTTAGAGGACAGCTGTTGAAGCCATATGGTCCTCAAGGAGTAAAGAGAATTTAGTCAAGTTATCGGGATATTACAGCAGGGTGACTCTTGAAAGTTATCCAATGTTAACAATGGTAATGCCATGTAACCCAAACAGAGAGTTTGTTGACAACGTTTGACAAAATGAAGTAGAGTTCTTTATGACAGTAGAATATTTGAAACAGGTTTGGGATCGACTGATCTTTAAACTGTGTCGTATTTGAGAATATTTGACATCATCTGCCGTTGTTCCACTTCAGTGCAGATTAGGCTTACTGTTTGAAAGAGCAGTGTACGTTTTGTGAGGTTGTTCCCCGGTATTTGGACAGCATCGCACAAACGCAACCATCATCAACAATAGAGTGTGCTTGCACGTGGACTCATCAACTGTGACGTGTGATTGTTTCTCAATTGTATTCAGGCATGTCTTTGTCTTCGTCAAGTAAACGTCTCTTATTTGTACATCTGTGTTGAGTGTTATGTGGGCCTGAAGACCTTACAGTTTCAATATCTCTGAGGTTGTAGCATTTGTCTCATAGTCCTGAAACCTTAGAGATTTATTTGTAATTTCAGTGTAACATGACACTATTCATGACATTACGATGTTGTCATATGCTGATTGACAGTGAGATTTAGTGGATATGATCCTCGCAATGAGGTCGCCAATGTTTGCTCCAAGAATTCGTGTCGTGATAACAGTCCTGTTGAATATGTCATATTTATCTTTATACACACTAGCCACAAAAGAATCTACATTGTTATAATTCTTTCCAAATGCCAAGTTTCCAACGTTGATTCCAAGGGGAAACTAAACAGGTAACCGGAATCAGTCCGTAAGAGAATTAGGTGTAAGACCAACAAACAACAATGCAATGAAATATAATCAACAGTTGTATTCTTTTTATATTTATTTAGTTCACAAATCAATTCCAATCAATACAAACGTATGAGTATGGCAGTACGTATTAAACAAGAACAATACATTATCAAGCAGCACTTGAAAGACAAATTGTTTTCAATTTTACTGTTCCTAGTATACGTACAATTTACGCCTGGGAAAAAACAAGAACTAAGGACATTCTATAAATGTGCATTCTTTCCCATTTATGATGGTGTCCTTTATACCATCCCATTCCAGGGTACAGACAATGTTGCAATTCCACAAGGCTCTGACAAACGCCTCCAGTGTGGCTTCGCTCCTTTCGCCTGCAACCATTTCTCGAAGGTTTTCATCATTTGCAAGTCAGAGATTCCTGATTTACACGTTTGAACTTTTCAATCTGGGCAGCAGTCATGCCGAGTTGCAATGCTACAAAATCCCAGTTGCCGCCAATAAAAGGGATAAGCTGCATTAATGTTTTGGGGTTCAACTTCTGGTGTCGTCGAGTTTCCGGAACAGACCTCTGGAACCAACCTTTAAATGCAAAAACATTTTCATAGAAAGTTTTAAGGATTTGTTTGGATTTGTCAAGCAATTAAATCATTTGTATTTATCCTCTCAGTGAATGTAACTTTTATAAGCTCAGTTTTCTAAACATTACATGAATTAATAACTAATGTGCACAACGTAACATCACACGTGGATTCATTCATAGCGTTGTTCAGGGGGTTTCCTACACCTATTTTCAAGTGATGCCTTCTCATTTTTAATACTTTCCAGTCCTACCCACCTGGAAACGATGCCTTCTCGTTTTACTGCTATCTCTATACTTACACATACCCGGGTTTTTTCGAGGCACCTCTAATCTGTGTGTATTTTTCCCATACCAAACTAGACTGAGATATTAAATTGTTTTTCTCAGTATTGAACTAAATTGCGAGATATTTACATATTTTGATCTACATTTTCCATGGTGAAAGCGTACCCGATACTGAGCATGTTTATTGTAGAATGCCGGTTAACATACCAGGAATTGAAGAGTCTTCCTGATCTGGCTTGCCTTCGCCTCCAGTTGCCTCTTGACCAGTCCCACATTGTGTAGAACTACTTTGATCAGATAGAGTAAGTTTGTTGATGAGTTCCTTTAACTCTCCTGTTCCTGTCTAATGGTCTTTAGTTCATCGAAATGTTCTCGGTCAGATAGAGTCAGTTTGTTGAGGAGTTCCTCCTTTAACTCTCTCGCTGTTCCTGTCCCAGGGACTCTGTTGTACTCAGAATATCTTTGCCTAATGCAGAAAGTTTGTTTAGGACTTCCTCTATGCACTCTATCTGTTCCTGCCTAAGCGACTGCATTTTATTCAGAAGCTCTTGGCGCTCTGTGTCATTTGGTTCGATGTTTTCGGTCTGAGCCAAGGTGCCTTCGTTCATATTCAGGTTCTGGAATACCTCCCTAATTTGACCTATATCCTTTTCGTAGTCATCCTGATGCAAACGCAAGCTGATATTGTGAGCATATTTGTTCCGTAAGTCTCTCAAGATGCTGACTTTGTCACTGTCCGTACTGTTCATGAGGGTGTAGTTAATAAACGCTCTACACAAAACTGTCATATCCCAGGCCTCCACGTTGCCAGTTTTAATTGTATTATCATATCGTCCATTTTCTGACTTTGGTTTGTGATCATTAAAAAACGATTCCCCTGAGGTTTGGTCGTCCTGCCATGGTTTGCTCCTTGTCTTGTTCCCATAGCCTCCTGAACAGCTGACGTAGTTCAGGGGCAACGGCCTTGTGGAGAATCCTTAATCCCTTTGAAGTACAGGCGCTCTTCCTCTGATATACTCTGTGGACCCTGGAAAAGATGTATAACCATAGGTTAGTAGATTACACTCAACAATACAATGACAAACTTTAAAATACCATATTTCTCTCGTGTTTATCAATTCTGATAATAAATTGCATGCAAATATATTATTCTGTTTCAGATACTTCGAAGTCGGCTTCAACCGATTGTCAGTTTCAGAATATTTAATGACACCTCTAACAAATCCATTTTCAGTTCCTAAAATATATGGTGGTCAGGGTATAACTTACGGCCATGTTTTCCTCAACGTGTCTTGACTGAAACCTGAAATGATAATACAGTGGCAGTGAGCAGACAGTATCAAGATATATCCTCTTCCTGCTCATCATTATCGACCGCCTCCATATAGCTGGAATATTGCTAAATGCGGCGTAAAACTAAACTCACTCACTCATCATCATTATCGTCACCATCATTTCAGTAAGTTATATTTTTTACAGTTTCTTTTTTCGTCTGTGTGCATTTAAAAGAACCCACGAATACGTTGGTAAATAACCAGATGGTGGCCACATGCGACTCCTAGTTGCGTGTACAGCAACTACAGTAAACGTGGACAAAGTACTGTGGCTATGTGTCCCTGTCCACCCAGCTGTGAATGGGTACCTTTGTTAGGATGGGAAAGCCACATTAACTTGGTGCGCCTAAATTGCTGCAAGAGTTGTATGTCACCCAGGGAGTTGAGACTGAAATATAAGATGTGTCGTTCAGATTTTCATCCCATGACTGAGGGAAAACAAAGCGCCTTAGAGCAGCTGAGCTGAGCTGGATATTGGCGCTATACAAATATAATATAATGCGATTCAATACAATATGTATTTGTCTTCTGATTATGTTTTGGGTTATACATACGCAGAGCAAGCATACACACACAAACGCAAACAGACACTGACACACACACACACACACACACACACACACACACACACACACACACACACACACACACACACACACACACACACACACACACACACACAAGCACACACACACACAAGCACACATATACAGGTTTACACACAGACACCACACACATATACACACAAAACAAACACATGGATCTCACCTCAGCACTCCTCGATCATCAAACACCACAACGTTGAATTTAACGAATACTGACAGGTTTGCACCCGATGTTGTGATCAATATACACGGAACATGAGACAACCCACCCCATAAGTTACCATGAGTCCATATGAATCGCGTCATATCAACCATTCTCTGTATGAATCCTCCATGTCAGTACACCGCCTTTTATGACTAAATAACCCCATGCAGCCACAACTTCACCAGTAACGCCAACTTAAACACATCTCGTGACGAGTTACGTCTGTCCTTGCATCACATCTGTATAGTGGGCCTGTGGTCGCCATTTTCCACCATGTCATACCCATGAGGATATACTGAAAGTTACCGCGTTAGTCAATACTGACAGAAGGAGTTGTTAAGGTAAGGTTAGTTTGAAGCCCTCAGACAGAGTTGTTAAGAGAAATACTAGTATGTACAGTTACATACATACCTGACGCAATCAACAGGAACAACTTCCTTCTCTACTCTTACACATGCAAATGAGCTGCATGTATGACCCGATTTACGTCACAATTTGAGCTGTACATGCGCAGTGGAAGTAACTTACTCATTTTAGATTCAAATTTTCGCAACATTTACATGTACACAGTTATTTTCTGTTTTTCAAAAACTTTATCTAATGTGAAAATAATCATTATTTTTGTTGTTAAGAGAAATACTAATAAGTACAGGTACATACATATTTGAGGGAAGCAACAGGAACACCTTCCTTATCTACTCTTACACATGCAAATGAGCTGCATTTTACGTCACAGCTTGAGTTGTACATGCGCAGTGGAAATAGAAAACTCCTTTTAAGTTATCGTGCACTTAAAGCCACATGCAAGCATTTAGATTCAATATTTTTGCATGTTCATGGATCATTTCTATTTTCAAATAGTTTGAAATAATGAGTATATGACCATCATTTTGTCATACAGCCTTGTTTTGTTTGTCACTCTGAATCTTTATGCATGGATCAAAATTTGAAACGCATGAGGTAGCTGCAATTGTGTCCAGTATTGCAAATTCAGGTGGGTAAAATCAGTGAAAGGGAATGGCTATTTGATGGTCATTGAACGATATATCTGTTACGATGCATGAAACTATGTAGCACTATCCACTTACCTGAACAAATTGACAAGGTGAACTGGTAATTAAATCTGAATATATTTAGGTTAAAGGAATATGTAATAAAAACTTTCATGATTTGCGTGACTTTAAGAAAGTAACTTGGCATGACTAATTTTCCACTTGCCCTGATTTTATGACATAAGTATGATGATGTAATTATGAAAGAAGAAATCAACATGGTATTTGATGTAAATGTTTACTGGACTATTTATTGGAAAGTGATAAACAGCAAACAAAGAGATAACTCTACTTTATCATCATTGCGAAATTTAATAGCTACATTTTAAGCAGATATGAAATTAAATCAAAGTTTATTTGCAGTTTGAAACCATAAGTGGAAATTATCTAGTAGCCCACGAACAAGTAAGTTACCATTACTTGATTGCCCGAAATGAAAACTGACTCCTCCCGGGCGTCGGGCGATGGGATTTTTGAACTCCTCTATGGACTGGGTATTTGGGCCGGTGATGAGTCTGGGACCACAACAATCTAATATAACTACAAAGTCTCTGGGACCACATCAATCAATATATACTACACAGCCTCTGGGACCACAACAATCAATATAGCTACACAGTCTCTGGCACCACAACAATCAATCTAACTACACAGCCTCTGGGATCACAAATAATCAATATAACTACACAGAGTCTCTGGGGCCACAACAATCAATATATCCACACAGTCTCTGAGACCAAGGCAGTCAATATATAACTACACAGTCTCTGGGACCACAACAATCAATATAGCTACAGAGTCTTTGGGACCACAAGATCCAATATAGCTACACAGTCCCTGGAGCCAAAACAATCAATCTAACTAGACAGCCTCTCTGGACCACAACAATCAATATAACTACAGAGTCTCTGGGGCCACAACAATCAATATAGCTACAACGCCTCTGTGGCCAAGGCAGTAAATATAACTACATAGTCTCTGGGACCACAACAATCAATATAGCTACAGAGTCTCTTGGGATCCACAACATCCAATATAGCTACACAGTCTCTGGGACCACAACAATCAATCTAGCTACACAGCCTCTGGGACCACAACAATCAATATAGCTACACAGTCTCTGGGGCCACAACAATCAATATATATACACAGCCTCTGTGACCAAGGCAGTCAATATAACTACACAGTCTCTGGGGCCACAACAATCAATATAGCTACAGAGTCTTTGGGACCACAACAATCAATATAAGCTACACAGTCTCTGAGACCACAACAATCAATATAACTACACAGCCTCTCTGACCACAACAATCAATATAGCTACACAGTCTGGGACCACAACAATCAATATATCTACACAGTCTCTGAGGCCAAGGCAGTCAATATAACTACACAGTCTCTGTGACCACAACAATCAATATATCTACACAGTCTCTGAGACCAAGGCAGTCAATATAGCTACACAGTATCTCTGGACCACAACAATCAATATATCTACACAGTCTCTGGGACCACAACAACCAATATATCTACACAGTCCCATCTGAGACCACAGCAATCAATAAATATCTACACAGTCTCTGAGACCACAACAACTCAATCAATATAACTACACAGTCTCTGGGACCACAACAATCAATATAGCTACAACGCCTCTGTGGCCAACGCAGTCAATATAACTACACAGTCTCTGAGGAACCACAACAACCAATATATATACACAGTCTCTCTCAGACCACAACAATCAATAAAGCTACAAAGTCTCTGAGGCCACAACAATCAATATAACTACAGGGTCTCTGGGACCACAACAATCAATATAGCTTACACAGTCTCAGGGACTACAACAATCAATATAACTACACAGTCTATGGGACCACAACAATCCATAAAACTACACAGCTCTCTGAGACCACAACAATCAATATCACTACACATCCTCAGGGACCACAACAATCAATATGGCTACACTGTCTCTGAACCACAACAGCCAATATAACAACACAGCATCTGAGACCACAACAATTAATATAATTACACAGTCTCTGGGGCCACAACAATCAATATAGCTACACAGCCTCTGGGACCACAACAATCAATAAAGCTACAAAGCCTCTGGACCACAACAACTAATATAGCTTCACAAGCTCTGGGACCACAAAAGTCAGTATAAGAACACAGACTCTGGGGCCAGAACAACTGATATATCTAAACAGTCTCTGTGACCACACCAACCAATATATCCACACAGTCTCTGTGACCACAACAACCAATATATCTACACAGTCTCTGGGACCACAACAATCAATATAACCTCACAGTCTCTGAGATCACAACAACGAATCCATATACAAAGCCTCTGACACCACAACAATCATTATAGCTACACAGTTTCTGGGACCACAACAATCAACATAACTACACAGCCTCAGGGACCACAACAATCAATATAGCTACACAGTCTCTGAGGCCACAACAATGAATATAACTACACAGCCACAGGGACCACAACAATCAATATAGCTACACAGTCTCTGAGGCCACAACAATGAATATAACTACACAGCCACAGGGACCACAACAATCAATACAACTACAAAGCCTCCGGGACCACAACAATCAATATAACTACACAGTCTCTGTGACCACAACAATCAATATAATCTCTACACAGTCTTTGAGGCCACAGCAATCAATGTAACTAGACAGTCTCTGAGACCAAAACGATCAACATATAACTAGACAGTCTCTGAGGCCACAACAATGAATATAACTACACAGCCACAGGGACCACAACAATCAATCTAACTACACAGCCTCCGGGATCACAACAATCAATGGCCTATGGGACCAAGGCAGTCAACAGAACTACACAGTCAATGGGACGAAACAATCAATATGTCCACACAGTCTCGGAGACCAAGGCAGTCAATATAGCTACACAGTCTCTGGGACCACAACAATCAATATAGCTACACAGTCTCTGGCACCACAACAATCAATATAACTACACAGCCTCTGGGGTCCACAACAATCAATATAGCTACACAGTCTCTGGGGCCACAACAATCAATATAGCTACACAGTCTCTGAGACCAAGGCAGTCAATATAACTACACAGTCTCTGGGACCACAACAATCAATATAGCTACAGAGTCTCTTGGGACCACAAGATCCAATATAGCTACAGAGTCCCAGGACCAAAACAATCAATCTAACTACACAGCCTCTGCGACCACAACAATCAATATAACTACAGAGTCTCTGAGACCACAACAATCAATATATCTACAAACGCCTCTGTGGCCAAGGCAGTAAATATAACTACACAGTCTCTGGGACCACAACAAACAAATATAGCTACACAGTCTCTGGGACCACAACATCCAATATATCTACACAGTCTCTGGGACCACAACAATCAATCTAACCACACAGCCTCTGGGACCACAACAATCAATATAACTACACAGTCTCTGAGACCACAACAATCAATATAGCTACAACGTCCTCTGTGACCACAGGCAGTCAATATAACTACACAGTCTCTGGGACCACAACAATCAATATAGCTACACAGTCTCTGGGACCACAACAATCAATATATCTACACAGTCTCTGGGACCACAACAATCAATATATCTACACAGCCTCTGGGACCACAACAATCAATATAACTACACAGTCTCTGGGACCACAACAATCAATATATCCTACACAGTCTCTGAGACCAAGGCAGTCAATATAACTACACAGTCTCTGGGACCACAACAATCAATATATCTACACAGTCTCTGAGACCAAGGCAGTCAATATAACTACACAGTCTCTGTGACCACAACAATCAATATATCTACACAGTCTCTGGGACCACAACAACCAATATATCTACACAGTCTCTGGGACCACAACAATCAATATATCTACACAGTCTCTGAGACCACAACAACCAATATATCTACACAGTCTCTGAGACCACAACAATCAATATAGCTACACAGTCTCAGGGACCACAACAATCAATATATCTACACAGTCACAGCCTATGGGACCACAACAATCAATATATCTACACAGTCTCTGAGACCACAACAATCAATATCACTACACAGTCTCAGGGACCACAAGCAATCAATATAGGCTACACAGTCTCTGTCACCACAACAGCCAATATAACAACACAGTCTCTCTGAGACCACAACAATTAATATATCTACACAGTCTCTGAAACCACAACAATCAATATAACTACACAGTCTCTGGGACCACAACAATCAATATAGCTACACAGCCTCTGAGACCAAGGCAGTCAATATAACTACACAGTCTCTGGGACCACAACAATCAATATAGCTACAGAGTCTCTGGGACCACAACAGTCAATATAGCTACACAGTCTCTGGGACCACAACAATCAATATAATTACACAGTCTCTGGGACCACAACAATCAATATATATCACAGCCTCTGAGACCAGGCAGTCAATATAACTACACAGTCTCTGGGACCACAACAACCAATATATCCACACAGTCTCTGAGACCAAGGCAATCAATATAGCTACACAGTCTCTGAGACCACAACAATCAATATAACTACACAGTCTCTGGGACCACAACAATCAATATAGCTACACAGTCTCAGGGACTACAACAATCAATATATACTACACAGTCTCTGGGACCACAACAATCAATATATCTACACAGCCTCTGTGACCACAACAACCAATATATCTACACAGTCTCTGTGACCACAACAATCTAATATATCTACATAGTCTCTGAGACCACAAGAATCAATATATCTACACAGTCTCTGAGACCACAACAACCAATATATATCTACACAGTCTCTGAGACCAAGGCGGTCAATATAACTGACAGTCTCTGTGACCACAACAACCAATATATCTACATCGTCTCTGAAACAACAAGAACCAATATATCTACATAGTCTCTGTGACCACAACCATCAATATTCCTACACAGTCTCTGAGACCACAACAATCAATATATCCACACAGTCTCTGAGACCAAGGCGGTCAATATAACTACACAGTCTCTGAGACCACAACAACCAATATACCTACATAGTCTCTGAGACCACAATAACCAACATATCTACATAGCCTCTGAAACCACAACAATCAATATTCCTACAGTCTCTGAAACCACAACAGTCAATATATCCACAAAGTCTCTGAGACCACAGGCAGTCAATGTAGCTACACAGCCTCTGTGACCACAACAACCAATATATCCACACTGTCTCTGTGACCACAACAATCAATATATCTACACCGTCTCTGTGACCACAACAACCAATTCATCTACACAGTCTCTGTGGCAACAACAATCAATATATCTACACAGTCTCTGAGACCACAACAACCAATATATCTACATTGTTTCTGAGACCACAGCAGTGAATATTCCTACACAGTCTCTGAGGATCAGACAAATCAATATATCCAGAAAGGCTCCGAAACCAAGATAATCAGTATAACTACACAGTCTCTGGGACCACAACAATCAATATATCCACACAGTCTCTAAGACCACAACAACCAGTACATCTACATCTTCTCTGTGACCACAACAACCAATACATCTACACAGTCTCTGTGACCACAACAACCATTACATCTACACAGTCTCTGGGAACACAACAACTAATACAGCTTCACAGTCTTTGGGACTACAACAACCAATATATCTACACAGTCTCTGAGACCAAGGCGGTCAATATAGCTACAGAGCCTCTGGGACCACAACAACCAATATATCCACACAGTCTCTGAAACCAAGGAAGTCAGTATAACTACACAGTCTCTGGGACTACAACAACCAATATATCCACACAGTCTCTGGGACCACAACAACCAATATAGCTACACAGTCTCAGGGACCACAACAATCATCATATCCACACAGTCTACCAAGGCAGTCAATAAAACTACACCGTCCGTGGGACCACAACATTCAATATAGGCACACAGTTTCTCTGGCCCACAACAATCAATATATCCACACAGTCTCTGGGACCACAACAATCAATATATCAACACAGTTTCTGAGATGATGGCAGTCAATATAACTACACAGCCTCTGGGACCACAAGAACCAATATATCCACACAGTCTCTGAGACCAAGGCAGTCAATATAACTACACAGTCTCTGGGACCACAACAATCAATATATCAACACAGTCTCTGAGATCAAGGCAACCAATATAACTACACAGCCTCTGGGACCACAACAACCAATATATCCACACAGTCTCTGAGACCACAACATCCAATATATCTACATAGTCTCTGAGACCGCAACAACCAATATTCCTACACAGTCTCTGAGACCACAACAATCAATATATCCACAAAGTCTCTGAGATCAAGGCAGTCAATATAGCTACACAGCCTCTGGGACCACAACAACCAATATATATAAACAGTCTCTGAAACCACTACAAACCAATATATCTACACAGTCTGTGAGACCAAGGCAGTCAATATAGCTACACAGTCTCTTGGACCACAACAACCAATATATTCACACAGTCTCTGAAACCAAGGAAGTAAATATAACTACACAGTTTCTGGGACCACAACAATCAATATAGCTACACAGTCTCTGAGACCAAGGCGGTCAATATAACTGCATAGTCTCTGTGACCACAACAACCAATATATCTACATCGTCTCTGAAACAACAAGAACCAATATATCTACATAGTCTCTGTGACCACAACCATCAATATTCCTACACAGTCTCTGAGACCACAACAATCAATATATCCACACAGTTTCTGAGACCAAGACGGTCAATATAACTACACAGTCTCTGAGACCACAACAACCAATATACCTACATCGTCTCTGAAACAACAAGAACCAATATATCTACATAGTCTCTGTGACCACAACCATCAATATTCCTACACAGTCTCTGAGACCACAACAATCAATATATCCACAAAGTCTCTGAGATCAAGGCAGTCAATATAGCTACACAGCCTCTGGGACCACAACAACCAACATATATAAACAGTCTCTGAAACCACTACAACCAATATATCTACACAGTCTGTGAGACCAAGGCAGTCAATATAGCTACACAGTCTCTTGGACCACAACAATCAATATATCCACACAGTCTCTGAGACCACAACATCCAATATATCTACATAGTCTCTGAGACCGCAACAATCAATATTCCTACACAGTCTCTGAGACCACAACAATCAATATATCCACAAAGTCTCTGAGATCAAGGCAGTCAATATAGCTACACAGCCTCTGGGACCACAACAACCAATATATATAAACAGTCTCTGGGACCACTACAACCAATATATCTACACAGTCTGTGAGACCAAGGCAGTCAATATAGCTACACAGTCTCTTGGACCACAACAACCAATATATTCACACAGTCTCTGAAACCAAGGAAGTAAATATAACTACACAGTTTCTGGGACCACAACAACCAATATAGCTACACAGTCTCTGAGACCAAGGCGGTCAATATAACTGCATAGTCTCTGTGACCACAACAACCAATATATCTACATCGTCTCTGAAACAACAAGAACCAATATATCTACATAGTCTCTGTGACCACAACCATCAATATTCCTACACAGTCTCTGAGACCACAACAATCAATATATCCACACAGTCTCTGAGACCAAGACGGTCAATATAACTACACAGTCTCTGAGACCACAACAAATATATATACACAACATCTGAAAACAACAAGAACCAATATATCTACATAGTCTCTGTGACCACAACCATCAATATTCCTACACAGTCTCTGAGACCACAACAATCAATATATCCACACAGTCTCTGAGACCAAGACAATCAATATAACTACACACAGTCTCTGAGACCACAACAACCAATATACCTACACAGTCCTCTGAAACAACAAGAACCAATATATCTACATAGTCTCTGTGACCACAACCATCAATATTCCTACACAGTCTCTGAGACCACAACAATCAATATATCCACACAGTTTCTGAGACAAAGACGGTCAATATAACTACACAGTCACAGTCTCTGAAACCACAACAGTCAATATATCCACAAAGTCTCTGAGACCAAGGCAGTCAATGTAGCTACACAGCCTCTGGACCCACAACAACCAACATATATAAACAGTCTCTGAGACCACTACAACCAATATATCCACACAGTCTCTGAGACCAAGGCAGTCACTATAGCAACACAGCCTCTGTGAGCACAACAACCAATATATCCACACTGTCTCTGTGACCACAACAATCAATATATCTACACCGTCTCTGTGACCACAACAACCAATTCATCTACACAGTCTCTGTGGCAACAACAATCAATATATCTACACAGTCTCTGAGACCACAACAACCAATATAGTCTACATTGTTTCTGAAACCACAGCAATCAATATTCCTACACAGTCTCTGAGATCAGAAAATCAATCAATATATCCAGAAAGTCTCTGAAACCAAGAAAGTCAGTATAACTACACAGTCTCTGGGACCACAACAATCAATATATCCACACAGTCTCTGTGACCACAAGAACCATTACATCTACACAGTCTCTGGAAACACAACAACTAATACAGCTTCACAGTCTCTGTGACTACAACAACCAATATATCTACACAGTCTCTGAGACCAAGGCGGTCAATATAGCTACAGAGCCTCTGGGACCACAACAACCAATATATCTACACAGTCTCTGAAACCAAGGAAGACAGTATAACTACACAGTCTCTGGGACTACAACAACCAATATATCCACACAGTCTCTGAAACCAAGGAAGTCAGTATAACTACACAGTCTCTGGGACTACAACAACCAATATATCCACACAGTCTCTGGGACCACAACAACCAATATAGCTACACAGTCTCAGGGACCACAACAATCATCATATCCACACAGTCTACCAAGGCAGTCAATAAAACTACACCGTCCGTGGGACCACAACATTCAATATAGGCACACAGTTTCTGGGGCCACAACAATCAATATATCCACACAGTCTCTGGGACCACAACAATCAATATATCAACACAGTTTCTGAGATGATGGCAGTCAATATAACTACACAGCCTCTGGGACCACAAGAACCAATATATCCACACAGTCTCTGAGACCAAGGCAGTCAATATAACTACACAGTCTCTGGGACCACAACAATCAATATATCCACACAATTTCTGAGATCAAGGCAGTCAATATAACTACACAGCCTCTGGGACCACAACAACCAATATATCCACACAGTCTCTGAGACCACAACATCCAATATATCTACATAGTCTCTGAGACCGCAACAACCAATATTCCTACACAGTCTCTGAGACCACAACAATCAATATATCCACAAAGTCTCTGAGATCAAGGCAGTCAATATAGCTACACAGCCTCTGGGACCACAACAACCAATATATCTACACAGTCTCAGGGACCACAACAACCAATATAGCTACACAGTCTCTGGGACCAAGGCAGTCAATATAGCTACACAGTCTCTGGGACCACAACAACCAATATATCCACACAGTCTCTGAGACCAAGGCAGTCAATATAACTACACAGTCTCTGGGACCACAACAACCAATATATTCTACACAGTCTCTGAAACCAAGGAAGTAAATATAACTACACAGTTTCTGGGACCACAACAACCAATATAGCTACACAGTCTCTGAGACCAAGGCGGTCAATATAACTACACAGTCTCTGAAACCACAACAACCAATATATCTACATAGTATATCTACATAGTCTCTGTGACCACAACCATCAATATTCCTACACAGTCTCTGAGACCACAACAATCAATATATCCACACAGTTTCTGAGACCAAGACAGTCAATATAACTACACAGTCTCTGAGACCACAACAACCAATATACCTACATCGTCTCTGAAACAACAAGAACCAATATATCTACATAGTCTCTGTGACCACAACCATCAATATTCCTACACAGTCTCTGAGACCACAACAATCAATATATCCACACAGTTTCTGAGACAAAGACGGTCAATATAACTACACAGTCTCTGAAACCACAACAGTCAATATATCCACAAAGTCTCTGAGACCAAGGCAGTCAATATAGCTACACAGCCTCTGGACCCACAACAACCAACATATATAAACAGTCTCTGAGACCACTACAACCAATATATCCACACAGTCTCTGAGACCAAGGCAGTCACTATATAGCTACACAGTCTCTGTGACCACAACAACCAATATATCCACACTGTCTCTGTGACCACAACAATCAATATATCTACACAGTCTCTGTGACCACAACAACCAATATATCTACACAGTCTCTGTGACCACAACAATCAATATATCTACACAGTCTCTGAGACCACAACAACCAATATATCTACATTGTCTCTGAAACCACAACAATCAATATTCCTACACAGTCTCTGAGACCAGAAAAATCAATATATCCACAAAGTCTCTGAAACCAAGAAGTCAATATAACTACACAGTCTCTGGGACCACAACAATCAATATATCCACACAGTCTCTGTGACCACAAGAACCAATATATCTACACAGTATCTGGGACCACAACAACCAATATAGCTACACAGTCTCTGGGACCACAACAACCAATATAGCTACACAGTCTCTGGGACCACAACAACCAATATAGCTACACAGTCTCTGGGACCACAACAACCAATATAGCTACACAGTCTCAGAGACCAAGGAAGTCAATATAGCTACACTGTCTCTGGGACCACAACAACCAATATATCTTCACAGTATCTGGGACCACAACAACCAATATAGCTACACAGTCTCAGGGACCACAACAAGTCATATATCATCACACAGTCTCTGGGACCACAACAACCAATATCAATAAAGTCTCTGGGACACAACAATCCTACACACTCGGACCACAACATTCAATATAGGCTACACAGTCTCTGGGGCCACAACAATCAATATATCTACACAGTCTCTGGGACCACAACAACCAATATATCAACACAGTTTCTGAGATGATGGCAGTCAATATAACTACACAGCCTCTGGGGCCACAACAACAAATATATCTACACAGTCTCTGAGACCAAGGCAGTCAATATAACTACACAGCCTCTGGGGCCACAACAATCAATATATCCACACAGTTTCTGGGACCAAGGCAGTCAATATAACTACACAGCCTCTGGGACCACAAATATATCAACCAATATATCCACACAGTCTCTGAGACCACAACAACCAATATAGCTACACAGTCTCTGGGACCACAACAACCAATATAGCTACACAGTCTCTGGGACCACAACAACCAATATAGCTACACAGTCTCAGGGACCAAGGCAGTCAATATAGCTACACAGTATCTGGGACCACAACAACCAATATATCTACACAGTTTCTGGGACCACAACAACCAATATAGCTACACAGTCTCAGGGACCACAACAATCATCATATCCACACAGTCTACCAAGGCAGTCAATATAACTACACCGTCCGTGGGACCACAACAATCAATATAGGCACACAGTTTCTGGGGCCACTACAACCAATATATCTACACAGTCTGTGAGACCAAGGCAGTCAATATAGCTACACAGTCTCTTGGACCACAACAACCAATATATTCACACAGTCTCTGAAACCAAGGAAGTAAATATAACTACACAGTTTCTGGGACCACAACAACCAATATAGCTACACAGTCTCTGAGACCAAGGCGGTCAATATAACTGCACAGTCTCTGTGACCACAACAACCAATATATCTACATCGTCTCTGAAACAACAAGAACCAATATATCTACATAGTCTCTGTGACCACAACCATCAATATTCCTACACAGTCTCTGAGACCACAACAATCAATATATCCACACAGTTTCTGAGACCAAGACGGTCAATATAACTACACAGTCTCTGAGACCACAACAACCAATATACCTACATCGTCTCTGAAACAACAAGAACCAATATATCTACATAGTCTCTGTGACCACAACCATCAATATTCCTACACAGTCTCTGAGACCACAACAATCAATATATCCACACAGTTTCTGAGACCAAGACGGTCAATATAACTACACAGTCTCTGAAACCACAACAGTCAATATATCCACAAAGTCTCTGAGACCAAGGCAGTCAATGTAGCTACACAGCCTCTGGACCCACAACAACCAACATATATAAACAGTCTCTGAGACCACTACAACCAATATATCCACACAGTCTCTGAGACCAAGGCAGTCACTTTAGCAACACAGCCTCACAACAACAACCAATATATCTACACTGTCTCTGTGACCACAACAACCAATATATCTACACAGTCTCTGTGACCACAACAACCAATATATCTACACAGTCTCTGTGGCAACAACAATCAATATATCTACACAGTCTCTGAGACCACAACAACCAATATGTCTACAAAACCACAGCAATCAATCCTACACAGTCTCTGAGATCAGAAAATCAATATATCCAGAAAGTCTCTGAAACCAAAGAAAGTCAGTATAACTACACAGTCTCTGGGACCACAACAATCAATATATCCACACAGTCTCTGTGACCACAAGAACCATTACATCTACACAGTCTCTGGAAACACAACAACTAATACAGCTTCACAGTCTCTGTGACTACAACAACCAATATATCTACACAGTCTCTGAGACCAAGGCGGTCAATATAGCTACAGAGCCTCTGGGACCACAACAACCAATATATCTACACAGTCTCTGAAATCAAGGAAGACAGTATAACTACACAGTCTCTGGGACTACAACAACCAATATATCCACACAGTCACTGAGACCAAGGCGGTCAATATAGCTTCAGAGCCTCTGGGACCACAACAATCAATATATCCACACAGTCTCTGGGACCACAACAACCAATATAGCTACACAGTCTCAGGGACCACAACAATCATCATATCCACACAGTCTACCAAGGCAGTCAATATAACTACACCGTCCGTGGGACCACAACAATCAATATAGGCACACAGTTTCTGGGGCCACAACAATCAATATAGCTACACAGTATCTGAGACCACAACAATCAATATAACTACACAGTCTTTTTGATCAAGGCAGTCAATATAACCACACAGTCTCTGGGGCCACAACAACCAATATATCCACACAGTCTCTGAGACCAAGGCAGTCAATATAACTACACAGTCTCTGGGACCACAACAACCAATATATCCACACAGTCTCTGAGATCAAGGCAGTCAAAATAACTACACAACCTCTGTGAACATAACAACCAATATAGCTACAGAGAATCTGGCACCACAACATCAAATATAGCTACACAGTATCAGAGGCCACAACAATCAACATAGCTACACAGTGTCTGTGACCACAACGACCTATAAATCCACACAGTCTCTGAGACCAAGGGGGCGGTGGGGTAGCCTAGTGGTTAAAGCGTTGGTTCGTCACGCCGAAAGCCCGGGTTCGATTCCCCACATGGGCACAATGTGTTAAGCCCATTTCTGGTGTCCCCGCCGTGATATTGCTGGAATATTGCTAAAAGCGGCGTAAAACTAAACTCAGTCAGTCAGTCAGTCTGAGACCAAGGCAGACAATATAACTACTCATCCTCTGGGACCACAACAGTAAATATAGCTACACAGTCTCTGTGACCACAACAGCCAATATAGCTACACAGTCTCTGTGACCACAACAATCAATGTATCCACACAGTCTCTGTGACCACAACCATTATATCTACACAGTCCCCGTTACTACAACAATAAATATATCCACACAGTCTCTGGGACCGCAACAACCAATATATCTACACAGTATCTGAGACCACAACAACCAATATATCTACACAGTCTCTGAGACCACAACACCCAATATATCTACACAGCCTCTGAGAACACAAGAATCAACATAACTACACAGTCTCTGAGGCCACAACAATCAATATAGCTACACAGTCTCTGTGACCACAACAATCAATATAGCTACACAGTCTCTGGGGCCACAACAATCAATATAGCTACACAGTCTCTGGGGCCACAACAATCAATATAGCTACACAGTCTCTGGGGCCACAACAATCAATATAACTACACAGCCTCTGTGACCACAACAATCAATATATCCATACAGTCTCTGAGACCAAGACAGTCAATATAACAACACAGCCTCTGGGACCTCAACAACCAATATAACTACACAGCCTCTGGGACCACAACAACCAATATATCACACAGTCTCTGTTACTGAGGCGGTCACTATAGGAACAGTCTTTTGAAGCACAACAACCAATATATCTGCACAGTCTCTGTTACTAAGGCGGTCAATGTATCTACAGTCTCTTGAAGAACAACAACCAATATATCTACACAGTCTCTGAGACTAAGACGGTCAATATATCCACAGTCTCTTGAAGCACAACAAACTAATATATCTACAGTCTCTAAGACTGAGGGCAGTCAATATAGCTACAGTCTCTTGAAGCTACAGCAGCCAATATATCTACCCAACTAACACAAAACGTTTCTAAAATGTTTTCTAGTGGTGTCTCAGGAAATGTTTCATGAAAAGGTTTGGATAATGTTTTATAAACGTTTTTGTAAACGTTATTTTGAAACGTTATGAAAACGTTTAGAATAACGTGATTAAAACGTTGTCAAGAAACAAAATCAAACCTTCTACGTATCAACGTTTTAGAAACGTTATTGAAACATTGGCGAAGGTTTTTCTAAAGTTTGATTGAAACCAAATCAAAACGATATAAAATCGTTAGTGAAACAATTTGAGGTTAAATTTTCCTGATAGGAATGTCTCCGTGCACTGCATGAATATACATTGATTTGAAAATAATGGTTATGAAATTACACCTGTACAAAAATAGTTGTGAACATTTTGTCAAGTGGAATAGTATGTCGTGTGTTTCATAACTTAGTCCATAACACTTATATTTATTATTTTGTACTCTGCTATTTACTATTCATCCAACATTGTATTGTAAATATAATCCCCGTTAAGTTCAGCCTTCTCTGCGTGGACAACTTGCTATGTCTTGCATCGGTGTCAACTCTCAGGAATGTTCCAAGATACTTATCAGGTCAGAGCAGGCACCCGTGCATTCAAAATCGGACTCGGTACATGGCAGGCGGGAAGTTTCATCACATTGCTGGATGTAGAAGATTGTACAATATACTGTTGTGACAAGACGACAGTTTTCTAAAAGGAGGTATGTGTATTCATATTATTGTTCTTCAGTCAGTAAATATACTATGCGACTTTTAAACAAGAGATGATTTGTCATGAAGAAATACTTTTATATAAAGGTTCATCCTGCCATTAAAAGGCAACTAATCATTTATAACTTGGGTCAGCTGTAAGGAATACACAATGTTAAGTACCGTAAAACTATTGTGGGTAACAATTTGTTTATGGAAATGATGCCCGTATTTTGGGGAAGTATCATACAATATAATCATATGAAATCACTTGCACAATTTGACAAATTGTTTCATTTGGTTGGTAATAAATTCCTATTGTATATGATTAATGATCTACTTAGGTTGACTGATCTGTATATATTTTGTAAGTTTTCGATACATACTAGTTGGAATTTGTACTCTTCGACATAGTTTCACGCCACAGAAATATTATGTAGCAGTAATTTAGCATCATCAAGAGTGAAGGGGCCGTAAATATTTACAGAATTTATTTGTGTTTATTTCAGACGCCAAAACAGACGCAAGAAAAGCCCGATGGCAAAGATGACTGATTATTTTCCATATGTATTGATGAAATAAAGTATTCTTTAAAACATATATCATTGTTTTGTTTTCATTTTCACTAATAACAACGGATGACATGATTAACAAATTTATTTACGTGTATGTATTTATTGGGCGGGATTCAACACGTAGTGTTGGTAAACTAGCCTTGCAACGATATCAGAACATGATATCCTTACTGCTATCTCTACAATGGCAAGAAGGTTCAACCCAAACGTTTCTGAAACGTTTTGGAAACCATACGGAAAACGTTTGCAAAACCTTTTCAGAAGGTTTCTAATGTTTCTCGCCAATATTTCGTCAAAACGTTTTTAAAACATAAATAAAACAACGTTGTTTAAAACGTTTTCGAAACGTTCCTGTGTTAGCTGGGTACACTGTCTCAGGGACCACAACAATCCATAAGGCTAGACAGACTTTCTGTTAATAAAATGTCAATACAGCTTCAAGCAATACTTCCTGGGGTGACAACATATAACTGCACCGTGTCTATAAACCCTGATCTGTCAATATAAAGCCACAGAAGCTGAGATTACAACAGACAATATGCCTTCGGGGTTCACGACAGTCAATGTGGATACACAGACTCTGGGACTACAACAGGCAAGATACCAACTCAGTCGCTTACTGTAGACACATAATATAACTACTTACGATATGAATCCCTGGATTTAAAGACTGTTAATGGTGGCCATATCCCCTCTACTTCAGGGTACACACGAGCTGCTTCTGAACACCCTGCTGGGAACTAGTCAACTTACAATCGAAGATATTTTTAGATGTCATATTGCGTTGTAATAGATATGTACAACGCCACTGCAGGTTAAGAGCGTGTGGCGAGTAGAAATATTTCCGGGTAGCATGGTCATAAAACATGCTTCATACAGGGGCGGAGCAGATTAAATGGTCTCAATGAATCACCGACAGACATTTTACGAATATCATTTTGGAGAAATATGTGCATGTCACAGATAAATAAATCGTATGTCCCAACATATAAGTGGATCAAGAGAGTTGGTATCGAGGTTTCTTTTAGAATCGTACTTTATATTCTTATCAGTTTACAAAGGAAAAGCGACAGTGCTGCGGCAAATAATGATTTACCATATATAGTCTCTGGACCAATGTTATCACTAAAATGCTTCAGGGGTCTGTGGAATAACTCTAAAGGTAGAACTCCACCAACAATATCTAAGCAATATAGCGATTTAGATGTTACGGTTTTGGATCCTCCAGCCTGACTAGCGGACACGCCTCAATGCACCCCATCCCTTCACGTTTTCCTCCCTCCTCCATACATTTTAACTCGACCAAGTCATATTTGCATACGCATATTCTCTCTTTACAAACCCTCTTCGAATTGGGATGTTGATATTTAGCAGGTCTTAGTGTAATCCACAAATGTCTTGCGAACGAGGGTGTAGGCGATGTGTAGGTCATCTCCTATCACCTTACCTATTTATCCCTGTAGCTGAGAACCTTGAAAGTAGGGATATACTGGTCGCTTTGTGTACGAAGTCAGGCGAAAATACATCTGTTCAAAGTGACTGCATCTATAGAGAAATGGTAAGTGTCCTGTAGCTTAAATTATGGCCACTGATCCAGAGCGATTAATGTTTCCAGCCAACAGCCTAATTACGAAACCTAGCTGCAAACTGGTCAGCCCCTGCTCCCTCGACCGTGACGGACACGGGGACTTGGCTACTGTCCACCTTGGCAGAATTTCTTCAACCTAATCAGTGGGACATTAGGAAAGGTGGATGCCCATCAGATGCCCTTATTTGAAAATATCCCCTACAGTACTTGTCTGATTGTAATAAAGTATCCCAGCAGTGTGGGCTTCTTCGGGGTTTTGTAAATGTTTGGATGGTATAGTGACCAATTTGATCTTTTTTACCTCGATATTTTATCATGTAAACATATTATGTCTATTACGTATGCTATGATATCAAACACACGCACATTATATATTTGAATCCATAAACTAAACCGACCCACTTTGCCATTCTAAAAAAAATCTGAAATTTTACTTAGGTACTTAGGTATATACAGTTTCTAACTAAGTACACAGCAAACGGTTGGATATATTTCTTATGTAACAATGAAGTTCGATCCGTTCGTATCCTCAAAACAGCGTCGGCCCATAAGTTTATTTTTCAGACAATCAAACTTGCATGCAATACAGCGATTACTACTCTCATGCTGTAACCCTTGTTTGGTGGTAAATCTACACATGTTATTTGTCATCATTCACTTGATGGTCAGTTAATGAATTTATAATAGTTATAATTAGTGACAACACCACTGATATTACCCGACAAAGGTTCCCATTTGGCATTTCTTGTATCTGGAGTAAATTATATATTGAGGCCTGATGCGGTAAATGTATTACATATTATGTAATATACTCATGGAAGTGCAGTAAGAGGAATTATCAGCTGAGTTACAAAACAAAATTCGATCAAAGGAGTAACCGATAACACGCTGATTGATTAATTGCTTTTATCCTGCACAGCGGATTTGTTAAAACGTAGTGTTTATGTATGTAGATTTGCTAGTCTATACGGAATACACCCTGTCGTAAAGTCTCTTTGTAAAAACAACGTCCTTCTTTCAAAGGATTAAACATTGATTGATTGCTCATTATTGGCTAAGTAAATTACTTTTTTAAAGAATGGCGGACATCATGCAATTAGTTGCCAGGTGTGCTATCTTGGGTGACCAATGTGACTATACACCAATGTGAAAAACCTGCAACGATAGATCACTTTTTCGCATATTTGACTGTTCAAAGACACATGACATTGAACAGGATACTTTGTCATCTGCAGGTGAATGGCATCTCACTCCTTTATGTGGATATTGATGGATACATTCCCCGAACAAGGTAATAGCCTGATATTGTTGCTATAACTTTGGGCTGTTTTAATTTTAATATTTGCATTTTGGGTTTTATATATTTGTTATGTCATTCGACAGAATCATTTTTTTTGCCGTGAAGTGTAATGAGACAGAGAATATACACTAGGTCGCACTTAGGGCGTCTGTGTGAAATATGATACACGTTGGCAGTCTATAAGATGTCTAGATATTACAGTCATGTTATAAGCAGACCGTGTGCATTTTCTTAACTTTCAAAATGCATACAAATATGATAAAAAAAACTAATTAGGATTATAAGACAAAATATACAGACGTAAATTGACTTCCTTATATCAGTCCTAACATTTATTACCACTGGCAGATGGTTAAAGTTTTCATTTGTAATGAAAATAATATGCCATTTAATACAACATTCAGATTGATTAGTAGTGAACCCAAGTTCACTACTCTCCGCAAGACTCCTCATGTACTTAGTTAGCCTTACTTTCAAAACAATGCTATTATATCAGGCTATTATATCAGGCTTCTCACCAAATTCAAGGTCAAACTATTTATTAAATCAAATTCTACATCCATTTACGTTAACATTTTTATAAAGTCAACATTACTATGAAATCAAAATTTTACTTCAAAATCAGCATTTTTATCAAAGTGAATATTTTGTTATAAGAGACCAAATTATTCATCAAATTCTACATAAATTAACAACAAAATCAACTTAAGATTATCGAGTAAAAAAGATTTCATCTTTATTGATCAGTCTATATTTATACTATCAATTGCGCATGAGGGTGGCGCAGCAGAGGTAACGAACCAGTCATGAATTCTGGGATATCATCCGGGTACGCACTAAAGAAAAACAATAACAAAAGCAACAACCAGTCCACGGAAATTGCACTGGATCGGTGGCCCTTTGAGTTTTTATCATCATCTGCAACCATTGAAACCTTAAAGGTCACATGCAACCAAAAACACAAACATAATTAAAATACAATTATCACTTATTCATGACATATAATATACATTGCTGATAATGACAACAACAAAAAGTAAACAAAATTATATAATCGTACAATCGCAAATCAAAAGTGCAATATTTTGTATTTGATTTACTTCCCTCGAAACGAAGCACCCGGGATACCGAACCCAGTCAGAGCGGATGGGCGTGCACTTAAATGTAACGAAGCCTCTCATTGGCTGGTTCATTTGCCGATACGCTCTTTGTGTGTGTATAGAGATGTTGGGTTTTGTAAACACATGCTCATTTATTGTGTATAACATTTTTCAATCAACAGACACCATAACATGTCATGTATACAAGTATCACACCTGCCCGTCTGTGTAATTACATAATGTGACAGAGACAGAACTCGGGTGCACGAACCATAAATAAACCTTACGTGATTAATACACATCTTCAGAACTAGGGGGACCGTCGACCATGTACGGTAAAATAACATAAAGATAAACATGTTTATTAGCGTCAGTATGTGCCAATCACGGTTTTAAGGGCCGACCTTCGATATTCTGGGCCTGTCATTTTATCGAAACAACTAGATTATCTCATGAAAGGGTTGAAAACATTAATATGAATCAGATGACTGCAGAATAATAATAATAAATAATAATAATAATCGATATTTTTAACGCGCCATTTTCCACCCACTGATACATGCTCAAGGCCATAAACAATATTATTATATAATTGTACATGTGACTAAAAAGGTTTTTTGCAGCATTAGTTACAAATAAGGTACAGGATTATGAGACTCCAACTCATAATTTGGTAAACAATAATACACTATAAAATTAACAGTCAGACATTATATACGTATATTCTGGGCATCATGTCAATAGTACAGTGACAATGATTATTTTACAGGGTGCATCTAGACTTGTTCACCACCGATGTAAATATAGATCACACTTGTGTTGCCGAATCACATCAAGCAAACTATCAGGTGAAACTTGCAGACCACAAGTGTCTTTTATAAGATGCCTAGCACGAAGTCGGCGCTATAAAAATTATATCAGACCGGAACATGAATTTCAGGGCATTGAATGGTTAGAATCACGTAAGAAATTACGACCTTTTTACCAGCAGACTCTTGCAATAGAAGACGCGTGAGACTGTCGGAAGTTACAATTTGTGAGTCTAGAGTTCACATGATGTGTTAGGCACCATAGGTGGAAAACCTCTGACATGAAAAACATATCCAGTCTCGATACAAAATCTCGGTAATCGGAAAAAAGCATCAGGAAAAAAACAATCGGAAAAAAAATCAATTTTTGCAAGGAAAACTAAAGTCAAAATCTCAGTTCCTCTCTCCAGTCGGAACTTGCAAAACACAAATGTGATCCCATATGTGTTATGAACATCCTAGTTATCATTAACGTGGATATTACATGACACAATTAAGACATGACAGCCTTTCTATAGTCTAAAACATTGAATAGAAATGTTGATACATTTCCTAGCATTTGAGAATTGTTCAAACCCAGTAGAGCAATACATTTGTGAATGTTTGGGTGTCTAATATAATAATAAGACAGATATTTTTCTCTTATTGTTGAATAAAATGGACTTGTGATAAGTAGATGAAGAAATCAAACCCAGATTGCAAAATGGATGTTTATTATACAAGAATGTTATAGATGTTATAGTACTGTGTCCTGCACACAATGTTATGTGTCTTAGCAATAAAAAGCATTTAGAAATATTGTTCATGTTGTTCAATTATTGTGTCTGGTGTATCTGTCCGGTGTATCAGGCAAATGTCCAAACTCCTCTCACAGTAGTTTAAGGACAAATTTGGATTGCAAATTAGATTTAGTCTCTTGTTGATAATGAGACAGTTGACAATACGAGAGGCCACCATGACCGTCTTCTTATTACCTATGCCCGCAATATCATTACAAGTTTTCTATAATATACACTCAATTCTGTCCAGTCCTGATGGACATCGAACACCCGGTGTCATCAATAATTATACGGAAGCATGAAAAGATATGCGTAGATATGGTCCGAATCGATCAATGGAGATTTGTTTCCACGGAATTGTTTCAGTAGAAAAATAATTATTATTGTGAAAATTGATTTGTCATATATAATTGTAAAAAGGGATTAAATGAATATTAGTAAGTGAAAACATATTACAAATTTCGAACAAAGACTTTTGTATCTTATCTTAGTATTCCCTTGCATCATTCACTTAATGTCAGGAATATCGGAGTTTGTGACACATTTGCATATGTATTCGGCATTAATCGGATATACATGGACTTTCAATATCTATGACATCGTCATTACAGAAAGTATGTAAACACATTTCATCATATGACATAAGAGCTATCATCGTTTATCCATGCATTTTGGATTTTACACGTGACATTTGACATGTGACAGTCTTTTAGTGACTTTGCTCTTTTAAGATATGGTTAGTCAGACTTTTGGTAAGTGTGGTACTCGCTTGATGTAACTTCGATCGATACACATGATCGATCTCCCCACTGTTTTATTTGTTACCACTCTGTCACGCTCACTGACGGTGGTCTGTCGCTACTCAAATCCAGAAAATCACGTGATCGATGTTGATTTCAACAACGGCTCCCTTCCTCGGCGGATCAGTAACACGCTGTGTACCAAGTCCCGCCCACAACCTTTCATATTTTATCGCTGTTACGGTGGGCCAAGCTTGGCGGGCGATTATTTTAACCCGGAAACCCTACCGAGGGAGAAATATGAAAAGAACACCACTTCAACAATTGATCTATTGCCGTTGCTTATCTAACCATACTGTGTGCGGTAAAGCGTCATGTATAGTTCAGTCAGCACATTTCCGTCAACCGTTCAATAAACGTTCAACATAAGCATATCAGGTGTATCAGAGAATTACATTATACAAAAATATACTCAACATCATTGAAAACGCACCACCTGTAAATTTTGAAATATTGTAATAGGATTGTTTTGAGAGTGAAAATGAACGTTGGAAATGTTGTGAGTAACACAAAAGACAATAAATAATGCTGTACAGTAAAGAACGTATTGCCCGGACACATCATGGAACACATCACATTACAACAACAAAATTCATGCACAACACACACGAAAAGCACAAATTGCATGCGTAAAACATGCTGATTAGGGGTATAAATGACCGTCGGCAAAAAACCGTTCTCATTTTAGCTGTACCTCCGCAAGTAAGTTTATTTTGCAATGCCAAGATTGTCACCAGAGGAACGAGAACGGGCGTTGAGCATGTTGCAGGTTGACACATCAAGCAGGATTATTGCCAGACGATTTGGTTGCCATCATTCCACCATCATAAGACTTGCCAACAGGTACACACAAACGGGAACCACCAGGGACCGCCAACGTCCTGGCCAGGCACGTCTTACAATTATAGGCATGATATTATGGTACTTGCTACAATAATATATATACAATTGACATTATTAATAACAGGTGATTAAGAGGTAATAAGATACAAATTATGAGAGGATTTAATAATATATTTAAGAAATGAAGTGATTAATAACGTTGTAAGGTAGGAAATCAGTAACGGAGGTTATAAACATGAAAGTAGGTCGTTAGAACTGATGGGTCAAGGCGAGGTGACTCATAGCTTAGGTAGGGGGAAAACTACTACCTTAGTACCAGTTCTTGGTATTCTACAAGTCATATATGGTTAGGGGAGAGAGACTGAGATTCCTGGAATCCACCTTACAGTCTTACAAATATAGTATTGGGGTAGGGGAGAGTAATACATTGTCAGGTTATGGGTTATTGACCAATGGAAAAAAATGGAGAAGGGTGTTGGCTGTGACGTAGGAACCCAGCTTTAAGCTGAAGCAAAGCTCAGAGACGGGAGTCTGGTGCTAGCCTACTCTTGATGTTTGGTCACTAGGAATCGTCTTAGAAATTATCTTGAAGCACCAGTATTTGGCTTAAGACTGAAGATTTGCGGCTGAAGTCTTATAGAGGAGTGAACATAGAGTGGGTTGACCAGCAACACAGTGTTATTAAACTATTGAACGCAGATCATCGTCTTGTGATTGCTGGAGGAACTACGGTAAAGTTCCAAGGGCCCCCAGGTACTGACACTGTACCTCTCGCACATCCCTTATCGTCAGGACCGAAGTACGGGGGTATACCGTAGTTCAGGTAGAGATACGCCATCGCAGGTGTGGGATATTGACAGGTAAATACCATCTACCTGCCAGGTAAAGGTGCTGTCGGAACGCCTTGGCAATTACCACCCTTTGCCAAGATCGAGACACTGTTCGGCGTCATATTCGGGATCGTACGTTGCCGGCTGCCAGAACCGCCAACGCTGTCCAAGGCTGACGTGGTTTGATCAGTGCTTCCACCGTCCGACGCCGTCTCCGTGCGGCAGGATTACCCTGTCGACGCTCTTATGTTGGACCCATCTTGACTGATAGACATCGCTGTGAACACCGACGATGGGCTGAACAGCATCGTTTGTGGTTGTTACGACGTTGGCATGGTGTTGTGTTCTCCGACGGGTCACGTTTTCACTTGCGAAATGCTGACGGGCGTCTACGGGTATGGCGTCGACGGGGAGATTGTTACCATCAGGACTGTGTTGTGCAAACAGATCGGTGGGGTGGAGAAAGCATTATGGTGTGGGGAGGGATCAGTTATCATCACAAAGCCGCTCTAGTAGTTTGTCGTGGCAGAGTGAATGCCCTTTACTACCGTGACACCATTCTTCAGAATAACGTCGTTCCCTTCTTTAAAGAACACCAAGATCTGCACACATTCCAGAAGGACAATGCTCGAGCGCACACTGCACCTGTTGCAACACAGTTTCTGGCAAACAACAACATTCCTCTACTTCCATGGCCTGCATTGTCACCAGATTTGTCTCCCACTGAACACTTGTGGGATTACATCGGCCAACGCCTCTCACGTCGCCCACACATCAACAATCTTGGGGGAACTTGAGAATGCCTTGCAACAAAAGTGGAATGCATTGCCTCAAAACATAATTCAGAGATTTATCAGTTCAATGAGGAGACGTTGCACCGCTTGTGTTGCTGCTAACGGTGGTCATACCATTACTGACTTTCCAATTTGACTCCATCTTTCTTTCATGGTCAGCTGAATTAAAACTTCAAAGTTTTGCTGGATTGGTTCTTGTTTCTTTTCTTTACCAATCATTGGACTACAAAAGTATGTAAAATTAACACCGATTGCTCATTTATGCTCTTGGAAATCCAAACTAATACAGTTTGTGCGTTTTCAATGATGTTCAGTATATAAAAAAGGGGATGTAGAATCGCATCCACAGTGCCTACCCGATCACCTTAGCCCTAAAATCGCTCTATACAACGGCACCCTTGTCAGATAGAGTTAAGCTAACACATCGAAGGTCCAGTACAGTTATATGTAGGTAGGCTATGTCTATATTCCACGATGGTCAAATTACGTCCATGACACATACTCACAACTGGTCATCAATTATACACATTTATCGTCAGTCCTTCGGTCAAGCTAAATGACATAGTCCTGCCGAGGTATCGCCTCTGAACTTCACAATAACAACTTTATGGTCTGTTTAATCAGTAAATGTGATTATCTTTGACACCTGAAACGGCCTGTATTACAAACTGATTTCTTTAAACACCTAGTTCTGTGTTATTTTGTGGTTGTAAATATCGGTACGTCTGCCAAGTTAGCTGATTCCCCAATCCTCGTTTGAATCATGGTGAAATGTACAGCTTGGATATGCCATTTTCACTCGAGTTGTCGGATATAGCGTCTGTTGTCCCTGCATGGCGGCAGTAATACCTCTTTATACCGCGAATATTCCCCGTGTACACAATGGTATCGATATATTCGACTGTGTTATTTCCAACATACATTCTTCATACACACCACCACCACTACTACTACCACCACACACACACAACCTAATTCCTAAATGACTTTCCCGAACAAGTTTGGATTTATAAAGTGTGATGAAAGAAGACCCTTCAATACGAGATGCATCTTAGATGGGAAAACGATACGAACAGTCACCACTCTCACACAGGACACAGACACCTACAAGCTAACCAACTGACAATCTGATACCGTCTTCACAATGGCACCATGTTCAACATCATGCCAAGGCTGTTTGTCACACCGTGGGTAGTTGGGCAAACAGGATACTACTGCTTTGCATTCACTGTTCTCATCATAACGTCATTTCTATTAAGAGCCGGTTTTCCCGTGCACATGAATTAACGTGTTTGGCGAATATAGACGGGAGACAATTCGGTGTATTCGTCGTCATCGTCAGTCTGCAGTGTGTTGTGAGACAGTTTCGACTGGTGTTATATGCGATCATTGCAAGGGAGGTAACCATGTCAGAACACACAGTGCTCGGTAAGTCCTATATACGCCGGTGTTGGTGGTCACGATGTGCATTGTGTTTACACAGAATGTACATGACAGATGCATCAATAATAGTAATCATACTAACTGTATATACATACACAATACTTTATCCAGTGATGCTCAGGGCTGATCATCGTTTTAATAAAAGGGAACTACTTAGGTTAGACTATTTACCGAGATTTGGTTTTGTGACATTGAATTATCTACATTGATGAAGAACCAATTCTGGTGACTTGTTGTATAATTTATATCCCTCTCAATTTCGGACGAAAGGAATGTTTCAGAACTTGGAAATGTTTCTGTTCAAGGTAATTAAGCTGATATAACGAGCAGACCCGTTTGTAGCTTCATACACTATTATGGATATCAGTATTCTTGCGTATGATGAGAGATACCTGTATGGTATAGAGAAGTGCTGCCTACACACATCCGTGTTTCTCACCAACAGGGATATATAAGTAGTATACATGATTACAAAGTAGTTATACAATACGGTCAAGGTGATTACAGTGTAGGTTGCTTTAATACATATAGGCATATTAGAAAACAGATCAGAACATATCCAAAACGAAATTAGGCTGTTTGTTTGGCTCCTAGCAACGTTGAGGTTTTCACAAGACTCAGTAATTAATATTCCAGCAGCAATAAATAAAATATTGACATAACCATAATTGTTTACATGACAAGTGAGGTCTCGAAGTTCGGATAACTCGATATATTTTCTTGGTCCCATGAATATCGAGACAACGGTGCTCGAATGTACATTTGTATTTCGTATTTTTCCCCAGCCCAGGAGTCCTTGAGTCTACTGCCAAACCCCCAGCAGCACCAGGTTCAGGAGACCACAGGGCTACAAGATGAAGGCCTCTGCAAGGTCTGTCTGGAGAAGACCAGTTGCGTCCTGTTTCTACCGTGTGCCCATCTGGTCACGTGCATGGAGTGCGTGCCTGCTTTGCGCAAATGTCACGTGTGCCGAGCATTCATACGTGGAACTGTGAGAGTTTACAATGAATGAGAATTTGTTGTGAATCTTCAACAAGCCTCATTATAACTGACTCACAAAAACGTTATTTCAGAACGTTTGCGTAAATCCTTTAACATCGTTCATGTATTAATCTTCAGGTTCATCAAGGTATTTTTGTGCATTTAATTCAAAATGAAATAAATGTCTTCAGTGTGACCTGGATGTTTGCTAAATGAAGCATACATGCATCAGTTGATTGTACATGCTGGCGATATAATGAAGTAGTAAAAAATAACATCCTTTGCTTGTTTAGGTATAGTGTGTTTCCGATGACAATTCGTCTTACAGTCTTATAATTAAAGTTTTGTTTCACCCAATTAATGAACGAATCCTACTTTCCAGATCTTGATTTGCCAAAGCCAGTTCTTTTGTGTGCAGACGCTGATATTCAGCACGTCGCATCTTCATCCTAGAAAATGACTACAACGCCAACTTGTTAAATTTCAATACCCGCGAAAACCATTTCAAACTTCTGTGTGTGTATTCTATGTGAGGCTTACAAACCGACAAACGAAGCCAATTGGGCTTATAGATATTTATGAGTGGTCATAAACAGTGTATGTATGCTCTTAAAAATGTAGGGGAACCTGAACTTTCAATTTAGATAGGACATATAAGTGTTAACAAACTTTTCAAAGGAAGACATCGTATCTACGCACAGCCATTTCACACCTAAACATGTTAGTGAACGCTATGTATTGTCCTAGCTATCCCTAAACACAACGGATGCACATGCACAGCGCAGTAGCCCCATACACGTGCATGGGGTGTCATTCTTGATTTTGACGGTTTTCAAGAATGTCGATAAATCACTGTAGACCATTTAATTTTGACAATCATCTTCCATCACACAGTTGTTAGTGTTTGTTTATAGTAGTTTTGTTTGTTTCTTGAAAATGACAATGGTACACATGCAAATTTTACGTCATACACCAATCATCTTTCAAGAGCGATTACTGTACAAACAACTATTGTCATAAGGAAGTGCAAGTGGTGATACACTCTCAAAACATTCATTATCAAAATATCAACACTGAGTGACTCCGATATATCTCCCATTTATTTTCAATCGTAAATTAAAAATGAAGACCCCTACTTTTTTTAAGGGTATATAAATAAAACTGGGGCGGCTAATTTGAACCATCTGCCCATACACAATGCCGGTAGTTAGAGGTTTGGTATTTTACAAGCCACATTTTCCACGCCAGATGTCCATCGACAGAAGGTGCATGGCAGTACTGCCAGTAGTAACGATATTGTGTGCACCAAGTTATAGACCAAGCTGCAGACCATCTGCGTGGAGGTGTTGTTAATTTTTAGCTACCACCTGTTTCATTAAACTGTACATATCAAATTATGTGTGATGTGTTTTGACGATCGCTGTAATTGTATAAGTATAAGCCCAGGCTTGAATAACATGTTATCCAAAAACAAGGAAGGGTAATTAAGTTAGGTGATAAACAAGCAACATTCCTGGTGACTTTCGATATAAGTGTCGTGAAATGACACATCTGATTGCATTCGAAGTCTTAATGTCATGTCATATGATTGCACGATAGTTATAAAGTTAAGTGTAAGTTACCTGAGCACCGGCGTGAAGGTTAACTCGTTAATAGCTCTCGCGGTGTTGACCTATTTTTGCATGCACACGCCTTTGGTTTCTATACATAGACGTATGTATGGAATACTGTAAGGGACATTCTCGCGATCTCGCATTCTCGCGATCTCGACCTTTGGAAACAAGCTAAAAATGCCAAAATTGCGAGAATGCAAGATCGCGAGCACACGAGATTTGGCAAAAATATCGCGTTCTCGCGATCTCGCATTCTCGTGTATTTGGTACATAGCACTTTTTGTCAAAAGTCGACAACGCGAGTGTGCGACATTTGTACATGCTGTCAAATCTCGCAAAATAGATAAAATGTGTCAGTGCGCGCGTGTCTCTCAATGTGAGAGAGAGAGAGAGTGTGTGTGTGTGTGTGTGTGTGTGTGTGTGTGTGTGTGTGTGTGTGTGTGTGTGTGTGTGTGTGTGTGTGTGTGTGTGTGTGTGTGTGTGTGAACAAGGATATGGAGCTGAGGGAGGAAGAATCATAATTAGGTGGCATAAACCTGGGATTCAAACCCACGACAGACGCATGTCTGTACTACAGTATATACCGATGCTTGGTGGCACTCAGCCATTCGTGTCCTTTCTGGCATGTGTCTTACACCGCTTTCAGTAATATCACGACGGGAGTTACCCAAATACACCCACTTTGCTACGTCAAGAATCGAGCCATCGTTACTGCAGTAACAACTCCGCTTGAAGTAGTGAATATCTAATGAGTGATAACGCGGTAGTCACGTGACATGAAACGAGTGTTTCCGTGAAGTGTGTAGCTGCTTACAGCGAGAGGGAGAGAGAGGGAAGCATATGCATACATTGCTACACGGATATCAGTCACAATGCAACGTGCCCGTACAACTGAAGGGAGACAACCCTGCGTTGTGTTCTCGTGTCGATTAAAACAAACTACATGATTACTTTTACTTCATCGGTTGTGTCATATAAGTCGCCATGTTGTGAACAAAAAGCAGGGGAACCTGAACATTCAATTTGGATAGGAACTTCAAGCGTTAACATACTTTTCAATGTCTTATTTCTCTTTATCACCATCCCTAAACACAACGCATGGGATGCACGTGCACAACCCATCATTCTTGATTTTGGCGGTTTTGAAGAAGGTCGGTAAATCATTGTAGACCATTAAGTTTGATAATCACCTTGCATCATAAATTTGATGACTTCATCACAAAGTTTCAGACCAACTTGCATTTGAAATACTTGTAAATGTTCCAAAAATCTTCTGTAATCAGTTAATTTATTTTCTCACCGTTGTTAGTGTTTCATTTCTAGCCGGTTATTTTGCATTTAATGAAAATCGTACACATGCAAATTTCACGTCATACACCAATCGTCTTTCAAGAGCGATTGCTGTACAAACAAGTATGGTCATAAGGAAGTGCAAGTGGTGATGCACTCTCAAAACATTCATTATTATCATATTAACATTGATTTGCTTCGATATATCTCCCAATTGTTTCAATCGTAAATAAGAATGAAGTTCTCCTACTTTTTATACATACAAAGTGTCATGGTGACTTCATAACAAAATATAATATGAATGGCTTGCAAGGCCAGCTTTCCAGTACAAGATGTTTTAATAGAGTCTATACATATTGGTAGTTGAGATGGCAGAACTTTATGCATGATCAACTTCTTTATTGTAACAATGGTGACGTCGGGTCATCCATAATGTTTTGTCATCTCTATACCACCAACTTCTAGAATGCCACTCAAACAAGTTGGTAGTTAGTTGTCTGATGTTATCTGCAGACAATCGTTTACTAGTGACAACAAACAAAGGGAGAATCCTCGGAATAAGCAGTGTAGGGTAGCAGTGAGTGAGTTTAGTTTTACGCCGCACTAAGCAATATTCCAGCTATATGGCGGCGGTCTGTAAATAATCGAGGCTGGACCAGACAATACAGTGATCAACAGCATGAGCATCGATCTGCGCAACTGGGAACCGATGACATGTGTCAACCAGGTCAGCGTGCCTGACCACCCGATCCCGTTAGTCGCCTCCTACGACAAGCATGGGTTACTGAAGGCCAATTCTAACCCGGACCTTCAAGGGTCATGTAGGGTAGCAAATATGGAAGAAAAAGAAAGAGGAGACGCCAGATACAGTTATCAGGTTAAACGATATATAGATAGCATTCGTACCAACATTTGTATTACGAATACATTGTGTATAGTTAACTAAACGTTAACCGGGTATCAGTCCGTACAACTGGGGTTTCTTGGCCTAGGCTGAGTATCCAGGGTATGAATGATCTCCACAGAATTACTGGTCTTCATATAATTTGAGATGTGAGCTGCGAGACAAGAGATAGCTCCACTTACATACCTAAGGAATTTATTCCGGAAGATTTAACTGAATTCAAAGGCGCATAGTGTTGCAATATCCAGTAATACTTTCTCAAAATCTGTCTAAATAAAGACCAGGGGTTGAGCGTTAGTGTGTGTGTGCATGCATACATGTATGAATATAATATATGTATGTAACACATTTGAAATCGGTTTCAAAGATTTTATTTGCTTTTTGTTATAAGTAGATAGAATTAAAGAATAAAACACCAGATAACAACGTGTTTTGGATGCCTATAGTTGAACCTTCACTAGCTCAGGTGGTGGGATATCATTAGAAAGAAGAACTTGTTATCCTCTGTCAGGTTTGATAGTCGGAGAGACACTCACCAATCCCACTTCATCACCTCAGCTTCTATACCTTCCCAGCCTATGGTGCAACGCTCGTTGCACGTCCACAAGATTCTCATCAATGATGCAATCGTTGCTTTACGCGAGTTCTTCTGTTTCCACATAGTGAATGCGGCAACAACTTGAAGCGAGATAGATCTTGGGTTTTTGGCAATTATACCTTCTCGACTGATTTTGGAGATTTTCATTTCTGCTGCTATCAGCTCCCATTCAGCACCGACGTGTGTTGCAATACTCCCGATGAGTTTGTCAGAAACGATCAATTGTTGGCGGTCATGAGACTCTCCCTGGAACCATTCTTCAACCCCACATGCAAAAAGAAGACAACATCAGAAACTATCTAATTGGTATTCTCCCATACTTGACTTGAGTATACCATATGTTAAAATGACCTGATAGTTTTCTCATTTTGTACCACTGTCTATTTATAACATTTGCAAGGATGAAATTTAGTTAAGTACGCTCAAGCTAAAAATGGCTGCAGAGGCTGAGGCCCCAAGTGTTCTTGAAACATGGGTAAAATCAGAGACCATATACCGATATATGGTCTCTGGTAAAATATTCTGCTTTGTTTGTTTTTGTGAAATAATTTAAGTTTTTTCCAGGCACTTCAAATCTGTGTTTTTTCACATATCAAACTAGGCTGAGATATACATGTATACTGGTTTCACCAGTATTGGGCTAGATTGTGAGATATTTGCGTATGTTGAGATAGATCATCCATGGTGAAAGTGTACCAGATACGAAACTTGTTTATTGGATAGAGATAAAAACATACCAGGTAGGTCTTCCTGATCTGGCTTGCCTTCGCCTCCAGTTGCCTCTTGACGAGATACAGTGCGATTGGTGAGGTTTTCCTGCGTAAGGGTATGTAGTTCATCGGTAAGTTCTCGTCTAAATGAAGTAAGTTTGTTGAGGAGTTCCTCCTTACCCTCTGTCTGTTCCTGCCTCAGTGACTGCATTTCCCTCAGTATCTCTTGATCGCTTTTGGAAAGTGTGTTAAGGATTTCCTCTTTTCGCTCTCTCAGGGTCTTTATTTCATTCAGAAGCTCTTGGCGCTCTATGTCGTCCGGTTTAATGTTTATGGCCAAAGTCAATGTGTCTTCTTTCAGACCCAGGTCATTAAATACCGTCTTAATTTGACGCACATGCTCTTCATAGTCATCCCGAGACAAACTTAAGCTGGTATTATGAGCATATTTGTTCCGTAAGTTTCTCAAGATGCTGACTTTGTCACTGTACTTATTGTTAATTGTTCTCATGAGGGTGTAGTCAATAAACGCTCTACACAAAACTGTCATATCCCAGGCCTCCACGTTGCCAGTTTTAATTGTATTATCATATCGTCCATTTTCTGACTTTGGTTTGTGATCATTAAAAAACGATTCCCCTGAGGTTTGGTCGTCCTGCCATGGGTTACTCTTCTTCCGTTCCCATAACGTTTTAAACAGCTGACGTAGTTCAGGGGCTATGGCCTTGTTGAGAATCCTTAATCCCTTGTAGTACAGGAGCTCTTCCTCTGATATACTCTGTGGACCCTGGAAAAGATGTATAACCATAGGTTAGTAGAATACACTCAACAATACAATGACAAACTTTAAAATAACATATTCTCTCGTGTTTATCAATTTTGATAAAAAATTGCATGCAAATATATTATTCTGTTTCAGATACTTCGAAGTCGGCTTCAACCGATTGTCAGTTTCAGAATATTTAATGACACCTCTAACAAATCCATTTTCAGTTCCTAAAATATATGGTGGTCAGGGTATAACTTACGGCCATGTTTTCCTCAACGTGTCTTGACTGAAACCTGAAATGATAATACAGTGGCAGTATTATCAGTATCACGATATATCCTCCCCCTTTTGCTGCTCATCATCATTATCCTCGCCATCATTTTCAATGTGGCACAGGGAAACATTCCAGCTTCTGTAAGCTGGAGCTGAGCTGGATATTGGCGCTATACAAATATAATATAATGCCTTTAGTTTCTTTATTCATATGAATGTGAATGTAGGGCATCGGCCCATAGTACAACGTTATACATTGGCAGCCTTCAAGCTGTAGGACGACGATTGTTAGCATAAAAAATAAACAAGGCAAGATATCTTAAAACCAGAGTGAGTAGCATTACTCATCAGTCGATTTAATTTACACAAGGTTGGATGGGTGAAAACATCGACAGGGATAAAACGTTTCCGTAGATCATCATAGGCAGTACATATCAATAAGAAGCGGTACTCATTTTCCACATAGTTACAGGAACACATTTCACACTATCTTAAGCTTTTTGGTTTATTTATATATCTACCAGTTTCTATATTCAATTGGTGTGAACTACACCTGAACCTCGCTAAGGCAATACGACATTTCTTGATAGTTATGCAATGGAGATATGGCTCAACACCAAAAATAAATTTAAGTTGAGAATATAGGTAAGTTTTTGAGCCATTAGACAACGAGGAATGCCATTCCTGTAAGTATATGTTTTGGACTGAATGGATATGAATTCAGAAATAAAAAGGTTTATACTAAGAATAAATTGATTTTCCCATACGTATCCAAAACCCATTGTATACAATAAGTTTTTTAATTTTGATGTCCAGTTAATTTTACCGTTTGGAGCATCTAACAGTAATAAATTGTAACATTTCTTAGGGAAACGTATGGAAGGCATATTCAACACTTTGTACCAATACATAGTACAACGTTTGTACGCAAAGATATACATAGGGTATCTCCCGAATTCGTCACGTACAACGTGGTTAGGGGTACTTAGTTTAACACAGAGTAAGTATTTACAAGCTAAGCACTGTTTCAATCGATGAATTACAATCACAGTCTAGACCCCATACTTCGGCAACATACAGCAAAATAGGCAGTACTTTAGTGTAAACAATTCTGAAGAAACCATCACATTTCCTGTGCTCAAATTTGTATAAACTTTTCAAAATGCCGAACAAAAGCCTTTTAGGATTGTAAAATAGCGCTCTCAAAATGTTTATGCCATGACAATGTTTGTGAAAATACTATTCCCAAATATCTATATGAAGAAACGCACTCAAATAATTTACCTCCTAGATACCATTTTTCGTGCTTAGTAAGGATGCTACCATTTCTAAACACAACAATTTTGCATTTATCTGAAATGACATATAGCTTATATTCCTTGCAATGCTGTTCAAGGACATTAATACGTTTTTGTAGCCCATAGATGGTGTTATGGAATAGAATGATATCATCAGCAAATAGAAGGAGAAACAACTGAGTTAATTCTGGTTGTAACTGTATGCCCGGGTAACACAACGATTCTATACTATCAGCTAAATCGTTTATAAGAAAGGAGAACAAGAAGGGACTCAAGACACATCCTTGACGAACTCCAATATTACAGTCGAACAACTGTGAAAAAGAATTATTGACTTTAGTGCAAGATTTAACACAGCTATAGATGGATTTGATGCAACCTAGCATCTTGGGTGTTAATCCTTTCTGTTGCAAAATTAACCATAATGTCGATCTATTTACCAAATCAAATACTTTCGAGAAAGCATACAACTTACCCTTTTCGATAGAATTCTCTGTGTAATAGAATGAAGAATAAAGATGTTGTCGGCGGTTGAGTATCCTGTTCTAAACCCTGCCTGTGCCTCGGATATTTTAGCATAAGCTTCAGTCCAAAATATAAGTCTGTCGTTAATCACTGCAATATAAAGTTTGCTAAATACACTGAGAATAGTAATTCCTCTATAATTTGAAACTGAATCACGATCTCCCTTTTTATGAATAGGGATAATAAGACCAACCGACCACTGAGCAGGAAACTGACTGACTGACTGACTGACTGAATTTGGTTTTACGCCGCTTTTAGCAATATTCCAGCAACATCACGGCGGGGGACACCAGAAATGGGCTTCACACATTGTGCCCATGTGGGGCTGAGCAGGAAACACACCATTATCAAAGATCATGTTGAATAAAACTGTTAAATACGGAACAAGAATATCAGAAGAAAACTTGAAAAATTCAGAAATTAACTTATCATCACCCGCAGATTTAGAGCACTTGAGGGTATTTATGGCAATATAATGTAATACAATACAATACAATATAATATGTAATTGTTTTCTGATTATGTTTTGGGTTATACATGCGCACAGCAAGCATACACACACAACCACAAACAGACACTGACACAAACATATATATACAAGCACACACATACAGATTTACACACACAGACACCACATACCTATACACACAAAACAAACTCACTTCAGTTAACAGGGAGTGACTTGGGCCGCGATATCGCGATTTTCTCGCATCAATTGCTATAAGTTCGCACTCAAATTTATCTGCAGCCATTTAAAATCGCATCCTGCTCAACTGTACGATTAGAAATAATAAAGTGTTTAAATCTGTTTTACTGAGAAAGGCTTTGTCGTTATTTTGTTCTGTCAAAGATATTCCCGTTGCTTTCTACCATAGGCGCCCGACTCTGATATATTTATAAGCATGACCTACATATATAAGTTATATCTTATATATATAAGTCATGCTTATAAATATATCAGATTCTGATATATTTATAAGCATGACCTACATATATAAGTTATATCTTATATATATAAGTCATGCTTATAAATATATCAGAGTCGGGCGCCTATGCTTTCTACCTAATTTTAATCTTCGAAACATAACTTCCGGTATTGAACTTCGAACATTGTTACACAGTGCTGTACATTCGTCACCACTCGCCCCTTTCCGTAACCCGCTATTCGGCTTGTCCTGGAATAACCCGGAGTTGGTCACGAATGGGAAGCGTTTGTCAGGACGAAACCGAGCCGAGCCGAGCCGGGCCGCTATTATGTTTCGACTTACTGACACACCTTTCTTATATCTTATTTATATAGGTCATGCTTATAAATATATCAGAGTCGGGCGCCTATGGTCTGTCCTTGCATTACATTGTATTATGGGCCTGTGGTCGCCATTTTCCATTTTCCTCATGTGATACGTGAGGATATACTGAAAGTTACCGCGTGAGTAAATACCGATAGAAGAAGTTGTTTAGGTAAGGTTAGACTGAAGCATCAGACAGAGAGTTGTTGATAGAAATACTAATATGTACAGTTACATACATACCTTAGGGCATTCGTGACCAACTCGTGTTATTCCGGGACAAGCCGAATAGCGACTCGTGCCCCTCTGGAAGGATTTCAAATTTGCGTAGGAACATCAGAACTACTTCAAACAGGAACGATAACTCTATTCCTGTTTGATTCCAATGGTACTTAATATCACCGAAGTACTCATACATTGTATTGCTGTTATTGTTTTTCTGTTTATTCTAAAGAATTAAACCTCCTTGGTACAACTAAAAGAAAGAAAAAAAAACATATTTGTTAAAGACATATTCTGACGTAATTATTACCAGATATTCACCTTATATTTCCAATTATATTTCTGAAAGGGTTTAATAATCACAAATGGGATTTGTTTTAATGAATATGCAATTAAAATTTGTAAAAAAAAACCCGCTACATTAAATCCCAAAGCAGAAACTAAAAAAATGACTTGTATAATATTTCTCAAACTGAACATACGTGTAACCTTGCTGTCATACCCCAAGTGGACTTTTAATTGAATTCGCTGAAAAATATATGAATGACCACAAGGTCAGACTAAAATATTCCAAGAGAATTGAAATATATGCCCAATGTTAAAGATTAAAGTTGATTAGTTACATACAGATATAATATTATTGTTTTGAAACTCGTAGCGATTTATAATTACATTTCCTAAAATTGTTGGAAGCGCACGTACAATCTCCATAGCAAGCCCGCAAGATCGTCAGAAACACTCTCAGTTGGACCCATGAGAGCCGTTATGTCAACAAACGCACGTGCGTGTATTTGAATCTCTCGTCGTCAATCGCATGATTCTTATCAAAAACACCATAATAGGCAGCAAAATCCTGTTAGCTACGTTCTTTGTACTTTCAATATGACGATATATATTTTTCATGATTTTTTAAACAATGACATAATGCCATAAACGATTTAAGTACTCAGGATTATTTTTACCAAAGCACCGCAGTCATTTACGCGCTTTCTGATTGGTTTGTCGTATTTTCGCACATAACAAGCATCGAGAGGGGACCATTCGTCACCACTCGCCCCTTTCCGTAACCTGCAAGAAGACTCGTCCCCAAACATAACTCCTAAACCAATGCTCCGAATCGCTTACAAAAAATCACACAGATGCGCACCGTTGAGTTGAGTTGAGTTGAGCTTTACGTCACATCGGCATTTTTCCAGCCATATAGTGACGAGAACAAGTTTGCATTAGTAAATATTGTAAGTACATACTCGGAATGAGTTTTATTTCAAAGACATTTATTGATTACATTGTCATTCAAAAGCAGAAAAAGTCATAGCATCAAATTTAAAGGCAGGCGGTTTGTTACATTTCATAGTTACAATTTACGGTTGTTACATTTCACAGTTACAATTTATGATACAGATCAACTTCTTTCAGGTAGTTCAGTATCTGATGGGCGCTCACGCGAGAGAACAGATCTTTTAGGTTTGTTGCATCATAATGTGAGTCCCTTGCAGGCGATAAGTCCACGCATTCAAGCAGAATATGCTTGACGGTGAACACCTCATCTCAACAGACACACATGGGGGGTCCATCCCCATCCGTTTTCAGCAGATAGTCATGTGTAAATCGACTGTGGCCAATACGACATCGTCGTAAAATTACCTCATCGCGTCTTGACTGACAACCCAAGTAGGTATAACCGATTGTTGGCTTCAATTCATGGAGTTTGTTTCTTCCTACTTGAGTGTCCCACCTTTTTTGCATCAGGTCCAGAGTATAGCTTTTGATAGTGGGTTTGAAGTCACTGTATGGGATTAGCAGTGGAGATAGGGGCTTTTCGAGAGCTGCTTTTGCTGCAGCATCGGCCTTAGTGTTACCTGCTATGCCGACGTGACCCGGCAACCAGCAGAGGATGATGTCATATTGGCCAGTAGAAAGGTCGTTGTACAGTTCTAATATGTCCAGGATGATTGGGTGACTTGAAGTCACGTTTAGAAGTGCTTGAAGGCAGGATAATGAATCTGTAAATACGATGAAGTTTTTGGACTGATTTTGCTGTCGGGGTGTAGATATTCCGCTTAGTATAAATGCACATTTAGTTTCCCCATGTATTGGTCAGTATATTTTACAATACAGGAAATGTCTTTGAGTGATTACTCCATATTTGAGAATATTTGGTCTTGCATTTTTGCCAATTGTGACTTGAAGATGCTGTGTGCTGCTTCGTATTTTGCTTACAGCACAGCAGAACCTCACCCCTGCATAAACAAGAACTAATTAACACGCATGTACTGTAGATCATAGTACATAATTTACAACATCCAAGACATCTAGTACAAAGTGTAATTAATATTGTCCAACAACCAGTTTTTATATATCACCCCACTAAAATAATGTTTTCATATTTTGATAAATAATTGTTTCATGATGAATATTCATATGGCTGAAGGTTTTCACATTTTTGTTTTGAATATCCGACAGTAGTAACCGAAATAATTGTAACCATGCCATCAAGGTTATTTTATATTATTTCGAGCTGTTGATTGATTTGTCACTCTATGACTTCTTGTGTGTATAAAAACGTCACCATAAATGGCAAAGTTCATATATTTATATTTCTTTTGAATAATGTTACAAGAACTGCTATTTATTTAATATATCATTATCAGTATATTTACAGCATAGCAAAGAAACAATTTGACACATGCAGATCCCTGTCATCTATCCAAAGTAAAATTTATAATGCTTTTTCTTTCACATTTGCATTCTGAGTCATTATGTCACCTGAACTTGCATACAGTTATCCACAGACTTGGAAGAGAGTCAAATTATATGTCAAGCCTACCAACTAGTTTACACATGCATTTTACGTTGCATAAAGCCAATTGTCTCCATTGATTATATCTATTATATAGTTCCTAACAAATATAAATATTGACGTGTAAAAAATAGTTTTAATTTTGAAATAGTTACTGAAAATGTTGCTACAGCATAGCAAATGTATTTAGAAAATAAATAACAAATTTAACAAACAAAAATATTCTAATTTGGAAATCACATACTATAATTGAAAATGGAAATGACAGAGTAAATGTGGCCAAATATTAACAGACCATCAACTCGATAAAGTTGGTAACACATGGCTCTTTTGTGAATAGCAGTATATTAATTATAATAGTTTTATTAATTCAAGAAATAAAGTTTACTCAAATACATTTTACGTTAACCATGTCATTGATTCCCGAAATATATTTTCTGACAAGCAACTTGGTACCAAGTTGGTACCAGAACTGGTTCTGCTTGTCACCGGAAATCTAGTAGCGGAAGTAGCGCCTCGCGAGACTTACGGGCCCTATAGATAGAACTAAAGACGAGGAGCCCTCATCGTTGCCGGCAACTATATTTTCACTTATATCTATAACATGTATTGTGTTACTTCAGAAACTGGAAAAATATTCATCCCATTCGATCCTTTCAGAAATGCATTGGGCGTTAGGGCCGGAAATGGGTGTTTGGGCCGGTAATGGGTGTTTTGGCTGGTGATGTGTGTCTGGGTCGGTATTGGGTGTTTGGGCCGGTGGTGGGTGTTTGGGCCGGTAATGGGTGTTTGGGCCGGTATTGGGTGTTTGGGCTGGTGATGTGTGTTTGAGCCGGTAATGGGTGTTTGGGCCGATGCTGGGTGTTTTGACTTGTAATGGTAGTAGTCTAACACGTCACTCTGGTGACATTTTCAAGATGGCGGCGCCCATGTGAGCCCTTTTTCAAGATTGCGGCAGTTCCTGTCCAAGATGGCTTCACGTCCGGTTCCGGTGTGTGCGCGCATCCCGATGACGTCACCTCCGGGCCAAGGGCCCTGTTCAAGATGGCGACCCATCCGGTGGGATCTCGCGGGATTTCGTGGGAGATCTCGTGGCATTTCGCGGGATCTCGCGAGCGTAGACACCATGCAAAGTGGCGGACGGACGAGCGGCAGACGGGAAGGAGAGGTAGGGAAGGAGAGAGGGGGAAGGAGAGGGAGGGAGGGAGGGAGGGAGGGAGGGGGGAGGGAGGGAGAGTGGTGAGAGGACGATGGCGTGGTTAGAGTGGTTAGAGTTAGTGTGGTTCAAGCATTGGATGTAGCATTCTTTCGAGCGAGGTGGGTGGCCCTGAAAAGGGCCGTTGGTATGGCATGTTTAACACTGGCATAGCAGATTAAGGCCTCGGAAGATAAATTTCCCTGGGCAGACATCATCATGTAGATGGTGAGCTCCCTTTCTGATCCCTTCCCCACAGTAGATACAGACGTAAAAGGGAGCTCCAGGGACTACATCGAAGCGATTGGAGGGAAAGGCTTTGAAGCAGGTTTGGCATATAATCAACCGCCAATTTGACGACCATGTTGGCAGGCTTACAGATATTGTCGTTGGTGGTGGCGGTGGTGGGGCTGTCGTTTCTGCTCCCGTTGGTGGTGGTGGGGCTACCGTTGTTGGTGGTGGGGCTGCCGTTTCTTGTGCTGCTGCTTCTGCTCCTGTTGTTGGGATCAGTGGTGGTGGGGCTGCTGTTGTACCCTCTTCCATGTTGATACCGGTCTTCACTTGTAAGCTTGGGCTACAGTGTAGACATTGCTTTCTACCGCAATTTTTTCGGTAAGGTGTTGGACCGATGGCTTCAGCTTTTCTTGTGTCCATGTTGCATAGGGATACTGTCACTTACAAATGCTGGAGTTTATATGCGGCTGGTCACGCTGTTGTGCTTGAAATGGAAGGGGTTCTTTTCCTTGCTGCCAGCAAAAGCATCATTGTCCACCAATCCCAACACCACTCGGTTGGGCAGCTGACCTCCAATCAGTTGATCTTTTTTGGAAATCGCGTCCTCCTCCTGAAATGTTGTGTGCTGTGACTTGAACTCAGGTCAAAGGATATTTGGCCGTGACTCCTGGTGACATGTGCTTCACGTGTTGTTCCCGTATGGAAGGATCAATGTTGACTTGGCGAACGTAAAACTCGGCTTTGGTCAGTTCAAATCGACACTCGGCATCTCCAGCACTCATCAAAAAGAAATCACTCGGACTGTGAATCAGTTCTAGTTCCATGGGGACTCCATCCACCAGGTACCGGTCTTGAAGAAACAGGTCACAGTGGAGACGTCCTGTGAGTTCCACGTCTCGGGTAGGCAGAATGATCCGTCGTCGTGCGACAAGTCCTGTGTTGGCATTCTGGGCGACAGCATTAAAGTCATCCATTTTTCCAGCTTCATCTGTGTACCATCCTTGGCACTGGAGATGGGTCCCTTTTGCTCCCTTCCCATAACTCAGACACGTTTCCAAATAGGCTCGGTAGGGATAGGTTCCCATGTAAGGAGTAATTTCCAGTTGATTGTGGCCCACTTAGACACGCACTTTACGAAAGAAGGAATGCATCATGTTGTTCACTGTGGACACAATGAGTGCCCCATCGCCATCATGAACTGCATTCGTTCCATCTGTATTATTCATTTTGAGGCAGATGCGGAGGTAACATTGCCTCAAATCGATGTAGGCATTCACAGGGTTAGCAATGTTAAATTGGAGGGGACCCGAGACCGAAGGGGGTGCAAGAGGGCTGTATCGAATCCACTGACCTTCTTGGACCAAGGTCACCACAGGGGGCACAGAAAAGAGATCAAGTTGTGCTACATTCGCAGGCATCCCGGTGCGTCATCTTGACAGCTGATCTGGACAACAAGTCTGCACAACAGGTCTTGACCGTATGGTGTCTGGTGTTGAACTGAACCCCTTTTCCATCTGGGCGGTCCTTTATGCTGATTGATCAGCAACGTGATGCCTTCTCGTTCAAAACAATGCTTGATGTTACTTGGTGAATCCCACGTCCTGTTTCCGTTTTCTTTTGCCCGCTGGTGATCCTGGTGGGTGCTGTCGCAAGGTGGCGAGTAAGGCTTGTTTCCCATGATGTTTCAAATTGTCCCCCCACACTTCAGTGACCAGAAGTGATATCTTGCACTAATCCCGGTAGCATCTTGACGCCTGTTTTGAGAGCTGATTTTCCCACTGTCTTGAGGATGGAGAGAGCTGAACGTTCCTACCATGTTGATTCTCAGTACGTACCCAGACGACGGGGACGGAAATGAAGTGTCACGATGGTCTTCCCACTCTGGAATGGCACCAGACGTCCTACGTCATCCGTTAAATAGATTTGAATGGCATCCGTGGTTCCCTGATGCAATCCCATGTAGCATAGGTGCTGAGGGGTTTTGATCACGACGCTGTCTTCCATCATCTGGCGGGACACAGGGACATACATCAGTAAGGGAGCCATGGTATCCCCGACGATTTGATCTTCCACCGCATCCGAGTACACATACAAGGTATCAAAACCAGCCAGATGATGAGCTTCCTGTTCACCCACGACGAGAGGACAGTCAAACACACCCACCTGGCCAGGGTGAGCAGAGACCTGGCTTATTTCTTGTGCTTCGTCCACCATGGGGAGCTGTATGAATCCCAGCATATGTACTAAAGGAGCAGGCAACACCAAGCGAGTGGTGTAGGCAGACCTGATGCTATCGTGGTCAGGTTGGGTTGCTGTTCTGCAGGAGGAACCCGTGATGGCTCTGCACATGTCTTTCGGGGTGGGAGCATAAAAGTTGACATGTGCATTGCCACGCATTTCAAGTCGGAGGTCTTCTTTGGGGTAGTTCACGGTGACGGTGAATGATCTCTGGCATCCGATTGGTAAACATCAGCTGTATGCTTTTCCAACAGCCGTGACAGGTGTGTTGAAGCAGGACGAGTTGTCGACTGGAATACACTCCTTCTGGAATAATGACCTTTTCGCTGACTGCTCTGATTATGCCTGGGTTCTCTTCTGTCACAGTCACATTGCGTGCTGCTGAACTGTAAATCCTGGTCATGCGTTCCAAGTTCACATCAAGGACAAACCAGTTGAAGGGGAACGACACATTTTACCATGTCATTGGAAAATGAAGTTCACTGACGCCGACTTCCCACTCCCGGCGATTCACTTGAATGGGAAAGGGTAGTTTGACTTCGTAATGATTCACTCTGTTGTTGGGATGAACATCCATGGAAGCATCGCTGGGTAAGGTCACATAAAAGTCCCGCTTGGAAAACAGAGACACCCACATCTTTCTCTCTTAGGGAACCAGACTGGATACAGAGGGGGTTGGGGATGCAGCAGAGGAAGGAGGCAACGACGACAGCACCAACGTGGGTTGTGGGAGCAAGTACCCCAAGCAACTGGCCAACAAGGCTGTCCACAACTGTTTCTCACCGTGGTCCAATGCCAACTGAACCATGCTCATGATGACCACGCCATATATCAGAAACACTTGGGAGAAAAACACCACTTCACTTCGTGGCAAGCCCATGCCAAAGCAACAACAACGTGAGGTACCAGGGGATGATGGTTTCCCCTCCTTGGACTTAAGCTTTGAGATCGGTTCACTCTGCATGATGGGGGATGCCGAACTGACGGTGGGAGACTGGAGGCCACGCTATTTAAAGACCAGATGAGCAGCAGGGATCCATGAATCAAAGCTGGCAGGGTATCCTGACCATCTCACCAACACTTCATCCTTCTTTTGACGACGTCATCGTTTCAGAACCTGATCCACTTTGTACACGTCATCCGTTTTCTAAATGGGTTGCAGTTCTTCCGGGTAAAAAGTGCCTTGCAGCATGTCTTCATGATCATCATTCACTCGGTAGAGAGGAGGAACACAGCCTTTCACGACCCGATCCACTGTGAACAGTTCGGTGGTCCAGTTGGGAAGGTACTCTTTGTCAAAAGTGCCTTTGGTCTTGTTCAAACGGACACGGGTCCCGGGTAACAAGAGATGCAGTTGTTGCTTCTTCTTTGTCTTGAGTTGGCGCTGCTTTTGCTTCTTCTTCTGACGTTGTTGGCGTTCCATGTGATCCAACACCCGAATTTCATCATAGGGAGCGTTAGGATGTACATCCACGGGTTGTTGTCCAATCGTACGATGGACGCGATGATTGTAGGAATGCAGCAGTTGGGGTAATGCCTTAAGGAAGTACCGTGTTCCATGTTGGGTGAAATTGTTGATGCGAAGCCATGTTGGCAAAAGAAGGGAGGTTGGTTCGACTGATGACCCACTCGACTGATCCTGAGTTTTTATAGGCAGCAGCAGCAGTGCGAGCTATGACGTCATTTCAAATTGCGTCACAATCGCATTGTTTCTGCACAGCGTCTTGCACCGCTTCTCTGAACAGTTCTAAAAAGTATCTCTTCTAGATACGTTGCAACCACAAAGAGCAGAGTGAACAACATGACTGATCATGACTCGGTCAGAAGCGCCTCTTATATATACAGGGTGATGATGACACCATAGGGTGTGTGACGTCATGGGTTTTTCCCATGGTCACTTGGTCATAGGGAAGTGTTTCAATGCAATCAATGACTGATATTGATTAAGTTCTAATGCTGAACCATAAAAAGTAACATCAGGGGCTGTATTCGCAACATAGAAAGAAAAAGAAATACATTGTAAACGTTACCATGGCATCCACCAGGTCTGAGTCTAACAGGGTACAACATGGTTGAGGGTGACCATGGACTCCACCAGGTCTGGCCCCTGAAGAGAGAGACGACACAACACATTTCATTTGAATTCATATTTTAATGGATGAACAAGGCAATCCAATTGAATGGATGAACAAGGCAATCCCATTGAATGAATGAACAAGGCAAACATTGAATGAATGAACAATGATGCATCAACACTACATTAACAACAGTTCATCAACAGAGGATGTCAGCAACAAAAGTTCATGGGTATTTGTTCACTCTTTTGTACACATAGGGGAGAGTTTCCACGGGAACTCTTTGTGGGTCGTACTGGACTCGCCGTTTGGTGTAGACCGGGCGATACACTTTGGTGGTGTCCTTGGACAGCAACGCATTGCCCTGGCAAAGTCCTCCGCGAATGATTTTGTGCGGGTACTGGACAGTGATGCAACCTTGATCCCTCTGACAGACGAGTCTTTATGTTGTCAAAGATGACATATTGGCTCGCCCTGTGATTCAGAGTAAATCAACGGACTTTGCTAGTGCCCACACTACCGGATGGCGCAGCTTGTAGGTATAGTTCTTGGGTCCTCCCGAGACAAAGGTTTGAATGGTGTTGCCTCCCAGTTCATCGGTATCTCCCAGTGGAGAGTTGTAGCTTAGTGGACAGTGAATGTAGATGATACTGTCCATGTCAAAGTAGAGGACGCGCCGATCCAAGGGTTTCAAGTAGGAATACCGATTGAGACGGGCTTGTGCTGTCACCCAGGCTGCAATGGCCATATTGTGGGTGGGATGCGGGTTGCGAAATTCTGCCTGAGGTTCATAAATGACACACACGAGCTCCTTGTTGGGGAAGTGCACATCCTTTACCTCACAACGTTCATCCTGGAAGAGGGCAAAGAATCTCTCAGGGGAACTGATGTAGTCCATTTTGTCAAACCCGACGCGTTGGCCAAACTGGCCCCAGTGGCTGTTCAGGCAACCTTTAGCCATGGTACGTAGTCCTGTTGCAGTGGAAAATAAAACGATTGGGCAGAGCTATGCAAATTAACTGAATTCCTAATCAACTAAAATTTCGAACTTACCTTTTGGCCTAAAACAAGGAACTAAACGTGATAACTATAATAAATGAGAAAACTATGGGACGATTAACAAAGAACTAAACGTGATTCTCTTAAGTGAATCTAAATGAACTTTGAGATGAAACGAACTGCTAAATACCGCTAATTGTCTAACCCTTAAACACACTAATGCAAGTTCAACAACCTAACGCCACAATAACCAATTGAATCTGCACATCTAACATCTAAATCATTCATAGTCTAAATGTCTAAATAAATGCCTACACACGACCTGTAACGAATAGCAGAAAGGAGCGAATGGGCCGTGTATCGCTGATCACCGTCTTAAATATGCAAAACCTATTCGTTTTTCCCGTGCACTTCTCCGGGTGTGTTCAGGCGATACGCCTAGTATGCACTGAGTGCGTTTGAGTGAGCAGTTCAAGTGATAAAACCAAAATGCCTTCAGAACATGCCCCCCTCCATGATAGATCCCTGTCTATCATTAAAACTGACTAAATGGGAGAAACAAGGAAAACTATCTATGAGTATGTACATCATTTGCTGTTAGAAGCATCATTTCACCAATTAACTCCATTCAAGAGGGCAGACCTTTGTGACAGGCCTTTTCAAGACTGTAGAGCCAACCTGAACATCAAGAACGCGCACGTGACCGTCCTTTCCAGGATAGGTCTTCAATACTCTGCCTAGAGGCCAAACTCCACGAGGAGTATCCGAAGACACTACAATCACAACGTCATCCACCTGTAGGTCTCGACATGGTGTGAACCATTTCTTCCTGATGTTGAGAGATGGGAGCCACTCTCTCATCCATCGTTTCCACACGTGTCTAATGAGTTCTTGAACTCTTCTCCATCGCTTCTTAGGGCTGAAGGAGGTAGAGTCCAACTCTGGCGCAAATTCCCCACCTACCTGACCATGTAGGAAATGATTGGGCGTGAGTGGAACATCATCCTGTGGATGTGCGCTTTGATACGTCAAAGGTCTAGAGTTCATAAGAGCTTCCACTCCTATGATGGCTGTCATGAGTTCCTCATCACTAACATCCCCCTGAACTCAAAATAGCATACATAGCTATTTTGGCCGACTTCACCAACGACTCAAAGACTCCTCCAAAGTATGGCGCATTTGGGGGATTGAAAATCCAGTTGACACTTTTGTTGGCCAAAGTTGATTTAACTACGCCTGAATCTAGGCCAGCAACGAGCTGTTTCAGCTCTTTTGCAGCCCCAACGAAGTTAGTCCCCGTTGTCTGAGATTATTTCCTTTGGCATACCACGTCTGTGCGCCATACGAAACAAGGCATTCAGAAACGAATCCGTGTCTAACCCAAAAGCCATTTCTAAATGTACTGCTCGTGTTGACAGACATGTGAAAAGGCAGAGATAACGTTTTTGTCGACTCTTACCTCGACCTTGTACCATGTAAAACGGACCTGCATAATCCACACCTGTTGTCACAAATGCTTTCATTGAACATCGTACCCTAACCTTAGGGAGATCTGCCATTATCTGATGTGCTGGTTTGGCTTTTTGCCTTTTACACCATGAACACTGTCTTTCCCACTGACGTATTTCCTCTCTAGCTGAAATGATCCAGAATCTAGTGGACAAGGCCGACAACGTACTATTTGTACCCATGTGACTCACCTGCTCATGATAATATTTGACAACCAGTTTGGTGACCCAGGAATGTCTTTGGAGTATAATAGGATGTCTGGCCTCAAAAGACAATACATCCGCAAACCTCAGTCTGCCTCCTGCTCTCATTAGCCCATTGTCATCAACAAAAGGCTGTAGGCCGACCAACTTACTGTTTGCTGACAACTCTGATTTTCTCATCAGTGAAGAGTAATCATCAGGAAATTCTTCCCTTTGATTTCTTACAAGTATTGCTGTTTCTGAGTCCTCAATGTCCTCCGCATCCAGTTCACCCTTGTTTCTAAGTGAACATGGAGCTCTAGCATTGTTAAGAAACCTATAGACCCAAGCATACACTCTGCAGAGTCTCTTCCACATAGAATATCTATTTGGTTCTAACCTATCAGTGTTTGAGTCAGATTTAGTAAACATGACTACGTTTACTTGAGAAGGCCTTTTTAGTTCAAGATTCTCACAGTTGTCAAAGGCAACTGTCTGTTTTGGCCACTCATCTTCATCACGAGTCAGAAATGTAGGACCATGAAGCCATTTGTCAGTGGAAAGGGTTTCAACATCTGCACCTCTACTAAGAATGTCTGCAGCATTTTGCTTGGAAGGGACGTATTTCCATTGACTGATGTTTGTATGTTCCTGTATGTATGCAATCCTGTTTGCTACAAATGGTTTAAAACATCTACTTTGCCTTCTAATCCACCAAAGGACGTTCTTACTGTCAGACCACAATGTCACACACTGCAGAGGCAACTCCAATGCCCCTGCCACTGCCAGAATCAGTCCAACCCCAAGAACAGCAGCGAGAAGCCCCAACCGTGGCACACCAACTGCCCAGGGGCCACACGACACCCCGAAGCCACCAGATGACTAGCCCCTTGACAATACCCTTGAGCCGCAACCGAGAAAACCACAGCTCCAAACGCCACCCCCGAAGCATCCACAAATGTGTGCAACCTCACTCCCGAAGTATCCAAGGTGATCCCAAGTCCCCCTGGAACTCCAAGCGAGCACAAACCCCCAACCTATTGGCACCAAGTCCACGCCCTCTGTTCCAGATCTGGACCAATAGCGTCATCCCAGTCAACACCCGACAGCCACATCTCCCGCAGGACAACCCCAGCCCCCATGGCGAATGGACCCAGGAACCCCAGAGGACCAAACAACCCAGCAGTCTCCCTCAAGAAGTTCCCCCCAGTCATCCCGACATCCTGCCCAGACGACATGAACGAGAACCCAAACCCATCCGAGTCAGCACTCCACAGCAAGCCCAATGCCCCCACAGACGGCAATTCACTCATTTGAATGTTTATCTCCTTTAGTCTGTCTACTTCTGGTATTTGTTGGAGAACTGGTATGGAATTAGAGACCCACTTACGAGCATGCATTCCTGCACTACTCAAAAGCTGTTGCAGCTGTTTGTAGAGCTCTATAGCTTTGCTGTCTGTCTCTACAGAATCAATGTTGTCATCCATGTAGGTTGACTTTTCTATTGTAGCTGCAGCTAATGGAAGTTCTTTCCCAAGTGATTTCGCATGTTCCTGAGTGATATACTGAGCTAAAAATGGAGTCCAAATACAACCTTTGAGAACTCAAACACATCTGGCTTTTTGTTTTGATCCATCGATCTCCAAAGAAACCTTAGATATGTACGGTCCTCCTGAGCAAGTTGAATTTGGAGGTACATTTCAGCAACATCACAAATGATTGCAACAGGGTGTTTCCGAAACCGCAGCAAGATCTCAAACAGATCATTCTGTAGTTTAGGGCCTTGATGAATAACATCATTCAAGGATATGCCTTTATTCCTTGCCGAAGCATCAAATACTATTCTTACCTTTGTTGTAGTTCTGTCAGGTTTAATTACCGGAAAATGAGGCAAAAACCATTTACTTTGACCTATTTCAGTTTCAGGTACATTTCTGATGTAACCCTTTTGTATGTACTGTTCTATGACGTCATTGTAGGCTTCTGATATGGTTTGATCTTTTGATAACTTCTTTTCTATATTGACAAGACGACTGTATGCCATGTCATAATTGTTTTGCAGACTATCACGACCCTCCTTCCATGGAATGCCAACCTGATATCTGTCTTCTTTGTACACAAGAGATTGTTTTACAGCCTTAACTGCAACATCCTCATCAAGACTTCTAACTGTTGTTGAACCCGAAATGCTTTCAGATGCCCAAAACGAATGAATCAAAGAGTCAAGATTTGTATCTGCATCTACCTCCGTATTCTGGATGAAAAATGAACCTGCAACATGTGTTGCGTGCCTGTCTAAACCTGGTATCTGACCCACCTAAAGGTGTCAAGCTAGCTACTGGCTCTCTTGGAAGCCCACAGATTTCTTCGAGAGAAGAATGCAGCTCTAAATAGTCCATACCTATTAGGATGTCAACTATGGGCCGAGAACTTACCTCTGGGAATTGAATATTCCTCAAATGTGGCCATTGCTGTACATGTTTACGCCAATCAATAACTTCCATTCTACCTGTTACTTTGGTAGTTGTCAAAGCTGTAATGGTCATGTCTACTGAACCATCCATACTCTCTAGGCCAACATCAATTAGCATACTGTCAAATGTCTCCTGTTTATTATTCAGGACATTGACCGACACTTGTTGTGTATTACCTTGCACACCAAGTTCATATGCTACATCCTCGTTGATGTAAGTATGCGTACTAGCATCATCGAGCAATGCATTCACGGTCCTTCTGTGATTACCATTCTTAAGAACGACAGGAATTGTCCTAAGAGCAAGATAATGTGCTTCCTGTTTAGAAGTTGACAAGGTGGTTGTCTCTGATCTACTTTCATGAGACTTTGTGGTTGTATCATTAACCTCCGCAATACCACTGTCAGCCCTATCGTTCCTGGCCACTTTGCTGTTGTCATGAAGTAACCTGTTATGATTAGCCTTAGAGCCATCAAGCCCACATTTCACAATTCTACTGCATGATTTACCCAGATGACCGATGTCAAGGCAGCGAAAGCATAAACCTAACTGTTTTGCCATATCCCACCTTTCTGGTAGACCAAGAGATTTGAACTGTGCACAACCCCACGTGTCATGATCTGTTCCATGACAAACATGACATTGCCTTGTCTTAGCTCGGTTATGTGTGCTTGCGAATGTTCCTTTCTTGTTGCTATCTCTCCTATCTGTTGTCTTTGATTTGTTAACTATTCCATGTTTTACGTCTGAAGCTATTGTCTGGAACCCTGCCTCTTGTAGTAACAATTCCCTAAGTGTCTCAACTGACTCTTGTCTTTGGTTCTCAAACATCCATCTGTGAAACTGCGTTATCATAGCCTCATTCATCTTTTTAACCAGTAGTGAATACAAACACCCACTCCCCAATTCCTCTATCGTGTCAGATTCCCTCAAACTGACCACAGCTACATCAAGCATGTCAGCAAAAGTGTCCAAATCTTTAGCACTCCCTGGTCGTATTGGCCTGAAATTATATATTTCTTCCAGTTTCAGTGCTATCTGGCGTCGTTTGCCGCCATACTTTCTATCCAACCTTTCTAAGGCCACATCATAGGCTGAGGCACTGTGACCTAACTTAGCTACAAGTTGTGCTGCTTCACCAGAAAGATATTGTTTAAGCTGCAGAAGCTTATACTCATTAGTGGCTGGAGCTTTAGCAACACATGCCATGAAAGCAGCTTTCCAGCCTTTCCAGCCTTCGTATTCTCTAGTGTCACCATGAAATACTGGGATGGATACTACGGTCTTCATCATTAGGTGTCACCTTGGGCAGGAACCACAGTTCCCACTGTGCTTCAGCACAAGCACAACACAGAGGAAATAACAACTTGCCCTGGACGTGGTAAGGAAGAACGGGATGGTAGAGGTCGGTGGGTACAAGACTCGGCACTGGATGAGACCGTGGAGCTCGAACAAGTCTGACACAGGAGGATGATCTTTGATCTTGGGATGCCCCATGGGGTAAGTACCATATTTGCACATGTAAGGGTACAACGAACAAACGTCCACATATTTGATTTCTTCATCTTCTTTGGCTTCGTAGTACAACTTGTGGCGTTGGTGCGTCCGCCATAGAAGGCTTCTCTGGGATCCAACGGTTCAGGCATGTAGGCATGAGGTCCTTGCAGTGTGGTCAGGAACGCTCTCAGATCAGCGTTGTCTTTCTGTTCTTTCCGAAAATCCCATTCCCACAGGGTCACCACTTGGTCGATGTCAGGATGTTGACGTAACACCGCCAGTCGGTACAACATATGATGATATCGTTCCCAAGGTGCTGTACCAAAGCTAGCATGGTGTTCACATCAGCTCGTCTTGTAACAGCGAGTACATCCGTGCCAGAAACAACCCAAGTATTCATACACGGTGCGTGTCTCAGCGTCGTAGCCATCCACCATGTAGTGGCTGCCGTCAGCACAGTCAAAGCCTACTTCTCCGCCATTCCGGGCATGCTGGATGTGGAGGTCGGGGTGTTGGTGCATGACCCAGTTGAGCCAGTGGAGACACTGCAGAGAGTAGCGGCGCTGGGGACGGTAACCTTGAGGAGGTATGATGGTGATGGTGCAGGGTTCCAAAAACAGTTTTCGGAAGGTGTGCATGCAAGCCATGGGTAGAGTCAGTGCTTCATAGAAAGGGTCCACGTCGTTTTGTTGGATGAACATGTTGCGGAATGCAGCACAGACTCGATGCAAAATGTCCACATCACTCTGGCAGTAGTTCAACAATTCCTCATCCAGATCAAAGACAGCTCCTTCAGCCACGCGTGCATCATACCAGGCCAATAAAGCTTTGCTTTTCGGCAGAAAACATACCGTCAGGATCTTAGATAGAAACGGGAGGATAAGGACCCACATAGCCTTGGTGAGCTTCGGTGTTGAAGAAGTGAGGGAAGTAACCTTTCTTGAGTTCCGTCAAGGCAAATGTTTTTGGAAACTGCTTCAGAGCCATCGAGAGGAAATTGAGTGAATGTTTGAAGACGAGACGCCCCACGGTCATATGAAAGATGAGATTCCCACGAAGTAGAATCTCGGATGGTTTCACTAGATGTTGATGGAAGTACTGTAGGAGCAAGTGGCCACGGTAGTTGTGTGCAATGACCAACACGTCGTCATCATCAATGGTAGGGGAAATGTCGTCTTCGCCGTCTTCTTATTCCTCGTCGTCTTGTTCTTGTTCTAGTTCTACAATATCATCGGGTTCTAGTGATGGTTTGGATTGTTTGGTGGCGCGGTCCGATGACTGCTGCTGTGGTGCCTCCACCTCATTTCTTCTTGCTTTGTTTCTTTTCCGCCAGACGCAACAGCCAGTCGCCTGTGTCCTTCAAGGTCGTAGATCCCCGAAACACTTTGATGCGGCTAGGTCCTTCTCCTTCCTTCCGCCAGGGACACTTTTCACACAGTTGATCCGAAGCCTCGGAAATACATTTTCCACATCCCAGATGCACCACGCACAAGTTGAGAACATGAGTCCCTTGATCTTGGGTACATTCAAAATTGTAGAAGATGAACTGACGCTGTTGTCGTTCTTTGTCTTCCTCCTTGTTTTCACCGTCTTCATCTTGTGTGGGTGGTTTGATGACGGTCATGTAACACTGGTGGTTGGGTTCCAAGGGTTCTTTGCAGTTCTTGCAGTGACGATTCGTGCCGCACTGGTGGTTGGCCATGTCCTGGATTTTTCTCATGTTGACTTTGGCCAGGCATCGATGACAAGTGTGGATGGTGGAGCAGATGCTAGGTTGCTTGGCGGAGGCTGTCCATTGGCGTTGAAAGCAGTAAGAGTTTCGGAACCACCCGCCACATTGGAGACAGGAGCGTCCTCCATTGTCCACGTCGCCACAGTGTGCACCAGTGGCATCGAAATTCTCGGGTTTCTCACAAGTTTCACAGTAGTAGGGATAACCTGTAAAAGCTGGCATGGATGTAATGACATCGTAATGCTGATGGTGATGATACAGGTGAAGGATCTTGGTGGGTTGAGACACTTCAATCTTGTACAGGACCCGATTCATGACATCTTGGGAGTAGATTTTGAGTTGGTAGTAAGGCGCCAAACGTTGACTGAACAACTCCCAGTGGCACGCCCAGTACAAGGGCCATCAGGAATCTTGAGTTGACGAAATAAGCCCTTAGCGGCCTTCAATTGCGCTGGTCTTTTTTCCTTAAATAGGTGTTTCCATTCCTTCGTCCATTCCTTGGTCACAGGATCGGGTTTGTGTTCGTGAGTTGATCCTCATTCTTAATTTGTACGATGCATTGTTTCTTTTCCAGGTAGGCGTTTAAGCCGACGATGTGACTTTGCTGGCCGTGTCCCTGGCCTATACATTCAGGATCGTCCAAATGCAGTAAGGATATATGCATGGTCTCATCGATATGCAACTCGAGGTTACTTTGCTGTACTTTTTCTACTTTGGCCAGGATGTGTTTCCCCTGGAGGTCCTCCATGCGCTGTAACGTGATGGGGATGGGTGAATCCAGGGCTGGATGGTTCAGGATCAATCCCACGCGATCACCATCCTGGCCATTCACATTGTTTCTCAGGTCTAACAAGACAGCATCAAACTGCTCTCTGAGAACGACGGGGAGGTTTTCAGGTTGTTGACGCTGCAACCAAGCTGGATTGAACTAGGTTTTAGCTTATAGCGATGAGTGTTGCCCTGGAACTTCTTATGCGTGTAATTTGGGACGTCGGCTCCAACCAGTAGGGCACGGGCGCCTGCTTCGCTTCATTAAGTGGTGATGACATAGTGAGAACTGTCACCCACGCTGCGCTTTGGCTTATATACATAACGTCATGGGTTTTTCCATAGGTTTTTCCCTATTCCCGTCACGCCACACTCAACCCGACGACCCAAAGTGACGTCATTAGGTCTCCATCGTTTTCCATGCACGCTATCGTCCTCTCACCACTCTCCCTCCCTCCCCCTCTCTCCCTTCCCTCCCCCCTCCCCTCCTCTCCTTCCCGTCCGCCGCTCGTCCGTCCGACATCTTGCATGGTGTCTACACTCGCGAGATCCCGCGAGATGCTACGAGATCCCCCACGAGATCCCGCGAGATCTCACCGGATGGGTCACCATCTTGAACAGGTCCCTTGGCCCAGAGGTGACGTCGTCGGGATGTGCGCACACACCGGAACCAGACGTGACGTCATCGCGATGCACACACCGGAACCGGAACCCAAGTTATCTCCCCTTACCGAAAGTGACGCCATGTTGGACCGGAAGTGCTGCCATCTTGAAAAAAGGGCCCATATGGGCGCCGCCATTTTGAAAACGTCGCCAGGGTGACGTGTTAGACTACTAATGGTGTTTGGGCCGGTAGTGGGTGTTTGGGCTGGGTGTTTGGGCGGGTGCTGGGTGTTTGGCTCGGTGCTGGCTGTTTGGGCCGATGCTGGGTGTTTGGGCTGGGTGTTTGGGACGGTAATTGCTGTTTGGACCGGTGCTGGTTGTTCGGACCAGTGCTTGGTGTTTGAACCGGTAATGGGTGTTTGGGCCGGTGCTGGGTGTTTGGACCGGTCCTGGGAGTTTGGGACGGTATTGGGTGCATGGGCCGATAATCTGGGTGTGGGTCAATAGTAGGTAGATGGTGAGATGAGATGCTAGAATAAAAGGTCATTGTGCATCCGATTCGTTCCGAACCAGGTCCTTGAATACCTTCTTGATTTGACACACCCTTTTCACAGTCATATCGATGCCAAAGTAAGCTGTTATTTTGAGCATATTTGATCTGCAAGTCTCCAAAGAATCTTACTCTGTAACGGTACTTACTGTTAATGTATATTATGAGGGAGTAGTAAATAAACGCTCTTCACAAAGCTGCCATGTCCCAGGTGTCTAGGTTGCCAGTTTTAATCATATTATCATCTCGTTCAATTGCTTAACCTGTTGCGTTCGGTGTGTATTTATTAAAAAACGATTCCGCTGAGGTTTGGTCGTCCTGCCTTGGTGTCTCTTGGACAACAACAGGCACCATAACTACACAGTCTCTGGGACCACGACAGTCAATATAGCTTCACAGTATCAGGGACCACAACAATCAATATAGCTACAAAGTCTCTGGGACCACAACAACCAATATAGCAACACAGTCTCTGGGACCATAACAACCAGTATAGCTTCGCAGTCTCTGGGACCACAACAACCAAATTAGCTACACAGTCTCTGGGACCAAGGCAGTCAATATAGCTACACAGTCTCTGGGACCACAGCAACCAATATAGCTTCACAGTCTCTGGGACCACAACAACCAATATAGCTACACAGTCTCTGGGACCACAACAAACCAAGTATATATACACAGTCTCAGGGACCACAACAACCAATATAGCTACACAGTCTCTGGGACCACAACAACCAATATAGCTACACAGCCTATCCAGGGACCACAACAACCAATATAGCTACACAGTCTCAGGGACCACAACAACCAATATAGCTACACAGCTGGGACCACAACAACAGTCTCAGGGACCACAACAACCAATATAGCTACACAGTCTCAGGGACCAAGGAAGTCAAGATAGCTACACTGTCTCTGGGACCACAACAACCAATATAACTTCACAGTATCTGGGACCACAACAACCAATATAGCTACACAGTCTCTGGGACCACAACAACCAATATAGCTACACAGTCTCTGGGACCACAACAACCAATATAGCTTCACAGTCTCTGGGACCACAACAACCAATATAGCTACACAGTCTCAGGGACCACAACAGTCAATATAGCTTCACAGTATCTGGGACCACAACAACCAATATAGCTACACAGTCTCTGGGACCACAACAACCAATATAGTCTCAGGGACCACAACAACAGTCTCTGGGACCACAACAACCATATATAGCAGGGACTCTGGGACAACACAGTCAGGGGACCAAGGAAGTCAAGATAGCTACACTGTCTCAGGGACAACACCAACATCTGGGACCACAACAAATATAGCTACACAGTACACAGTCTCAGGGACCACAACAACCAATATAGCTACACAGTCTCAGGGACCACAACAACCAATATAGCTGCACAGTCTCAGGGACCACAACAACCAATATAGCTACACAGGCTCAGGGACCACAACAACCAATATAGCTTCACAGTCTCAGGGACCACAACAACCAATATAGCTACACAGTCTCAGGGACCAAGGAAGTCAAGATAGCTACACACTGTCTCTGGGACCACAACAACCAATATAGCTACACAGTCGCAGTCTCTGGGACCACAACAACCAATATAGCTACACAGCTTTCTCTCAGGGACCACAACAACCAATATAGCTACACAGTCTCAGGGACCAAGGAAGTCAAGATAGCTTCACACAACCAATCTGGGACCACAACAACCAATATATCTACACAGTCTCTGGGACCAACAACCAATATAACTCAGGGACCACAACAGCTATACAGTCACAGGGACCACAACAACCAATATAGCTTCACAGTCTCAGGGACCAAGTCAGTTAATATAGCTACACAGTATCTGGGGGACCAACAACAATATAGGTACTACACACAGTTTCTGGGATCCACAACAGTCTCAGGGACCAGGCAGTCAATATAACAACAACAATATATATAGGTACACAGTCTCAGGGACCACAACAACGAATATAGCTTCACAGTCTCAGGGACCAAGTCAGTTAATATAGCTACACAGTTTCTGGGACCACAACAACCAATATAGGTACACAGTCTCAGGGACCACAACAACCAATATAGCTACACAGTCTCAGGGACCAAGTCAGTTAATATAGCTACACAGTTTCTGGGACCACAACAACTGCGAGCACAGCAGTCAATATATCTGGGACCACAACAATCAATATAGCTAGGCAGACTTTCTGTTATGAGAAATGTCAATACAGCACCAATCAATACTGCCACTGGTCACAACAATATAACTGCATTACTGCATGGAACTGCACTATGTCTATAGGTCCTGGCCTGTCAATATTAGAGACACAGCAGCTGGGATTTAAAGACTGTTAATGGTGACCGTATCTCCTCTATTTCAGTGTACACATGAGCTGCTTTTGAACACCCTGCTGGGAACTAGAAGATATTTTTAGATGTTATATTGCGTTGTGATAAAGAAGAACAACGCCACTGCAGGTTAAGAGTGTGTGGCGAGGTGAAATATTTCCGGGTAGCATAGTGATATAACATGCTTCATACACGGGCTGAGCAGGGGGAAAATAGTCTGAATGAATCACCGACAGACTTTTTACGAATATCATTTTGGAGAAATATGTGCATGTCACAGATTATTAAATCGTATGTCCCAACATATATGTGGATCTAGAGAGTTGGTATCGAGGTTTCTTTTAGAATGGAACTTTACATTCTTATCAGCTTTACAAAGGAAAAGCGCACAGTGCTGAAGCAAATTAGTGATTTACTGAAGAACTGGACCCTGATATAGTCTCTGGACCCATGATATCACTAAAATGCTTCACCAACAATATCTAAGCAATAGAGCGATTTAGATGTTACCGGTTTTGGATCCTCCAGCCTGACTAGCGGACACGCCTCAATGCACCCCATCCCTTCACGTTTTCCTCCCCACTCCATACATTTTAACTCGGCCAAGTCATGTTTTGTATGTGCACACCCTCTCTTTGAAAACCCTCTACGCATAGGGCTGTTGATATTTAGCAGGTCTTAGTGTAATCCACAAATGTCTTGCGAACGAGGGTGTAGGCGAGGGCATCTCCTATCACCTTACCTATTTATCCCTGTAACTGAGAACCTTGAAAATAAGGATATACTGGTTGCTTTGTGTACGAAGTCGAAATTTTATCATTTTGTTGAACAGGTCACAAAGGTGTGTAATGAGACACTGCACCCCGTGGATAATGTGCTCATTTGTAATGTTAGCTGGGTGGCGTTTTGGAGTCTTCTTGCAGGTCACGGAAAGAGGCGAGTAGTTACGAATGGTGTGAAGTGTTGTCAAACTGGAGTTGTTCAGAAACAACCAGTCGCAGTCAATGAAATTTTCACGTGACCGCACCGCTAGAGACATGGCAACACATACACATCAACGTAACTGTATGGGCTTGGCCCATTCTACACTTCAGTACATTATTTTTATCAGATATATTCCATCCAAGGCGGTCTATAAGGTCACCTATTTCCTCTCGTCTGAAAAATACGTCCGTTGGATATATGCAGCAACATTTCACCCCTTCTGTGTGTCAGATGGACATTACCTGACACCAGAGACCATATCTCTGCTTACACCGACAACAGATGGCGTTACTTCTGCTACACATCCTTGGGCCCCGTCCGTGACGGAAGTGAACTTCAAGTAGCTGAACGGGGAAGAGACAGTTCCCACCAGCAGGCCTCAGATCACTGTTCAGTTAAGCCCCCCGCGTTTACCATGAACCGAAAGAATAATCATGGGATGTAGACTAATAGTGCCCGCCTCAAATTGGCTTCCATTTTAGCTTAAATGAAAGATCTGACATTGTATATTGTTGCAAAGAAACTTTTATTGGCACACTGCACATGGTATTGACTCCAGCCTCCCATGATTTGACCCCGAGTTCAAGGCCGTTTTAGGTAATTCGGATGGTGGATAGAGGTTGATATTTAGGGCTTGAGGTGAAAGTAAAGGCAGATACGACAACACCGAGGATCTTAAGAGTCATCTCCCGTCGGCCACTGAGATCGAACAACCACCGTGTATCCTAGTTGACATTTCTCCAATAAATAAACTAAAACACGTTGTGCTTCTTTGGACAAAATGTGATAATGATCAAATCACATGTATATTTACATGTAGATTTTATGTTAATCAACATTGTACTATTGCAAAATATCAAATGAACACGGTAACATTGATATCAGAGCCAATATCATTTGTCGATATGAATACAGTTTACAGAAACATGTAATTCAATTATTAATATATGTACAATACATATATAAATCATTGGTGGGTAGGAGCTCTTACTTTAATATTAATTAATATTGTATAAAAGGTTGCTTTTCTCACTCATTTTCAGAATTCCCGCTCCATCTAACCCAACTACATGGACTGCATACTCAAACTGACTACATACAAGTCCCATGAAATCACCACTAGTACCCCAGAACTAACAATCTAGTCAAATAAAATGCATGGGCAGATACAGCTTTTGGAGAAAGGGTGTGTGGTGTGTGCACAGTTCAATACACCCGTTTTCACGAGAGCTTCACTTAATAAACTTACTTATAGAAATTTGAAGAACTGATTTTAGCTTAATAGACAAATGTTGATGCGTATCCCAGGCATCTTATGTTGAAAATCTATAAAGTTATTTTTTATTCTGGACACAAATTTACCTTTCAAAAATGTAGTTTTAATTTCATCTTAATCTGGGGTTCAATGAGCCAATTTCCTTAAAGTAGTCACCCAGTCACAGATTAGTGTTCAATACGTTTAATTGTAACAGAAGTAAGGTAACTACATATTTCACATATCGTCACAACAACATGATTACGTGCATGTGAGTATTTTTATATAAAAGTAATGACTATATCCTGCTACTCTACTTCCGTCAGGTCAGTCAAAAAGAGACCGATATCCAAGCCACTGTTGGCTGATCGAGAGGCGGTTAAAGTAATGGAAGCGCCACTACAATCTCGCAAAGAACACCGGAACAAGGGGAGGTAACTCTAACCGTGTCACTCCAGCATGGCGATGTTTATAAATTGCACCGAGCTGGAGGAGGGTGTCTTGTGTAATGGGACGTTGTACACGATCCCCGAGGCGCGCCTCACCTTCCATGACAACATGTTCTGGGTGTACCTGGCCATCTACGTTGCTCTGGTGCTCACTGCAGGTAGAGTGATAGCAGTTGCGACCATCCCGTCAGCTGACAGGCCGCGACTTGAACAGTGATTTGTGTACTTCTCGCTTTGGTTGAGAGGTCCAAGAGAAATATGTTTAGTAATTAACCAGCAGTAGATGTTAAGTGGTAATTTATTAACTATAATGTATTGTCGTGCCTCCACTGAAATCCCGCATGCCTGCTCACTGATAATCAGCAATAAGACCCCCCTGACACCTTATACTGCAGAGATATATGCCCAGTAGTGAGACTGGGTAGTCTGTCCTACAGACCCTGAAACAATTATATCCAAAACAAAGTCCATGCAAGTCTAGAATATGTGGCAAGTCTAGATTTCCACAGATTCTGAAAATGAAGAAAGTCTCAGGGCTCCTTTTCATTATATTTTATTTTTTTATTATGAAGTGTTGTTTTTTTCTGTAAAATATGTTGATTTCAGAGACTAGTTGTTAGTCTATGAGACTGGGCTATAATATTGTGTTCACAGGGACAGGTAATAGGAAGTGCCTAAAACTCGGGCCAAGAAAAGTCGGGCTGTGCCACAGGGTACTGCTAAAACTTGATTGCAGAATGTTAAAACGAACCCTGCAGATTTGGGTAGATACACTTCTAGCGTTCACAAATCTATAGTTTGAATCAAAATGTATATTTAACAAGTACCCAGGTAGGGTGGATCCGCAGTAGGACCCTGGTACCTGCAAGACCACATGGACCCATGTATAGCCCTGTTTACATTGTATGATAGTGGTAACTATAAACAATGGATATACACTACAAGTTGATGATATGTTCATATGCATCCATTTCTGACTTTGTTGAACAGTTGGAATAAAAATAAAGGTTTAGTGAACATAAATCTGGGCAAATAATTATGACTATTCCACCCTCACTGTGCATTGTTTTAAAAATATAGATCAATTATCCTCAAAACAATACGCCATCTGATTTGGATGAGGATAATGTACATCCAGTTTATGAGTGTAATTGAAAAGGTCTGTGTAACAGAGCTCCAGATAAGATTTAGCTCATGTGGGTACTGTACCCAATGTATTTTTTTGGAGTAGGTATTATGAATATTGAGTGGGTATTTCATTTTCCGTTACCCACTGCTTTCAAATATGTGCGTATTTCAGTCACTTTACTCACCTAAGTATTACGTCATTGAGTAAGTTTACTAAGCAGGTATGTTCTGCCTTATGTCATACCTAATCAAAACCAACTTAAATATAGGGGAAATGATTTCATAAAAAATCACTCATCCTATACTGACAGTACAACACTAGTCCTATACTTACAGTACAACTGGATAGCAATCGATGTCTTTTTCATTACGCAAGCGATTTTTATAAATATATTCCATATGCATTTGTTTTAAACTTTTTGCGTATCTAACATTTTAAATGCGTAATTGGTACGCAACAATTATTTTTCAATGCGTAATTGAAAAGTTTCTATCCGTATTTTACCCGGATAGGCAGCTTATCTGGGCCTCTGTGTAAAGCATTGCCCTGGGTCTGGCCGGGTAACTGTGGTTGGGTTCCCAGGTAATAAATTTGTCACTGCCCCAATTATTACTGGTCCTTATCAAGAAATATTTGTGGAAAGAGATTAATGGATGGATGGTCCAATTTTGTGATATGGTGGGTAGGTGCTCATTAATAATGTCAGCCACTGGTTTGTCTGGTCTAAACCAACTTACAGGTCAAGGTCACATAGCTTGAATATTGTTGGCTGCAGCATTAAATAAAAGAAAATTAAAAATTAATGCTGTATAGGTCTACTATGGATTCAGAATTTTACATCTTTGCTGGACTAACAACTAGTCTCTGAAATGAACATATTTACAGAAAAAAAAAACATATTTACAGAAAAAAACAGTTCATAATAAAAAAAATACAGTATAATGAAAAGGAGCCCTGAGACTTTTTTCATACTTGAAACTCTGGAAATCTAAACTTGCCACATAATCTAAACTTGCCACATAATCTAAACTTGCCACATAATCTAGACTTGCAGGGCCTTCTTGGATATGTTTGTTTCAAGGTCTGTGGGACAGACTACATCTTTGCCCATAATAGATATTTCCGATGGATTGTGCTTGAATGAAAAGTGATATAAGCAGTACTGGGATTGGGGTAATAATGGCTGTCCTATTTGACAAATCTTCATAAAGAAAAACTTTGTTTTCAAATGGAATCTTCCTATTTGATATGTTTAGTAAAGAGCTGCCAACATGTTTAAAATCTCAGATCTACTTACAAGACGAAACTAATTGTTTCAATATTCAAATTCAGGGGCGTAGGAACAAAACCATATCTACCGTACCATAACTAAAATTTCATTTTGATTTTCAATACTTTTTATAAATTAGCCCCCCGCTCTGAAAACCGTTCCTACGCCCCTGAGCCCCTGAATTTGAATATTGAAACAATTAATTTTGTGTTGTAAGTAGAAAAGTTACAATACTCAAAATCAGATTCTAATTCATTATCACAGAATGTTGGAGTTATAATTTTTATCACAGAATATCAGAATTCTAACTCTACATGAGACGTCTTCCTGATGCCAATAACCTATATTAAAGTCTAGTTTTCACATAGAAACAAGCTTTGGTTGTAGACTAGCAGCTACTAGTAGGAAGATGGAGATGATTGCATTTATTGTTAAGGACCGTTCATAATTTATGTGTGTGTGTGTGTGTGTGTGTGTGCGTGATGATTTTTATGGAGAGGCATGTTCAATGTGAACCCCCCCTAAAATTTATGTACAAAATAAGTGACCCCCCTGCATGTCATGTACAAAGTGAATCCCCCCTTCCCCTTCAAATATTTTTTAAGCATAATTTTAAAATATAAAATTGAGTACTTAAAAATCCTCTCTCTCTCTCTCTCTCTCTCTCTCTCTCTCTCTCTCTGGCCCCCTCTCTCTCTCCCTCTCCTCTCCTCTCCCTCTCCCTCTCCCTCTCCTCTCTCTCTCTGCCATAAATTATGAACGGTCCTTAGTCCCCTTCTGTAATTCCATCCATGCCAAGTCTTAACAGTCTGTATAATGGCCTCTGTATTCAGGTCTGATGTCAGGACTGACCATGGGCCTGCTGTCACTGGACATGATGACCCTCAAAATCCTGAAGGACGGGGGCACGACGCGAGAACAGAAGTATGCTCGAAGGATACTGCCCATTGTAAAACGACATCATCTGTTGCTGGTGACTCTGCTGCTGGCTAATGCTGCTGCCGTTGAAGCTATGCCCATCTTCTTAGACCGTATCTCCGACCCAGTCATCGCCATTTGTGTCTCAGTTACTGCAGTTCTCATCTTTGGAGAGTGAGTTGTGATTGTGTGTAGTATATCTGTGTTTGAGTCTCCAGCCAGGCAAGATGGTCACATTCTGGATTTACACTCATTGACTCAAACTCTGACTGTTGGGGGGTCATTAACTCACCCCATAGACTCTGTATCTATAGTATATATCACTGTCAGCTATCTCCTTGCCCTTGAATGCTCCTTCAGTACTATGAAAGATGTCTGGAACAGTTAATTCTCAAAGGCAAGTTTTGCATCAGTGAAAGGTTGCATCCCATGACTGCCCTGCTTTACAGGACCAACTACTGCATTTTAGTGTTGGTGGGGGGCATGGTGCCCAGTGAATGTTGTTTTAGATTGATAATTGTATTTCAGTCATCACCCATGTCCCACTCCATGATCTTAACATCATGCACAGTAGTTGCCAAATCATGTCGATATATATGTCACACTCCTAAGACTTTGATATCTTTGTCCAGTTGTATATGTAGAGTATTTATAGATTATACCCCAAGTCTGTATACATGTTTCAGAGTTGTGCCACAGGCCCTGTGTACAAGGTTCGGTTTGGCGATCGGCTCAACTCTTGCTCCGTGAGTATATCCTCCGTATCTGCTTCAACAAAGGAAATATCAGCCTGGTGTGATCGATTATATACTGCATGTATTACATTTACTGTATCTCCTTGAACATAGGACAATATTGACCTGGTGTTATATAGTATATATTGCATGTAATCTACTGTATCTCCTTGAACATAGGACAATACAGACCTGGTGTTATATAGTATATATTGCATGTAATCTACTGTATCTCCTTGAACATAGGACAATACAGACCTGGTGTTATATAGTATATACTGCATGTATTACTGTATCTCCTTGAACATAGGACAATATTGACCTGGTGTTATATAGTATATATTGCATGTAATCTACTGTATCTCCTTGAACATAGGACAATATTGACCTGGTGTTATATAGTATATACTGCATGTAATCTACTGTATCTCCTTGAACATAGGACAATATTGACCTGGTGTTATATAGTATATATTGCATGTAATCTACTGTATCTCCTTGAACATAGGACAATACAGACCTGGTGTTATATAGTATATACTGCATGTATTGATTTGATGTCACTCACTCACTCACTCACTCACTCACTCACTCACTCACTCACTCACTCACTCACTCACTCACTCACTCACTCACTCACTCCTCACTCACTTGCATGTAATCTACTGTATCTCCTTGAACATAGGACAATATTGACCTGATGTTATATAGTATATATTGCATGTAATCTACTGTATCTCCTTGAACATAGGACAATACAGACCTGGTGTTATATAGTATATATTGCATGTAATCTACTGTATCTCCTTGAACATTGGACAATATTGACTTGATGTTATATAGTATATATTGCATGTAATCTACTGTATCTCCTTGAACATAGGACAATATTGACCTGATGTTATATAGTATATACTGCATGTAATCTACTGTATGTCCTTGAACATAGGACACTATTGACCTGGTGTTACTGTGATATTGCTTGAATAGTGCTACAAGATTAGTAAAAAAATACTCACTCACTCACTCACTCACTCACTCACTCACTCACTCACTCACTCACTCACTCACTCACTCACTCACTCACTCACTCACTCACTCACTCACTCACTTGCATGTAATCTACTGTATCTCCTTGAACATAGGACAATATTGACCTGATGTTATATAGTATATATTGCATGTAATCTACTGTATCTCCTTGAACATAGGACAATACAGACCTGGTGTTATATAGTATATATTGCATGTAATCTACTGTATCTCCTTGAACATTGGACAATATTGACTTGATGTTATATAGTATATATTGCATGTAATCTACTGTATCTCCTTGAACATAGGACAATATTGACCTGATGTTATATAGTATATACTGCATGTAATCTACTGTATGTCCTTGAACATAGGACACTATTGACCTGGTGTTACAGTAGATTACATGCAATATATAGTATATATCTCCTTGAACATAGGACAATATTGATCTGGTGTTCTATAGTATATATTGCATGTAATCTACTGTATCTCCTTGAACATAGGACAATATTGATCTGGTGTTACATAGTATATGTTGCATGTAATCTACTGTATCTCCTTGAGGACTCGCAGTTTGTCCTATCCAGGTTAGTATATATCCTGATGGGGCTGTCCTTCATCGTGAGCTGGCCGCTGTCCAAGCTCCTGGACTGTCTCCTTGGCAGCAACCACAGCACATTCTTCAGGCGTGCACAGTTGAAGGTCCTCGTGGACCTGCATGGACCTGGGGATGGATCCGGGGATGAAGAACATCTCACAACGGATGAAGTCCTAATGATCAAGGTGGGTTGGAGGTCAGGTTTAAGGTATGCCAGGGTATATCATCTTAGCATATCATCATTCACATGTAACAGTAATTGTGATAACTTGTCACATGTCCGACATAATGTCATTTTCAATATATCTTCTCTTAGTAAAACAGGGAGCTCTGGACCTGAAGGGTAAATCTGCAAAGGATGCCATGGTGAACATTGACAATGTCTTCATGATCAGCTCCAATGCCTGCATGGACCACAACACCATGACACAGGTGGGTTGTTTTTGTAGAACACCTGGTGTTTTCACATCCATGGACCAGTGACTGTCGTGATGTTTTCACTGCCATATGTGGGTACAATGTGTGAAGCCATTTCGGGGGTACCCTGCTGTGATATTGCTTGAATAGTGCTACAAGATTAGTAAAAAAATACTCACTCACTCACTCACTCACTCACTCACTCACTCACTCACTCACTCACTCACTCACTCACTCACTCACTCACTCACTCACTCACTCACTCACTCACTCACTCACTCACTCACTCACTCACTCACTCACTCACTCACTCACTCACTCACTCACTCACTCACTCACTCACTCACTCACTCCCTCACTCACTCTCACTCACTCACTCACTCACTCACTCACTCACTCACTCACTCACTCACACTCACTCACTCACTCACTCACTCACTCACTCACTCACTCACTCACTCACTCACTCACTCACTCACTCACTCACTCACTCACTCACTCACTCACTCACTCACTCACTCACTCACTCATCACAGCCATAAGTTCTCTTTTGTTTCCTTTTTGTAGATCCTGTTTCACGGACACTCCCGAATACCAGTGTATGAGGAGTCTCGATCGCAGATCAAAGCTGTGCTGCTGATGAAGACCTTGATCAAGCTGGATCCAGATGATGCTGTTCCGGTCAGCAGCCTCTTGCTTGACCCACAGTACTTCCGCCCGGTCATCTTTATTGATGATGTTAAGCCTCTGCATGATCTCATCAATCTCTTCCAGACTGGCAAAGGTGACATGTTGTAGGCCTTGAAACTGAAAGATGTAAAAACTACCTGACTGGTATTTGGTTTCTTCAAGAAACATTTTTCTTCTTAAAACATTAGCTCATTAGCTGAGAACATACTCACATCTAGTTTATGTCCAGTAACGACAATTTTACATGCCTATCTTCAGGTCACTTGGCTGTAGTGCAGAAATCCCATCAGGGGAGACAACTGCGTGGTCTGCAGGACAACACTGATGACGTAACCCCGTTGTTGGGAGAGTCTCAAGATGACCCACAGCATGACAGTCCACAGCAAGTAGGGGAGGTGAGTGTGTCCAAAGTGTCATGCCTGTTTCTTCTGTTTTTTGTTTGTGTCGACTACTTGTGTCCTCCTTGTTGTGCTTGTATCCCTGATGTCCTGCTTGTGTCCTGTTTGTACATGTACTCTGTCATCCTACATTCCTGTACACCGTCCTTCATGCCATATGTCCGCCTCTATCCGATTGTTACTACCACATCCCCTACATCCCAATGTCCTCCCTAATACCTTACTCATGGCCAATGTCCTCCTACATCACCTGTCCTCCTTATCCGTATGTCCTCCTGATCCCCCATGTTCTCCTTGTCCCCATGTCCTCCTTATCCATATGTCCTCCTTATCCCCATGTCCTCCTTATCCCTATGTCCTCCTTGTCCCATGTCCTCCTTATCCCTATGTCCTCCTGACCCATATGTCCTCCTTATCCATATGTCCTCCTTATCCCCATGTCCTCCTTGTCCCCAATGTCCTCCTTATCCCTATGTCCTCCTGATCCCTGTCCTCCTAATCCATATGTCCTCCTTATCCCTAGGTCCTCCTGACCCTTATGTCCTCCTTAACCCTATGTCCTCCTGATCCATATGTCCTCCTGATTCCTGTCCTCCTGATCCATATGTCCTCCTTATCCCTATGTCCTCCTTGTCCCCATGTCCTCCTTGTCCCCAATGTCCTCCTTATCCCTATGTCCTCCTCCCTGTCCCTAGATCCATTCCTCCTTATCCCTATGTCCTCCTGATCCTTATGTCCTCCTTAACCCTATGTCCTCCTGATCCATATGTCCTCCTTATCCCTAGGTCCTCCTGACCCTTATGTCCTCCTTAACCCTATGTCCTCCTGATCCATATGTCCTCCTGATTCCTGTCCTCCTGATCCATATGTCCTCCTTATCCCTATGTCCTCCTTGTCCCCATGTCCTCCTTGTCCCCAATGTCCTCCTTATCCCTATGTCCTCCTGATCCCTGTCCTCTAGATCCATATTTCCTCCTTATCCCTAGGTCCTCCTGATCCTTATGTCCTCCTTAACCCTATGTCCTCCTGATCCATATGTCCTCCTGATTCCTGTCCTCCTGATCCATATGTCCTCCTTATCCCATATGTCCTCCTTGTCCCCTTGTCCTCCTTATCCCTATGTCCTCCTGATCCCTGTCCTCCAGATCCATATGTCCTCCTGACCCTTATGTCCTCCTTAACCCTATGTCCTCCTGATCCATATGTCCTCCTGATCCATATGTCCTCCTGATTCCTGTCCTCCTGATCCACATGTCCCCCTTATCCATATGTCCTCCTTATCCATATGTCCTCCTTATCCATATGTCCTCCTGATCCATATGTCCTCCTTATTCATATGTCCTTGTCCCCATGTCGTCCTTATCCCTATGCCCTTGTCCCCATGTCCTCCTTGTCCCATGTCCTCCTGATCCCTGTCCTCCTAATCCATATGTCCTCCTGATTCCTGTCATCCTGATCCACATGTCCTTCTGATCCATATGTCCTCCTTATCCACATGTCCTCCTTATCCCTATGTCCTCCTTGTCCCCATGTCCTCCTTATCCCTATGTCCTCCTTATCCCTATGTCCTCCTGACCCTTATGTCCTCCTTGTCCCTATGTCCCCTTGTCCCCATGTCCTCCTTATCCTTATGTCCTCCTGATCCCTGTCCTCCTAATCCATATGTCCTCCTGATTCCTGTCCTCCTGATCCACATGTCCTGATCCATATGTCCTTCTGATCCATATGTCCTCCTTATCCATATGTCCTCCTGATCCATATGTCCTCTTGACCCTTGTGTCCTCCTTATCCCTATGTCCTCCTTATCCCCATGTCCTACTCATCCCTATGTCCTCCTTATCCCTATGTCCTTCTTATCCATATGTCCTCCTGACCCTTGTGTCCTCCTTATCCCCATGTCCTCCTTATCCCTATGTCCTCCTTATCCCCATGTCCTACTTATCCCTATGTCCTCCTTATCCCTATGTCCTTCTTATCCCTATGTCCTCCTGATCGCCTTGCTTCCTTATCCCTATGTCCTCCTTGTCCCCATGTCCTTTTTATCCCTGTGTCCTCCTTATCCCTATGTCCTCCTTGTCCCTATGTCCTCCTGATCCCCATGTCCTCCTTATCCCTATGTCGTCTATCTAGATTTACACACATGTTAACATAACAAACACAAATGATGGTAATTATTTTTGAAGGTCACAGGTTTGAACCCAGGCCACGTCATACCAAAATATGTTAAAATATGGTACTTGTTGGTCCCTAAATGGTCCTCGGCATTAATGGGTACAACAAGGACTGGTCGGCTCGGAGTCAGTATAATGTGTCTGAGTGGTGTATTCATGCTTAACTGCGACATGGTATCTCAGTGAGCTAGCACTATAAAACCACTTATACACATGCATGCACGTTGATTTATGAGCGAAATATTCTCAAGTACAATGTTAAAGCCTATTTCATCTCACCTCACCCATTGTCCTGGTGTTTTCTGTCACCAAGCAAGCAGCAGAGGTTGTTTGAGAAATATATTGTGCCCCCCAAGTCCCCATAGTGGCACGTCATTATAGGGAAAAAAGCATGGGGTAATATCAGTGAGTGAGTCAGTCAGTGAGTTTAGTTTTACGCCACTCTCAGCAATATTCCAGCTATATGGCGGCGGTCTGTAAATAATCAAGTTTGGACCTGACAATCCAGTGATCAAAAGTATGAGCATCAATCTGTGCAACTGGGAACCGATGACATGTGTCAACCAAGTCAGCGATCCTGACTACCCGATCCCGTTAGTTGCATGGATTACTGAAGATCAATATTCTAACCCGGATCTTCACAGGTTGGGGTAATATCAGGTTTATGTTAGATATATGGTTTGATAAAGGGTTGTTGCATCCTCTATGTCTGTACGGCTTTCATTTTGGCTAATTTATCCTACCCCTGGATCCATTCCTATGGTTTTACCCACCCTTGATTTCCATTTGCCAGTTTGGTTGTCTATACCTCTAGGCTTAACATATCAATCAGAATGCAAGTTACAAACCAGCCTCAATGCTGGGTTGGCAATAACAAGAACATGGCATCTAGTCACACCAATCCTGAACTAGATTGTAAGAAATTCATGATTGAAAACTTGACATAATAACAGAAAGCATTCAAGAATCATTTTGATGGAAAGGTCGCTTCTTGTCCATTTGATTTCAATATGATAAGAGTTACCTCCCTTTCCTTACCTTTCCCTCATGTCAGTGTTTGATCATTAGCTATTAATAAATATCAAAGATAGTAAATTTGTGATCACAAGAATCATGGGAATGGACCTGGAGGGTAGTGTAGGTTTACCATAATACTAGCCGTGGAGATATAGACCTGTTATGTCCTCCCTGCAGGTGGTGGGGATCATCACGCTAGAGGATGTTCTAGAGGAGCTCTTGCAGGAAGAGATCATGGATGAGACGGACGAAACACAGATCCGTCAACGGATACAGCTGGCTAAAGCAATGGCGCACAAAAAGGTATTGTACCAAACTGGGTACTTGGGAACCTGCAGACATTATGCCTGTTAAGTGTATATACCTACACATGACACAGTTTTGGCATCAAGAACTTACCAATCTTTTCACAATGGTCCCTCAGGCTTAGATTGAATCTCCTTTCATAAAGTTTTGTAGATGAATAACAGGGCACCCAAAGCTGTGACCATGGTTATCTTCTGAGGTATTTCATGTAACTATGTTGCTATCATTATTCATGTATTTGACCACCTACATGGTGTAGTGATTAGAGTGTCCGCCCGGAGAGCGAAAGGTTGCAGGTTTCGATCTGTTAAAATATGGTACTTGTTGGACCCTGCCTGGCGCTCAGCATTAATGGGTACAGTGTGTCTGAGTGGAGTATTCATGCATGACTGCAGCATGGTATCTCAGTGAGCTAGAAGTATAAAACTATTAATTCTGGGCTAGTACAGGCAGCCACACATATACACCCATGCACGTCGTCATATGAGCGGAATATTCTTACGTACAACATTAAACCCCATTTCACCTCGCCTCTTCATGTATTCGGTATTATCAGTTTTTGTACCATCATTATATTAACCTTTTTAAACCTTTTCTAAAATGTCTAGAAATGGAATCATTTTCTCAAAATCTATGCATTTCTTTGCTAGACGGACACAATTTTTCTGGAAGTAACTTATCATATACCAAACTGAAATGGACCAAAGGCCTTGTACCGCAATACGTACCGTACCGTGGTAAGAGCATACTGTTTCACCCCTATAGATATGTTGTATTCTGTTTCCAGTCACTGCTGAAGCGGAGTCAGTCCCATCCAGAAGAGTCAAGGGGTCAAATCCAGGCCGGACAAAGCCTAGCTGGACATTCAAGTGAACATTTGAATGTGGATGTTGCCGTAGCAGCTTCACAACGATCCGATGATGCTCCACTGCTGGGGAGTACGGAGGTGTTGGCGTGATGAATGATACATTGAAAAGGAATGTGTGAGTGTCGGTGTGACTGCTCTAAGGGGTGTGGATGTAAGTGTTGGTGTGACAAGTGGGTTATACACAGCTCTAGGGTGTGTGGTTGTAAGTGTTGGTGTGTAAGTGGGTAATACACAGCTCTAGGTGGGGTGGCTGTAAGTGTTGGGGTGACAAGTGGGTAATACACAGCTCTAGGGGGTGTGGATGTAAGTGTTTTTGAGATAAGTGGGTTATACACAGCTCTAGGGTTGGGGCTGTAAGTGTTGGTGTGACAAGTGGGTTATACACATCTCAAGGGGGTGTGGCTGTAAGTGTTAATTTGACAAGTGGGTTATACACAGCTCTAGGGGGGGGTGGATGTAAAAGTGTTGGTGTGACAAGTGGGTAGTACACAGCTCTAGGGGGTGTGGCTGTAAGTGTTGGTGTGACAAGTGGGTTATACACATCTCAAAGGGGTGTGGCTGTAAGTGTTAATTTGACAAGTGGGTTATACACAGCTCTAGGGGGTGTGGCTGTAAGTGTTGGTGTGACAAGTGGGTAATACACAGCTCTAGGGTGTGTGGCTGTAAGTGTTGGGGTGACAAGTGGGTTATACACAGCTCTAGGGTGTGTGGCTGTAAGTGTTGGTGTGACAGTCCTGGGGTGTGTGGCTGTAAGTGTTGTAGTGACAAGTGGGTTATACACAGCTCTTGGGGGTGTGGCTGTAAGTGTTGGTGTGACAAGTGGGTTATACACAGCTCTAGGGGTGGGGCTGTAAGTGTTAGTGTGACAAGTGGGTTATACACATCTCAAGGGTGTGTGGCTGTAAGTGTTAATGTGACAAGTGGGTAATACACAGCTCTAGGGTGTGTGGTTGTAAGTGTTGGGGTGACAAGTGGGTTATACACAGCTCTAGGGGGTGTGGCTGTAAGTGTTGGTGTGACAAGTGGGTAATACACAGCTCTAGGGTGTGTGGCTGTAAGTGTTGGTGTGACAAGTGGGTTATACACAGCTCTAGGGTGTGTGGCTGTAAGTGTTGGTGTGACAGTCCTGGGGTGTGTGGCTGTAAGTGTTGTAGTGACAAGTGGGTTATACACAGCTCTTGGGGGTGTGGCTGTAAGTGTTGGTGTGACAAGTGGGTTATACACAGCTCTAGGGGTGTGGCTGTAAGTGTTAGTGTGACAAGTGGGTTATACACATCTCAAGGGTGTGTGGCTGTAAGTGTTAATGTGACAAGTGGGTAATACACAGCTCTAGGGTGTGTGGTTGTAAGTGTTGGGGTGACAAGTGGGTTATACACAGCTCTAGGGTGTGTGGCTGTAAGTGTTGGTGTGACAAGTGGGTTATACACAGCTCTAGGGTGTGTGGCTGTAAGTGTTGGTGTGACAAGTGGGTTATACACAGCTCTAGGGTGTGTGGCTGTAAGTGTTGGTGTGACAGTCCTGGGGTGTGTGGCTGTAAGTGTTATTGAGATAAGTGGGTTATACACAGCTCTAGGGGTGGGGCTATAAGTGTTGGGGTGACAAGTGGGTTATACACATCTCAAGGGTGTGTGGCTGTACGTGTTGGTGTGGCAAGTGGGTAATAGACAGCCCTAGGGGGTGTGGCTGTAAGTGTTGGGGTGACAAGTGGGTTATACACAGCTCTAAGGGTGGGGCTATAAGTGTTGGTGTGACAAGTGGGTTAGACCCAGCTCTAGGGGGTTTGACAGTGTTGGGGTGACAAGTGGGTTATAAAAATCTGCGGCATGTGTGGCTGTTAGTATTAGTTTGACAGATCTGACACAGAACCCTGGGATGTGTGACTGTGTTTGTTCTGCACTACACATAAAATTATTGAGAACACAAGCCATTCAAGATGTGAGAATACTTACAACAGGAGCTGTACAAGACATGATTATATTGAGGTCATGAGCTGTGCAAGATGTGAGAATACTTACAACAGGAGCTGTACAAGACATGATTATATTGAGGTCATGAGCTGTGCAAGATGTGAGAATACTTACAACAGGAGCTGTACAAGACATGATTATATTGAGGTCTTGAGCTGTACAAAATGTGAGAATATATTCAGGACATGGTTTTGACAAGATCTGAGGATCTGAGGTGTACAATGTGGAGGTCATGAGCTGTACAAAATGTGAGAATATATTCAGGACATGGTTTTGTCAAGATCTGAGGATCTGAGGTGTACAATGTGGAGGTCATGAGCTGTACAAGATGCGAGAATATATTCAGGACATGGTTTTGTCAAGATCTGAGGTGTACAATGTGGAGGACATGAGCTGTACAATGTTTAAGGATTCTGAGTATAAGTTGTTCAGGGTGTTGTATCTTGGCATTTAGTTAACTAAATGTGACTCGCTGCATCGGAAACTGGAGTCATGGGCAGTATTCTGTAGCAATATATTATTTTGTATTGAGTGATATCAGATATAATGATAGGTGATTGTGTGACAGTACATATCAAATGTGGGGCAAACTTGAAAATACTGATTGTGGAATCAATCTAATCTTTTGACTATGTTGAAGGCCCATTAGCCTTTAATAAAGCATACAATTTTATGGATAACAACTTCTTGTTTATGGCATAGAGAGATGTTTCAGTGTAGATTCTTACACCATTTTCAAGCTATAATTGAAGATGGTGTAAGAATCTACACTGAAACATGGCTCTATGCAATAAACAAGAAGTTGTTATCCATATCATATGCTTTATCATTGACTCAACAACTTGTAGACTACCGATCAAACAACCATTAGCCTTTGTTACTTCTTATTACATGTATGTGGGTCCAACTTTTTTGAAAGAAAGAATGAAATAAATGCATATTTGTGTTCAAAGAAATATTTAGCAATATTTGGTATCTGTATTGATGTAATTGTAAATTCTAAGCTGTATCTTGCTGTATGTTCTCATGTTTTTTAGTATGGTGTGTGCCTTCTTTGGGGATTCCCCAAGTTCATGGTACTATGCACAAGAAGTAAACGTTGTCAGCAAGAAGAACACCACTGACGTTAGGAAGGCGGGAACCTTATTTTAAACTGATTGTTAGGCTTAGTTAGAACCCATGATATAGTACATGATTATATTTCTGTGCCCAATTAAGCAGTTACTGTGTTAGTAGGTGTATGGAGGTGCTTTGTGTCAAAGTGATATATGATTCTGTTGTTGAAATAGATTTGTGTTGTACTAAGGGATGTTATGGATGACTGTTTTCCATGAACTCCACTCTACAGAACGTGGTCAGTAGAAGCTCTCAATAAGACTGATTGTGTGACGTGGCAGCCATGTGCTCTATATACAACATGCTAGTCTGTCTCACAGTCCCTGAACCACATTATTTTCCCTACTGCCAAGCCCTCTCTGCAGTGCTAAAGCGCTAAATGAAGCAAGTCTAGATTTCCTCATCTTCAAGTATAAGACAGATGCAGGTCTTTTCACTTCTATTGAACAGATTGTTTCAAAAATATCCTCTTTGCATATTATACAAATGGAAACTTTTGAATTTAGACATAAGTTCAAATTCATAAATAATTTTGTTGGTGTTCCAGATAGATCTTGCACCTTGGTCATCTAGTCTCCAAGTGACATTGTGGGCTGAAAGTTTCCAAACTGTAAAATGTTGGAGATAGGACAGGGCTTAACACGATGGCCAATAAATATGCCTGTCACTTATACCGTTATCTGATGGTTGTATGATATGACTTCTAATTGGTAATGACCCCAGCACGTGTAGCCCCAATGCAGATGTTCTTAGTCTCTGAATGTCTGGTCCTTCTAGGGCTCCTTTTCAATATGAATGGGCTTGTTTGTTACTATCAAAATTATATATATTCAGAGACTAAGCATTAGTCTAACAGCATGCAGGAGGCACAGCAAACCTCTAGCTAGAACACCCAGTGGGCATTGCAGTCTCATTCAACTCAGATGTTAGTTCTTGCTCATGTAAAATATTAATCTGAGGACATCCTGTTAATGGTCAACTCAGAACAATTTTTCACCAAATTAGGCTGACTAATGAAATGACAGACAAGAAGTCACCATCAGAAAACAGTTTTCTTTAGATATATGGCACTTTAAATTGGTGACATTTATTCATGACTACGCTTTGAAATATATACACAAAGAACTTAATTAAGCACCCCTGTATTTTTGCAATGCTATAAAACTTGTGGTGGTGACCACGAAGGAGGTTTTTTGCGCTTATGATCCTTTGACTCATAAAAAACGACATAATGATTGGAATCTGTGTTGATTTTATGATGATAATTGGTCATTTTTAAGAAAACACTGATTTTCATACAAAACTATGTCTGTACAAGTATGGCCCTGGAATGTTTAATGTTGAATTTATTGGTGAATGTGAACATTCAAAATGTCATTTTGTGTGTCTTACACGATTCAAGGTCAATACCGAGTGTAACCTCCTTGTGACTGTATGACAGCCAGCACTCTCCTCCTCATACACCTGTCAGCCTCTTGATCCTCTGAAGGGGAAGTCTACGCCATTCCTCGTATAAAGCAGCTTCCAATTGGGCCAGGTTCTGTACAGGAGATCCCTTTGTTGCACATGACGACCAATCATGTCCCAGATATGCTCCAAAGGGTTAAGATCGGGACGCATTCAGTTGTGAGATATGTCAGGGGTGCTTAACTAAGTTCTTTGTGTATATTTTGGTAAGGTCTTTGAATGGCATTTAGAAGTGATACACATAAGGAAGAGAACTTTATGGATGTCAACTTCTTTATTACGAGGAACACGTTAAGGAGAATATACTCACTCCTTCATCAGGTGAATTCACCTGAACTTATGGCTATCTTACTCCTTCATCAGGTGAATTCACCTGAACTCATGGCTGTCTTACTCCTTCATCAGGTGAATTCACCTGAACTCATGGCTGTCTTACTCCTTCATCAGGTGAATTCACCTGAACTCATGGCTGTCTTACTCCTTCATCAGGTGAATTCACCTGAACTCATGGCTGTCTTACTCCTTCATCAGGTGAATTCACCTGAACTCATGGCTGTCTTACTCCTTCATCAGGTGAATTCACCTGAACTCATGGCTGTCTTACTCCTTCATCAGGTGAATTCACCTGAACTCATGGCTGTCTTACTCCTTCATCAGGTGAATTCACCTGAACTCATGGCTGTCTTTACTCCTTCATCAGGTGAATTCACCTGAACTCATGGCTGTCTTACTCCTTCATCAGGTGAATTCACCTGAACTCATGGCTGTCTTACTCCTTCATCAGGTGAATTCACCTGAACTCATGGCTATCTTACTCCTTCATCAGGTGAATTCACCTGAACTCATGGCTGTCTTGTCTTTACTCCTTCATCAGGTGAATTCACCTGAACTCATGGCTGTCTTACTCCTTCATCAGGTGAATTCACCTGAACTCATGGCTGTCTTACTCCTTCATCGGGTGAATTCACCTGAACTCATGGGCTTGTCTTATCTCCTTCATCAGGTGAATTCACCTCAACTCATGGCTATCTTACTCCTCCGTCAGGTGAATTCACCCGAACTCATGGCTTGTCTTACTCCTTCATCAGGTGAATTCACCTGAACTTATGGCTGTCTTACTCCTTCATCAGGTGAATTCACCTGAACTCATGGCTGTCTTACTCCTTCATCAGGTGAATTCACCTGAACTCACGGCTGTCTTACTCCTTCATCAGGTGAATTCACCTGAACTCATGGCTGTCTTACTCCTTCATCAGGTGAATTCACCTGAACTCATGGCTGTCTTACTCCTTCATCAGGTGAATTCACCTGAACTCATGGCTGTCTTACTCCTTCATCAGGTGAATTCACCTGAACTCATGGCTGTCTTACTCCTTCATCAGGTGAATTCACCTGAACTGAACTCATGGCTGTCTTACTCCTTCATCAGGTGAATTCACCTGAACTCATGGCTGTCTTACTCCTTCATCAGGTGAATTCACCTGAACTCATGGCTATCTTACTCCTTCATCAGGTGAATTCACCTGAACTCATGGCTGTCTTACTCCTTCATCAGGTGAATTCACCTGAACTCATGGCTGTCTTACTCCTTCATCGGGTGAATTCACCTGAACTCATGGCTGTCTTACTCCTTCATCAGGTGAATTCACCTGAACTCATGGCTGTCTTACTCCTCCATCAGGTGAATTCACCTGAACTCATGGCTGTCTTACTCCTTCATCAGGTGAATTCACCTGAACTCTTGGCTGTCTTACTCCTTCATCAGGTGAATTCACCTGAACTCATGGCTGTCTTACTCCTTCATCAGGTAAATTCACCTGAACTCATGGCTGTCTTACTCCTTCATCAGGTGAATTCACCTGAACTCATGGCTGTCTTACTCCTTCATCAGGTGAATTCACCTGAACTCATGGCTGTCTTACTCCTTCATCGGGTGAATTCACCCGAACTCATGGCTGTCTTACTCCTTCATCAGGTGAATTCACCTGAACTCATGGCTGTCTTCTTACTCCTTCATCAGGTGAATTCACCTGAACTCTTGGCTGTCTTACTCCTCCGTCAGGTGAATTCACCTGAACTCATGGCTGTCTTACTCCTTCATCAGGTGAATTCACCTGAACTCATGGCTGTCTTACTCCTTCATCAGGTGAATTCACCTGAACTCATGGCTGTCTTACTCCTTCATCAGGTGAATTCACCTGAACTCATGGCTGTCTTACTCCTTCATCAGGTGAATTCACCTGAACTCATGGCTGTCTTACTCCTTCATCAGGTGAATTCACCTGAACTCATGGCTGTCTTACTCCTTCATCAGGTGAATTCACCTGAACTCTTGGCTGTCTTACTCCTCCGTCAGGTGAATTCACCTGAACTCATGGCTGTCTTACTCCTTCATCAGGTGAATTCACCTGAACTCATGGCTGTCTTACTCCTTCATCAGGTGAATTCACCTGAACTCATTTTACTCCTTCATCAGGTGAATTCTGTCTTACTCCTTCATCGGGTGAATTCACCTGAACTCATGGCTGTCTTACTCTTCTTCATCAGGTGAATTCACCTGAACTTATGGCTCTCTTACTCCTTCATCAGGTGAATTCACCTGAACTCATGGCTGTCTTACTCCTTCATCAGGTGAATTCACCTGAAATGGCTGTCTTACTCCTTCATCAGGTGAATTCACCTGAACTCATGGCTGTCTTACTCCTTCATCAGGTGAATTCACCTGAACTCATGGCTGTCTTATTCCTTCATCAGGTGAATTCACCTGAACTCATGGCTGTCTTACTCCTTCATCAGGTGAATTCACCTGAACTCATGGCTGTCTTACTCCTTCATCAGGTGAATTCACCTGAACTCATGGCTGTCTTACTCCTTCATCAGGTGAATTCACCTGAACTCATGGCTGTCTTACTCCTTCATCAGGTGAATTCACCTGAACTCATGGCTGTCTTACTCCTTCATCAGGTGAATTCACCTGAACTCATGGCTGTCTTACTCCTTCATCAGGTGAATTCACCTGAACTCATGGCTGTCTTATCTCCTTCATCAGGTGAATTCACCTGAACTCATGGCTGTCTTACTCCTTCATCAGGTGAATTCGCCTGAACTCATGGCTGTCTTACTCCTTCATCAGGTGAATTCACCTGAACTCATGGCTGTCTTACTCCTTCATCAGGTGAATTCACCTGAACTCATGGTTGTCTTATTTCCTTCATCAGGTGAATTCACCTGAACTCATGGCTGTCTTACTCCTTCATCAGGTGAATTCACCTGAAACTGTCTGGCTCCTTCTTCCAGGTGAATTTCCTTCATCAGGTGAATTTCACCTGAACTCATGGCTCTCTTTACTCCTTCATCAGGTGAATTCACCTGAACTCATGGCTGTCTTACTCCTTCATCAGGTGAATTCAGCCTGAACTCATGGCTGTCTTACTCCTTCATCAGGTGAATTCACCTGAACTCATGGCTGTCTTACTCCTTCATCAGGTGAATTCACCTGAACTCATGGCTGTCTTACTCCTTCATCAGGTGAATTCACCTGAACTCATGGCTGTCTTACTCCTTCATCAGGTGAATTCACCTGAACTCATGGCTGTCTTACTCCTTCATCAGGTGAATTCACCTGAACTCATGGCTGTCTTACTCCTTCATCAGGTGAATTCACCTGAACTCATGGCTGTCTTACTCCTTCATCAGGTGAATTCGCCTGAACTCATGGCTGTCTTACTCCTTCATCAGGTGAATTCACCTGAACTCATGGCTGTCTTACTCCTTCATCAGGTGAATTCGCCTGATCTCATGGCTGTCTTACTCCTTCATCGATTGAATTCACCTGAACTCATGGCTGTCTTACTCCTTCATCAGGTGAATTCACCTGAACTCATGGCTGTCTTACTCCTTCATCAGGTGAATTCGCCTGAACTCATGGCTGTCTTACTCCTTCATCAGGTGAATTCACCTGAACTCATGGCTGTCTTACTCCTTCATCAGGTGAATTCACCTGAAATGGCTGTCTTACTCCTTCATCAGGTGAATTCACCTGAACTCATGGCTGTCTTACTCCTTCATCAGGTGAATTCACCTGAACTCATGGCTGTCTTACTCCTCCGTCAGGTGAATTCACCTGAACTCATGGCTGTCTTACTCCTTCATCAGGTGAATTCACCTGAACTCATGGCTGTCTTACTCCTTCATCGGGTGAATTCACCTGAACTCATGGCTGTCTTACTCCTTCATCAGGTGAATTCGCCTGATCTCATGGCTGTCTTACTCCTTCATCGATTGAATTCACCTGAACTCATGGCTGTCTTACTCCTTCATCAGGTGAATTCACCTGAACTCATGGCTGTCTTACTCTCCTTCATCAGGTGAATTCACCTGAACTCATGGCTGTCTTACTCCTTCATCAGGTGAATTCACCTGAAATGGCTGTCTTACTCCTTCATCAGGTGAATTCACCTGAACTCATGGCTGTCTTACTCCTTCATCAGGTGAATTCACCTGAACTCATGGCTGTCTTACTCTCCTCTTCATCAGGTGAATTCACCTGAACTCATGGCTGTCTTACTCCTTCATCAGGTGAATTCACCTGAACTCATGGCTGTCTTACTCCTTCATCAGGTGAATTCACCTGAACTCATGGCTGTCTTACTCCTTCATCAGGTGAATTCACCTGAACTCATGGCTGTCTTACTCCTTCATCGATTGAATTCACCTGAACTCATGGCTGTCTTACTCCTTCATCAGGTGAATTCACCTGAACTCATGGCTGTCTTACTCCTTCATCAGGTGAATTCAGGAGTAAGTATATTCTACGTTGTGTATGGTATGTTTGATCCAAACAGATATGTATTGTCTGTTTCATCTTATCACAAGTGTTATAATGTTTGTTTATACAGCCAACTATTATTGTCTATTTCATCTTGTCAAACGTGTTATATTATCTGGTTCAATTTATCACAGGCGCTGTATTGTCTATATCAATTTGTCAAAAGAGTTATATTATCTGTTTATCCAGCCAAATATTTTTCATCTTGTCAAATGTTATATTATCTCATTCATCTTATCACTAGTGTTGTACAGTCTGTTTTGTGTAATCAGAAGTGTTATAGTGTCTGTTTATCCAGCCAAACATTATTGTCTATTTCACATAATTAAAAGTGTAATATTATCTCGTTCATCTTATCGTAAGTGTTGTTTTAACTGGTTCATCTAATCACAAGTGTTGTATTGTCCGTTTCATCAAATCGCAAATGTTGTGTGTTTCCTTAAGTAACAATGTTGTATCTGACATAGATGGGGCATAGACGCAGCCGCTGGTTGTAAAGGCTTTGTCAAACCTCAGGATAGGATACCAGTATATTTCATTCTTCATTAAAACCTTGGACGTTGGGGTGCCATGGGCGAGCTGGCTAAAGCGCCAGGCAAGTGATCCAGCGAGGTTGAGGTGTCTGGATCAAGCCCACCTGTGACCGGGTGTAAAAACCTTGGAGTCATCTTTGTGTGCAGACTCTTTCAGTGTTGTCACAACCCCTAGTGTACAGTACACAACCCTGTGCACTTAATAGAACCCACGAATCCGTTGGTATATGACCAGATGGTGGCCACATGAATACATTCAAACACCTAGTTGCGGGTACAGAAAAGTGCAGTGAACTTGGACAAAGTACTGTGACTATGTGTCCCTGTCCACCCGGCTGTGAATGGGTACCTCGTTAGGATGAGAAAGCCACAATAGCTCGGTGCACCTAGTGGCTGCAAGAGTTGTATACTCCCCAAGGAGTTGAGACTGCTAACACGATGTGCCCTTGAGATTGACATCCAATGATTGAGGGAAAAAAAATACCAGCGCCTTGAGCATGCACTAGTTGCCTGGATATGTGCGCTATATAAATATCCCATAATAATAATATTATTTGGTGCAGATTTCTCCAAATCAACTGTATCTAGGCAATGAAACCTATTACTAGTATCCAATGGCGTCATGTTCATAGCCATGACGTCACTTAACAATTGAAAAGTTGTATTCCTTTTGTTTTTCACTGATGAAAATAAGGTTGTTATTCAACTTGAAAACCCCCAGTATTATACTTCCAGTATATATGCATATATTGTTTTTTACTATCGGTTCTTTATAGATACGAGTACGGACTGTATATATACAAATATATAATAAAAATGTGAACTGATCACTTGGCTTGCTTTTCTTGTAGCTGCACCATGACCTGTTGAAATTCCTGGACAGGGTCAGGCCACATAGCCACCCTCGAACCCCAATACTTCAAAGATCAGTGACCAGACACCATTAGAGTAAATATTTTTCTGTTGGGTCAATCAATAATGAGCCTTGTCGTAAATGAAGACAGTGTCCATTACAGTGTACACAATGTCTTTAGTTGCCATGGTTACTAGAACATTTACAGAAATAGATGTTGATGACCGTATGTATTTTATCTCCATAGAAGCAGCAAGACGGGTCTTCTGTACATGGAGTGAAGAAGTGGAGAATACTGAGAAGACATTCTCGGAATAAATTACTGTCTCCACACTTATACACAAACAAATACAAATTCTGGCAACAATTTTATTACTCTGTTTATACTCATGTGGTAGTTTAGGATATTTCGGGTAAAGTTCAAGTTCTATTTGGGGTTGGGTTAATATAACATGGGTTATTAGTGTGTTCTCAGCTATGCTGATATGCATAGCCACAACACACCTGGCAGGTTGTGCCTGGCATGTGCAGCACATGCACTGCCTGCCTCTAGCCCTATAAAGGGAGTAGCTTCACAGCACTCCTTGTCTTTAGTCCACTGGTTCACCAGGGGTGAGGACATTTATTTCAGTTGCTTGAGTCCTGGTAATCCAGACCAAGTATATAGGGTTTTTGGGTTACATAAGAAATTAAGATATTTATTTGTTTTGTACATAGGCTCAGAAATCAGAGCCATGTCTCGTTAGGGTTTGGGGTTAGGTTAGGTTGTTAGGTTAGGATAGGTTTAGGTTTTTGTAAATAAATTATTGAGTTTCTCTTTTCTATTTGTTATGTTTTTACCAGCAATGAGGCCTGATTCATAGAGCCTACTTCGTATGTATTTTATCTCTATAGAAGCAGCAAGACAGGTCTTCTGTACATGGAGTGGAGAGGTGGAGAATACTGAGACGATATTCTCGGAACAAATTACTGTCTCCACAGGTCTGAATCATTCATACAAGACTGGGTTTGTCAGTGGAATCAATATGTATTAGCCAATTCACCCTTCCACGATTGTCTGACATTGATAAACTATAGCCCGACTAAACTCTGCTGTTCAGGTGACATTAATATATTTCATTATACAGGCAAAACACAGGTAAGGACACCTAAAATAGTTTTATATATGGCCTAAACTTGAATGTAAGCCGCTGTATTGGAACCACTTCTTGGAGTAGGAAGTGAGAAGAAATATGGGCAAATAACTCATTTAGTACAGTTAGGAGCGGCGTTTCCGTGTAGGTTCCAACACTGTTGTCAAGTGATGATGTAGTTAATGAAGGATGAGAAGCTCATATAGAAGTATGAGGTTGAGTTGATTAGACTGGGGTGTGGTCCCAGTATCAAATATCACAATACACAGCAACATATATAATGTATTATTGGGTAAAGCACGTACGTACTGTAAATGCCATTTGTTAATGATACGTACAGGCATGGCGGTGTAATGAGGAAAAAATACATTGACAATATGGCTGCCGCGGCGGCCATGTTTAATTTGGAATTATGTGAACACTTTCTAGATACATAGCTGTGATCATATTCATAACATGTATGCTTCGTAGGCCTCTTGGGTTCAGGGTTTGTGGGAAATGCTGTTAAACAGGATTCACGGGTATGTGAGAATGTCCGGCCATAGCTGGGTAATCAATAGACATCTGAGATTTTAGAAAAACTAAATGTTTTAGAAATACTGTACTCATACTTGAACAATTTGAGCTTTATCTGGTGTTGCGACTGAGAGTATGAAAGCTGACAAATGACGATGTTCAGGTGGGCTAACACAAGGTACCTATATCTACGCATTAGTTAGGGTGTAATGACATTTTCCAGATTCAGATTTGACATTGGCACCGGGCGTTTCAGGTCAACACAGCTTCACACAATCGTTTGCTTTGAATTCGGGAACGCTTTACTATACTACCCATCAAAAGTTTAGACTCACTTAAAGCACTCACTATATGTTATGTATATGTATGTGGTTACATCGAAGATGAATTTCTCCACCAACTTGGGGGAACCAACTGAAAACCTTATGCAGATGAATTGCACAAGGATGATGCTTCAAATTGCGAAAGGCATGAGCAAATGTCGTGCATGTGAACAGATGCGTTTTGGTGTAAAGTTTTGTTAAGAATTCGCCAATTTTCACAGATTTTAATCATTTACTGAACTCATGACAATAATCTTTTCAATGTTACGAATATGTTTTACAATACACCAGTTCATAACTAAACAGTACCTTTAAACAGTATGGAATATTTTGCAAAAAGCTACTTTAGAACAGTGGACAAGTAAGTGGCTACATTTACACTAGTGAGTCTAAACTTTTGATGGGTAGTATATTTCAATAGGTTAAGTATTCTTGTGACCCGAGTCAGCATATGGACCCAATTCATAGTCATCGTGCCGGATTGTTTATCCAGGTACTGCATTTGGTTCCAGGTTTTTGTAGTCCCGAGTTGTTTACAGTCTGTACAATGCTGACTTCTACCATGGACTTGTCTCTTGTGACCACCGAATAACGTTTGCCCATTTGTGTTTTGTGTTACATATTACATTCACAACATTTATATACGTGTCTTCTGTGTTCACCCTATTACCTTTGTGCATTCGTCTATTGTGTTCTCAATATTTCATTGGCTCATTCGTCTTCAGTGTTCTTAAAATAACATTGGCGCATTCGTCATTTGTGTTCAGCATAATACCTTGGTACATTCGTCATTTGTGTTCAGCATAATACCTTGGTACATTCGTCATTTGTGTTCGCCATATTACCTTGGTACACTCTTCATTTGTGTTCGCCATATTACGTATACTCTTCATTTGTGTTCGCCATATCACGTATACTCTTCATTTGTGTTCGCCATAGTACCTTGGTACATTCGTCATTTGTGTTTGCCATACTTCCTTGGTACATTTGTCACTTGTGTTCACCATATTACCTTGGTACATACACGTTTGTGTTCACCAAATCACCTTGGTACATTCACTTTTGTGTTCACCACATAACATGGGTACATTTGTCTCTTGTGACCACCGCAAAACGCCATGCCCGACGGCCAATTTTGGGATCTAATGGAGCGACGTTTACAACGGCGAAGGTGCCAGGTCTGCATGAATGCACAAGGTGGACACACACACTACTGATCGTGTACACATGCTTGTGAAGCCCCTCTAGTGTTAAGGCTCATTTGCATATGCCAGGTGCGCTTTTCTTATGGATTGTTCTTCGTTACCACACCTGGAAACATTTGTCTTCATATGTAATAACATTTCATTAGCGACAGTAAAAGCTTCACACTGATTCTCTGTGTGTATGTGTCACAATATGTTTTGCCTTTGAGTATATATTAAGTTTCAATGTTTGTCATATGGAACAAGACTATCCCGCTCTTCACTGGCCAAAGCAAAACCTTCCTTTAATTTGATCATTATAAAGTTGAACACAGCCTTCCACGCGTCCTTCACCTCTTCCGTGAAATGTCCCTTCAGCTCTTCCTCCCAGGTCAAGGTCATTGATTTGGTAAATGCGTCGAAGTTTTCCGGAATAAAACCATTGAAATTGATATGCTGGCGCCCCAAGCCAACCAACAGGGGAGACAGTGACGTGTCAAGGTCATCCATGTTGTCAACGACAGCACCAACGGCCTGCATGAAACGTGACGCGTGTCCTTTGAAATTTGGATCCTGTAGCAACTCCTTGCCTTCCTTGTGGCGACATGGAAACAGCTGCTTCGCGTTAGGGTACAGCTCAAAGATGCGGATGAAGACCTTACTGCCAATCCCTGTCATATCTCCCGCCAGATAACGCCATGTCCTTTGTACCAACATGCGTTGTTGCCCAGTGATGTAACGTTCATTAGGAGATGTTGCTGTTTTCTTCAGAGACGTTCCACAACCCATGCTGACCTTGAATAAAAGATTTTAAGTTAAGGCACCATGTCCCGTATGACAAGTTTCAGTGTTTACACCCTCAACCCGCAAGATGTTAAGTTATGACACCATGTCCCGTATGACAAGTTTCAGTGTTTACACCCTCAACCCGCAAGATGTTAAGTTATGACACCATGTCCCGTATGACAAGTTTCAGTGTTTACACCCTCAACCCGCAAGATGTTAAGTTATGACACCATGTCCCGTATGACAAGTTTCAGTGTTTACACCCTCAGCCCGCAAGATGTTAAGTTATGACACCATGTCCCGTATGACAAGTTTCAGCGTTTACACCCTCAACCCGCAAGATGTTAACGTATGACACCATGTCCCGTATGACAAGTTTCAGTGTTTACACCCTCAACCCGTAAGATGTGAAGTTATGACACCATGTCCCGTATGACAAGTTTCAGTGTTTACACCCTCAACCCGCAAATGTTAAGTTAAGACACCATGTCCCGTATGACAAGTTTCAGTGTTTACACCCTCAGCCCGCAAGATGTTAAGTTATGACACCATGTCCCGTATGACAAGTTTCAGTGTTTACACCCTCAACCCGCAAGATGTTACGTTATGACACCATGTCCCGTATGACAAGTTTCAGTGTTTACACCCTCAACCCGCAAGATGTTAAGTTAAGACACCATGTCCCGTATGACAAGTTTCAGTGTTTACACCCTCAACTCGCAAGATGTTAAGTTATGACACCATGTCCCGTATGACAAGTTTCAGTGTTTACACCCTCAACCCGCAAGATGTTAAGTTATGACACCATGTCCCGTATGACAAGTTTCAATGTTTACACCCTCAACCCGCAAGATGTTAACTTATGACACCATGTCCCGTATGACAAGTTTCAGTGTTTACACCCTCAACCCGCAAGATGTTAAGTTAAGACACCATGTCCCGTATGACAAGTTTCAGTGTTTACACCCTCAACCCGCCTGTCTCTGATGTAAGAATCCTTTGCCGGCATGCTTAAACGTTAAAAGAATGTACTTGGTGCCTGGTAGGCTGACAGCCAGTATACTGTGTGAATGCGGTGTCCTTGTCAGCTGAAACACGGATCTCAGTGATCGAGCGCATTATAATCTGTATCTGTCCGTGCTAGTACAAATGCAATAATGTTGGACATGAGGTAATACCTTAATGCACCTCATCTGAATTAAGACATTAAACGTAGACCAACAATCTGAGGCAAAGCTATCAGTGTAGCCCCACGTTCTAAAGCAAAGGTTTTTTAAGTTATGGATTTAAACTTACTTCCAGACAAAGTTAGTCGTATATAATGATATCCATTCGCCACTTCCTTATTCAGGCAGCGGGACTTCACAAGGCTGTGTTATCCTGCTTGCTCTGTCCTAAATATGTAGGATTTGTCTTTTACGATACAGACAGCTGTTTTCACAGAATATGGAAAGGATCCTGTCATTACAGCAGCAAAATTTACTGATTTTCCGCAAGCAGACTTTAGTAGTACCTGAAGTCATCCACTGAAATAAATCCCCAATTGTCGAGTGCTGTTTTTCAAACTCCGATTTACGTCTCTATGTTGCTGGGTCTTTCCATGTCTCTTACGTAAATCATCAATTCTTTTGTTTCTTTCCTGTCCATTATCAACATTGCTGATGGGAGATTTACGATGTAAAACACATTTCATTTGGGATAATAAAGTATTGATAGATTCTTGAACCATACCTAATGAACCCTCCCGTTGCCCCCTTTAGTACAGCTACTGAAAGTAGATCCACAGTCCATCGGACGTCTTCGGATTGAGATGTTTCTAGTAATGCATTTCCATCATTTAGTTAACAATGTCAACAGAATTTGTCACCCGCCCTTGAGTGATTTGCAATATGACAGCGAGTGATTCACAACATGACAACGAATGATTCACCACATGATGAGTCATTCACCACATGACAGCGAGTGATTCACAGCATGATAGCGAGTGATTCACAACATGACAACGAGTCATTCACCTCATGACAACGAGTGGTTCACAACATGACAGCAAGTGATTCACAACATGACAACGAGTGATTCACAACATGACAACGAGTGATTCACAACATGACAACGAGTGATTCACGACATGACAGCGAGTGATTCACGACATGACAACGAGTGATTCACAACATGACAACGAGTGATTCACCACACGACAACGAGTGATTCACCACATGACATCCACCATTGTAATGATGGCAGAAAGTTTAGGGTGATCTAAGGTAGATCTGAGAACCAGGATTCTGAGGCCTTACTGTTTGACTTACCCTGTAAGCTGATCCGAAAATGTCTCTGAACTTTCACACAACCATACTGCAGCCTTCTTCCTCTCACGTGTTGCCCATTAGCACAGATAGTTGATGTCGTGACGTGTTGTTGCAGTACTCCTGTCCTGGTGGTTCCCCACCTGTCCTCTGGCATGTACGTAACGCCCCCGACAGCATGTACTACATCAAGACGACCTCTCCCCGGTAACAGCCTCCTCTGACATAAAAGCTTTCTCTGGTTAATAAACAATTAGACGTAATTACTTTCCTCCCGGTCGGAGGACACTGTTCACGTATATTGATGAAATAAAGTGCAGCGTGCAATAATGAATAAAGCTGTTCTGCACTGTTTTGAGTTTAACGTTTGCACATGTTGGGTAATGTTTATAACGTCTGTTACGATCCCAGGATTAAGATCTCAGTACTTCACCTCAATCCCCACCCCGTTCAACGCCCAACCCCACGCCAGACACTGGGTATTTTGATATACGCTTAACATGTTTGGCCGGACGTAAGATATTGCATTCCTGCGCATCATAATTCATAGTAAAGGATTTAGTTCCAACTATTTCTATTCAATCGATTTATTTCGTTTCGGTCTAAAATTGTAAGTGTAAGGAATACTTCATATCCGATTTGTTCTTGGCACGCATGTTATATCTGAGGCCTATAGTATCATAACTGCAGTAGCTACTACCATAGCTGAGGCCGATATTATCATAGCTGAGGCCCACATTGTCATAACTGCCATAGCTGAGGCCGATATTATCATAGCTGAGGCCCATATTATCATAACTACCATAGCTGAGGCCGATATTATCATAGCTGAGGCCCATAGTATCATAACTGCAATAGCTACAACCATAGCTGAGACCCATATTATCATAGCTGAGGCCCACATTGTCATAACTGCCATAGCTGAGGCCGATATTATCATAGCTGAGGCCCACATTGTCATAACTACCATAGCTGAGGCCGATATTATCATAGCTGAGGCCCATAGTATCATAACTGCAATAGCTACAACCATAGCTGAGACCCATATTATCATAGCTGAGGCCCACATTGTCATAACAGCAATAGCTACTACCATAGCTGAGACCGATATTATCTTAGCTGAGGCCCACATTGTCATAACTGCAATAGCTACTACCATAGCTGAGACCGATATTATCATAGCTGAGGCCCACATTGTCATAACAGCAATAGCTACTACCATAGCTGAGACCGATATTATCATAGCTGAGGCCCACATTGTCATAACTGCAATAGCTACTACCATAGCTGAGACCGATATTATCATAGCTGAGGCCCACATTGTCATAACTGCAATAGCTACTACCATAGCTGAGACCGATATTATCATAGCTGAGGCCCACATTGTCATAACTGCAATAGCTACTACCATAGCTGAGACCCATATTATCATAGCTGAGGCCCATATTATCATAGCTGAGGCCCATATTATCATAACTGCAATAGCTACTACCATAGCTGAGACCGATATTATCATAGCTGAGGCCCACATTGTCATAACTGCAATAGCTACTACCATAGCTGAGACCGATATTATCATAGCTGAGACCCATATTATCATAGCTGAGGCCCATATTATCATATCTGAGGCCTATAGTATCATAACTGCAATAGCTACTACCATAGCTGAGACCCATATTATCATAGCTGAGACCCATATTATCATAGCTGAGGCCCATATTATCATAACTGCAATAGCTACTACCATAGCTGAGACCGATATTATCATAGCTGAGGCCCACATTGTCATAACTGCAATAGCTACTACCATAGCTGAGACCGATATTATCATAGCTGAGGCCCACATTGTCATAACTGCCATAGCTGAGGCCGATATTATCATAGCTGAGGCCCACATTGTCATAACTACCATAGCTGAGGCCGATATTATCATAGCTGAGGCCCATAGTATCATAACTGCAATAGCTACAACCATAGCTGAGACCCATATTATCATAGCTGAGGCCCACATTGTCATAACAGCAATAGCTACTACCATAGCTGAGACCGATATTATCATAGCTGAGGCCCACATTGTCATAACTGCAATAGCTACTACCATAGCTGAGACCGATATTATCATAGCTGAGGCCACATTGTCATAACTGCAATAGCTACTACCATAGCTGAGACCGATATTATCATAGCTGAGGCCCACATTGTCATAACTGCAATAGCTACTACCATAGCTGAGACCCATATTATCATAGCTGAGGCCCACATTGTCATAACAGCAATAGCTACTACCATAGCTGAGACCCATATTATCATAGCTGAGGCCCACATTGTCATAACAGCAATAGCTACTACCATAGCTGAGTCCGATATTATCATAGCTGAGGCCTATAGTATAATAACTGCAATAGCTACTACCATAGCTGAGTCCGATATTATCATATCTGAGGCTCATAGTATCATAACTGCAATAGCTACTACCATAGCTGAGACCGATATTATCATAGCTGAGACCGATATTATCATAGCTGAGGCCCATAGTATCATAACTGCAATAGCTACTACCATAGCTGAGACCGATATTATCATAGCTGAGGCCCATAGTATCATAACTGCAATAGCTACTACCATAGCTGAGACCCATATTATCATAGCTGAGGCCTATAGTATCATAACTGCAATGGCTACTACCATAGCTGAGACCGATATTATCATAGCTGAGGCCCATAGTATCATAACTGCAATAGCTACTACCATAGCTGAGGCCGATATTATCATAGCTGAGGCCCATATTATCATAACTGCAATAGCTACTACCATAGCTGAGACCCATATTATCATAGCTGAGGCCCATATTATCATAACTGCAATAGCTACTACCATAGCTGAGTCCGATATTATCATAGCTGAGGCCCACATTGTCATAACTGCAATAGCTACTACCATAGCTGAGACCGATATTATCATAGCTGAGGCCCACATTGTCATAACTGCCATAGCTGAGGCCGATATTATCATAGCTGAGGCCCATATTATCATAACTACCATAGCTGAGGCCGATATTATCATAGCTGAGGCCCATAGTATCATAACTGCAATAGCTACAACCATAGCTGAGACCCATATTATCATAGCTGAGGCCCACATTGTCATAACTGCCATAGCTGAGGCCGATATTATCATAGCTGAGGCCCACATTGTCATAACTACCATAGCTGAGGCCGATATTATCATAGCTGAGGCCCATAGTATCATAACTGCAATAGCTACAACCATAGCTGAGACCCATATTATCATAGCTGAGGCCCACATTGTCATAACAGCAATAGCTACTACCATAGCTGAGACCGATATTATCTTAGCTGAGGCCCACATTGTCATAACTGCAATAGCTACTACCATAGCTGAGACCGATATTATCATAGCTGAGGCCCACATTGTCATAACAGCAATAGCTACTACCATAGCTGAGACCGATATTATCATAGCTGAGGCCCACATTGTCATAACTGCAATAGCTACTACCATAGCTGAGACCGATATTATCATAGCTGAGGCCCACATTGTCATAACTGCAATAGCTACTACCATAGCTGAGACCGATATTATCATAGCTGAGGCCCACATTGTCATAACTGCAATAGCTACTACCATAGCTGAGACCCATATTATCATAGCTGAGGCCCACATTGTCATAACAGCAATAGCTACTACCATAGCTGAGACCCATATTATCATAGCTGAGGCCCACATTGTCATAACAGCAATAGCTACTACCATAGCTGAGACCCATATTATCATAGCTGAGGCCCACATTGTCATAACAGCAATAGCTACTACCATAGCTGAGTCCGATATTATCATAGCTGAGGCCTATAGTATAATAACTGCAATAGCTACTACCATAGCTGAGTCCGATATTATCATATCTGAGGCTCATAGTATCATAACTGCAATAGCTACTACCATAGCTGAGACCGATATTATCATAGCTGAGGCCGATATTATCATAGCTGAGGCCTATAGTATCATAACTGCAATGGCTACTACCATAGCTGAGACCGATATTATCATAGCTGAGGCCCATAGTATCATAACTGCAATAGCTACTACCATAGCTGAGACCCATATTATCATAGCTGAGGCCTATAGTATCATAACTGCAATGGCTACTACCATAGCTGAGACCGATATTATCATAGCTGAGGCCCATAGTATCATAACTGCAATAGCTACTACCATAGCTGAGGCCGATATTATCATAGCTGAGGCCCATATTATCATAACTGCAATAGCTACTACCATAGCTGAGACCCATATTATCATAGCTGAGGCCTATAGTATCATAACTGCAATGGCTACTACCATAGCTGAGACCGATATTATCATATCTGAGGCCTATAGTATCATTACTGCAATGGCTACTACCATAGCTGAGACCGATATTATCATAGCTGAGGCCCATAGTATCATAACTGCAATAGCTACTACCATAGCTGAGGCCCATATTATCATAGCTGAGGCCCATATTATCATAACTGCAATAGTTACTACCATAGCTGAGACCGATATTATCATATCTGAGGCTCATAGTATCATAACTGCAATAGCTACTACCATAGCTGAGACCGATATTATCATAGCTGAGGCCCATAGTATCATAACTGCAATAGGTACTACCATAGCTGAGGCCCACATTGTCATAACTGCAATAGCTACTACCATAGCTGAGACCGATATTATCATAGCTGAGGCCCACATTGTCATAACAGCAATAGCTACTACCATAGCTGAGACCGATATTATCATAGCTGAGGCTCACATTATCATAACTGCAATAGCTACTACCATAGCTGAGGCCGATATTATCTTAGCTGAGGCTCACATTATCATAACTGCAATAGCTACTACCATAGCTGAGACCGATATTATCATAGCTGAGGCCCATATTATCATAACTGCAATAGCTACTACCATAGCTGAGACCGATATTATCATATCTGAGACCCCAACTACCCTAGCTGAGACCCATATTATCATATTTGAGACCCGTTTTATCATACATGAGGCCCATATTATCATATCTGACACTTAAACTATCACAGCTGAGACCCTTATCATAGCTGAGGCCCACATTGTCATAACTGCAATAGCTACTACCATAGCTGAGACCGATATTATCATATATTAGGCCCATATTATCATATCTGACACTTGAACTATCACAGCTGAGACCCATATTATCATACCCGAGACATCAACTATCACAACTTAGACCTCAACTATCATAGGTGAGACCAGTATTATTATAGCTGAGACACGTATTATCATACTTGAGACCCCTACTATCATCATGCATGAGACCCCAACTGTTCTATCGTAGAACTATCGAGAGGTCCCTGGACCAGAAATAGAGAAACCCAGGTAGAAAAAACACACTATGTTTAACGAACAAATGGAGTTAATTACGGATCTCTTCCTCTTATCGTCATCACTTCCGATTGATTGGAAATCGAAACCCACTTGTCATGGCAAACATATAATTTGGGCGACAGACTCCGGTAAAAGGTTTAGCAAATTGTTCAGCAAAGGAGTTCCGTAAATCAAATGTGGACAGAATACAGTGAAAACACCTCCGTAGAATCACCTCTGTGCAGACAGTGTGTGTGTGAAAGACCTGAGAGAGAGAGAGAGAGAGAGAGAGAGAGAGAGAGAGAGAGAGATGAGAGAGAGAGAGAGAGAGAGAGAGAGAGAGAGAGAGAGAGAGAGATGCATGCAGTTTGTGTGTAGACTGTACGTTTGTGTGTAGACTGTACGTTTGTGCGTGAGTGTGTAATGTGTGCGTGTGCTTCGTGCTGTTTTGTGGTGTTCGTTTTTTGTGCATTTTCGATGTGTTTTATGGTTTCCTTTTTTCTGGGTGTGGGATTGTGGATGTCACATTCAATATTATATAATAATGAACGCGACTTCTTGGTGTATATCCGTACTCCTTCATCAGGTGAATTACAAGCTTGGAAGCGGAGAGCTTATATGTGTACATATGGGAACAACATGGACGTATGGACGGAGCCTAAACCTATATCCCGCTCCACCTATTGGCACCAAGCGGTGATGATGTAAGAAGTGGAGGACTTTTTTACACGCCATGTCCACGTCAAACGTGCATTATTAAATTCGTAACGGTTTTTTATTGCAACAAAACGCACATATTCTTTTTTGACTTAGTGACATAATGAAATACGAAAACCGGAATCAATAATTATATAATGATATATTTTGCAAGTGTCCCACGGCAATAGTCTTTGACTACCCACTCAGTCACGACTAGTGTATGTACAGTGTCATTGTACCAACTTCCCAAAATGCATCAGCGGTGTCCTTTATCAAAATCATACCAATATCATTTGTAAATAGTTCTAAACATACATAGAAACACAAAACGCAAGCGCAAAAGAACACCCAGTTTCGACTCTCCAAAGATACAGATTCCATTGGGTGAAATGGGGTAAATTTAAAAAATTAAAAATTATGTGAATGGATTACTGGAAATCAGAGATGACATCAGGTGTAATGAAAAGGATAAGTGTGTTGTGTCCTACAGGTAACACCCGCCATTCATAACATTTGCAAAATGGTAAGTATCTAGACGACAGCGACCTGTAAACAAACCAGATAATCAAGTGATCACTGGAACAGAACATTCAGTTGTTATGTGTGAATGAGGAGTGTTGTGTAGCGTTGTGTGATTGACGTTGTGTGATTGATGTTGTGTGATTGACGTTGTGTTATTGAGGTTGTGTGATTGACGTTGTGAGATTGACGTGTGATTGAGGTGTGACTGACGTTGTGAGATTGACGTTGTGAGACTGACGTTGTGTGATAGACGTTGTGAGATTGACGTGTGATTGAGGTGTGACTGACGTTGTGAGATTGACGTTGTGAGACTGACGTGATTGACGTTGTGAGATTGACGTTGTGGGATTGACGTGTGATTGACGTTGTGTGATTGACGTTGTGAGATTGACGTTGTGAGATTGACGTTGTGAGATTGAAGTTGTGAGATTGACGTTATGTGATTGACGTTGTGAGCAGAGATTCCTCTGTGAAGGAAAATGTTCTGGAAATAGATTTGTCTTACAATAGTTCGGGGCATAAGTAAAATGTGAAAGTGAGAGAGTGAGTTTACTTTACGCCGCTTTTAGCATTGTTCCAGCAATATCACGATGGGAGACACCAGAAATGGGCTTCACACATTGTACCTATGTGGGGAATCGAACCCGGGTCTTCGGCGTGACGAGCGAACGCTTTAACCACTAGGCTACCCCGCTGCCCCTAAAATGTGAAACAGTGATGCAAAGATGATTTACAGGTTATATTATCCACAGATTTACTTGTCAAAGGTCCAAATAAGGATTCTAGACCAGAAGTACCCTACATAGATGACGAATGAGGATTGGGTGGTCACTTAGGACTTAATTTGCAATCTCATTAGTCTGTCTCACAGTCCCTGAACCACATTATTTTCACTACTGCCTATCCCTCCCTGCAATGCTAAAGCCCTAAACGAAGCAAGTCTACATTTCCCCAGGTCTGAATCTGTGGTCTCCCTGGGGCTCCTTTTCAATTTATATGGGAACGCGTCACAATTGAATTCTGGAAACCAAAAAGTCCAGAAACTCTCCGCACTGTGGCCACTTTCTGACAAAGTATTTGACAAATTTCAACATGCAGTTGTCATGAATATATATGTTAAGGATGAAAAAATGAAAATAATGTTTTTCGAAAACTCTAAATTTAAACTCGCTCGCCCGTGGAGTTTATTTGGTACAATCAAAATCATATATTCAGAGACTAAGCGTTAGTCTACAGTTTGATGTGATATAACCGCATTACTGCATTACGTCGGAAAACAGCATCTACTCACCCACTGCGAAGTGCAAGAAGCTGAAGGGTGTGGTTTCTAATTTTCGCTGTGTGTTGTTGAGTGAACGTCATTGATATCATTAGCAATTTTCAGTTTACTTAAAGTAAGTCACACGAGTTAACCTTCTCTGTGGTGTTAATGAAACGAGATCCGAAAACACAAACAGAACGCTTGAGTTGACGTGCGGGAGCTTCAGGTAAAATAAATAAGCTCGTATATTGTCGGATTTCGATCCCGTTTACATTACTCCCCACAATCAATATCTGTTTTTTCCCAAAGCACAGACTACTTCCTACCTATCAAATCAGGCAGAAAGAGTATCATGGGATATTGATCATAGTTTTATATATGGCTTCCGTGTTGGTCATGTATTGTTAGGAGTATTACAACGTATCTCCAAGAACAGAGAAAAGTCTTATCTCAATAACTAAATCAACTTCTTAAGAGTGAAAAGGGCGGTGGGGTAGCCTAGTGGTTAAAGTGTTCGCTCGTCACGGGTGCGATTCCCCACATGGTTACAGTATGTGAAGCCCAGGGCCTCCTTTCACAACACAAAGCACTAAGGTGATCGTAAGTCACTAAGGTAACCTTATAATGTTAAAGAATGGGAGTTAAGGTGAATCTTAGTAAAGGTTGCTTCGTGAAAGGAGCCCCTGGTGTCCCTGCCGTGATATTGCTGGAATGTTGCTAAAACTAAACTCACTCACTCACTGAAGTGCAGTGAAACGGATTTAACGTCGCGTTTTTAAGATGAATATATTTTACTCATACTGCGACATGCATGCACGTGTCGAGGAAACATTACACCAAGTGTGTGGTCCTGTGTCCGTCGTTTTGATCAGGAGTCAAAACCTCACAGGAAATAGTGGAAACAGTTGGCCACTCTCCCACCCACGACGTACAAGCGGATGGGGTACTTGGGGGAAGTCGTGTTTGATTTTGTGGGACATTAATGTGATTATGATAACTACATGTGGTTCTGAGTAATTGATTCTGATCGAATTTCAAGGTGGGGCAATGAATTCTACGATTTTCCCTCGCATGTTGCTGGGTATGACAGCGCGCCAAGCTTGTTGAACATTGTTTGCTCACTGCAAAGACGATATTTTCTTTTCTCCCGGTATATTGTCACTCGATCTTTTGACAAACCCCCTGAACCCCCTTTCAAAATTCCTGGATCCGCCCGTGCACAGGCTACTGGCGACATTGATACTTACACAATAGTGTGGTGAATATTGTATTCAAGGCTGGTCCAACTGAATGGGATAAAGTGACTTTGGGCAATTCTTTAAAAGTGACGCATGAATGCATACATGTACAAGGCTTTTCGCCACTTTGGTTCATCTCAAATAACAGTGATATTGCGCTTTAAATCAGGAATGATTGTGTGAGTGAATTTTAGACTTGAAGCCTCACACTCTGGCACAGCGATGACTAACATAACATCACTGCCACAGGCTAATTTGCATATCACGTGACCGGACTTTTCTCTTGTTTGTAAACAAACGCATATTCATAATAAGAGGAGACTGGACTCACGAGAGCTTTTCGGCGCTCTCTTCATATTGTTTTACATTGTTACATATATATTCTACCACAACTGCGACAGTAAGGTCTATGACAGTACGTATTTAGATATCAAACTGGCTGCATCGTTTGCTCTCCATCAGCTTCGATGACAGCACGTGGAGCCGTACAACCTATGTAAACAAAGAATCGCTACGAAATAGTGTTACATGTTTTGGATATTTTCTCAGTTTCAACTAAACCATTCTATTAAAGACGTTTGGTTAGATGTGTAGACTCGTCAAAAATTAAAGAGTAAAAGAAATCTGTACATTATATTGAATGGACAATGCAAGGTGTGACGAATCGTCACATTTTTCTCGCCTGTGGCAGAGGTACTAAGCTGGCTTGCCGCACGGAGCTCTGGGTAGGAGAGTGTTGAAGCCTCTCACGTCCTAATGGACTAAGGGAGACAACCCTTCACGTCAATTTGCCGTATCTTTTGTCCCTCATATCACAGTTAGAAGAACACTGTGCCAAACACTAAAAGACGCACCATTGTCATGTGAAATATTAAGGTTTTATTAAAATAATGATGATTTATCAAAATATACATGGTAAATGAGATTGCAAAATATACATAAAACTCATGTAAAATAAAGTTTCAACAACAGAGGCAAGATAGAAAACTGTCCTATTTCCATGGAAACTAACAATTTGGTTGCAGCTAAGACACTCAGTACAAGACAGAACAGACTCATTGCAACTCAGGGTGACACAAAACACAACCACTAAGAGAGATCAAATACTTCTTCCCTCAATATACTGGTCTACAGATTTGTTATTGACATAGTCTGGGAGGAAACGATAAACAAACATGCCACATCACATGTAAGTTCCCTGTTCTTCAAACATGTGAATGGGGATAGGCTGCCATGTGTGCAATGTTAAACTGGTCTTGAATGCACAGTTCATGAAGACACACTACTCAAGTTTGCTTCTCAAAATTTACCACTGTGGAAATGTTTCTTAAAATAATCAGTCCATAACAAAATGGAAACCGTGTGGTTGTGTGAGGCCACAGAATGCCCGGAACTAGAGAATCACTGATGTAGTGAGACTCATTTTCCATGTCAAGTCTAGACACCCCAAATGATATTTTACCAGTCCACAATATCTTTTAACATCAGACAAAATAATTCCAGCTAGTGGGCAAGTGCTTTGTTGCATCCCTGGACATATGTTCTCACCGTTTTCACCATCACTGACGTCAGTGAACACAATCATCGACTAAACATTGCTACAGGTTGCTAAATTAGGATACTTCTGACAGAGAACAGTCTCACACTTCAGATAACTAAGTTATGCTAAGTATAAATCATGACAAAACATTCTTGTCCTTCAGTTGTCCTGGGAGAGTAAGGGACATTTCCTTGCAACATATAACTTAGGGTCCCAATGCCATTCATTAAGTAACACTACCACTGCTGTGAATGGAGTTTCAAGACAATCTTTGGATAGAACTACAGGGTTGCCATGTATGTGGGCCATAGTGGAATGCTACCGGTAAGTGTCTAGATATTACGAGGCACCTGTCCCATCTCTCGCATCCTCCAGACATTCACTACACACACAGACAACAAACAGACAACACACAGACACACATAGATGTATCATTCGTCAAGTTTGCGTTTTGGCTTCTTTGGGTTTCTGGATCGACTTTTAGCTTTGCAGAGCGGACATATTGGAGCATTGCGGTGAATCTGTTGGTGGCACGACAGACAAGCCTAAAAGGAAACAGAACAACCAGGATGTAGCGATTAGTCGTTCAGTGAAATGTATGAAGATGAATATGTACACATAAGAAATTAATGATAAACAATTATACTCATCAGTTTGGACTGTAACAAAGTACTTTACTTATATTTGACCCTACTTACGAATGAAAACACCACATATATTCCATGCTGTGTTGAACAAGAGATCCCTGTTAGACAGAGTGATCTAAGCTCATATACTTTAACCTACAAGTGTTACTTCAGCTAAGAGCACTAGTGGGATGACAAATAGGACAGTTAGCATCTTCAGATGGGATTCTGTGTCTGTTGGTTCCAGTCTGGGAGCTAACTATTGGAAATCCACAACTGCAGGACGATCATACATACCTTCATTGGTGGTGGCTGTTGTCTGAATGCCTGCCTGTCTGTTGTCTTGGCTCGTGGGACCTGTATCTGTTGTGCAGCAGCAGCAGCAACGGCCAGTGACTGTGGCAGAGGAGGCTCTGAGGGTTCACTCTGCCAATCGAGGTTGGACTTCTCAAAAAATCTACAACAGTCATGGTACATAACTAACTATGTTCAGTGAATCACCTGTACAATCACAGAAGAATCACATTCACTGAATCACCAAAACAATCTCTGACAAACAGTTCAATTAAACACAAGTAGCTCTGAGACAAATAACATTTGTTGAAACACAAGCACAATCTCCGATTTACTTTCTTCAGTGAATCACCTGTACAATCACAGAAGAATCACATTCACTGAATCACCAAAACAATCTCCGACAAACAGTTCAATTAAACACAAGTAGCTCGGAGACAAATAACATTTGTTGAAACACAAGCACAATCTCTGACTTACTTTCTTCAGTGAATCACATGTACAATCTCTGACAATGGGAATTACTACTCACTCTGGCTTTAGCTTGTCATCATCTTCATGGATGTCAGGAAGCTTTGACAGACCGATGTTGGATCTGATGGAGTCAACATCTTCTTTGAGAGGCCGGTATTCTTCATACATCTTCTTGGCAGATTCAAGTGCCCGGTTTCTCTCCTCTTCCGCCTGCTTGATTGTTGTCTCCATCTGTCAACAGATAAACACACTGTGATATTGTGTGGACTATTACCATCGGAGCTGACAAGATAAATCCGAACTGTACTAGACTCTGACTTCAGACAAGTTCCATGAACCACTGACATTGATGCATGTGGAACATGCTAATTTCTAGGCTGAAAGTAAATACCATGAAAAATAATACTAAGGACACAGTCATGATTGAATATAATGATAAACAGAAATGACAAAGCCTACAGTACAAGTAGGTACTGTCTATATACCACATCAATCACTCACCATGTTGATGTCAGCATGTATGAGACGAAGCTCCTCCACATGCGCCATCTTCTCCTGCAGCAGCAGCTCCATCTCCTGACGATATTCGCACAGGAAGTTCTCCTCGCTCTCCGTTATCTCCACTTCCTGTCGCAAACGGTTTTTCACTTTCTCAAATTGTAGAGTGCGACTTCTGATAAGACAAAAACAAAAGTAGGATAGGTATTGTACTTCCAAAGAATTCAATATGGCACAGATTATCTTGTCATGTTTGTACCATGTGTAATGGGTTCGAAATTAATATGTATTTTTACCAGTCTGCAAAAACGATCGGCTGCAGAGTTGCAATCTGCCTAATACTGTAAAAGAGCCTCAATCACAGTGCTTCCTGAATATTACTTTTGTCGGACTGGCAGACTGTCAACACTAAATGTAATGGAGACGGAGAATTGGAAATTTTACTATAAATTGTATATTTGTATACTTATCCTATCTCACGGTAAGCACCTCTCTTCTTCTACGACCATGTGTGGAAATGTGCTGTAGGCTAAGTTGAATCAAAACTTCCTAGCCTCTGACCACCTGATCTCTGACTGACTGACTGAGTTTAGTTTTACGCCGCTTTTAGCAATATTCCAGCAATATCACGGCGGGGGACACCAGAAATGGGCTTAACACATTGTGCCCATGTGGGGAATCGAACCCGGGCCTTCGCGGTGACGAGCCAACGCTTTAACCACTAGGCTACCCCACCGGCCCACCTGATCTCTGCCCCCACTCAGATAGCAGACCTGTCAATCACCTCAATAAGTGTGCCGATCGTGCAGATGATCATCTGACATTCTGTGCCTGTCATTCTCGTCTTGGAACGTCCAGTAATGTGTAATGTGGGGCAGGTCAGGTGGGTATCCAACGCGTGAGATAGGATAAGTATATAAATATACAATTTATAGTAAAATTTCCAAATTTTTAAACTTATCCTATCTCACGGTATGCATTATCCCTAGGTTGGCTGGTAGGCCGCAGATTACCCTGTGTCAACTCTACAACCGTGAGGTCGCATAACACAAGGAGACCAGGAGAAAGCACTAACTCCCGATATGCTACCTCCAAACTTGTGATGTGTTGCTCCTGATAACCCCTTAGCTTACACAGCACAAAAACTCTAGGGGAGTGGGCGGAGATAGGAACTGCAGACGACAACTGCTGTGCCAGAACCAATGGACCCAGTTGGTGAAGACCTTCCACGCCAGTGACAGACAGATCCCGGAGGTAGGGTGAGACGAAAACCGTGTCCAAACTCCAAAAACAACCCTCCATGATGCCGTGAAGGGAACAGTTCTGTGTAACGCCATCGTAGAGGTCAAGGTTCTTGTCTCAAGAGGGTTGGCCGTAGTAGGAGGAGGAAGTTCAGCATAGGTGTAGGCACGAAGGATGGTAGATCACATCCAGAAGGTCAATGTGGTACAGTTGGAGGCAGTTAAAAGACCTGTAAAGTCCGGACAGGATATAGGGAGAGATCCTTGGTGTCGTCAGGGCCCAGAATAGTAGACAGCGGCAGGAAGGCGAATAGTCTGTCCGGCTGTCCAGGCAACTGGTTTCAGCGACGAGATCCCACCTCAAACCAGGGTGGCCTTTGGCATGTCTGGTCCTCTCGAAGCGCAACCTGGTGACCTCTAGATTTCAGCTCGGAAATGCAGGCAGCAGGCTCAAAAGCCAGGAGAAAGAAAGTGTTAAACATGACATGCTTGAAATCCTTCTCTGCCAGAGGTTCATACTCCTCTGACGTGAGATGATTAAAACCACGGAAAGCTCACAGGCTGACGGACGGACTTCTGGGATTGATCAGCAGCTTTGTAAGATCTGAGGGAGAGAGTGGAGCTCAGGGACAGTTGACACCTTTGCACCCGTAGCCGACGCAATAACTGTGTTACGCATGGCCAGGTATGTAGACAAAGTAGGACCCTTCAATTCCTTGGAAGTTCTAGGATGCTGGAGGTGTCCATCTGAGGCGATGCTGTACTGGGAGATACAATACCCATCGTCTTGCAGTACGCTTCAAAATTCTTCCAGAGTCATCACAGAGTGGCCTGGTAGAAGTTCGGGGCGCCGTGGTAATCGCCGTAGTGACTTGCTTGGAATATCCCTTTGCAGTTAGCGATTCATGTAAATGCACCAGTGCGAGCGGAGCCCAATGCAGCTGATCGGAGTGAAGATGAACCAGAAGATTGGCTTGATCGGGAAGTGGTACTGGAATCAGTATCATCCGCTGCGTCGTGCGTAACTTGCGCAGTATGCGTGGAAGTAGTGCCACTGGGGGAAACGCATACGCGTTCAAGTCATCCCTGGGATGTGATTGGCTCGGACCGTGATGTTGAGAGAGTCCACTAATTGGAAAAAAAGTTGTGTCCACTGAAGAAGCTGAGGAGACCCCGTGGATCCCATTCGATTGATGTGCCACACGACTGCAGCATAGTCCAATCAAATCAAAAGCTTGGTTGATTGTAACAGGTGTTGCCAATGAGTGATCGCAAGAATCACTGCCCTGAGCTCCAAAACGTTGATGTGACATATGCAATCTGCGGGAAACCACAGCCCTGCCACCTGCTGATCGAGAAAGTATGCTCCCTACCCGTGTAGAGAAGCGTCTACGTACAGGTGATGTACTGGAGCAAACGGTCTTAAAGAGACTTCACCGCAAACATTCAACACGTTCAAACACCACTGGGGATGGGGATGGAACACTGAACAAAGAGAGATCAATGCGTGAGCGTCGCCGATCCTGATGTGTGGACACAGAAAATATTGGAGAGGCCGTAGTTGAAGCTATCCCCTCAGAGTCACAACTTGACCTGACGTCAACAGAAAAAGGTCTGTAACTGATGAAGAACCTTGGGTTGTGAAAGCGCTAGGGGTACCATAAAAACTCCAGCGCAGACATTCAGTTCGTCGAGCCACCACTGAAGGACTGGACGAAGCGGTTCTGGAAAGCGACTCAATTCCTTCAGGTTCAATTGACAGCCTCGAGATATGGGCGTAGAAATCGCTGAAGTAGGAGAAGGCCTCTGTACGTTGAGGCTTGAGCTGATATCAAAAGGCCTAGTAACTACTGCCACTGAAGAAGAAATCTCTCCAGAGATAGGAGACATTCAACTAGTCAACTGGGATTGTCAATCAACCAGGCGAGACCCAAGCCATAGAATCTGGGTAAAGTGACGCTAGCTTCTTGACCAAACATCACTGCTGGTACCACACGCAGAAACTGTGCATAAACAGACCAGCTTGATATTTAGGAATATTGTACGGCGCTTCTTGTTACTGTATACAGACTACTCGTAGCAGCTTTGTGGTGTATCGCTGGGTGTAATCGTGGTCTGTTTCGTCAACCTCAGCACCCTTCGTTTCACATCATAGTCAAGTTTCTGGACAAAAATGTCAAACCAGGTTGTTGTAAAGCTTATATCTATGTCGAAGGGTAGATTCAGTGAATCGAATCATTCATCAAAGGTGAAGATCGGATGGTAGATGACGGAGGAATCTTAAAAATCTGGGACCAGCAATCACCGCCATAATGTAGAGGCCTGCGCTGCTGACATAACTACTACCTCTGTACAACCCGCCGAAACGATGCACTAACTGGAAGCGCCGTACTGGATGAAAGCGTTGATACAGAAGAGCGCGGCGCACTGGATGGACACGATGATACAGAAGAGAGCGGCGCACTGGAGTAAAGCGGCACTCTGGATGGAAGCGTTGATACATAAGAAAGTGTCGCACTGGATGGAAGCGTTGATACATAAGAGAGCGGCATACTGGAGCAAAGCGGCACTCTGAATACGATCGGCGCACTAGTAGATAACCAGGAAGTGAATGAAAGCGGCGCATTGGGAAAAAGCGGCGCACTGGACTGAAATCATTGGTGTGTAGAGTTGAGCTAATCAAAACCCAAGGTGCGCTCTGCAGCGCCGAACTGAATGAAAGCGGTGCATTGGAGTGAACGCTCTGTCTGTTTATAAACACCTTAGAAGCAGGAAGCGTAACCCCAAAGTCCTGAGCACCGGTAAAACTGTAGAAATGAGGTATCAACGCCGAAGTTGGAAAAAAATGTTGAAGTAGAACTGCAGTAGACAAAGTCGCTGTAGGTACCGGAGTGTGCGAACTAGTAAACAAGCCATGATGACAGTATGCGCATAGAGGTAACCAGATGATTCGGTGAAAGCTGACAGTTCAGCAAACACTGTTGGATTGGCGAATATTGTTGGAGTGGCGATCTAGTATGGTGCGGCGATCAGGATCGATTAGGTGATCTGGTTCGGTACTGTGATCCGGTTTGGTCAAGTGATCTGGTTTTAGAGCGCTGAGTCAATCGGGACCGGTGCATTCGTATCAAACGTCGTACCAAACAGTAATGGTGTACTGGACTGAAAGGTGTTCCAATCAAAAAACAGTTCACTAAGTTGAATCGTTGTTTCAATCGAAAACAGAACACTGGTCTGAAGCGTTGATCCAATCGAATGCGCCGCACAGGGCTAATGAGTTGGACCGAACGAGAGCTGTGACCTGAAGTGAAATGATGCACTGGTTTCTTCTTCCCTTGTGAGAGTGACGCATTGGTACAAAGTGATGACTGGACAGCAAGCGGCGTACTGGAACTAGGCGGTGGTTCAGAGACAGGTGTGCAAGGTACGGGAAAGGTGTTGAAAGCGCCGCACTGGATACTACCGTCACGCCTGATGTCACCTCAGAAAGATATGAGAGCGCCACACTGGAACAAAGCGCTGCATTAAAAGCAAGCGGCGCATAGGTTGAAGCGCTGAACTGATCCCTGTGGTTGAAAGCGCCAAACTGACTGCACTCGCCACATGAGAGTGAACGATTTCACCAAGCGCACCCACCATAGCAGAGGCGGGTGGAGCACTCAACCAAAGCGATGCACTGGAAACAACCACCTGCCAAGGTAGAAGGCCGAGACTGTGCTACAGAGGTTGTTAGCACTACCACTCACGGAGGAGTAAAACTTGTCTGGACACGGGACTAGACATTGAAGACGAACGAGACGACGGAGATACTCGCTCAAGTAGGAGTCTGAGGCCACCTCTAAAAAAAAATAATCTTCGTCCGAGGACGGTGATTAGATCGACAAACTACTCTCATCAAACGGCGTTCTGATTTAGCACACTTAGAAGTAAGGACCTTCAGCAGTTGTACGCCAATCTCTGTCCGATCTACGTCTAGATGCAACCCGTCGATATTCAGAAAAAAAACATCATCATTCAAGTGTGAACAAACAAAACACCGATGTGACCAACTACAAAAGCCTATACAATCCACACACAAAGCGTGGATCAGCTGGGAGAAGTTTCTGTTGCACTGACCACAACAAAGTTTGCGCTTCTTAGAAGAACTTCGATTCGATTTATTTCACATATTAACAATCAAATAATGTCTTACTGAGAGAACAACACACTTACACACGGTGTAGTGACAAGAAAGAGAATGATAGGCACAGAACGTCACGGTAATCATCTGAGCGATCGGCAAGCTTGAGATGATTGACAGGTCTGTTATCGGAGTGAGGGAAGAGGTCAGGTGGTCAGAGCCGGGAAGTTTTGATTCAACTTAGCCTACAGCATGTTTCCACACATGGTCGTAGAAGAAGAAGAGAGGTGCATACCGTGAGATAGAATAAGTTTAAAAATTTTATACTTAAGAATTTCAAGTTGCCAAGTTCATTTGTCATCATGACTTATCATGTCATGAAACATAAAAACAAGAAAATATTTGAACATGTTAGCTAAAGACAATAAGAAACATAATTTTGTTCATTTAGGCATATTTCCAGAGAAAAATATTATCAGCAACAAGAACACCTATCATGTTAACGAAACACATTCCTGATAACCAGGATCAATTTCTGTTGTTGCAGAATTTTTGCCATAATCTGAACTCATCTGCACTTGGCAATGTCAGTGCTGTATTATCATTAAAATAAATAACAGTTCATCTAATAAAATACTAACTTTCTACATTGCTGTGGCTGTATTGCTAACAGAATTGCAGTGTCAATAAACGCAGCACATTTTGTGTTTTACATTCATAACTCTAATAAACAACCAGGGGTTGTATTAACAACCAGTAAATCTCTCACAGACTGATCTTAGACACTGGTCTGGAGCCCAAGTCAAGCAATGTTCTGTTCAGTCTAGTATGTTCCATTGATAGAGTCCACAGAATAACACTAAAGCTGTGTAAATGATTAAAGGAGGCAAGTTTGGGCGTCCAACACTGCAGTTAAACGGGTACAGCTTATAGAACTAATCATGGCTACATTGCTGGCTGTGACAATCATAGTGTAAGAAGGAACCAGCATGCCTTAGAGTGTGATCAATGTCAGTCATGGACACACAGGGTTTGTGGCACAGAGATGACTCATGAAGACTACTTTGACTTACGTAAGGCAACTGTTGCCAAGACCAAGTCCACAGGAGACAGAGTGCCAGGCAAATACCCACACACACAGCAGAGGCAGGCAAACTTATCTCAGTCCAAGTAAGAGCTCAGGTGAGTAGTACTTCCTATTGATTGATTCCTAATTAGTAGTTAATTGTACCATAACTGTTAACGAACTGTTAATTGAACAGATGCTTGAAGGGCCTTTAGAAGTTGGGAGGTAACACAACAACGTATGGTATGGATTTACCACTTCTTTAATATTTACAACACGACGTTTCTGGGCTACTTCTTGCCCGTTCATCAGTTGAATGACAGAATATGATACAAGCAAAATATATAGTATGTACAAGAAGCCAGTGAGATAGTATTACAGATTGAGATGTACAGAGATTAAGTGATGTGTTTAGATGAGATGAACAGAGTTCAAAGAGATGTTTATGCAAAGGACGTACAGAATGTTTATAGGTCAAAGTTCGCTGATGTAAAAATGTTGTAGTTTCATAGTCTTTCGTTGCCATTTTTACTGTTTCAGTAGGGAGGTAATGTATATTTATGTTGCTATTTCCATGATTAATGTGGACTTTTCTGCGTTTTTCTGCCCAGTGGGAAAGTTTTCTTTGGTAGGCCTGAAGTATTGGGCACTCTTTTATGATCTTTAGCATGTTGAGGCTTAGTTGTGATGTAGGGTATGTGTTAGCAATCTAATTCAACAAAATAGCCGAAATAAATTTGAGTGAGTGAGTTAGTTTAGCTTTACGCTGCTTTTAGCAATATTCCAGCAATATTATGGCAGGTGGCATCAGGAATGGACTTCACACATTGTACCCATGTGGGGAATCGAACCTGAATCTTTGGCGTGATGAGCAAACGCTTTAACCACTGGGCTACCCCATCGTCCCCAAATAAATTTGAGGAAATCCAATCAGGTTAACAAGTAAACATGGTGCTGATCAATTTGTCAACAACTTCTTTACATTTGTGACTGTACCCGTGGCCATGATGGTCCTATATTAATTGTATTAATTTATTTGCTTAGTGCTATTTCATTCCCACATCATACTAGTCCATCTGGTGTTTATTGAAATCTGAATAACTGCACCCAGTAAAATGCACTAAATCCCCAAGATGGGGGTTATTGTTTAAGTATTTATTGGAGTTGTTTTGGTGTTTCTAGCAGAGTGTTGAAAGTAATTCTGGGTATGTGGTTCTAGTGAAGCATTCCATAGCTGTGATATCCATCTGAAAGGATATAAGTTCGTATCTCAGATACTAATGGTGGATGGCACACGAGGCATGGTAAGAGTTCCGCCCATAACCCCTGCTTGAAATGTATCCTATTTATTATGATTATTTCTAGGGGTTAGGGTTTAGGTGTAAGGTTTAGCTTTAGGGTTAGCATTCTATAAAAAAAATTTAAAACCCATCTATTCCTAGGCATATAATGCACTTTACCGGGCGCAGCCCTCGCTGCTCCCTTTACGATCCTTAGGGTTAGGGTATGGCACCCTTTACGATCCTTAGGTTTAGGGCTAGGCACCCTTTCCGATCCTTAGGGTTAGGGGTTAGGGTTGGGGAACCCCAGCAGCGCTAATTAATCTGAAAAAGTGCGCCCGGTAAAGTGCAGTACTCCCGATAAAAATAACGGGGTTTACGGGGGGACATCTTTCCCGAAACAGTTACACTTAGACTGACTCGCAACTAACCCTGCTAGCGATTGGAAAGGTAGACAGCTCGTCAACATGGTCAAGGTTTCAACACAAGGAGTATTTGATCCCAAAACGCGCTTTGCTCAATCCCAGTTATCTGCTTAACCTGTTGGTGCTGCAACCGGTTAATGCGATCATATGTAGTTGTGTAATATTCTTTGTTCTGCTGTAGGAAATTAGAATTGATTTGTAGATAGACACGAATCCGAGTCGTTTGTTTCTCTACTGTCCTTTGCCATTATTAGCGATTCAACAAGAAAAATAACTATATTAACTTATAAAGACATCTGAGATAGCGTGCTGTGACCAGGCACAATGCATAAGTTAACGGTCATACATTCCTCATAACAAACCTTAATTCTTTCAGTTTTTCTAATTTGTTCAACATATCCATTTCTTTTTCATCCGCCATGTTGTCTGAATGCTGTCCGAAATGTCACGTGACAATGTGTTTCGAGATAAAGAAAATACAATCAGAATGTCCAAATGACGAAAGGGAGGTAATTTTGTAACACATTACCGGACCAAACCAATACCATTCTTCATACGGGGTTTAAAATGTAACATGTATTAAAACTTTGTGTCAAAATGATCTTTTGCATGACATACTTTTATCTTCGGTCTTCAGCCTATCACAAGGCTAGAGTTATGTAAAACGTAATGTATTTGTGAGGCAGTAACTTATAGTTTCCCGGATTTTAATTGACACCATTTCGCGCGAGATTTCCCGCGCATGTCAACATGGCTTTGCTACCGAAACAGGAGTTACAGTTAGGTAGGTGAAATATTAGTTTATGTGACAATGTCAATCGAATATTTTTATTGCTAAGCATGTCTAAATGTGTAAATCCTGGTTTCCACTGATTGGTAGCCATCGAATAGTTAAGCTTATAGACTTTTGAGTAAATCATAGGTAGATAGATCTCTTTCTTACTTGACACAAGTACTGCATGAGTAGATTTATATTTGTTCACTGGACATGGTCGGTTTCAACACACTGTACATCGAAATTATGATTGGTTTGCAGCCAAATAAACAGCCATTTCTACGAAAATAACCCAGATCGTAAAAAGATCAAGTAATGAAGTAATGAGGCATTTGGTGCGAGGCAATAATTTATCTGATATATGTTCTATCGGGGCTAGTTGTAATGGACAGAGGGTGTTTAAATGGATATCTTAAATTGTCAGTTTTGCACGGTCTTTCCAACCTAAAACGGGAGGTATAGAGAGGGACCACTAACATGTTTTCAATAAAGTGACAGGATGTACCTAGATGTTATCTTGGAGTTCTGCAATGTCGGATTCACTAGTCTGGTGGTGAGAGTTGAAAATGGATGATCTCAATTGAGTATTTGATGAATAATCATTGAAAAAAACTAGTAGTCTTCTGGACTAGTGCAAGTTTGTTTCCATTCGCCCGACTAACTTTTTACTCGCCTCAGGCTTGCGAGCGAGTGTAAACATCAAAACGCTGATTGTGTACGCAGCAAACATTGTGCGTGGAAAGTTAGAACTGACATTCAACAATGTGAGACATATTATCTTGCATAAGAAACAGAGAGACTGTTTCCAGATTGTTAATTGCAATACTGGAGTGATCACTGTCAGAAATGTGAAATATCTTAGACCCGTCCCATGTATGGAAGGTTATTCAGAGATATTAGAAGAAACCATCCAGGAACTGGTGCCTCGAGCTCCAAATATACATGTGACACTACCTGCTCCAGAGCAACCTAAACCTGTTGACACTGGACTTGGTGAGACAGAACATTCAGATGTTGGTCCAGACGTACCAATATCGAACGACCTTCAGGTTAGAGAACCACGACGTTCACAGAGAATCAGAAAACAACCTGAAGGATTTCAGGACTATGTCTTGAAATGAACTTTGAACTGTCATCGAATATAACTGAATGACTGAAAGATTTAAGAACAAGTTTATTCTTAAACTTTCTGTAATATATGTATATAATATATCAGAAAATCAATTCTGTGATATTGGGCTGGTGTTATTTGATATAACATATTTCGTAAATATCTTGTCATTGGTGAATCAAATGTTTTTAATATTGCATTATTTCGTAAATATCTTGTCATTGGTGAATTGAATGTTTGGTGTTATTTGATATTGCATTATTTCGTAAATATCTTGTCACTGGTGAATTGAATGAAAGTATGTTCACTGTATCAGGTATCTAGTAAGAGTAAACAAATATATATATTAATACATCATTTATTGGTAAGCTCTACAAATGTTATAATATATTTTCATATTAACATTTTACAGTTGTTGAGAGAATGATCAGAACCAACGTGTGAATGATTAAACATGGGAGGAATGTAGCGAAGTAATATTATACATCATGTGATGTAATGTGATGTAGTGCGCATGTGCGTGGCATACCACTCGGGAAGTAAAAGGCTTATCGTAAACACTTAGTTGTGTCTTCTCTCTTCCTGGGAACAACAAGTCATGCAGTGAAGAACCCATAGAACACTACAACGCTGTAATTCCAAACATTTTGGTTGTGTCACCATGGCGACATGTTGCACTACACACATATTTGTACAGGATATTGGGCTTGAAACTTTTGTGGTAAAATCACAAGCATGCATTTCTTAAAATCAGAAGTATTCTGAAATATATGATTCTCTGAACCATGCATTCTCTTGTTCCAGACACAGCCCAAGAGCAGGGATTCCTGTCTTTCTTCAGAAAACTGCCAGAGGTAGGTCACATGTCATGTTACCCACTTGCCACAGGGCAATGTGTCAGACGTGAGTGTTGTTCAGATGAATACCCTTTAGGAAACAATGTACTATGGTATAAATATCTAATCTTTAGAATTCTATGTGTGTAGAAAATATGTGAGGAAAGGAAGATGGGAGTGTGACAATGTGTAACTTGCTTTATGCTTATTTGACTTTTAGCATCTATATCATATATAATGGGAGACAAGGAAATACATGGGGGAAATTTTTTTGAAAACTTCTTATCAAACCTGGGTTTGATTCCCAACATGGGTACAATGTGTGAAGCCCATTTCTGGTGTCCCCTACTGTGATATTGCAGGAATATTGGTAAAAGCGGTGTAAAACCTCACTGTCACTAGTTCACACTTAATCAGACAGTAGGTGGTATATATAGATGACTTAGTAGTGATCTTTGTTACATATTTGTTTGTACCTTTATCTTTGGTATTTTTGCTGAAATACTTTGAGATTAACCAACAGCAATGTTTTCTGATATACTGTATGTATTAAACTGCTGACTACATACCCAGGTGAGCTTCAGCATCATGGCAAAGTTCAATACTTTTGGCAGTGATTGGATTATAATGATTTACATAATTCAAACTTATCTCATAGAGTATTCTTCGTGTTCATGTCTTGTTTCAAAAGAAACCTTATTCCATTTCCAGAAATCCAGTACCACATTGCGTGTATTTGACAGGACAGTAAGTACAATGTTTTTTGTTGAGAAATTGTAGAGACAGGACCGTCCAGAGATGCCAACCTCTACGATTTTATCGTAGTAGCCTCAATAATAGCCTCAGTAATAAAAAAATCAGAACTATTAGGCAACTTTAACTTGTGAACAAAATTAAGTCTCTTTCCCCAAAGTGACTACCAATAGCCACTCAGTTCGGTCTCCCAAGATAAAGCCCTGTAGTGTCCAAGGCCATATTGGAATATCTTTCTGTATTGCTAATATCAATTTCAATCATATCTATTTTAATACATTAAGATACCAATAATTGTGGATTTAATTTCTATCCTTCAAAGATGTAAATGTTTTGTCTATTTATCATCTTATCTTGGCTCTGCATCACATCCAGGTGTTGATGACTTTCAACATACTTATTTGAAATGCATGATTTATGCCCATTATGATTTCTGTCACTTGTCATATCTTCACAGCAACAAGTCATATCAGAATCTGTTACAGGTAGAAACACACTGATACAGATACCACAGTCATTGTCTAGCCAAATGCTATCAGACAAGCCTGACTTTCCAACTTCTGTATATTGCAGGAATATTACACCGTTCATGGCCAGGATGCAGTGTTCGTTGCCAAGGATGTGTACAAGACCACCGGGGTCGTTAAGCACCTGGGTTCAGGTCAGTGAGGTCATTATACCAACAGTAAAAACTGACACCTTTTCAGGACACACTAGAAGAAACAAAGTATGATACACTCACTGCTGGTGAAAAAGCAACTGATGAAAAAGAACAGAACCATCCTAAATTTGGAGCTTCCGTATTTAATATTTATCCTCCCACACTATCCGACTTAATAACTGAGGTTAGTCTTTGTTTGATGTTTCAACTATATTCTGCCGTGATCGCTGTCCATGTAGAGATTGGAATGACATAATCACCCTTAACATGTTTTCAGGATCAAACAAGGTGGAGTCTGTGGTCCTGAGCAAGATGAACTTTGAGTCATTGGTTCGTGACCTGCTGTTGGTCCGGCAATACAGAGTGGAAGTGTACTGCAATAAGGGAGCCTCCAAGAACAATGACTGGTCCCTGGTCTTTAAGGTGAGATTCTTTGTCATCTGGAGGTGTACTGCAACAAGGGAGCCTCCAAGAACAATGACTGGTCCCTGGCCATTAAGGTGAGATTCTTTGTCTTGTGGAGGTGTACTGCAATAAGGGAGCCTCCAAGAACAATGACTGGTCCCTGGCCTTTAAGGTGAGATTCTTTGTCTTGTGGAGGTGTACTGCAATAAGGGAGCCTCCAAGAACAATGACTGGTCCCTGGCCTTTAAGGTGAGATTCTTTGTCTTCTGGAGGTGTACTGCAATAAGGGAGCCCCCAAGAACAATGACTGGTCCCTGGCCATTAAGGTGAGATTCTTTGTCTTCTGGAGGTGTACTGCAATAAGGGAGCCTCCAAGAACAATGACTGGTCCCTGGCTTTTAAGGTGAGATTCTTTGTCTTTTGGAGATGTACTGCAACAAGGGAGCCTCCAAAAACAATGACTGGTCCCTGGCCTTTAAGGTGAGACTCATTGTCTAGTGGAGATGTACTGCAATAAGGGAGCCCCCTAGAACAACGACTGGTCCCTGGCCTTTGAGGTGAGACTCATTGTCTAGTGGAGGTGTACTTGGCAGTCATTTTTGTTATTGGGGTCCCAGGTTAAAAATGGAGGTGGCTTCCAGGTGACTGAATTATGGTATAAGATACATGTCAAAAATTGTATGCAGTACAATTGAAAGATTGCAGTCAGAGGCTGTTACACATACATGTTCATTCTCCCATCAGAAAGAAATCTGTATAAGCTTGCTCTAGAAAATTGTGAATATGTGGTTGTTTGTGAGGAAAGTGTTTTATGAAGACAAAAACTGTGAAGTTGGATGTAATACTGTAGATTTAACATGCCAGAAATATCCCATGACTTGAAAACTTTGGGCTGACATAAAATTTATGAAAAAGACTGTTATATCCTGTTCAATAATTGTTTATGTATGACGTTTTGTATGTGACGTCACTTGCAGTTTCACTTCTGGATCAAACGTTGAAGTAAAGAAGTCTGTTATCAATGTGGAATCGTTTAATCGAATCATGTTATGAGGTGAGGTGAAATTGGGTTTAACGTCGTGCTTGAGAATATTTCGCTCATATGACGACGTGCATGCGTGTGTATGTGTAGGTGCGGCTGCTTGTACTAGCCCAGACTGAAGCTGGTTTTATAGTGCTAGCCCACTGAGATACCATGCCGCAGTGAAGCATGGATACCTCACTCAGACACATTATACTGACTCCGAGCCGACCAGTCCTTGTTGTACCCATTAAAGCCGAGCGCCAGGCAGGGACCAACAAGTACCATATTTTAACGTCTTTTGGTATGACGCGGTCGGGGATCGAACCCGCGACCTTCCGCTCTCCGGGCGGACGCTCTAACCACTACACCACGGGGGCGGTGAATCATGTTATGGAATCGAACCTGTTGATGAACCAGAATACATAACAGTGGGCGACGAGGATGGGATTGCATACATGGGATGACAAAGTACAAGTTATCAGAAAGAAACGCTCGCGACCTGAGGATGTTGCCGAACTACGCTCTTTCTTGGAACTGATTCAATACTATGCAAATTCCTTCCAAATCTCTCAACAGTTGTGCATCCATTGAACACATTGGTGAAAAGGAATGAAATGGGTTTGGACTGAACAGTGCGAGTCCGCTTTCGAGAAATGCAAGCAGCTGCTCATTGGCGCCGACGTGCTAACACACTACAACACACACCTACCACCGAGACTAGCATGTGACGCATCTTCCTACGGTTTGGGAGCGGTCATTTCACATGTTATACCGGACGGCACTGAAAGACCCATTTGATTTGCATCAAGAACACTCAACATGACTGAACACAAATATTCACAGATTGACAAAGAGGCTTAAGGAATCTTATTTGGAGTGAAACGATTTCATCAGTACCTATATGGCCAACAGTTTACTCTTGTCACGGACCTCAAGCCGCTCACAGCTCTATTGCTGCTGACAGACCAGTCCCCACACTTGCAGCTGCGAGGTTACAGAGATGGGCACTGATCCTTAGTGCTTACACATACAAGATTGAATACAAAGCATCAAGAGAACATTCAAATGCAGATGGACTTTCAAGACTTCCATTGAAGAATGTTACAAAGGTAACCAGGAGACAGTAGATATCACTGATTTATTTCATGCAAGTCATTTTGAAACTTTACCAGTAACTTGAGCCAATATTCGAGAAGCAACAAGAAAAGACCCAACACTATCAGTAATGTACGATGCCATTATGAATGGTTGCGACAGTGAACATGTGACAACTGAGAGTTTGCAGCCTTTTGCTTAAAGGGCGACAGGAACTCACGATTCACCAAGGGTGCATCCTATGGTGAATAAGAATGGTCATTCCATCTAGGCTGTGCGTTACAATTCTACATGAACTTCATTCTGGGCACATGGGCATCGTCAAGATGAAGTCAATTGCTAGAAGTTATGTCTGGTGGCCCAGAATTGACCGCGCCATTGAAAATATAGTACGTACATGCAACTCTTGTCAACAAGTACAGAACATGTCTAAAGATGCATCTACACACCCCTGGATTTGGCCGTCGGCTCCTTGGAAAAGCATTTCATCTGAATTTTGCTGGACCTTACTTAAATCACATGTTCCTGATAGTCGTTGACGAATATTCAAAGTGGCCGGAAGTCGTGAAAATGAACTTGACAACTGGAGAACATACAGTTAAAGCCCCGCGGAAGGGCTTTCATGCTATGGACTACCTTCAACAAGTGTTACAGATAATGGACCACAGTTTACAGGTGCAGTTTTCGAGCAATTTCTGAAAGAAAATGGGGTGAAACACATATTTTCAGCTCCATACCATCCGTCTACAAACGAAAAAGCAGAGAGAGTTGTTCAACCTTTCAAGAGAGCTATGAATGCAGCAAATGCGGATTCACACACAGTTGAGAAAAAGTGTGAACAATTTCTTTTGATGTACAGATCTTCTCCACACTGCACTACAGGGGAAACACCAGCAAAGTTGTTCCTTGGTAGGGAACTCAGGACTCGGCTTGACTTGCTGAAACCAGATCTGCAAAAGAAAGTAACAGATTCACATGGGAACAAAGCAAGTGACACAACAAGAACATTAAACATAGGTCAGAAGGTATGGACCAGGAACTATTCTGACAATGGAGAAAGATGGGTGTTCGGCACAGTGCATTCGGAGGATGGTTTTAGACATATCATCGAACCGAGTCATCAAATCATCAGATGACATATTGACCAGATCAGAGAAGGGCTGATGAAGTTAAACCAGTTTGTGAACTGAACACTCAACCAAACGCTGATGTCCCCATGACCGATAAAGGTGACTGCCCGGTATCAAGCTCCAGTCAGCCCGGTCACAGTGATGTACAACCTCATATTCAGGACTCTAATTCTACTTCAGGGAACTGCAGTCTTCCTGTGCCTGATGGGGTGGTGTCCAGTGTTCCAAACACATTGCGCCGCTCTACGAGGATTTTAAAACCACCTGAGAGACTGAATCTGTAAATTGCTAGGGCAAGGCATTTAACAGTTAAATTTTTCTCTGTACAGCCAGACCAAGCAATTTTTGCTGTAATGATGTTTGATATTGCAAGTTTGAATTCATAGCTATCGCTATTTCATAAGAGAGGGAAGTGTTATATCCTGTTCAATAATGGGGTTTGCCTGTGTGCAGCTACACGCCAGTTTATGTATGACGTCATGTATGTGATCGTGACGTCACTTGCAGTTTCACTTCTGGATTAAACCCTGAAGTAAAGAAGTCTGTTTGTTATCAATGTGGAATTGTTTAATGGAATTATGTTATGGAATTGAACCTGTGGATCAACCAGAATACATAACAAAGACAGTTCTAAATTCACTGGAGGCATATTTTCAGCCCAGTTTGACATCTGTAGTCCATGAATATCCAGTGAAACTGACTGAGTGTTTATGTTGCAGGCGTCTCCAGGTAACCTGACACAGTTTGAGGACATCTTGTTTGGCAACAATGAAATGTCAGCTTCCTCTGGTGCCGTGGGCGTGAAGCTGGGTACAGACAATGGGCAGCGGGTGAGATGACCCTACTCAGTTCTGAGATAGAGCCGTGAAGATCCGAGTTAGAATTGGTCTTCAGCAACCCAATGTTTGTCGTAAGAGGCGACTAACAGGACCGGGTGGTCAGGCTCGCTGACTTGGTTGACACGTGTCATTGTATCTCAGTTGCATAGATTGATGCTCATGCTGTTGATCACTGGATTGTCTGGTCCATACTCGATTATTTACAGACCAATGCCATATAGCTGGAATATTGCTGAGTGTGGCGTTAAACAACAAACAAACCAATACTGAGTTAGCCAATGGAATGTTTCCTGCTGCCCCCACCTGGTCGGGGAATACAGGTTGATGCTGCGTCTGTCCATCCGTTCATCATCATCCCACAACAATAAGGACATTTTTTCTTTGGAAATGACGTTGATACTAGGATGAACTTTTGCATTGAATATTATCAGATCAAGTTCAGACATCTCAGATGATATATATTTTATTCCCCAGTCTTATGTTTCTTAACATGAAGTGTTCTGCACAGTAGCATTAATGCAGGCGTGAAATTTTCTATTCGTAAGTAATTCAAAATCATTCTCATAATCCAGTAGAACAATTGTTACTGACAGAACAATCACAGTTGGTACCTGTCATCAGAATTCTGCATCTTCCGCACTAATATTCACTTGGTGTAACCTCAGACAACAGTCAGTAACCCATATGTAACAGGCCCCTGTAGTCCTTCTGACACAGATGAAGCTTGGTATTTCTGTTAGATATATAGGATTGAGATGGGCAGTTTCATTTGTTGGGTAAATATGGTCGGCTGTGTTATAACTTGCTGTTAAATGTTAATTACTTTTGTTGCTTGGCAGTGGTTTGAAATTTGCTTTGATGACGACCCCCACCATAGTTTAGGCTAGAATAATGTTAAAATTTATCCTACATCTGTTTGAGATGATGATTGAACAGGTCAAACTGTTACCACTTCACAGGTTGTGGGCGTTGGCTTCACAGATGTCACTCAGAGGAAGTTCACAGTCAGTGAGTTTTCTGACAATGACCAGTTTTCAAATCTTGAGGTGAGTAATTCAGTTGGTATGCACCAGAGGCATGTTCAACAAAGAAGTCTAAACACTGCTATTGTTGTCCCCCGCCGCAACGCGGAACGGGGGACTATGTATTCAGCGGCGTCCGTCCGTACGTACGTACGTACATCCCGATTCTTGTTAACGCGATATCTCATGAACTATTGCACCCAATGTCTTCAAATTTGGTGACAGGCTACATTGGGGGATTATGCAGACACCAGTCGAATTGGGTGACCTTGACCTTATTTTCAAGGTCACCACGACACTTTTTGACCACTTTTCAAACTCTTGTTAACGTGATATCTCATGCACTGTTGTACCAAGTGTCTTCAAATTTGGTGACAGCCTAGATTGGGGGATTACGCAGACACCAGTTTATTTAGGTGACCTTGACCTTGACCTTATTTTCAAGGGGTGGGGTAGCCTAGTGGTTAAAGTGTTGGCTCGTCACGCCGAAGACCCGGGTTCGATTCCCCACATGGGCATAATGTGTTAAGCCCATTTCTGGTGTCCCCTGCCGTGATATTGCTGGAATATTGCTAAAAGCGGCGTAAAACTAAACTCAGTCAGTCAGTCAGAGTTATTTTCAAGGTCACCACAACACTTTTCACACTTTTAACTCTTGTTAACGCGATTTCTCATGAACTGTTGCACCCAATGTCTTGAAATTTGGTGACAGCCTACATTGGGGTATTACACAGACACCAGTTTATTTGGGTGACCTTGACCTTATCGTCAAAGTCACCACGATACTTTGACCGCTTTTTAAAGGCGATATCTCATAAAATATTGCACCCAATGTTTTCAAGTATGTTGACAGCCTACATTGGGTGATTATGCAGACACCAGTCATTTCAGGCATCTTGTATGTGACCCAAAAATATAAAGTAGTAAATATAGATATTCCATTCTTTAGCGGCGGGGGACATTGCCACATCAGTGGCAAACACTTGTTATAAAACTGTGTTAGATTATGGGAGTAATATCTTAGCACTGAGATCATTTTATGGAACAGAGTAGGGCTGCGCAATATAACCGGTTTACCGGTATTAACCGGTTTACCGGTATTTACCGGTTCAGACATGAAAACAATACGTATTGCGATACGCTGATCGAAAACCGGTATTTTGACATGCATTCGGAAAACTTCGTAACAGTCGGAAATCTTCGGATATTTCCGTTTTTTTAATTGTTCTTTTCCCTGTTTCATTAGTGCCAAATGTTACGTACATTTTTATTTTGTCATGATTAAAAGTTTTTATAAAAGGTTAATCAATCATAGTGATTTTGTTGTGTTTTTGCTTTATAATCAAGCATTAACTCGATTATAAGTAGTTTTTGTTAAAAAAAAAATCCTTGCAATATATTGCAATACATATCGCAATATATGCTTCCGCATCGCAATATATCGCAATATGAAAATTCTCTGCAATACCCACCCCTAGAACAGCCTAGGAGTTTGTTTGTCACCCAATGAAGTCTTACACATCTAAAACCTCATTTAATGAATACGAAATAAGTTAAGTATGTGGATGTGTTTAGAATGAGCTCCTTTCTTAATATTCAGGAGACATTACTTTACCAGTACTGTAGTTGTTCACATGATATCGTGATAACGTGTTTACGACAGTGTATGTTCTGACAATGAATTTGTGTAATACATTGCAAATGATGGTTCTTTATAAAACCAGAATCCTTTTGAAAACAACATGAAAGTGAATAAAATCCTTGAAAATTCAAAATATTGCCCTGTCAGCTTGTACGTGTGTTTATGTTTTCTGTTTATGTTTGCATATTTAACATTTGACTTTCTTAATGATTAATGTAAAAGTCAAAGACTCCCATGAGTACTTAAGATATAATGACTCTTCAACAGTCACATACTGTAAACATACTTTTTTTCGCTTAGTGTAAATTTTGCGGAATTGACACTTTAGACTACATCCCGCGGTTAATTATTCGCGCAATCAGTAATTGCCAGAACTGCCAGCTGTCTCTTAGGCCGCCGCTAATAGCAATGAAAACAACCAGAGTTAATTGACAATCAAGGCAATGAAATTCTACCGTATATGAAGCTTTTTGTGATTTCATTTCGTGATATGCCGGAATAAATATAAATAAAATCTTAATGAATAAATAAAATACTGCTGTATTATTTCTTTCCGAGTCGTTTCAAGGTAATCCGTTTTGTGTCAAACCATCTATCACTGCGATTGGTCAAAATAGAACATGTGACCAATTTCAATGGCGGCCACAACACACATTGCTGTTTTCGCTAATTCGGCAATAGGATTTGGCTCATTATTTATTTTCGGGACATGATTTGGGAAATCCATTACAGCGACAGTTAAGTATGATTCTTTATGCTACTATTAGTCATCATTTTAAGATTCCCGTAGATTTCTGTCTTCAAACTTGATGTGTTATGGTAACAACTCAGAGGCGAGCCTGGGTAGAGTGAATGAATGAAAGGTTTATTCGCTGTGTATAAATTTTCGCGGTACAATATTTTGCACAAAAATAAAACCTGCGCTATATATAATACGTTTACAGTATATTACTGGCTCCGTGGAACCGTGCCAACTGAACGGCTTTTATTGTAATGTAGGCACTGATTGTTCAACTGGGCCCCAAGGAGTGTGTGGTGATGGCAGGGGAGACAACTGGAGAGGGAGGTCGACTGAGACAGGTGCTTGAGAGAAGTGGGTTACTTCTCACAGAGAGAAAGAGAGGTGAGTGTGGTGCAGGAGAGATGCTAGTGAGGGGGTATAGATATCTTAGTAGGATGGGGCTAGACCAGGCTGTATGTTTTGATGAGATCCCATTTGGGGTCCCAATCCCATTCAAATTACACCATTTACTCTGTTATGATACCATTCAGGATCTCAGTACACTCACGTGGGAGAATCCAATCAGGGTCAAAACATTTGTATAAGTGAGCAAAACAACTACCGTATATGACCGTCTATAAGACGACCCCATGGATAAGACGACCCCCAAACTTGACCCTTAAAATCAGTGTCAAAATGGTATGTTTCGTGCATAAGTCGATCCCCTGCGATGGGGTCCTAATCGCGACAAACACAGACCACAGACAACTGGCAGTTACCAATAATTATAACTTTGGTCCACATTATTCAAAGAATTCACTGTCATATATATTGTGTCTACTCACGGATCGAAACGAAGTGTAGTTGACAGAAAATGCATAATATATTTTGCTTCTCTAAATATCATATTTATTGTAGCAACAAACTGGCTTCCTTATTTTACCCCATTCAACAATCACGAACTGATTATCGCCTCGTTTTCCATTGACTGCTAGTTTACAGTAACATCGGTAAAAATGTGTGAATTTAAATGGCTTCCGTATTTTACCCCATTCCATGTGCTTACCATGTTCATGAGGGTCCGTATAACCTTAGTGTTGATTATATATATTTTACATAAAAACTGTAAATAAAATTACACGATGCTAGGATATATTTCTTTGGGTTAAATAATGGTATTCTGTATTATATTTTACTGGCGACTCGCGCCAGAATTCATCCCGATTATATTATTGTGCATGTTTGAACTTGTTGGCGGAAGCGTGTGCACAGCTGATTGCTATTTCGGCTCAAATACACACGGTAATCTTAATTAATTTATAGAGCAAAACTGTAACTAAAATTACACAATGCTAGGATATATTTCTTTGGGTTAAATAATGGTATTCTGTATTATATTTTACTGATGACTGTGTCAGAATTGGTCCCGTTATATTTTTTGTGCATGTTTGAACTTGTTAGCGAAGCGTGTGCGCAGCTGATTGCTATTTCGGCTTTGTGTATGAGAGACAAATACATACGGTAATCTTTATCCCTGCAAATAATACAATGCCCAGCAAAAACAACTTATAACTCAAAAGGTAAATAATCTTGTCTAGTGATGTTTAATTGCAAATTTGACGTCTCTACTGACAAGGTCGTCTTCTGTTGTTTGTTCACGCGAAGTGATACGATGTTGTTTTCTTACCCCTGGAAAAAGTTTGACGAAAGCGTAACCCATGGATAAGACGACCCCCTTCTACAGACTGCTTTTTTTGGTCCTCAAAATTCAGCTTATAGACGGTCATATACGGTAGCTTCTCTGTTGTCTGTATGAAAACAACAATTTCAGAAAGAAAATCATAAAGGGACTCCATTGCTGGACAGAAGGATTTAAAGTAATTAAAAAACACTGAAAACGATAATGTGAATGCACCACTTGTTAAAGTGTGATGTTGTTCTGGACAGCCAAATAAGGAGGATAATGTTCCTCTATGTAACAATTATATTGGTGTGGATAGTCCATACAGCCTGTTGGAGTACCTAGCCATATACACCCAGTGGGAGTATCATCAAAGGAATGCTTGGGTTCTGTGTGGGTTATTATTTGTACATATGAATTTTCCAAATCAAAATGTTTAAAGATATAGCCAAATCAATTTGGAAAGTAGACAGCTGATTAGCTGAAAAACCCACACTTCAAGGGTCATCATCAAAGTCATACCACTCTGACATCATGATGACGAAGTAGCCTATTGGAAGGTGATTGGCCAATCATTTAGTTGTGTGGTTTGATGAGTTGTGACAAGTGGATACATGACTGTTGACCTTGAACTTTGGCTCCAGCTGACTTCTCAAGCAAGGACATTGTACAAGACCTGAACCGACTCCTGAAGGTGAAGAAGGGAGAACAGCCAAACAGCTCAACTCTCAGTAAGTGACATTTAGGCAGATACAATTATTTAGCTTAGAGTAGATATACAAATTTGCTTGCCCGACAGAAAAAAACACTGGACTCGGGCGTCGGGCAATGGGTTATTTCCACCCCTCTAACAATTCCTTTTATTATCTCTGATCTTATCATCAGTAAGGAAATGTTACAATACAAATTCCATAATCCTGTTTAATATGAATAAATTTATGAACTGTTTTGTATGGAATGCTTGAAAACAATTGTTGATGTTAGGATTCTGAAACTGTTTGTATTTGCTATGCAGATGAGCTTGACAAGACACACGGTACTGCAGCTCTTTCTGCCGTCATACGGTACCTCGAGGTCAGTTAAATCACCTTACTCCACACAGGGTTTGTTTAAACACAGTTCACAGCACAGTTCTATGAATTCTGTATTTTATTAATTTGAAATGAAATAGTCCAGTCACATTTGTGAGTTAGAGCCATGTACAGATTTGAATTTGGAGATACAGTGACGGTTAGAGAGGAGATTCTAATTGTGGACATCAGAAAATTATGTTGACATGTCTCATGTCCACTAAACTTGTTATATATTTCCCTCTATCATTTTGTTTCAGCTTCTGTCTGACGAGGGCAACTTTGGCCAGTACACTGTGGGTAGTTTTGAGTTGGGTCAGTACATGAGACTGGACTCTGCAGCCGTCAGGGCCCTCAACCTGATGCCCAGTCCCAGTGAAGGTGAGACTCACAGCCACATGAGCAGACGTCCAAAAGGTCTTTGGTTGAGACTGCCATCATTACTCTAATACTGTGGGAGTATTTACATGCAGGCTGTTTTTCTCATGTGATGACCTTGACCTTGCAGGAGGCAACAAGAACCAGAGTGTACTGGGTCTGCTCAATAAGTGCCGGACAGCCCAGGGTCAGCGTCTCTTGGGTCAGTGGGTCAAGCAGCCCCTCATGGACGTCAACAGAATAGGTAATAGAGTTACTCCCTGTTTGTGCAGATCACGTTAATCTGGAAAATCTGCATTCCTGCTGACAAATGTTGACATCTGAACATTATTGCTGATTATATATGATTCGAAAAAAAGTTGAAATGGGCAATTCAGAGGCAACAGTATTGTCCAGATAAACTGGGCTTGGATTTATACTGAAGTGAAGGGGAGGTTATCAAATAGTTTTAAGTAAGAAAATTGACAAAATGTCAGCAATATCAAATGTCTGTAAAATGAAAATAACTCAGTATGTTTTTATCATGTTCATGGCATCTGCATGACATCATGTTTCATAGCCAATCACATTTGAGAATGACTAAAGTGACAGTACAGTGAAATCCGTGGGACTGGGTGTATATATTTAATCTGGACCCTGATGTTGTCAACTTACAGAGGAACGTCTCAATGTCGTGGAGGCTGTAGTTGAGGATGCGGAGCTGCGGCAGACGCTGCAGGAAGATCAGCTCCGTCGCATGCCAGACTTTCAGCGTTTGGCCAAGAAGTTCCAACGCCAGAAGGCAACACTACAGGTAGACAACATCACATGCCTACAGTTCTTCTCGTGCTACAACATGTCACACTTCACTGGTACATAAATCATGTGTGGCTGGTGTTAGGTCCACTGAGTTGACATTCTTCGTGGTCAGGTTGAAGGTCATACCATGTTAATTCACTGCAATTATTTGTTTATCTTTTTGTATTGGATCAAACACAGACATAATAATGTTGGAAAGTGGAATTCTAGTTGAGACTCAAGTTGAACACTTTGATAAAATAACTCTGATGTTGATAAAAAACAAACCTTCAGTTTACACACTGATATGATGACTGTATTCCGTGAATGTTCAACTTATCACAAGTCAAACATTCTGTGTTGCTGTAGGACTGCTACCGAGTGTACCAGGCGATTGACAAGATGCCGCAGTTGCTGGAGACGTTGGAGCGCCACTCCGGCACTCATCAGCCACTCCTCATGGAACTCTTCACTAACCCACTCAAGGTCAGAATCATATGTTAATACCTTGTGTTGATCACCTGTTTTTCTACAGTAGTTTTTCAATTAGTTTATCTGCTGTTTATGTTTGGGATTACGCTTTGTCAGTAATGTACCAATTCTAGTTCTTTTGTTAGGTTGAATCTCATACTGGATTCGAACCCATAATTACAGTGTCCGCAATCGCTAGCATACAAAGTCAGCAATATAACCCACTCAGCTACTGCTGCTTCCACTGACAATGTGTAATCCCAAATCTAACATATGTTGCATTTGACGACTTTCTAAATGACATTGTGTATTCATATTTGTTGTTTGTCAACATTGTTTTTCCAGTGTTGACCCTTCTTTCTATTTTTCATGTTTATCCTTGTGGTTATCTCCCCTTTTTTATGTATCAGGAGCTGCTGATGGACTTCTCCAAGTTCCAGGAGATGGTGGAGACAACACTGGACCTGCAGCAAGTAGAGCATCATGAGTATCTCATCAAACCTGACTTCGACGAGAACCTCACAGGTCAGTCACTCTCTTACATCAGAGTGAGGGAGAGTTTAGTTTTAAGCCACTTTTAGCAATATTCCAGCAATATCACAGCAGGGGACACCAGAAATGGGTTCTTCACGTGCCCATGTGGGGAATCAAACCCGGGTCTTGACGAACGAATGCTTTAACCACTAGACTACACCACCGCCCCTCATTCACTCACTTGTGCTATATAGACCAGTTCTTTTTTCAGAAGAAGTCCTCCTTGGGGTACATATAAGCATTAAAATGTCCATTTTAAAAGCCTACGACAGTTGTAACAATATTTCAATAAAATATTTTACCAAACAAAAAACACGTTAAGTCTGGTGAGACCACCCCTACTGGGCCCGGCAGAGGGCCCCCTACAGCCAAGAGCAGGTAACTCTGGCTGTGTACCTCGTACCTCACTTTTCATGCTGTCGTTGACCGTGTAGGTCGTGCATGGTCCAGAAGACACGTCTTCGCGAAGTTCTACGCTTAAGATGAGTGAGAAAGAGTCAAATCCTGTATGTATGGTTCCTTCTTTTCGCACGGGCGCTAGCTGGAATCTTTGTATGACCTTTTTCATTCATGATTTGTTGTAACCTTACCGGGCGCAGTTCGCTATCTCCAGGCATGTGGCAGGCAAGATGGCGGACCGCGGGGTCCCTTTTGCTTCCTTCTGCTGGCTTCAAAAAGCCTTGTAGTCGGTCGTAAGAGTACTGATATTTCATTATGTAGATTATACTTGCCTAAATTCCTCCTTTTTCAGCGGCTTTAGGTAAGTTTTGCTTGAGTGATTTTGTGGCTGCTTGTTTGTCACGTTGTCGCTCACATATGTTGCTCTTTGTCACCTATGTACACAATTACGCTTCGCTATTGTGGCTTTGTGCTAGTATTTAATAGCTTTGCTGTAGCAGTTAAAATATCGCCCGTGCGTTGTATTTTGTTCTGTTTTGTTGTGTGCATATTATATTATATCGAACAGTCCTTGCTATTAGTCATAGCGTGGTTCTGTTTTTTGCAGCCCAAGGGGTGTGTTACCTGTAGCGGCAGTTTGTCGCCTCAGGATCGTCACCTGGTTTGCTTACGTTGTTTGGCGGAGGAAGCCCATGACGAACAAGGCTGTTCTATGTGTCAGGCTTTCTCCCCACGCACCATCAAGTCCAGACGTGCAGATTTCATGTTCTACACGTCCTTACTTCAGGCGGGGAGGACATTTGGGGTCAGGAGCCTCCTAAAGACAAAGATAAAAAAACAAAGAAAAAGAAGGCTTCTGCTTCCTCTCTTTTGGGGGATACTGCTCCTAAACGGGCGAAGGGTGCGGGGCCTTCGGCTCCTTCACCTTCCATCCCCTCCACATCACAGACACCTTCCCCCCCGCATGTCCCGGTTTCTAACCCGTTAACATTGGAATTAATATCTGATTTATTGCAGAGGCAAATGGATTCGGTCCACTCTCTCGTGTCTGACGCGATGGCTGGTCTCCGTCAGGAGATTGGCGTCCGGCCAGGTACGGGGGGGTGTTCCGGATCTATAGCGGGCAGTACTCCCAACCTTAGCTTAGGCTCTGGTGTGGGGTTTCTGTCGGGGGTCTCGTCTCGGTTGCTGGCCACCCCTCCGCTGTAGTAACTACCACCAGCCCAAGCCTTGGCTTTGGGACTGGGTCAGTAGTTCGGGCCGGTTTTGCAGGCTCAGTCCCTGTAGTTTCCGCTACATCGCATTTGGTCCCCGCGCTTGCGCCGGCTTTGCCGGGCCATTCGGCGGGATCATTTTGTTTGCCATTGGGGTATCCCAGCACGGGCTCTTCCTCGTCACGCCTCCAAGACTCAGTTTCGAGTCTTGGGTCGGGTGTGCCGGGCAACTCGGTTCTGCTCGAGCCTTTGTCCCTCTCTGTAGACCCCTCGGATGATCCCTCAGAGCTCTCTCTGGTTACAGAGACCTCACTCATTGAGGATCGATTCGAGGAGGCTATGGAGGAGGATGAGGGTCGGGGGGAGTTGGGTACGCCTTTGGTTTCACTCAGTGCGTCCCTGAGGCAGGTACGGGAGCGTCTTGCCTCTGTCCTGCCCCAGGTAGTGGTCAGTACTGGCGCACCCGACCCTCAGGAGTTTCACCTCCCAGGGGAGGCTTTTGCTCCCACCAAGGTGGGGGACACAAGGCTGCGTATATTACCCTCAGTTTTGTCTGAGGTTATCAACCCCCTCCTCTGTGGTACCAGGTCAAGGTTCGATTTGCCAGAACTGGACCGTCGGTACCTCATGGGGAGGCTTGCCTTTATAATCCCCCAGTGGTTGACGATTGTGTTTATGCATCCGTCGCCCTGGGGGGTTCGTCGGGTAATTCTATGGCTTCAGCCAAGCAAGGTCGTCGGCTTCCGCCGTTCACGACTAACGCCACGGCGCTTAAATCCGCCTATCGTTCCTTTGAAGAGCAATACTGCAATGCGGTTCAGTGCCTCAAGGTTACGATCCATTCCGCCTACATCTCGGTGTTGCAGAGGCAACTACTGAATGTGGGTGGGGTGGAGGAAGATTCTTCTCCCTCCACCTTGGCTAAGCAATTAACGGAGGTACAGTCACATCTGGCGCGCGATTCTATCAGGTCGTCGGCTTGCCAAATGATGTCGGCGGTGATGGGCCTCCGTCGCCTGTATCCGTCGTCGAGGTATTCGCCTGCCACGCAACAGGCTCTGCTGGCGCTGCCATTCCGGATGGGTTCTACCCTGTTCCCCGGGGCAGCTACAGTAGTCCGGGAGGCCCCGGAGGCTGTCTCAACCTTCAAGGACTCTAAGCCCTTGCTGGAACAGCCTCACATGTCTCGCTCGCGGCCCCCGGTTCTCACCTCCGCATATCCTTCTGCTGCGGCAAAGGAATCTGTTAAATGGGCTCAGCCCTTGCAGTCGCGGAGGGGTAAGGGCAGAGGCAGGGGCAAGGGCAAGGCCACGGCGCCCCACCAGCCTTTTCAGAGGAAGGGGAAGTCAGCCCCGGCTTCCCAGCTATAGTTCCTCCGGAGCCCTTGTTGGTACCAGACCAAGCAGTCAGAGTACTGCCAAAGTCCGGTATTCAATGTCTCATGCCACATATCCCTGTGGGTGGTCGACTTTCCCTCTTCCTATCGGAATGGGAAAAAGTCACTTCCAATCCCTGGGTCCTGTCCACGCTCAGGGAAGGCCACATGCCACAGTGGAAGCGAGACCCACCCCCCTTCTCCGGGACAAGGCAGCCATAGAGGTGGTTCCTGTGGGACAAGAAATGGTGGGTTATTACTCAACTTATTTCCTTGTCACCAAAAAGGACGGAGGGTTCAGACCTATTCTAAACCTCAAAGGTCTGAACGACATGTTAGAGGTACCGTCCTTCAAGATGGAAACACTGCGTTCGGTGATTTCGTCTGTGGAGAAGGGAGATTGGCTCACGTCAATCGACCTCAAAGACGCGTACTTCCATGTCCCTATGCACCCCGAGTTCAGGAAATACCTAAGGTTTTCCTTCGACGGGAGGTGCTATCAGTTTCGGGTACTCCCCTCGCATCTCCACAGTGCCACTGGTGTTCACCAAACTCATGCTAATTCCAGCGCCAGGTAGCCAGGTCACAGGGCAGGTGCTGTCACCCATTACTAGACGATTGGCCTTCGCAGGCGCTTGCCACTCACTCTGAGTCGAAGCTTACACTTTCTGTGATGAGTATACTCACCAAGTTGGGCTGGATTATCAACCTCAAGAAGTCAGAACTGGTTCCACCCAGGATCTGGTGTTCTTGGGAGCGAGATTCGAGACAGCGCGAGGGATAGTCTCCCTGTCTCCGGACCGCGTCACCAAAGTCCAGAGAGTTGTGTTACAATTTCTCGAGTCCCCCAGGGCCTCAGCTTGGACTTGGCTCCAGTTGCTAGGCAACATGGCGGCAGCGGTGGACATCGTTTGGCGAGCGCGGTTGAGGATGCGACCCATTCAGCAGGCTCTAGCTCGAATGTGGGTCCACACCCGGGGTTACGAGTTGATTCTCCACACTCCAGGGTGGCTAATTCCTCATTTACGGTGGTGGACGCTGGCAGGGAATTTATCCAGGGGGCTCCCTTTGGACATCCCATCGCCAAATCTCTCAATTCAGACAGACGCTTCACTCACAGGGTGGGGGGGTGTGCTGGGCTCCTGTCGGTCTCAGGCCTGTGGTCACAGAGCTTTAGGCGCAACTGCACATCAATGTGCTAGAATTGAGAGCAGTCAGGTTGGTGTTCGAATCGACTTCGAGCAGGTTCAAGGCGTGTGGTCCGTCTCGAGATGGACAACCAGACGGCGATGACCTATATCCTGAAGCAGGGCGGTACGGTCTCCCCGTCTCTTCTGCAGGAGGTGTGGCAGTTTCTGCTCTGGTGCGACCGGTTCGACATACGGGTAATGCCTGTTTATCTCCCTGGGGCGGACAACGTTCGAGCAGATGCACTCTCTCGACGTATCCTGGCCCCGCACGAGTGGATGCTCCATCGGGAGATATTCGGGGCTATCTCCCAGTTGTTCGGATCGTTCCAGGTGGATCTGTTTGCCTCTGGGGGGACGAACCGGATTCCGGTGTTTTGCTCTCGGATACCGGATCCGAGAGCCATCGCCCAGGACGCTTTCCAGCTCAATTGGACGGACAGGGTTCTGTGGGCGTTCCCGCCACTACCCCTGATTCCCAAAGTCCTCTCACAGCTTGCCACCCAACCAGCTCGACTTCTTGTGCTCCTTGCACCCCTTTGGCCGGCTCAAAGCTGGTTTCCGGTACTACTCGGGTTTCTGGCTCTGCCTCCTGTACTATTACCCTTTCGACCGGACTTACTATCCCAGAACAGAGCGCCGTACCCGAATCCCAGGATTCAGTGGGTGGCCTGGCCTCTGTCCGGAATCGCCTCCACGCGAGCGGAATTCCTGCACCAGTTGCAGACACAATTCTGGCTTCGCGGAGGGATTCGACAAACGTTCAGTTTGAGGATAGATGGGCCTGTTATACGCGCTGGTGTGTCGGCAGAGGGATTCTTGATCCCTTTTATTCAACTGTAATTGAAGTACTGGAGTTCTTACAGTCTCGGTTAGAAGCCGGCTTAGCTGCGTCTACAATCCGGGGCTACTCCACGGCAATCTCTGCCTTCCATATCCCTGCCGACGGTGCTCTCTTGGGGCAGCACCCTCTAGTGCAGCGCTTTTTAGCAGGCGTGGACAGAATCCGTCCGACTGTCCGGCGGATTAGTCCTCCGTGGGACTTGTCAATCGTTCTTGATTGGATGTCCGGTCCTCTCTTTCACGATCTATCGCTCTTTCACTCCAGCTGTTAAGTTGGAAGGCTGCCTTTCTTGTGGCGGTAACGCCTGGTAGGCGGTAGGCGATATCCATGCGATGTCAGCGATCCTGTTCTGACTGTCTTTCACAAAGACAGAGTCAGTATTCGGGTTGCCAGACTCTTACCGTCCTAAGGTCGCGAGGCTTTCTTTCATGTAACAGCCTATTGAACTGCCAGCTTTCACTCAGCCTCCATCGTCCGGTACCTCTTCGGGCGCAGTCTCACATCTTAGATGTCCGTAAGACTCTCAAGGCTTATATCAAACGAACGGCTGCTATCAGGAAAGATAAGCAGCTGTTCTGTTGTTATGGCGGTGGTAAGGCTGGTCTTCCGGCGAACAAGCAGACCATATCTAGGTGGCTTGTCTCTGCCATTTGTTTGAGTTACTCTTACAAAGGGTTAACTATCCCTCAGGGGTTAAAGGCTCATTCGATTAGGGCAGTGGCGACATCGAAGGCATACGCCGCGGCACTGCCCATTGAGGAGATCTGCTCAGCGGCTATCTGGAGCCGAATCGAACGCGTTCATCCGCCATTATCAGCTGGACAAACACTCACGGGGCCGCGTTCGGTTTGGCCAGACAGTTCTCACCAGTGGGCAGTGTTGTGATTCTCTAGCCGAATGAGCCTTAGAAATCACGTTTGCTTTTCTCATGGTGTAGGTGTTATAAAATTCCTCAATTTTTATCGGTGGTGGTATCACATTGGTGGTGGTTTTACCGCATATAGCGTTATCACCGCTATAGTCACTGTTTTCATCCCTGCACCACGCCCTCTGGTTTGGGTTTCTGAGGGATATATATTGGACTCGTCCATACATTCCCTCCCATTTTGATGGTCGGGGTGGGACTTATGTCCGCCTTTACAAATTCCACCAATAGCCTATCGGCTAGGCTCTTTTCCCCGCCTTGCCACGCCTCCTGATTGACATTGGCGGTCAGGTGACTAGGTGAGTGTACTTTCTCTCTGTCGCTTCTCGGGCTGTGCCTTCGACTGAACTAGGGGTATGTTAGGCAGACAGAATACGGCCCGACTCAACATCGCTGGGAGTCTGTCTTATGCTTATATGTACCCCAAGGAGGACTTCTTCTGAAAAAGAATTATACAAACCTGTAGAGGTTATGAATTCTTTGAAGAAAGTCCTCCTTGGGGTACGGCCACCCACCTCCCCTCATTCTGTCTGACACGTTCAGCATGAAAAGTGAGGTATGAGGTACACAGCCAGAGTTACCTGCTCTTGGCTGTAGGGGGCCCTCTGCGGGGCCCTGTAGGGGTGGTCTCACCAGACTTAACAAGTTTTTTGTTTGGTAAAATATTTTACTGTCGTAGGCTTTTAAAATGGACATTTTAATGCTTATATGTACCCCAAGGAGGACTTTCTTCAAAGAATTCATTACCTCTACAGGTTTGTATAAATTTTAAACTTATCCTATCTCACCGTATGCACCTCTCTCTTCGTCTTCGACCCATATGTGGAAATGTGCTGTAGGCTAAGTTGAATCAAAACTTCCTGGCCTCTGTACCACCTGACCCCTGCCCCCACTCCGATAGCATGACCTGTTAATCATCTCTATAAGTGTGCAGTGCGCTCAGATGATCATGTGACGTCCCCTAGCTGTCATTCTCTTTCTTGTTGCCCACTGGTGTGGACGTGTGTTATGCTCTGTTTGCCACTCGTCTCTACTGTTTATCATGAGGAAGTAACTGATCTTCCCGGAAGAGATAACATTGTGACAATTACAGAAGTATTTTTTCCTGCCGCTTATCCTCACACACTGTGCGTTGATTGTATCAGATGGTATGATGGGCTTCACCGTTGCTCTTATTGTGCCAATTTGGACGATGAAGCATTCTCTGTTATCGTGGAAGGGGCACAAGACAAGTGGCAGACAGGGATCGTCGGAACCTTTCCGAGGGTCCATCCTCATCTCAACATTCGAAGTGAGATCGTCCATACTAAACAGCTCGCCGTTTATCACCATCACCAGACGAAGATTTCTCGATGCAGCATCGGATTCCTACCTCAGCGAGAAATACGTTTGTTTTTCCGACCCCAGACTTCAAGTCCAGTATTGGGACAGGATGACTCCAACTCGGGCATTGTAATTTCATACTTCGCCGTCACAGTCTCGATTGACAGTTCTAGTGACTTTTCTCAAACACCTTATAGGCATTGTCAGCGCCTACTGGCAATGTGTCTCTAATTTTCTGGATTGGCATTTAACTTACCTACAATGATTTATTGTAGTGTGAGTTTGTCTACGGCGATCCCTCCAAGTCCAGTGATGATATCAAGTTCAACAATCCCTGTTAGTTCGGCATTTCCGTCTAGTGCACCGCTTCCATTCGGTGTTATGCTCTAGTGCGCCGATTATGTCTGGGTCGAGTGTACTCCAGGGCGTAGCTCTTACACAATTCGACGCTCCAGAGCGGATCTACTGCAGTACGCTTCTGTTTGGTTCATCGTTTCCATCCAGAGCGCCGGTTTACGCCAGTGCGCTGCTCTCTTCTGTATCATCGTTTCCATCCAGTGTGCCGCTCTCTTCTGTATCATTGTTTCCATCCAGTGAGCCGCTCTCTTCTGTATCATCGTTTCCATCCAGTACGACGCTTCCAGTTAATGCATCGTTTTGGCTGGTTGTACAGAAGTAGTAGTTATGTCAGTAGCGTAGGCCTCTACATTACGGCAGTGATTGATGATCCCGGATTTTTAAGATTCCTTTGTCATCTACCCTCCGATATTCACCTTTGATGAATGATTCGATTCAATGAACCTACCCTTCGACGTAGATATCAGGACCTTCAGGGTGATCGTAAGTGACTAAGGTAACCGTAGTGCAGTGTTAAAGAATGGGAGTTATGGTTAACCTTAGTAAAGGTTGCTTCGTTAAAAGAGCCCTTGCTCTACAAGATGATGTAAAAGGAAGAGTGCTGAGGTTGATGAAACAGACCACGATTACACCCAGCGATACACCACAAAGCTGCTACGAGTAGTCTGTAGTAACAAGACTCAGTGAAGCGTCGTACAATATTCCTAAATATATCAATGAAGCATTCTCTGTTATCGTGGAAGGGGCACAAGACAAGTGGCAGACAGGGATCGTCGGAACCTTTCCGAGGGTCCATCCTCATCTCAACATTCGAAGTGAGATCGTCCATACTAAACAGCTCGCCGTTTATCACCATCACCAGACGAAGATTTCTCGATGCAGCATCGGATTCCTACCTCAGCGAGAAATACGTTTGTTTTTCCGACCCCAGACTTCAAGTCCAGTATTGGGACAGGATGACTCCAACTCGGGCATTGTAATTTCATACTTCGCCGTCACAGTCTCGATTGACAGTTCTAGTGACTTTTCTCAAACACCTTATAGGCATTGTCAGCGCCTACTGGCAATGTGTCTCTAATTTTCTGGATTGGCATTTAACTTACCTACAATGATTTATTGTAGTGTGAGTTTGTCTACGGCGATCCCTCCAAGTCCAGTGATGATATCAAGTTCAACAATCCCTGTTAGTTCGGCATTTCCGTCTAGTGCACCGCTTCCATTCGGTGTTATGCTCTAGTGCGCCGATTATGTCTGGGTCGAGTGTACTCCAGGGCGTAGCTCTTACACAATTCGACGCTCCAGAGCGGATCTACTGCAGTACGCTTCTGTTTGGTTCATCGTTTCCATCCAGAGCGCCGGTTTACGCCAGTGCGCTGCTCTCTTCTGTATCATCGTTTCCATCCAGTGTGCCGCTCTCTTCTGTATCATTGTTTCCATCCAGTGAGCCGCTCTCTTCTGTATCATCGTTTCCATCCAGTGTGCCGCTCTCTTCTGTATCATCGTTTCCATCCAGTGAGCCGCTCTCTTCTGTATCATCGTTTCCATCCAGTGCGCTGCTCTCTTCTGTATCATCGTTTCCATCCAGTGTGCCGCTCTCTTCTGTATCATTGTTTCCATCCAGTGAGCCGCTCTCTTCTGTATCATCGTTTCCATCCAGAGCGCCGGTTTACTCCAGTGAGCCGCTCTCTTCTGTATCATCGTTTCCATCCAGTGCGCTGCTCTCTTCTGTATCATCGTTTCCATCCAGTGTGCCGCTCTCTTCTGTATCATCGTTTCCATCCAGTGTGCTGCTCTCTTCTGTATCATCGTTTCCATCCAGTGTGCCGCTCTCTTCTGTATCATCGTTTCCATCCAGTGTGCTGCTCTCTTCTGTATCATCTTTTCCATCCAGTGTGCCGCTCTCTTCTGTATCATCGTTTCCATCCAGTGTGCCGCTCTCTTCTGTATCATCGTTTCCATCCAGTGAGCCGCTCTCTTCTGTATCATCGTTTCCATCCAGTGTGCCGCTCTCTTCTGTATCATTGTTTCCATCCAGTGAGCCGCTCTCTTCTGTATCATCGTTTCCATCCAGTGTGCCGCTCTCTTCTGTATCATCGTTTCCATCCAGTGAGCCGCTTCTGTATCATCGTTTCCATCCAGTGCGCTGCTCTCTTCTGTATCATCGCTTTCCATCCAGTGTGCCGCTCTCTTCTGTATCATTGTTTCCATCCAGTGAGCCGCTCTCTTCTGTATCATCGTTTCCATCCAGAGCGCTCTCTTTACTCCAGTGAGCATCGTTTTCCATCTTCTGTATCATCGTTTCCATCCAGTGTGCTGCTCTCTTCTGTATCATCGTTTCCATCCAGTGTGCCGCTCTCTTCTGTATCATCGTTTCCATCCAGTGTGCTGCTCTATTCTGTATCATCTTTTCCATCCAGTGTGCCGCTCTCTTCTGTATCATCGTTTCCATCCAGTGTGCCGCTCTCTTCTGTATCATCGTTTCCATCCAGAGCGCCGGTTTACGCCAGTGCGCTGCTCCCTTCTGTATCATCGTTTCCATCCAGTGTGCCGCTTTCTTCTGTATCATCGTTTCCATCCAGTGAGCCGCTCTCTTCTGTATCATCGTTTCCATCCAGTACGACGCTTCCAGTTAATGCATCGTTTTGGCTGGTTGTACAGAAGTAGTAGTTATGTCAGTAGCGTAGGCCTCTACATTACGGCAGTGATTGATGATCCCGGATTTTTAAGATTCCTTTGTCATCTACCCTCCGATATTCACCTTTGATGAATGATTCGATTCAATGAACCTACCCTTCGACGTAGATATCAGGACCTTCAGGGTGATCGTAAGTGACTAAGGTAACCGTAGTGCAGTGTTAAAGAATGGGAGTTATGGTTAACCTTAGTAAAGGTTGCTTCGTTAAAAGAGCCCTTGCTCTACAAGATGATGTAAAAGGAAGAGTGCTGAGGTTGATGAAACAGACCACGATTACACCCAGCGATACACCACAAAGCTGCTACGAGTAGTCTGTAGTAACAAGACTCAGTGAAGCGTCGTACAATATTCCTAAATATATCAATGAAGCATTCTCTGTTATCGTGGAAGGGGCACAAGACAAGTGGCAGACAGGGATCGCCGGAACCTTTCCGAGGGTCCATCCTCATCTCAACATTCGGTGAGATCGTCCATACTAAACAGCTCGCCGTTTATCACCATCACCAGACGAAGATTTCGATGCAGCATCGGATTCCTACCTCAGCCAGAAATACGCTTTGTTTTTCTCCGACCCCAGACTTCAAGTCCAGTATTGGGACAGGATGACTCCAACTCGGGCATTGTAATTTCATACTTCGCCGTCACAGTCTCGATTGACAGTTCTAGTGACTTTTCTCAAACACCTTATAGGCATTGTCAGCCTACTGGCAATGTGTCTCTAATTTTCTGGATTGGCATTTAACTTACCTACAATGATTTATTGTAGTGTGAGTTTGTCTACGGCGATCCCTCCAAGTCCAGTGATGATATCAAGTTCAACAATCCCTGTTAGTTCGGCATTTCCGTCTAGTGCACCGCTTCCATTCGGTGTTATGCTCTAGTGCGCCCGATTATGTCTGGGTCGAAAGTGTGTACTCCAGGGCGAAGCTCTTACACAATTCGACGCCTCCAGAGCGGATCTGCTGCAGTACGCTTCTGTTTGGTTCATCGTTTCCATCCAGAGCGCCGGTTTACGCCAGTGCGCTGCTCTCTTCTGTATCATCGTTTCCATCCAGTGTGCCGCTCTCTTCTGTATCATTGTTTCCATCCAGTGAGCCGCTCTCTTCTGTATCATCGTTTCCATCCAGTGTGCCGCTCTCTTCTGTATCATCGTTTCCATCCAGTGAGCCGCTCTCTTCTGTATCATCGTTTCCATCCAGTGCGCTGCTCTCTTCTGTATCATCGTTTCCATCCAGTGTGCCGCTCTCTTCTGTATCATTGTTTCCATCCAGTGAGCCGCTCTCTTCTGTATCATCGTTTCCATCCAGTGCGCAGCCTTCTGTTTTACTCCAGTGAGCAGCTCTCTTGTGCCGCCTCTTCTGTATCATCGCTTCCATCCAGTGTGCTGCTCTCTTCTGTATCATCGTTTCCATCCAGTGTGCATCCTTCTGTATCATCGTTTCCATCCAGTGTGCTGCTCTCTTCTGTATCATCGTTTCCATCCAGTGAGCCGCTCTCTTCTGTATCATCGTTTCCATCCAGTGTGCTGCTCTCTTCTGTATCATCTTTTCCATCCAGTGTGCCGCTCTCTTCTGTATCATCGTTTCCATCCAGTGTGCCGGTTTACTCCAGTGCGCTGCTCCCTTCTGTATCATCGTTTCCATCCAGTGTGCCGCTTTCTTCTGTATCATCGTTTCCATCCAGTGAGCCGCTCTCTTCTGTATCATCGTTTCCATCCAGTACGACGCTTCCAGTTAATGCATCGTTTTGGCTGGTTGTACAGAAGTAGTAGTTATGTCAGTAGCGTAGGCCTCTACATTACGGCAGTGATTGATGATCCCGGATTTTTAAGATTCCTTTGTCATCTACCCTCCGATATTCACCTTTGATGAATGATTCGATTCAATGAACCTACCCTTCGACGTAGATATCAGGGCCTTCAGGGTGATCGTAAGTGACTAAGGTAACCGTAGTGCAGTGTTAAAGAATGGGAGTTATGGTTAACCTTAGTAAAGGTTGCTTCGTTAAAAGAGCCCTTGCTCTACAAGATGATGTAAAAGGAAGAGTGCTGAGGTTGATGAAACAGACCACGATTACACCCAGCGATACACCACAAAGCTGCTACGAGTAGTCTGTAGTAACAAGACTCAGTGAAGCGTCGTACAATATTCCTAAATATATCAAGCTGGTCTAGTAATGCACAGTTTCTTTGTGTGGTACCAGCAGTGATGTTTGGTCATGTAGCTAGCGTCACTTTACCCGGATTTTATGGGTTGGGACTCGCCTGGTTAATCGACGACCGTGTTGTCCGGTTTTTTGGTCATTATTGCATTGTGGGTAGCATTTGCAATGGCGGACTACTGTATGTTTACCGGAGACTTTTGATGATACAGTGACTATGAAGTACTCTGACAGACTTGTCTTGGTCCCACGAAGCGGATGCCTATCCCAGCCTTTAATTGCCAGTGATGATGAACGGTGCCGTTCCCGGTAAGAGTGATTATGTCGAGTTTTATCAGTCATCCGAGAGAAACAGTTTACCAAAGGTGTCAGACAGAATCGCCGAGCTCGCTTTCACTTGGCTAGGGTTACTCGGTTCTTAGCTTAAGCCCCCAGTTCTGAGGTCACTGCAGCTATGTCTGGACTGTCCACAGGCATCGATTTTACTACCTTCATTTCCCTTACAATTCCTGGGGTCACTGGTCCTTTTACCTCCACCGAAATGTCCTCCTACGAATGTTCTGGTAGATTGACGATCCCATGCCTCTTACTAACTTTTTCACTCTATTGGCGGACCAACTCTTCATTTGGCGAACCATACGTTCCTGCGATCACTGATTATACGACCTGTATCACTACATGTACAATGTGAACGTTCCTGTAGATTGACTGACAATCTCCATGCCACAAACCTACTATATTCAGCACTTCTTCAGTACTGTCATGCTGGCTTGACTAATCGAATGTATCTCAGGAAAGATTCCTTCTTCAGTGGCAATAGTTGCTAGGCCTTCTGACATCAGCTCAAGCCCCAACATACAGAGGCCATCTCCTACTTCGGCCGATACAGCGATTTCTATGCCCGTATCTCGAGGCCTGATAGCATAAGGAATTTATGCTTCTAACAGAACCGCTTTGTCCAGTGGTGGCTCGACGAACTGAATGTCTGCGCTGGAGTTTCTGTGGTACTCCTAGCGCTTTCGCAACCTCTTTAAGGCTGTTTGCTCCAGTACATCACCTATACGTAGAGACCTCTCTACACGGGTGGGGAGCTCACTTTCTTGATCAGCAGGTGGCAGGGCTGTGGTCTCCTGCAGACCTTGCATGTCACATCAACGTTTTGGAGCTCTTGTCTTGTGATCACTCATTGGCAACACCTGTTACAATCAACCAAGCTTTTGATTCGATCGGACTATGCTGCAGTTGTGTGGCACATCATAGAATGGGATCCACGGGATCTCCTCAGCTTCTTCAGTGGACACAACAGTTTTTCCACTTAGTGGACTCTCTCAACATCACGGTCCAGGCCAATCACATCCCAGGGGTGAAGTACGTCATTGCAGATTCTCTGTCCCGTCCGGTTCAACCATACCCGATGGAGTGGAAACTGCATCCGCAGGTGTTCCAGACTTTGTGCCTTCCAATATTGAACCCGACAGTGGATCTGTTTGCTACCCGCTTCCATCACCAGCTTCCAATGTTCGTGTCCACGATCCCGGATCCTTTGGTCTGTGAACATGACGCTCTAGCCATCCCCTGGGACGACTTGAACGCGTATGCGTTTCCACCAGTGGCTACATACCTGGCCGTGCTTAACACAGTTATTGCACCGGGCTACGGGTGCAAAGGTGTCAACTGTCCCTGAGCTCCAGTCTCTCCTCTGATCTTACAAGTTGCTGATCAATCCCGGAACTTCTGGCCACCAGCCTGTGACCTTTCCGTGGTTCTTAACCATCTCACATCAGAGGAGTACGAACCTCTGGCAGAGAAGATTTCAAGTATGTCACGTTTAAGACTTTTTTCCCTCCTGGCTCTTGCGACTGCTGCCAGCATCTCGCACTGGATGTCACCCGGTTGCACTTCGAGAGGACCAGACATGCCAAAGTCCTCCCTGGTTTGAGGTGGGATCTCGTCGCTGAAACCAGTTGCCTGGACAGCCGGACAGACTATTCACCTTTCCGCCACTGTCTACTATTCTTGGCCCTGACGACACCGAGGATCTCTCCCTATGTCCTGTCCGGACTTTACGGGTCTATTTATCTGCCTCCAAGGACCATCGTAGGTTATGCAAGAGACTATGTTTCTCTGTCATCTGCCTCATCTACAGAGGTCTCTCGTACCACACTGACCTTCTGGATGTGATCTACCATCCTTCATGCCTACGCCTACGCTGACCTTCCTCCTCCTACTACGGCCAACCCTCATGAGACAAGAGCTTTGACCTCTACGATGGCGCTACATAGAACTGTTCCCTTCACAGCATCATGGAGGGTTGTTTTTGGAGATTGGACACGGTCTTCGTCTCACCCTACCTCCGGGACTGTCTGTCACTGACGTGGAGGTCTTCACCAACTGGGTCCATTGGTTCTGGCGCAGCAGACGCAGACGCTCGCAAATGCAGATAAGATGCAGTTCCTACCTTCATGTCGGTCTTGCATTCTCTACATCAATGAAAGATATAGATCCTATGTTTTTTATTGGTATGGATTATATCTGGGCATAAACCACCTCACCTAGGGAACTATAGTACTGTCGGAAATAGAAAAAAACTGTATTTTCTCATTTATCTCTACAATTTATGTAGTTGATATGTGAAAGTGTGAAATATCTGTTAAACTAAGTTCGGCCTAACTACTGTCTCAGTGGTAGAGAATTAGGAAACGGAGAAAAAGGACTTTACTGAGGGGAAATTAGTGCAAAAATGAGCAATGCGGTACTTTTTAAGTCCAAAAAGACTTATTTGGAACAGACCATGGCTTTATGCAAATTAGTGTGCGATGATATTGTATTACAAAGGACACTTTTTAAATGCCCAATTTGAAATTAGACGTAGATTCATTATAAACGATAGCTGACGTAAAAAAATAATAACTTTTATGCCGAAACTATTAAGGATCTAGCTACCATGCAGTCTCACTGTCACTATAAAAAGAAACAGATAGGAGGGGTCGAGGAGATATCAGCTAAGATAAGATAATCCTTTAGGGCAATTATACTGGGGAGGTACACAGCACGTCATAACAATTTACAAGTAATATCCAGTCCTGTCGATCTTCGGGTGGTCATGCCACCTATATACTACGATGCGTTTCTATGGTTTTCGGGTATCATACTCTCAACATACCTCAACATAAACTTTATGAAAGAAAGCCAAGTAAGATGTTAATCAGTAGATGAGACATAGTCAACACACATGAAAAAGCACAAAATATCTTTGAGATGACCCCTTGTGCCTGTAGGCAGCACGTGCATTTCATGCCAGGTGAGTCGACGGTCCGTTGTCATACCTGGCTGAGCGACCTAATTGCCATCTATAGTCTGATCTATGGTTTTCAGCAGCTATTCGTATTTTTTCTAAGTTTTGCCCGATTTTACGAGTAAACATGCTTTTCTGGATATCGTATTATGCATCCCACTGAACTCCCAGTTAGGCCGAAGTGGGTTTTTTCGACATATGATATTTGCAATTGTGTGAATTTTAGGGATACAGAGTAACAGCCTAAAAACAGTTTTTTTCTATTTCCGACAGTATTATAGGGCATGATTGCACTGTCATACCCATGACTCCATAGACTGAGAGGCCAGTCTTGTGCTACATGCAGAGGTGGTCGACACTCCGCTTACTGACCTCTACTCTGAGCAGTTATGTCAGTGAAGTGTTGATTTTCGATTACTTGCTTTTTCACCTTTGGTAAGTTAGGGGGATTGGTACTGAACTTTAAACAAGCTGAGCAACTGGGCTGTTCCCTCTTTCACCGCCTTCCAGCATGTGTCTGTGGGGGGTAGTTTCGAAGCAGGGACTGGCCAGATTAAGGTCCTCGACTTTAATTCACTGGGGTCACTTGATAAATCGCAGGAGGCGAGGTCTACTTGCCTAACTGCGACCTTTCGCTTGTCAAAAGTTTCGGCTGAAAACCACATTAATTCGGGACCGCCCACTCCCTAGAATTTTTGTGCTGTGTAAGCTAAGGGGTTATCAGAAGCAACCCATCACAAGTTCGAGTTAGCGTATCAGGAGTTGGTGCTTTCTCCTGGCCTCCTTGTGTTATGCGACCCCACGGCTGTACAGTTGACACAGGGTCATCTGCAGGCCCACCAGCCAACTGTGGGATAATGCATACCGTGAGATAGGATAAGTTTAAAACTTTGGCAATTTTAACTATAAATTGTATATTTATATACTTATCCTATCTCATGCGATGGATACCCATCCGACCTGCCCCACATCACAGATTACTGGAAGCTCAAAGAGGAGAATGACAGCTAGGGGACATCACATGATCATCTGAGCGCACTGCACTCTTATAGATTGACAGGTCATGCTATCGAAGTGGGGGCAGGGCCAGGTGGTACAGAGGCCAAGAGGTTTTAATTCAACTTAGCCTACAGCACGTTTCCACATATGGGTCGAAGACGAAGAGAGAGGTGCATACCGTGAGATAGGAAAAGTATATAAATATACAATTTATAGTTACAATTTCCAAGTCTGTGTCAGTCACATGTCTACCCCACCTCATGTCTCCCTCCCCTCTTGCAGCTCTCCCCGAGAAGATTGATGACTTGGAGGGTCAGATCAAGGGACAGATGAATAGGGTAAGAGTTATCTCCCATATATAACAAACCGTGGAATGAGCTATCACAATGAAGTAGATGTCATATGCTACTTTGACAACTGAACCTACTTGGTAACCCAGTTCCTTCGAAAAAACAACTAAATCTGATAGATATTGATAATTATTTATCTGGTGTTGATTTTGCCAAGCTCAATGCGTCAGTTTAAAATTTTGAATTGAAATTTTTTTACTTCTTTAAAAGTTAATAGTCCAAAAGATTTTACAGGTTCTAATCAGATTAAACTTTTAAACAAATCATAATGTACACACACTGTCATTGAGTTTTGTCTTGATGTTCTCAATCACTGACCACTGTTCCTGACTTGGATGAACACTGTTCCTGACTTGGATGAACACTGTCATATATCTGTATTAATATTAAGTGTCGTTTTTGAGAAGTCACTCTCTATTCATTTCTTGTCCATTATACTCATCAAATGGTTGTCACTCCCATTGCTGCTATGCACCATGGAAAATTAGTTCAAAGTTTGTTGAGTGGAATAAAATACTGTACTGTACTTTAAAATGATCTGAGGGCTACAACTGAAGTAAACCCATCATGATGTATGGGAGTTCAGTTATCTCAGTGATGACTTGCATGGTTGCAAATGATCCCTGGTCATATAGCGTTTGCCCACATTGGTATAAGTGAAGCCTGCTCTTGTTGCCGAAAGGATGTCAGATAAAACAACATCAAACCATCCTGACATCAGCCATGTAGTGAGTCAAAGGAGATGAAGTTAAAGTACATTGATGGACCAGTTATCCTATAGTCCGTTTGGCTCAAAAGCGGACCGATGAATTGCAATCTAACTTGAAAACTTATAAGCGTAAAATACTCAATGAAACACTGATCATAATGAAAACGTCAGACCAACTCTGAGAGGTGTTTGCACAATTTATGTCCTAAAAATAAAAAAGTTGTTTAACAAACTATCATTAAAATATCGACACAGTTCACTATTTGTTACAAGGGAGGAGTGCAGAGAAAGGGACAGCTGGGTGTGCGAGAAAGAATGGAGACGGCACAGCGCAGGTTAATGAATCAATAACTTTGTTGGCACTTGTGCACGTTCTTCTCTAACACCTGGCTTTCCCTTTTCTACACTCCTCCCTCGTAACAAATATTGAACTGTGTCAATATTTTAATGATAGTTTGTTAAACAACTTTTTTAATTTTAGGACATAAATTCTGCAAACAAATCACAGAGTTGGTCTAATATTTTGATTATGATCAGCGTTTCATTGAGTATTATATGTTTATTAGTTTTTTAGTTAGATTGCAATTCATCGGGTCCGCTTTTGAGCCAAAGCACTATAGGTGTAGTGGCCAGAGTTGCATCCCTTGGATGTGACAATCCTATGCTTGTGTCTTGATTTGGATTCTTGGTTTGTCAGCTCTGTACTTATACTATTTGTTTTCACTACCACCATCTGTATCACTTGGTGATATCCTCCAACATCAAGCTGACATCTTGTTATGCCATACTGTTTAAGGTTTTGTTAAACCAGCCAATCCTCTCACTCATAAAACTGGTGGCCATGTTGCAGGTGGCCAGAGATCTGGGTCTGGAAGCTAACAAGACTCTGAAACTGGAGAGCAACTCTCAGCTGGGCTACTTCTTCCGAGTGACAAGGAAAGATGAGAAGTCGCTGCGTAACAACAAGAACTACCGCACTATCGACACCAACAAGAATGGTGTTCGCTTTCACAACACCGCAGTACGTCAATTGAATGAGGAATACCTGCAAGCAAAGGAGGAATACACGGAACAACAGAAGAGCGTTGTCACAGAGATCATTAACATCGCAGGTACAGCAGTTGGGTCAAAGCAGTGCGTTGTTAGTATATGCGGAGTGTGTATCCCCAGTTGTACAGAAGTAGAATTTTAATGGTGTGAGAAACTCATTTTGCATTTGCAGATTTTCATGTGTGGCAAAGTTTAAGGAACTGAATCTCTCTCGTCTCCCTGAAGATAACATATCGCATGTTAACAGCCTGTATCCTTTACCCTTCAGCTGGCTACGTTAGATCCCATGCTGCTGATCAACGACAACATCGCACAGCTGGACGTCCTCGTCAGCTTTGCACACGTCGCCTGCAGTGCCCCTATCCCTTACGTCAGACCAACTATTCATGCGAAAGGTAGGACAGCCTTGAGCTAAGTGCTTCATCTGTGTATGGATAGTGTTGTTATTTTGTATCGGTAGATTTCAAAGGGGAAAAGTTGTCATTCCAGGTTTACACAATCAATTGAAACTGACTGGTTGCCAGCTATAGCACTCTAACGAGTTTTTATTCCAGATTTGAAGAACAGTATAGTGATCATCGTGTCAGTCCATTTGTACATTTTCAGTTTCCGGAGCAGGGCTCCCAAACTGTGGAGTATTGCTAGATGAAACTTAAACCATTCAAGTGGTAAACTGGTGCCTTTTGATAATTTGGGATTTTTGAAAATACTGATGGGCTTTATTTTCTTCATGGAATTGAAAGTACACAACGGCAATGAGCTGAAAAGAAAGGTACAAGAAGCTTATCTCCGTGTCGGACTTTAACCAGACAGGAGGGTCCAAGATAGCATTCAGACGTTGGCCCAACATTGGCAATGGTTTTGCCAACATTGCCAACGTTGGGCCAACGTCCGAATGCTATCTGGGGTATATGTCATATCCTGATGACTCTCGTTTCTGTTCACTTCATCAACTTATGATCAGGAGTATAACAGTTGCTGTCCTTGTGAACATCTCTTAATAAGCAAATATAGTCACACTGTTGTTTTCTCGTGTGTACAGATTTTATAAATGTAAGATGTCACATGACATTGCTTGTCCAGTAGACTTGCAATACAAGAATGGTTTACATGTATGTTTTGTCCACCAGGTGGAGCTGCACTGCGGCTGATGGAGGCACGACACCCGTGTCTAGAGATGCAGGATGATGTGTCGTATATCCCCAATGATGTCTCCTTCGTTAGAGGTAACCAATGTGTACCCACTGTCAGCTCTTACAGCATCATCACTAAGTAATACCAGGATGTGGGTTCAAATCTCAGATTCACCAGACTCTTAGGTTTGTCTGGACCACACCCATGCTTGTGTGTTGCACGAAGTTGGAAAATATCTGCTACCTGCATTACTTCAGACTTCTTCCCACATAAGAATCTGATGCAACTGAAATTATTTACAGACCACCACCATATAGCTGGAACATTGCTGAGTTTGGCATTAAATAACCAACCAACCAACCAACCAACCAAGATCACAAAATTCCCAGTTTGAGGAGGAATTACTGACATGTTCAGTAGAAACAGAAAGGACACAAAAATTCCTTTCTCGTATGATAATGGATCCAGCTTCACTGCCCAGATAGGGCCTTGCCTTCAGTTCCTGTTAGTTTTTCAGTTGGGGATCACAATGACGTTATGTGTATGTGCTTGTGACAAATGGATTGGGTTTCCTTGAAGCTTTTTTCCTCTGTCGCTGTAGGCTGTAACACCTTGTTGGTTTCTTCAGATTTTCTTATGTAATGGAGACCTCATTAGAATAATCTAAAATTCCAGAATCAACAAATCCTGAAGTTGATTCTAGTTCCATAACCAAGAGATTCTTTTGTTCTTCTGTGAAATACCTATTCTGCCATTGAATCTGGATTTTATTCATTTCAGCCAGTTCTGGAATCAACAAACTAGTGTGATTTCTCAGATGTAACCATGTTCCGTTTGATGTATGGTTTTGCAAAATAGTGACGTCTGTTTTACTTGCACAAAATGCACATTCAGAATCCTAAGTAAATTTCTTGCCCAGAATCAACTACAACAACAATAGCATGACGGCATGTCAATGGTTTATGGTTTGAATAACAGATCTGTTGTTTTGCAGACAAGGAAATGTTTCACATCATCACAGGTCCGAATATGGGGGGCAAGTCCACGTATATCAGATCGGTGAGATCATACAGATATCATCAGGGGTGGAAATAACTTTACAATTGCTTGTGTATTCCGGTACAGTGGCACTTGTGAAATCACTTGCCCTGAAATTTTTTCCACTATACCGGCCGTTTTCTTGTGGAATTTTTTAAATAAACAGCATAATTAACATTGGAAAGTCAACTGGACGCCGGTACAGTGTGATATACGAATTTGCTTGCCCAACAGAAAAAAACACTGGACTCGGACGTCGGCCAATGGGTTATTTCCACCCCTGATCATACTGTTTACTGTTTATCAAATGACCACCATATTTGCTACTAGAAAAAGAAATGAAATGAAAGAGCCTGTGTTCGTTTGAATTCTTTTTCAATAATGCCTTTGGACAAGGTCTAAAATGTTTTTCATTTCAGTTGTAGTTAGAGTTTACTTTTACTCCAATATCCCAGCTATATGGCGGCTTTCATTTCAGATGAATTATATGAATAAAATGTATTCCATTCAAAAGACATTAAGAGAACTGTAACTTTCATGATGGCATGACATTAAGTGTAGTCATGTGAAGAAATTGGGGATCCTTTGAATGCGTTTGAATAGTGTACTATATATTCTTTGTGTCCCAGAAAAAGATATTAAGATCCATACTTGTAGATTTTAGTTTGAAGGCAGCACTTAGTCTAAACTGGTGTGAATGATTTGCCTTTATGTTTCAGATAGGTGTCATTGTGTTGATGGCCCAGTTGGGCTGCTTCGTCCCATGTGAGGAGGCAGAGATTTCAGTGGTGGACAGTATCCTGGCCCGTGTGGGGGCGGGGGACAGTCAGCTAAAGGGTGTGTCCACCTTCATGGCAGAGATGCTGGAAACTGCCTCCATACTGAGGGTGAGATAATATGCCTGGATTGTCTAGATGGAATGGTGGCCAGTAGCATGATGGGAAGTATCGACTAAGAGATCCCAAGTTACCAATGCTTGTTTAGATGATAATTAGAAGTATTTTTTCCTTATCCTGACTCATGATCTTTTGCTTATCTCCCTTTTCCTTGCAAATGGTAGTGGAACACTTGAATCCCTTGTAGTTCCCGAAGCGGACGCAAAAATACACTCACCCACGAGTTACCTCCCTTATTTTCCGTGCGCAAACAGTCATGTGACCGGCCTTACTTGTCACTCTCTCCCTTCTTGCCCAAGCGAATCATATCCTTAAATATTTAGATCCTTTATCCACTTTAAACTGTGTATAGTTTTTTGGTTATGTTTAGTTTTCATCGTGTGTCAAACTTTTTATAAATTATTCATATGTTGTGACTTTTATTCATCATAATGTAGTTTGTTTACATTTGATGAATCTTGCAGTGTTACAGGTACCGGCTATCAGTGACTGATCCTCACCTCCAATGCCCGTCATGCATTAATCCATGTTCTTCCAGCTTGCGTTACAGATACTGTATTAATTTATCAGATTTTGAATTTAATCAACATTTATTGTACATCTATAGACGTACCGTGGATCAGGTGAGGAAGTCATCACAAGTCACGGTTGATAAACCTGGAGATCAAGCCGGTAACCGTAGGTTGTTTGCTACTGCAGAAATACATGATTCTGGTGCTATGTTGAGTACATTGCAGGGGCAGTCGTCTGTTACGGGGTGCACATCTCAACAACCAAGTTCCATCAGGGAAGTGGTCAAATGCAGAACAGCATCTTCACATCAATCTGCTAGAAATGAAAGCTGTGATCAACGCCGTACAACTATGGTCAAGTTCGCTGAGCAACAGAATGCTGATGATCCACATGGACAACTCTACAGTGGCATTCTCCATAATCGGCAAGGATCAACAAGATCGCCAAGCCTATTGCCAGTGTATGAAATAAGCCAAAAACCCAGCTAGACGATGAGGGCTGGTAACTTGAAAATGTTACCAGCCAAAATTGGATTTAACCAGACCAGTCACCAAGCAAGATATGCTGAATTTACTCATATGTATGGAGCATCTAAATTTTTACCAGATCATCAGGCTGGCTAGGTGTAAATCTAGACTGTCCATCAGAAATCTAGCCCGTCTTGGGCGGTCAGACAGGCCTTATTTCATACACTGCTATTGCAGCTCACATTCCAGTTGTTCAACATCACAGAGAAGGCAAACATCTGGATAAAGGCGTGTCACATACCGGGAGCCAAGCAGGTACTAGCAGACGCTCTTTCCCGACCACTTCATCCGTCACCCACGAAATGGATGCTCCATCGTGAAGCGTTCCAGCTCATTATAAGGGAAATAGGATCCCCATGCATAGACCTGTTCGCCATGAGGTTCAACAAACAACTACAGACGTTTGTTTCACCAGTACCAGACCCCCAAGCCTGGGCAACAGATGCACTGAGCATATCATGGGAAGGACTAAACGCCTACGCATTTCCACCTCCGATCTTACTACCGAAAGTACTGTTGAAGATCAAACAGACACAAGCGCTACAACTGACTTTGGTCGCGCCCTATTTGCCAGCGAGAGTCTGGTTCCGAGACCTAATAGAAGATCTCGGAAGTCCAACCCTCAAACTACCAGAATGGCCGAACCTACTCAGACATCTGCACACCAAGCAAGTCCACAGGAACCCAACACTGTTCCAGCTACACTTGTGGACCGTATCAAAACCTGTCTGAAGAAAAGAGGATACTCCGCCAGAGCAGCGAAAGCAGTAACCCTAGCGTTATTCAGATCTACTCGCAATTTGTGATGTGCCACTGTCATTGGATCCAGAACAATATCTTCTAGAATACCAGATAACAGCTCCATTTTTACAGCAGAAGCAAACGCCATCTTAACAGCTCTTAAATATATTCAAAGACATCCCAAACATAAACAATATATAATATTTTCTGACTCTCTTTCTTGCCTTCAGGCTATTAAAAATCTCTTGCAAACATCCACTTTTAATTGAAATAATCGAATTATATAATGATCTTGCCACTGGCCAATGCGACATCGTCTTCTGTTGGTTACCCAGCCACGTTGGCATTTCTGGGAATGCAATGGCCGATCTTGCTGCTAAGGCAGCACTCAACAAATCTGTGACACCACTTCTTATTCCATACTCTGATTACAAAGCTTGCATTAGAACCTACATCCGTGATCTGATGCAGAAGAAGTGGGACACCCAAGAAATTATCAATAAATTACATGAAATAAAACCCTGTATCGGTTACACTTACTTGGGTTGTCAGTCCAGATTTGAGGAGGTAATCATGCGACGATGTCGGATAATACACTAGATACACTCATGCTGCATCTATTGAAAGGTGAGGATCCTCCGCTTTGTATCCCTGTGATGAGAGAACCACGGTCAAGCATGTCCTGCTTGACTGTGTTGAATTCTCCATCATAAGGGATAAATATTTTAATGTTAAAACTGTTAAGGATCTTTTTAGTACTGTTCATGTTCATTTAATTCTTGCTTTTTTAAAAGAAATTGATTTAATTAATGAATTTTGATAAATATGTTCTGTACATGTCTGTATTTTAATTATTGGTAGATTTGATTAGTAACTTGAATTGTTAGTGGCTGTACCCTCAAAGGGGGTTGAAGTATTGTAAAATTATTGTCCTCCTGAGAGGGTATGTAAGTCCCAAAACATTTTAAGTACATTTAAGTATACCAGGTGTTTTAATCGTAGTATTTTTGTCATTTTAATGTATGGCTAATTATTGGTATAAACGCCAATGGCTTAAGGGATGGTGTAAATCCAGCTAGGGTCCATGCAGGTAGCAAAGGTAATGTAAGTCCCCATGGGCCTTAGTATGGTGATCTACCTCCAGTTGTTGGCGATCTATAGCCCATTTTTACATTATACTGTCTTCTTTAATTGGAATATTTTAGCTTTGTTCGCTAGTTTTAAATTCATATCTGTGATTATCTAGTATTTTTACTGTCCTTCGTCGGCAGGTTTTTATAATATCTATATGTATTCTATTTCAATGTCAAATGTTCTCGTCACAATATGGCTGAAATATTGCCGATGTGACGTTAAATTTTAACTCACTCACTCACTCGCAATTTGTATGACGACAAATGGCAGAAATTTGAGCAATATGCAAGGCGGAAGGGCTTCACAGCTATGATAGCTTCTCATCCTCAAGTGGCGGAATATCTATGTAAACTTAGATATACAAGACATCTGAAAGGTTCGACATTATCCACATATCTGGCAGACCATCAGTACAGTCGTCACTATGAAGTCAGGCATCAAACTGACGAAAGTACCAGAATTACTAGCTCTGCTGAGATCTTTAAACTGGAGGACAAGCAAAATAAATTCAGAACACCAGCCTGGGATCTGAATGTAATTCTGCAACATCTCATGAGTGATGACTACGAACCTCTAGAACAGACTACCTTCGAGCTACTCACACAGAAAACTCTGTTCCTGCTTGCCCTAGCCATGGCAGCTTGAATGTCTGAGATACATGCACTGGACTTTGGACGAACTAGATTTGACACTGGGCACCGTGCTGCAGTACATCTAGGACTTAGATGGGACTTTATTGCAAAGAATCAACTACCTGGTCAAGCAGATAGAGAGTTCCATGTACCAGCGCTGTCTAAGATCCTAGGATCAGAGGACACCCAGGACTTATCCTTGTGTCCTGTCAGAGCCTTGAAGATATATCTTCAAAAGACTAAAACAAGGAGAAGGAAATTCAAGCGCCTATTCATCCCCTTGTCGACAGAGACATCAGTGGAAGTCTCAAGAATGACAATATCATTTTGGATGAGAACCGTTATACTAAGAGCCTACAAAGCAGCAGGATTAGAACCTCCAAGAGCTTCCAACCCACACGAAGTCAGAGCACTGGCGTCAACACTAGCTCTGCATGGAAATTGCTCTATATCAACAATTATGGAGGGCTGCTTCTGGAAGTCGGATACGGTGTTTGCCAACCACTACCTCTGAGACATTGCCACCGAAGACGTCTCTGGCATTCACCAGTTTGAGCCTCTTGTTGAAGCACAACAACTAACGGTTCCTCAAAGGCTCTGAGTTGAAATCACACCCTTTATCACGTTGACTGGTTGATAACTTTTACTATGGAAAAAGTTCTAGTTTGAAAGTCCATGTGCACAGTCTAGACTAGGGTAGCATGAGTGATTAAGACTTTGTACGGGTAAAGATCTTACCTGTACGTAAAGGGGTCGCAACTCATTTATGATAAAGATCTTATCATAATCTATGGGTTGTTATAGATAACTAGTAAAAAGAAGATACTAGTATATCTTAAGCCACATGAATCTAGAAGATTCACTTGTCTGAGAGGGAAGTAAGACAAGATGGTGGTCCCCCCGAGTTATAACAGAAGGTGGAAGAATAGGATCTAGGAAATGTCGTTAAGCAGTTCCCATGGGGGGAATACAGGACGTATCTATGGACAGCTGATGAATCCAGGAAGTGGCTTGACCCACCACCAATCCGTCGGATTCTATAAGCAAAAGATCATGAGTCAGGATAAGGAAAAATATGTAATTTTTAAAGTAAAATTGATATTTTATACTTATCCTGACTCATGAGGAGAAGCCCTCCCAACGTCCCCGCTGGAAACACTTCGGATTTCACAGTAGATCCAGGTGCATGAGCAGAAAATTCAGGAGAGAGTGACAAGTAAGGCTGGTCACATGACTGTTTGCGCGTGGGACATAAGGGAGGTAACTTGTGGGTGAGTGTATTTTTACGTCCGCTTCGGGAACTACAAGGGATTCAAGTGTTCCACTACCATTCGCAAGGAAAAGGGAGATAAGCAAAAGATCATGAGTCAGGATAAGTATAAAATATCAATTTTACTTTAAAAATTACATATTGTGTATATTCATATTACTAGATCATGGAACATCTTGTACATTGATGTGAATTGAATGCATGAAACCAGAATAGGGATGTCAGAATGATCTCTGCCAGTCGGATTAGCCTGATACTGATTATGTTGCAGTCAGCATCTGAGAACTCACTAATAATCATCGATGAACTGGGACGTGGTACGTCGACATATGATGGCTTCGGTCTGGCATGGGCAATCTCAGAGTAAGTAAAGGACCTTTGTGTTAGACACTGTGAGGTAGGGCCTATATGTTAGACACTGTGAGGTAGGGCCTATATGTTAGACACTGTGAGGTAGGGCCTATATGTTAGACACTGTGAGGTAGGGCCTATATGTTAGACACTGTGAGGTAGGGCCTATATGTTAGACACTGTGAGGTAGGGCCTATATGTTAGACACTGTGAGGCAGGGCCTATATGTTAGACACTGTGAGGTAGGGCCTATATGTTAGACACTGTGAGGTAGGGCCTATATGTTAGACACTGTGAGGTAGGGCCTATATGTTAGACACTGTGAGGTAGGGCCTTATATGTTAGACACTGTGAGGTAGGGCCTATATGTTAGACACTGTGAGGTAGGGCCTATATGTTAGACACTGTGAGGTAGGGCCTATATGTTAGACACTGTGAGGTAGGGCCTATATGTTAGACACTGTGAGGTAGGGCCTATATGTTAGACACTGTGAGGTAGGGCCTATATGTTAGACACTGTGAGGAGTGAGGTAGGGCCTATATGTTAGACACTGTGAGGGTAGGGCCCATATGTTAGACACTGTGAGGTAGGGCCTATATGTTAGACACTGTGAGGTAGGGCCTATATGTTAGACACTGTGAGGTAGGGCCTATATGTTAGTCACTGTGAGGTAGGGCCTATATGTTAGTCACCGTGAGGTAGGGCCTATATGTAAGTCACCGTGAGGCAGGGCCTATATGTTAGTCACTGTGAGGTAGGGCCTATATGTTAGTCACTGTGAGGTAGGGCCTATATGTTAGACACTGTGAGGTAGGGCCTATATGTTAGACACTGTGAGGTAGGGCCCATATGTTAGACACTGTGAGGTAGGGCCTATATGTTAGACACTGTGAGGTAGGGCCTATATGTTAGACACTGTGAGGTGGGCCTATATGTTAGTCACACTGTGAGGTAGGGCCTATATGTTAGACACCGTGAGGTAGGGCCTATATGTTAGACACTGTGAGGTAGGGCCTATATGTTAGACACTGTGAGGTAGGGCCTATATGTTAGTCACTGTGAGGTAGGGCCTATATGTTAGTCACTGTGAGGTAGGGCCTATATAAGAAACACTGTGAGGTAGGGCCCATATGTTAGACACTGTGAGGTAGGGCCTATATGTTAGACACTGTGAGGTAGGGCCTATATGTTAGTCACTGTGAGGTAGGGCCCATATGTTAGACACTGTGAGGTAGGGCCTATATGTTAGACACTGTGAGGTAGGGCCTATATGTTAGAACACTGTGAGGTGAGGGCCTATATGTTAGACACCGTGGAGGCAGGGCCTATATGTTAGACACCGTGAGGTAGGGCCTATATGTTAGACACTGTGAGGTAGGGCCTATATGTTAGACACTGTGAGGTAGGGCCTATATGTTAGACACACGTGAGGTAGGGCCTATATGTTAGACACTGTGAGGCAGGGCCTATATGTTAGACACTGTGAGGTAGGGCCTATATGTTAGACACTGTGAGGTAGGGCCTATATGTTAGACACTGTGAGGTAGGGCCTATATGTTAGACACTGTGAGGTAGGGCCTATATGTTAGACACTGTGAGGTAGGGCCTATATGTTAGACACTGTGAGGTAGGGCCTATATGTTAGACACTGTGAGGTGGGCCTATATGTTAGACACTGTGAGGTAGGGCCTATATGTTAGACACTGTGAGGTAGGGCCCATATGTTAGTCACTGTGAGGTAGGGCCTATATGTTAGACACTGTGAGGTAGGGCCTATATGTTAGACACTGTGAGGTAGGGCCTATATGTTAGACACTGTGAGGTAGGGCCTATATGTTAGACACTGTGAGGTATATGGGGCCTATATGTTAGAGACACTGTGAGGTAGGGCCTATATGTTAGACACTGTGAGGTAGGGCCTATATGTTAGACACTGTGAGGTAGGGCCTATATGTTAGACACTGTGAGGTAGGGCCTATATGTTAGTCACACCGTGAGGTAGGGCCTATATGTTAGACACTGTGAGGTAGGGCCTATATGTTAGACACTGTGAGGTAGGGCCTATATGTTAGTCACTGTGAGGTAGGGCCTATATGTTAGACACTGTGAGGTAGGGCCCATATGTTAGACACTGTGAGGTAGGGCCTATATGTTAGACACTGTGAGGTAGGGCCTATATGTTAGTCACTGTGAGGTAGGGCCTATATGTTAGACACTGTGTGCTATATGTTAGACACTGTGAGGTAGGGCCTATATGTTAGACACTGTGAGGTAGGGCCTATATGTTAGACACTGTGAGGTGGGGGCCTATATGTTAGACACTGTGAGGTAGGGCCTATATGTTAGACACTGTGAGGTAGGGCCTATATGTTAGACACTGTGAGGTAGGGCCTATGTTAGACACTGTGAGGTAGGGCCTATATGTTAGACACTGTGAGGTAGGGCCTATATGTTAGACACTGTGAGGTAGGGCCTATATGTTAGACACTGTGAGGTAGGGCCTATATGTTAGACACTGTGAGGTAGGGCCTATATGTTAGACACTGTGAGGTAGGGCCTATATGTTAGACACTGTGAGGTAGGGCCTATATGTTAGACACTGTGAGGTAGGGCCTATATGTTAGACACTGTGAGGTAGGGCCTATATGTTAGACACTGTGGAGGTGGGCCTATGTGAGGTAGGGGCAGGGCCTATATGTTAGACACTGTGAGGTAGGGCCTATATGTTAGACACTGTGAGGTAGGGCCTATATGTTAGACACTGTGAGGTAGGGCCTATATGTTAGACACTGTGAGGTAGGGCCTATATGTTAGACACTGTGAGGTAGGGCCTATATGTTAGTCACTGTGAGGTAGGGCCTATATGTTAGACACTGTGAGGTAGGGCCTATATGTTAGACACTGTGAGGTAGGGCCTATATGTTAGACACTGTGAGGTAGGGCCTATATGTTAGACACTGTGAGGTAGGGCCTATATGTTAGACACACTGTGAGGTAGGGCCTATATGTTAGACACTGTGAGGTAGGGCCTATATGTTAGGGCAGGGCCTATATGTTAGACACTGTGAGGTAGGGCCTATATGTTAGACACTGTGAGGTAGGGCCTATATGTTAGATATGTTAGACACTGTGAGGTAGGGCCTATATAGTTATGTTAGACACTGTGAGGTAGGGCCTATATGTTAGACACTGTGAGGTAGGGCCTATATGTTAGACACTGTGAGGTTGGGCAGATATGTTAGACATACTGAGGTTGTCAAAAGGAATATGTTAGACACTGTTTGTATCATCAAGATGTTGCATATTGTTTAAATAAATCACAACGTGTTATATCCACACCAGGTGTTTTCTCTTCGTCTACCCAATGGTTCACACAGTCTTGAAGTTGAAGGGACTTTAATTCGAACCTGTCATAAGGGCCAAAACATGTTATAGAGCCATTGCAAGAAGCAACCTTGGTTAGCTCTAGGTTAAATATATTTTTCCTTTTCGGCTGTATATTTGAATCACATATGCATGAATATGTTTCCTTATCCTGACTCTCCCCTTCTCTTCCGAGGTTCAGTGGAAACCTCTGTCATATTGTTCCCAATGAACAGTTAAAAAATAACTTACCTCATTATCATAAAACTGACACAAACCGAGACATTCTGGCAGTGGCATCAAGCAAGAAAGTTTGAAAACGCTTTGGAAATATGAATATCTTGCAGGCATATAATTGAAAATTTTCTTTTACGCCAAAGGTTCAATATTTCTTTACGTTTTCTCTTTTCTGCCAGGCCTCTACAATTGGCTGAAGCTATTCTTATCTTATCACCCATATTGCTTCATAATGTGTGTACTGGTATTATAACTCAAATGCCTACTGATATGAATGTTTATCTTTTTTTTGGAGGAAGATGAAACTACTATGAGAAATGAATGGGGTCTTCAAAGCATTATAGCACCATATAAATCAAATGCAAGAGGGGTCGCTATTTTATTTAGCAATAATTTGGAAGTAAGTATCCACAAATTCATGACTGACAACAGTGGAAACTATATAATAGCAGATGTAACTATAGAAGGAATAAGAATCACATTGACTAATATATATGGTCCTAATCAAGATCAACCTGATTTTTATAATGCATTATTTCATAAAATTGATGAATTTGAAAATGAATCTCTCATAATATCTGGAGACTGGAACTTAGTTCTTAATCCTTCAATAGACTTAGAAAATTATAAAAATATCAATAATCCAAAAGCAAGAAAAGTAGTGCTAGATAATATAGAAAAGTATGATTTGACAGACATTTGGAGGAGAGAAATTATGATGTAAAGAAATACACATGGTGGAAAAAACCCTAAACAACAGTCCAGACTTGATTTCTTTTTAGTTTCTCAAGATTTAGCAAACATGACAACTGACTGTTCAATACTTCCAGGATATAAATCTGATCATTCAGCAATTACCATGTCTTTTCTAATCAACTTAATAAGGAACGAGGTGGAGGATACTGGAAACTAAATACATCATTACTTTATAACCAAGAATATGTAAACACAGTCAAGGATATGCTTTTGAAACAAAATTAGAATACTGTAACTGCACTGAGGATGAACTAGGTGATATTGAAGATTCTAAACTACAACTTAATATAAGCGACACTTTGTTCTTAGAAACATTTGTAATGAAAGTGAGGGGAAAACAATATCATTCTCTTCCTACTTAAAAAAAAAAAAGCTGAAAAAAGCAAAAATTTAGAAGGAAAAATTTTGGCAATGGAAGAAGAAATCAGAGAAAATTTCCAAACCATATGTGAAACTAAACTTTCTGAACTATCCAAATGTAAATTAGAGTTTGAAAAATTAAAAGAAGATGAAATAAGAGGTATACAGATAAGAAATAGAGTTCAGTGGTGCGAGGAAGGAGAAAACCAACCAACTATTTCTGTCATCTCGAAAATAGAAATTATACCAGTAAGCTTATGAATAGTGTTCTCAATGACAAAGGGGAAGTAATATCAGATGGTAAGGCTATATTAAATGAACAAAGGCAATTTTATGAAAATCTATACTCATCAGGTGGTAAAATAACAGATAATTATATCAATATATTTGATGATATTATTACACCCAAACTGCACACTGTACAGGCTGAAAATCTTGAGGGTGATATTACTATAGATGAAATAACACGAGCCGTTAAATCAATGAAAAATAACAAAAGCCCAGGAGTAGATGGTTTCCCAATAGAATTTTTTAAATTTTTCTGGAAAGATCTTCATATTTGGGTTTGTAGATATATATCAGAAGCATTCAGGCAAAATATGTTAAGTCCAACAATAAACAGAGGCTCATCACATGTATCCCAAAAGCTAACAAAAATAGACAGTTGTTAAAAAACTGGCTTCCAATTTCCTACTGAATTCTTTTGTATAAAATACTCAGCACATGTATAGCCAATAGAATTAAAACAACATTGAATACTCTTATTCATGAAACTCAGACAGGTTTTATACCTGGAAGGTGTATTAGCGAGAACATTAGATTATTATACCTACATTATGTTTGAAGCAAAAAGTACAAGATAAAAAGGGACTCTTGTTGCTTATTGACTTTGAAAAAGCTTTTGACACTGTCTCTAAAGAATTTATAATTTTAACAATTGGAAAGTTTGGCTTTGGACCCAATATGGAAAAATGGATCAAAAATATTAATCAATAATGCTACATCATGTGTTATACAGAATGGTCATTTATCACAATTTTTTGACAATGAAAGGGCTGTAGACAAAGGGGACCCAGTCTCCTCCTATATATTCATCTTAGTGGCTGAAATTTTAGGAATAATGATCCGTAACAACGCTGCAATAAAAGGAATTACATTGAATAACACTGAACATAAAATTGGACAGTATGCAGATGATACTGAATTATTTCTCGATGGGCCAAGAAAGTTTAAGGGCAGCAACTGACACTCTCAATAATTTCTACAAAATGTCTGGTTTAAGAATAAATATAGATAAAACGAAAGCAGTGTGGATAGGCTCAATGGCAGGTAGTAGCATGATTTTATGCCAGGATCTTAAGCTTGATTGGCATAATGGGGACTTTGATATTCTAGGAATAAGACTTAATCCTAATTTAAATAACCTTTGGGTAATTAATACAAGAAAAAGACTAGAAATTATTAATAGAACTCTAGGGAATTGAGGAAAGAAAGTTGACATTAATAGGAAAATAACTGTTATTAAAACTTTAGCACTTTCATCATTGGTGCATATATTCACCTCACTCCCAAATCCTCCAAAGGAATTCATTGACAAATTAAACAATATATTTTATAAATTCATCTGGAATGATAAGCGGGATAAGATAAAGCCAAGCGACACTTATTAGAAAATATGAAGAGGGGGACTCAGAATGGTTAATGTACAGGTATTCATAAACTCTTTAAAACTGTCAGTTTTACATAAATATCTTCAAAATAATAGCAGTTCTAGCCCTAGTATCTTTCCATTTAAAGATATATTTCTGCTTGGAGCCAATATTGAAAACTATGTCAGTATTATGAATCCCTATTGGAAAGATGTATTGGCTGCATGGGGAATATTCTATAAAACACATCAAACTGATTTTACAGATATTGATCAAATCTTATCTCAACCCCTTTGGTTCAATCACCAATTCCAAAATAGTAATTTCATTATAAGACATTGGCATCTCAAAGGTATTCACTCTATAAGAGACTTGTGTAATGATCAAGGTATTTTGCCATTTAGTGAACTTAAGAAAACTTACAAAATTAAAGGCACAATTCTTGACTATTACCAGGTTCTTTCAAATATACCCCAAAAAATGGAAAGAAACTATAAGAAAGAATTTATTGATTGTTCATAATCATTATCTTAACACATCACTGATAGATTTACTTTCAGCACCAAAGAGATCCAGATATTTCTATGACAAACTTATAACTACTGAAAACCTACCATCAACATGTGAAATGGCAAAATATCTTTGATATTGCAATTCCATGGCAAGATATTTTAGAAAATATAGAAGATGTACAAAAGATACCAAATTGATTGACTTCCAGTTTAAATTTATCCACAATATTGTCTACACAAAGAAAGAATTATTGAGAATGAAATTAGTAGATGATGAACTTTGCTCATTTTGTAATTTAATGTCAGAAAATTTGATACATGTTTATTGGGAATGTGAATGTGTGGAAAGCGTTCTGGCTGAAAGTGAAAAGAATATATTGAAGATAAATCATCAGAAAATTTTACCCTGACAAAATATACAGTCTTAATTATGGATATAATAACGACCTTATGAATCACATACTTCTTGCCAGTAAAAAATATATCCATATATCAAGTATTAAAAAAAATAAATTATCACTGGATACATTTGTAAAAATATTGAGTGATATCTTCAAGACAGAAAAGTTTATTGCCAGTAAGAATCAAAACATATTACAATTTGACAGAAAATGGTCATCTCTACTGCACACATTCCCAGCCTAATGAAGATCCCAATATGTGTAATGCCAACCCATATGAATTTCTCTCCTACGGTGTACAAGTGTTGTTGCATCATGTGCTTTGTATACATGTATCTACTGATTTTGAATGAATAAAAAAAAAAAAAAAAAAAAGTTTGAAAACGCCATTGGGTCGTCCATTTGCATGTGATTTCAACAGCTCAAAGAGACATTTTGTGCTTTAAGATTTAATTGTGGTTTGAACCTTGGAATGGGTATTGTGTTTCTAGGATTTTGTATCTTTTCCCATCAATTTCACACAGGTGGGTGGTAAATATCGTAGACCTCAAACACTTCAGACTTTTCTCCTACATCAAGCTGAAACTGTTTAAACTTCACCTTCTTTCAAGAAACCCTACAGTTAAACCCACTTTGGAAAGTGTTTTTGTGTTATGTGGTGTGTGCTACTTCACATGTAATTTTGTCTCCATGGTTACAGGAACATTGCAACAAAGATCAAGGCATTCTGTTTATTTGCGACTCACTTCCATGAGTTGACTGCACTGGCTGATGTCGTCCCAACTGTAACCAACCGTCATGTGACTGCCCTCACCACTAATGACACCCTAACACTGCTGTACAGAGTCAAGTCTGGTGAGTAAAACAGTGTTAATCCAAGACACTGTTGTGGGGGCCTGAAATGGGTAGCTTTAGGATATCAACATTGTGTATGATGGAGGGTGCTGCATGGAAAATATATTCGAAACCAACCATTACCATGGTAACAATATAGTTGATACAGTTTCTATTACATAATTCGATAACAACCGTAAATCTATAATAGGCGTGATAAGTAAGGCTGGTCACATGACTGTTTGCGCAGGAAAAGGGAGGTAACTCTTGGGTGAGTGTATTTTTACATCCGCTTCCGGAACTACAAAGGATTCAAGTGTTTCACTACCATTCGCAAAGGGAAAGGGAGATAAGCAAAAGATCATGACTCAGGATAAGTATAAAATATCAATTTTACTTTAAAAATTACATATTTTATTTTTTTTCAATTTTGTTAGGAAAAACAGTGTTGCACAATATTAAAACTAAAAGAGTAAGTTATGAAATGAGGTTGACGTAGTTTTGGTAAACTGCATCTAACATGTTCATCCTGCAGGTGTGTGTGACCAGAGTTTCGGGATCCACGTGGCGGAGTTGGCACACTTCCCCAAGCATGTGATAGAGGTAACATACTCCCAGCAGGGAAACTGTTGACACTGGGAAGTCGTAAACAATGCTGGGACTGTCAGATCAGCATCATCCCACTCAACACTCAGAAGTTTTACACACCCATTTCTTAGTCAGTTCTCCTAGATGCTTTTTAAAGAATTTCTATAGTGCCCTGTAGATAATTCATTGAACATTTTATAGAAGTTGATGATGTTGACATCTGGTGAACTATGTTTTCTTTCGCTGCAACCCATGTTAGCTGTAGAGAACTAACTAGATATCCATGAACTATATCCTGTGGTGCCCCTACTAGTGAAAAGTAGTCAACGAGCAACACTTTATAACTAGCAACAGATTTTTGCAGTGATACAAAGCACTATCGGAAGACAATGGTGAAGTGCGACAAAGTCACATGTATTGCAACCCCTGTTAAATTTTTACATGATCTTGATTACACGACTGTCAAGAATCGTGGACCATCATGTTATAATAAGAACAAAATCAGTATCTCTTGAAACTATTGCAAAACAAGATCCTGTGGATAGGCTTAGACATTTATCCTTGACACGTGACCTTGATCTCACAATAACGTCCTGTTTGAACAGTTTGCCAAGACGAAGGCGAGCGAGCTTGAAGACTACCAGTCTATCAGCCTCACCGGCACGGACCTAGATGGGGACTCAGAACCAGCTGTCAAGAAACGCAAGTGTGCCAAACAGGTCAGTTTGATACAGAACATATTAACATAAGGAGGCAAGGAGGTTACAGAACGACCAGATGTATTTTGTGAATGGTTGTAAGGCTGTAAGTCAAGCTATGTACAACAGTGCAGATAATATTCAGTTAATGGAAGCCACCAATGATTTCTGTGATTCTGGTTGCAGGATGGAGAACAACTCATACAGGACTTCATCAGCAAGGTCAAGGCCATTCCTGTGTCAACCATAAGTGATGCAGAGATCCTGAAGGAGGTGGGGAAGCTGAAGGCGGAGTTGGAAGCTAAGGACAACCCATACATCACAGACCTCTTGGCTCGGAAACAGAATACATAGTGACATTGAACACCTTTCCCTTGTACATTGTATATATAGGCATCATTAAACATCTTCATCAGTGTTCATGGGTAGTGTTGTATTCTCAAGGGACGTAGCTATACATAGGCACATTAAACATCTTCATCAGTGTTCATGGGTAGTGTTATATTCTCAAGGGGACGTAATATAGGCATCATTAAACATCATCACTGTTCATGGGTAGTGTTGTATTCTCAAGGGACGTATAATACAGGCATCATTAAACATCATCAGTGTTCGTGGGTAGTGTTGTATTCTCAAGGGACGTAATACAGGCGTCATTAAACATCATCACTGTTCATGGGTAGTGTTGTATTCTCAAGGGACGTAGCTATATATAGGTGTCATTAAACATCATCAGTGTTCGTGGGTAGTGTTGTATTCTCAAGGGACGTAATACAGGCGTCATTAAACATCATCATCAGTGTTCATGGGTAGTGTTGTATTCTCAAGGGACGAAATATATAGGCATCATTAAACATCATCATCAGTGTTCATGGGTAGTGTTGTATTCTCAAGGGCGTATATACAGGCATCATTAAACATCTTCATCAGTGTTCATGGGTAGTGTTGTATTCTCAAGGGACGTAATACAGGCATCATTAAACATCTTCATCAGTGTTCATGGGTAGTGTTGTATTCTCAAGGGACGTAATACAGGCGTCATTAAACATCATCAGTGTTCATGGGTAGTGTTGTATTCTCAAGGACGTAATACAGGCATCATTAAACATCATCATCAGTGTTCATGGGTAGTGTTGTATTCTCAAGGGACGTAGCTATATACAGGCATCATTAAACATCTTCATCAGTGTTCATGGGTAGTGTTGTATTCTCAAGGGACGTAGCTATATATAGGCATCATTAAACATCATCAGTGTTCATGGGTAGTGTTGTATTCTCAAGGGACGTAATACAGGCGTCATTAAACATCATCATCAGTGTTCATGGGTAGTGTTGTATTCTCAAGGGACGTAATACAGGCATCATTAAACATCTTCATCAGTGTTCATGGGTAGTGTTGTATTCTCAAGGGACGATAATACAGGCATCATTAAACATCATCATCAGTGTTCATGGGTAGTGTTGTATTCTCAAGGGACGTTATACAGGCATCATTAAACATCTTCATCAGTGTTCATGGGTAGTGTTGTATTCTCAAGGGACGTATATACAGGCATCATTAAACATCTTCATCAGTGTTCATGGGTAGTGTTGTATTCTCAAGGGGTGTAATACAGGCATCATTAAACATCATCAGTGTTCATGGGTAGTGTTGTATTCTCAAGGGACGCTAATACAGGCATCATTAAACATCTTCATCAGTGTTCATGGGTAGTGTTGTATTCTCAAGGACGTAGTAATACAGGCATCATTAAACATCATCATCAGTGTTCATGGGTAGTGTTATATTCTCAAGGGACGTAATACAGGTATCATTAAACATCTTCATCAGTGTTCATGGGTAGTGTTGTATTCTCAAGGGACGTAATACAGGCATTATTAAACATCATCAGTGTTCATGGGTAGTGTTGTATTCTCAAGGGACGTAGCATGTGATTAGTATCTTTTCACTGGCGTAGCTCTTGGCCTATAGTCTGTTTGCGGTGAAAACATACTGATGAACTTCACTTTAAACAAAAAAGTAAATCAAATAAAGTGATATTAAGATTGCAAAACCTCATAATTTTAATATAGAACAAGTTTTATGGATAACAACTTCTTTATTTCATGAGTGCGACGTGTCGATACAGATTCTTGTACCGTTGTCAAGCAAGAGTGATACATGAAGTGTAGGAGCTGCATATATATACTGTATATAACAATGAAACAACATAATTGGCTAAGCAGTAAGCTGCTGAAGCCAGTGAGTACACAAAGGATAGTGAATGGAAGCCAGAGATGTAGTTACAATGAGATGAGATGCTACATAGGTGAAACATCCCGACCCATCAACACCCTAGTCAAAGAACATCACACCTCTGTTGCTAATTCCGACACCAAATCAGCTATCTCTGACCACATCAAAGCTAACCCCAATCATCAAATAAAGTGGTCCGACATCACCATTCTCGCCAACAACTAAACAGACTTCACTAAACGCAAGCTCACCAAAGCCATTCACATCAAACGCCATAAGCCCACCATCAACCGTGACCAAGGATACTTCATTCCATCAGCTTATGATCCACTCCTCCACCAAGCCCAATCTATTGTATAAACATCGCACCTATTGTATAAACATCTCATTGTAAATACATCTCTGGCTTCCATTCACTATCCTTTGTGTACTCACTGGCTTCAGCAGCTTACTGCTTAGCCAATTATATGGTATATGTATATGGTCCATGTTCTACACTAACCTGGCAAGATTTGAGGTGTTTGTCCCTTGTATAGAAGTGGGTGCTCAGCAATCCCTATCAAAAACGTAAATAGGCGGCAAAATGGATCTTTGAATCTTTCAAATAATTTTGCATTTCTCAGTTTGTGATAATTAAAACAAAATATTTTGTCACACACACGGACAGTAATAATTTTATAACTCTTGGAAATATTTGTCATCCCTGAAAGAAGCCTACGGGATCCAGTACTACAGTACTGTCGGAAATAGAAAAAAACTGTTTTTTGGCTCTTACTCTGTATCCCTAAAATTTACACAGCTGCAAATAGCATATGTCGAAATAACCCACTTCGGCCTAACTTGACATTCAGTGGGATGCGTCATAGGATATCCAGAAAAGCATGTTTATTCGTAAAATCGGGCAAAACTTAGAAAAAATACGAATAGCTGCTGAAAACAATAGATCAGACTATAGATGGCAATTAGGTCGCTCAGCCAGGTATGACGACGGACCGTCGACTCACCTGGCATGAAATGGTTAGGTCTACTAATGCCTACAGTGAATAATGCCTACAGGGAATAATAGCCCTGGAATAGACACCCCTGGAATTCCTGACTGCTGCAGGATATTTGATCAAGCTAGCTTGAAAACCAAATGACTATGTTGATGAATGTGTGAAACTGTGTGTATACATGTAAATTACTTTTGGTTACCACAATGACTGGGGAGTTGACTGTGTGAAAGATGTATATATGTATATATAATCATGAATCAAATTAAGTTTTAATTACATTTTAATCCAAATAAATGATTATGTTTATTTATGTAAATTTATTTATCTCAAAACAAACTACTATGTGAAAGATATGAATAAAGTTTAAGAAAATTAAGAAAAATATGACAACAATGTGAAAGATATGTATATGAATGTACATATGTATATGAATGACCAAATAAAATGTCTCTCAACATAGAAAGTTACTGTTTTCTATATACTGTAGGCATTAGTGCACTTTGAAATAGGACCATGCCACTTTATTGAAAGGTTGAAGGCAGGTGCAATCAGCAGCACTGGTGCGTAAAGTTGTTTATTTAACACTGTAGGCATTATTCACTGTAGGCATTAGTAGACTCCACCCATGAAATGCATGTGCTGCCTACAGGCACGATGGGTCATCTCAAAGATATTTTGTGCTTTTTCATGTGTGTTGACTATGCCTCATCTATTGATTAAAAGCTTAAAATTTTTTTATAAGTGTCTTTCTTTCATAAAGTTTATGTTGAGATATGTAAAAGAGTTTGATACCTGATAACCATAGAAACGTATCGTATTAAATGTCTCAAAATATATAGGTGGCATGACCACCCGATCGCGAAGATCGACAGGACTGGATATTATTTGTAAATTGTTATGACATGCCGTGTACTTCCCCAGTATAAATTCACTTAAAGGATTATCGTATCTTAGCTGATATCTCTATCCACATATCCTGTGTAGTGATAATAAAAATACAGAACGTGATACAAACTACCAGGGCTAGACAACAACCAGCATGCAATATTATCAGCATGAAACCTTCATTTTCTTAATCCCTTTATTCAAAGGAAATGATAACAGACATCTGATTGTATGAAATTGTCTCCATGAGACTATCTCGCTTGCAGAACAATGAGATGACGTCACAGGAGGCTAAAAACAAGAGTTGTCATGGATGGAGAAGCGTTTTCCTGATTTGATCTTTTTTGCTTTGCTTTGTTTTGAGTTCTCTTATTTGTTTTCAGTTAACTATTTCCATGGTTAATGCCCCATATTAACTAATTAGGTTTCACACTTCACCATTTTGTAAAGTCACCCGTCAAAACATAGTTTCCAACACAAACATCATTGGTCAAAGCAGCGCGTTTCTCTATGACGTCACCTGATTGATGACGTCACTTCAACCTTTCTTGAAAGGTTACCGAGGGGCCACCAGCGTTGACATTCGGAGGATGTAGATAATCATTTAGCCACAGGTAAGACATCGTAGACAGAGATACGGGTATTATACGTGAGCGGGGAGGGGAAAACAAGTATTCTTTACTCGAATTCACTTTTCATGCGCCCCTAAGAAGTGAAGACACGCGAGCAGCCCCGAAGGTCAAAGTATGCTTTGTGTGTTTAATCAGACTTTTGGAATTAAGAAAAAAAATCAGACATGAGTGAGTCTGAGTCATCGAAAATGTTTTCTTATCACTGTATCGATTACTTTTAACAAAATCGCCATGGTGGCAGTTACACAATGGTGTGAACATTTATTCATTTTTGGAAGAGACGCGGGGACATTTCTAAATTTGACACTGATTTTACAGTAGTTTTTAAGTTGATAAGTGAAAGTGTTGAAGAAACCACAGTAGAGGTTGTTTTGTTTTATTCACGTACAGACCTTGTCTAACATAGGCATTACTAACACATGGAAACGATGGTAGATACTACCATAACAGACAGGGTAATTATAAAGATGTGCGAGCGAGTATGAGATTACGTTGATTTGAGCATTAACCAACAGATATGGGCTTTACAAACGGTACCTGTGTAAGGAATCCTAACTACCATACTATACCCTACACCCCTTATAAAGAGAAAAACCTTTTACGATACATGATGTCTAAGCGTCATAATGAAGAAAACAATGAGAATTTTTTTATACTATCTCACTAAACCTATTTTACCGGTTTCTTTTCAGATGTATGGAAGTGCTTCTTGTTAGGTTAAATCCTTTGCCATTAATGGTTTTATTGAATTTTGTACGTGATGGATACATATAGTACGCCATTAGTGTCTAAAAACAGTTGCGGTAGCAGTTCCAGTTTAGCCATATTTTCAACATCTGGTCCACTGTTTTACCTGTATAACGGTAAAGTTGAGATAAACTGCACTGCATAAGTGCGAGGCTTGCCGTTTCAGTCTCAGAAATTACACCTATTTTTGTCGCTAGCTCATAGCAAAGTTCTGACCGCCCAATAATACGACTAACAAGTTGACATAAGTCAAGCAACTTTCTCGAGCTATACGGCACTAGTTTCAAACTGGCGGCTACCATTCCCGACTATATATTTAAAAAATGAAAGGGTTCTTGGTTAAAAAATATAAAAACTGAGGAAAACATTCAGGAACGTCTACTAGATGATCGATATTGGATGGTAGCACTTCTCTTCTCACGGGTCAAAGGCTAAGGTACCATTCACAAGTTATGGCTGGTGTGTGTGTTGGGTTGGGTGTACGAGGGGTGTTGTCAGTGATTTTGTACATGACATGCAGGGGTGAGTGGTCACTTACTTTGTACATAAACGTCGGGGGGCTTTATTCTCATTGTACAGGCTTCTCCATAAAAATCATCTCACACACACACACGCTCAATTTTGCTAGTGGGAACCACTAAGCACATTGCATAAACATTGTATGAATATAATGGCCGTTAGAAGTTACAAGTTTCTTTATTGCACCAGTATTTGCACTCAAAATGGTTGTCATTAATGTAGGTGCTACAATAATGTGTCTTCTGTTCCTTTAAGGTCTTCGTTTGCATATTTCACTATTATATTTCACTTACAGACTGACAAATAAAGTTCAGTTGAGAGGAGGTGCCTCTCACATTCCGGAAAACCGGAAGAGCTTCCCACAATGCCCCGACATCATCGTCGGCACCGGAAGTGGGTGGGGCGTCTGATGAGTGCGTTCTGTGTCCGGCACTCGCAGAGCGAAGAGAGACTCTTCCTTGACCCGGAACACCAGCTTCTCATTGAGCTCCACGAACTACGATGTCTCAGCAAGAGATGTCCCACGCCCTTTGACGACTGGGAGCAGGCACTATGGCTAGCGGGTGCGGCAGCTGTGGCTCCGAAGGGAGCATCAATCCCTGTGCTCAATGTCTGTCTTGGGTTCGAGAATTCTGAACTGGGACATTTCAATAAGAGGATTGTGTACAGTTCTTACTCAGAGTCACATCGAGACAAAATGTTTGGCGACCAAGGATTCATTAAGTTGGCGTGTGAAGAGCTCACAGATGAACCGGTTATTGACGGGCTGCCTGCATCGATCTGGCTGCAGTGTTTGGAACCGGCCCTGGCTATCCTAAAATCTCTCAGCATCCTCAAACACAGGAAGAGCAACCTCACCAACAAGAAGGATATCGCAAATCGCCCCCTGGACAGTGGTTACAGTCAACATGGCGACTTCCAGTTCGGGCCCCTGGCAGTATTTGCTTTCCCTCGGCGTATGGTGATGCGGCTGGATGGTCGATTCGGAAGTCTCCGGAACGAATCTGGAAGCTTGGGACAGGTACCTGGACCCTTTTGTATTATAATCGTCATGTTAAGAGATTGTGGGTGAATCTTATTATAGCCACTTCAACAGTAATTCAATTACATCATTTCGGGCACCTGTGAAGATCCGGGTTAGAATTGGTCTTCAGCAACCCATGCTTGTCGTAAGAGGCGATTAACGGGATCGGGTGGTCAAGCTCACTGACTTGGTTGACACGTGTCATCGCATCCCAATCGCGTAAATTGATGGTCATGCTGTTGATCACTGGATTGTCTGGTCCAAACTCGAATATTGACAGACCGCCGCCATATAGCTGGAATATTGCTGAGTGCGGCGTAAAGCAACCGAGGTCCCTGCAGAACTAAGGGACGCAACTCCGAAAGGCGAATTGCGGCGCCTGTGACCCTTTCCTGTAGAAGATTGATCGTGAAAAGTGAGTGAGTGAGCCTGGCCTTACGCTGCTGCAAGATCACAAACGGGTACACAAAGTACGGACTTAATTCCATCGTGGAACATGTTTGGGGAACCGGCGTCTTTGGAAGTGATCTTATCGCAAACATCAACATTATTTTACTATAACAGAACACCGTTAGGTTGTCTCTCAATCAAGTTGATGTGAAAATACGAATTTTCCAGTTTGTCACTAACTAACTCGGATGAGGACATTTTTTTCTTTATGTATTTTAGTTTGCATTTGAGCTGAGATTTATTTAAGAAAGGCCAGTTTTCCCCGATACGATTTCGTGTCAAATGAGTTACTCCATGTCTGTTCTCAGTTTTTGACCACATACCATAAAACGTCACATGGAACTCTCTGTTTACAAATGCAGCTCAACAGTGTACCCCCGCCTCGGAACAACCACCGCCGCCACCGCGACATCCAGCTGTACCACATAATGCATAATGGCGACACTGAGGAATCTCAACAGATGGCGACTTTGGGGCTCCGCGCGCCTCAAGCAGCTGCAGATTCTGATGACGCCATTCCCTTGGTTCATCTGCCTGGGACAAACTATAATGAAGGAAATCTGAACGACAACGCCAACTATCCAAACGATCTCGGACCTATTGCATATGCACCTGACTATCTCCCGGACATCGAAGTTGTGGCCCAACATCTTTTTTCTCGCCGATCCTCCCCAAGACCTACCGGATTTTCCTCCCAATTTTGAGGCTGATGAGCATGAATTGCTTTCACACAGTGATGAGAGCGAGAGCTGTGATGACGATTCGAGTTCAGAAAGTGAAAGGGACAGTCAGGCTGGTCGTCTTTCAGACATCGAGGTGGTTGACCTTGAAGAGTTCCCGGAAGATGTCCAACCTCGCCCTCTGTCGGCATCACCATCACGTGACGATCAGCGGGCATATGAGGATGTAAGAGCTGTTGTTGAAGGTGTAGTGGCTGATATTGCTGGTGGGGTCGATGATGGCGTACAGTTGCGAGACGGCCAAGCCGATGTTGAGGCTGCAGAAGACCTTGTTCAAGCAGAAGCAGCGGTTGGGGAAGAGGGGCTCCCGGCAAGAGCGTACCCTGAAGGAATCTTCGAGCCCCGGGAAAATGATGAACATTTGTCTTATGATCTCGGCCGAATTATCTTATCCGATTCTGATATGTCTTTGGAGAATGCTCTTTGCGTCGACCAACCACCATACAAGTGGAACCACACGTTCCACCATCTAGAGAGGGGGACGCCCCTTCAGCCCCAACTACCCAAGGTGCGCCGTCTGAGACAGAAGCTCAAGGTATTCCTCACCAGTGAGTGCGGTGACGTCACCGGAAGCGTACTGGGAGCAGAGATCATGCGCAGAGTGGCCAAAGACCATTACACCCGACGGCGCATCATGGTGATACTTAACAAACTCAGCGGCCAGGTGAGGTGTTGGCGGTGGGGTTTGCGGTGGACATTATGGCCTCCGTTTATCCCCCGCATAGGGACTATTCTGCATGCATTTAAACACTGTGTACATAGGGTAATCGTTTATGGCAGATTGATGTACATTAGCACACAAACAAAGAAGGGAACTGTGGTGTTCGTTGCTTGTTGTTGGTGCCGCACTCAGTAATATTGGGTACTGTGGGGTAATTATAGTCTCTCTCACAGTACCTGAATCACATTATTTTCCTACTGCCCAGCCCTACCCGCAATGCTAAAACCCTATAAATGAACAAGTCTAGATTCCATCAATTTCTTATTTGACTGGGGCTCCTTTTCAATTTGAATGGGTTTATTTGTTACTATCAAAATTATATATTCAGAGACTAATCGTCAGTCTGTGGGGTAACTTGATACATACTCTGTAGGTCTGCAAATTGGCCTTGCCCTAGGTCCTCTATAATCGAGCAAATAATAAACCTGAAGCTGAGGTTACGATCACTTATCTCTCTCTCCTTGGCACCAAATCTTTAATCATAGGCTACAGATATACAAAGTGTAAATGTGCACCCGACGGACAATATTCATGAAAACATATCCCAGGATAAAAGTCTAGTAAAGACCCGGAGGCCTAAGGGTTGGTGTACATTGGAAAGTTGCGCGACTGTTTGGGGACAAGCGGTAAACCAAAAAGGATAAAGAAAAACGAAAAGAAAAACTAAACATATATTGGATACTACGAACGTTCTCCTTTCAAAGATGGCATGGCATGCTTTGGTAGTTGGAGTTCAAAGGTGACCTTGAATGTCACTAAGTTTATGTGACCTCTACTCACCTCTAAGTTTATATCTTATTCCTCCGCAGGAAGACGGACTAGCGGTCAACGTCAGCGAAATCGGCGACTCGGTTTGCGTTTCCGTCGTGGATCAGCTGCCGCCGACCATCACCGCTAAAGACACATGCCAGCGCACAAGGCGGGAACGTATTATGGAGCGCATGCGCAGGGCCTGGGACAACTTCCGACGCCGATTCAGACGTCTGCGAGACCGATTCACAGGCCGTTACTCTTACTGATAACGTTTTAGTTCCGTTATATATTTCCTAATGCAGTCAGTGGCGCGTATATGCATGTCCTCGTGTAAGTTAGTGTTTTCACCTGTGTTTATGCATGGTCAAGGTGCATTCACTCTTTAGTTCTTTGAGTAAGTTGACATAGTGTGATTGCAAGACTCGCCATGTTTATGTCGTGTATTATGTAGAATGTTACATATTAATTTTCGTATTTATTCTGCAAGTAAAATCATTGGACACATGCTTGGTGTTGTGTTTTTCATGCAACGTTTACCTAACAGAACCTTGACACGTCTCATAATTTATACCAATATGTTAACTGGATCTTTGCTTGCTGGAGAAACTCCAACGTAGGTCATGGGGAGTGTCCAGTTTCGCCCCTTAGGTGCGTCAGGATGCTTTGGTTGTGGTTCGAATACCAAGTTATATCCTCTCACCGCACCTTTCCAGCAGGGGCCCCCTTGGCAGCTATTGACATACCCAGCCTCTCATCACCACATCCTGATTCTGGGTGTTAGCTTTCAGCGTATATTTCACTACAGGTTTGTGTGTTCGTCACGGTCGGATTTTTATTTTTCCTACAAAACATCCGGAAAACGATCCCTATCTGCAGCAACTTGGCAAGAGACATGTAGTGCAACAGCGGCAGCATATAACCATTAGACATGTACTACGGAAGCACAAGCAAGTATCCTTACTGAAAAGATTCTTTATTTAGGAGAAATAGTGAGTGAGTGTGTTTTATGCCGCTTTTATTAATATTCCGGGAGACACCAGAAATGGGCTTCACACATTGTACCCTTGTGGGGAATCGAACCCTGGTCTTCGGCGTGACGAGCGAACGCTTTAACCACAAGGCTACCCCCACAGTCCAGTAGGGGTATAAGAGATATGGCGCAGGACATACATGGTGGTATGTTTGATTTCAAGGATGTTCTGTAAATGATGATGAAGACGGTACCTCGGAACTCTTATGTAGTTGAGATCAAGTTTTAGAGTATGAAACATTAACGCCAATTATAATGTGCATACATACATACATACATACATACATACATACATACATACATACATACATACATACATACATACATACATACATACATACATACATACATACATACATACATACATACATACATACATACATACGTACATAACGGCACTAACTTTGTGGGAGCCGTCAAGGAACTTAGACAGCTAATTTCGGAACTTGATGGAGACGATCTAAAAGCTTCTTTAGCGAGCAGAAAAGTCGTGTGGACGTTTAATCCACCACATGCTCCCCATTTTGGTGGAACTTTCGAATCTTTGGATTAAATCAGCCAAAAGAGCAATCTATGCTGTTCTTAGTTCTGGTGATATATCAGACGAGGAACTGATGACCGCCTTTGTAGGGGCAGAGGCTTTGTTAAACTCTCGACCTCTGACATTTCAGAGCGCACATCCCAGTGATGTTGTGCCTCTCACACAAAACTATTTTCTACATGATCAGTGTGGTGGCCCCTTTGCACCTGAGGAAGACCTACAAGACTTCAATCCTCGTAAACGTTGGGGGCGTGTGCAGGAGTTGCTGAGGCATATATGGAAAAGGTGGATGAAGGAGTGGTTACCCACTCTCAATGTCCGCAAGAAATGGCAAGCTACACGTAAGGACTTAAAAATAAATGACGTTGTCATTGTTGTTAGTCCTGAATCTCCACGAGGAAGCTGGCCGCTAGGTAGAATCACCAAGATATATCCAAGCAAAGATGGATATGTCAGAGTAGTGGATGTCCAAGTGGGGAAATCGGTGTTGACTAGACCTGTTACTAAGCTTCAATTGCCCACTGGAGTGGAATCCAGAATAGGACAAACATCGTGTACATTTCAAGTTCAGTACAGGTCTACCCAACATTTAGTGTAATTAGATGTAAATAGATGTCTCTGTGAAAGACCAGGGTCTTGTCAGCAAAGGGGGATACGTTCTGGAGAGAAAGTTAGTTTCTTTGGTTTTGATATCTGATAGGTGAAAAAACATAGCCAAAACACATCTTTACAAGAACCATGAACAAGCCGAATAGCGACTCGTGCCCCTCTGGAAGGATTTCATATTGGCGTAGGAACATCAGAACTACTTCAAACAGGAACGATAACTCATACATTGTATTGCTGGTTTTGTTTTTGCTATTTATTCTACAGAATTAAACCTCCTTGGTACAACTAAAAGAAAGAAAAACCCATATTTGTTAAAGACATATTCTGACGTAATTATTACCAGATATTCACCTTATATTTCCAATTATATTTCTGAAAAGGGTTTAATAATCACAAATGGGATTTGTTTTATTGAATATACAAATAAAATTTGTAAAAAAAACCCGCTACATTAAATCCCAAAGCAGAAACTAAAAAAATGACTTGTATAATATTTCTCAAACTGAACATACGTGTAACCTTGCTGTCATACCACAAGTGGACTTTTAATTGAATTCGCTGAAAAATATATGAATGACCACAAGAAGGTCAGACTAAAATATTCCCAGAGAATTGAAATATATGCCCAATGTTAAAGATTAAAGTTGATTAGTTACATACAGATATAATATTATTGTTTTGAAACTCGTAGCGATATATAGTTGCATTTCCTAAAATTGTTGGAAGCGCACGTACAATCTCCATATCAAGCCCGCAAGATCGTCAGAAACACTCTCAGTTAGACCCATGAGAGCTGTTATGTCAACAAACGCACGTGCGTGTACTAGTTTTTGAATCTCTCGCCGTCAATCGCATGATTCTTATCAAAAACACCATAATAGGCAGCAAAATCCTGTTAGCTACGTTCTTTGTACGTTCAATATGACGATATACATTTTTCATGATTTTTTAAACAATGACATAATGCCATAAACGATTTAAGTACTCAGGATTATTTTTACCAAAGCACCGCAGTCATTTACGCGCGTTCTGATTGGTTTGTCGTATTTTCGCACATAACAAGCATCGAGGGGGGACGAGTCTTCTTGCAGGTTACGGAAAGGGGCAAGTGGTGACGAATGTGTATGGTCGACAATTTTGATCAGTGAGACTCTGGTCGTTAGATTATACAAATAGTTTGCCATATTCGGGCATAGTATAGATACTAACAATTTAGAATTATAGTTGTGTATCTTATCAGATAGCTTATTTAGTTCATGTAGTTTAGAAAAGTATCATATTTAGTTTGGTGGTCGGAGTGGCAAAAGTATCATATTTTGTTTGGTGGTCGGAGTGGCAAGAACGTTGTTTATTTACCATTTAGTTAAGCACGTTTTTCACGTTTCACGTTCACAAATTAATTTAGTAATCCACTGCGTAAACACTGTGCGTCAATCATATTTATAGTTAGCGTTACGTCAATTCCGGATTTACACCCATTATAATATGAAACCCCCCACACAGACGGCTCCTTTTGGAATCAAGCAACGCAACGATTAGCATACTTGACCCTGTCTGATCCCCAACCACCCACGTCCCACACCCATTCCTCAGTCAATCCCTTGTGAACTGAAACGCGTGTTTTAAATATGAATGATTTGATATGCTATACTTAGCCATGATCCGGGCAAACCCTTAGACTCTGTGTTTCTTTCTTTGCGGAAATATAGCAGCAACCATGAGTGGCGAAATGACTGCGGCGATCTAGGAGTGTCTTCTATACTTCTATACACAGATCACACCAAACCCAGAAAAAGAGGTTTAAGCTAGCCTCTAGTCGATGTCGCAAGACAGATATAAGAATTTTAAAAAAGAGGATATAATAATGATTTGAATAAAGTATAATAATGCACATATTTTCACTTGACATGACATTCAACATGATAAGTTTCGTGTATTTTCTTTCATTATATAAGTCGTAACAATTTGCAGGATGATTTGATGATCATAACCCGTCCCCTTAGTGAGATAAAAACGCTGCCCACGATAGGCGCACTCCTAATACTTACTGCATAAACTTGGCGAAAAGTTCTGTCCGACCCAAATCAATTACTACTCCAAACCTATATATTGGTCATACGTACAATCTAAATGCTTCATACTTCTAATATATTATTTCTAGAAATGTTACTTTAACCTATTTGAATTAACTCTTGAGTGATCAGTTCTGGGAAAAGGTGAAGTGATTCTAGCCTAGGACAGAATTATACTGGTGTGCAAGTTTAAGGGAGTGATTTAATCCTGACACATCAGCTCAAAGAACTTTGTGCCATTATGTGGTTATGTATCCTTAAACGAAACAGAAAATTCGGAAACATGCTTCATGTATAGTCTGTTTGCAGTGAAAACGTACCGATGAATTTCACTTTAAACAAAAAAGTAAATCAAATTAAGTGAAATTAAGATTGCGAATCCTCATAGTTTTACCTTGCCAAATGAACATTTAAATCTCAGAATTTTATTCAACTCTGGATAAAAGTTGTTTAACAAACGATCATAGATTCAAATCGCTATTATTGGTTTGTATTACAAAAGATTACCTGCCCAAAGTCATTTTATAATGCTTTATCGCAAAGATTAAAATATATGTACATTCAGACCTGGAACTCATCTTTAATACAGTCGCCCAAATCCACTTTTTTACAGTACTTTTAAATCTTTTTCCATACAGAGCAATACCTACACGATATTAATCTTAGAAAATTCCACGTTTCATTATCCAGATTTAGATGCTCTTCACATGATCTTATGATCGAGAAGGGCAGATATTATAATATTCCAACAGAAAACAGATTGTGCAAATTTTGTGCACTAAATGTAATTGAAGATGAATTCCACTTTTTGCTGGTATGTCCTTACTATGCTGATTTAAGGACAAAATATCTACCACAATATTACTATTCACATCCTACCATGTTTAAATTTAATTTGATAATGAACTCTAATAATACAACTTATATTCGTAAACTTGGTATGTATATCCACCATGCTTTTGAACAAAGAAAATAACGTTTGCAGACATTGTGATTGTATGCCATTATTGTTTTTATATTTTGTACTATAGGCCTGTGGCCTCTTCAGTAAAGGAATAAAGAGATTTGAACCTACAAGGGGGTAAGCTCAGTAGATGGAACAGTGAAACAAATACACGTGCCGTACGTGATGAGCGTTAACTTAGACCAGCCTTTCTTGTTCTCGGTGTTTCATCTAATGTGCTTACCCCCCTGTAATACAAACCAATAATAGCGATTTGAAACTATGATCGTTTGTTAAAAAACTGTTATCCTAAGTTGAATAAAATTCTGAGATTTGAATGTTCAATTGGCAAGGTAAAATTATGAGGAATCGCAATCTTAATTTCGCTTTAATCGATTTACTTTTTTGTTGATAGTGAAATTCATTGGTACGTTTTCACTGCAAACAGACTAGAGTAATTTGTTTTAAAAGTCACATTTTGCTGGAAGTCGAAACTTGTTCGTGGAAACATGGCATTAATTCTATGTTGATGAAGAAACTGAAATAACAATTACCCAGCAGGCACATCAACGTTGTTTCAACGTTGAGAATAGGTTGGTCCTCAACGTTGAAATTAGATTGAAAATAGGTTGTATATGAAAGTTTTTTAGACGTAGATATCCGACGTGGAATCAATGTTGAAGTCTGACATATTATTAACGTTGAAAATGGGTTGTTCCGTGGTTGTGTCTGGAGGTATTACGCTTTCCTCTAAATAGACTCGCACTTCATCTTTAAACTACACTAAAGTAGCACCAAACTCATGCATCCTGCTAAAATACCCAAAAAAGCTACCTGCAATAAACAGTGTTCAAACATAAAATTGCAGTAAAAATATTAACCTGATAAAATACTTGGTTAAAATTCCACATTCAATATAATGTTCATTTAAGTTTTATGTCAGTTGGACGTATAATTCCAGTAAGAAGAAAAGAGTATTCCAAATTAAGACAAACTACTTACTGCTGTATTGTTATCTTGAAAAGGTGGAAATTGTCCCGAGAAGACATTTTGTCTGAATTTCAGCTATTAGACAGACCCCTGAATAAACTCAATGCAATTACTTTCACCATGAAAGGGATCCAAGATGAACAGGAACTATACCTGAAGACAGCACATAAAACAAGTCACTTTTTATGAAATCTTTATGAACACAAACGCACACAGAGAAACATGGTTTAAAGCATAATGTAAAACATCACACATGACATAGTCTGTAGGTGATCTCTGTTGTGATAATAACACAATATCATCTGCATATAGCATTAAACTGACATACAGCTGGATACTTCAGAAACGTTCCTAACTCTTTCTTGAAATTTGCTTCGGATGCATTCCCATCTCATTCCCATGAGATAGGACACATTCTGAAATTTTATATTTAAATACATGAATAACTTTATATGGAAGATATATTGTCTTAAATGATTCAAGTATTTGTTTAATCAATCACTTGAAAGGTTCATTTCACTGCTGTAACTTGCCATGTGAACATATGAACAGCATCAATACAAAATGTGACGAAAAACGTAAACAATTTATATTTTCAACAAAAGGAATGGACGTTTTCTTAAACATTTTCAAAGAAAATCCTCAACTGCAAGTTGATTATTCAATTAGACTAAGAATTATGATGAATTAGACGATGCTTTACTGTCATATATTATTTGCTATGGTCATGATGAAAATGCTGCATTTGGAAATTAAATTACCAGAGATGATTGAATACAACCTTGTATTCCTAAAAGAAAACTTGCCGTTTTGCCCATCAACATTCATTCTTGACATCAAATTGTTTGACAGTGTCCTGCAAAACAATTGAAGATTGTTGTTATTCTGTCAGATTTAGTTTTCTTTAGAGATTCTCGGAAACGATTATTTCAAATTAAATAGGAGTTGTACTGATGTAGCAATTGTGCTAACAGGAGTCATAAATTGTAACAAAAGCCATTTTACATTAAATGATAAGAAAACAAAATGGGTGGTGGTTCACAGGTCAAAGAACAAGTCTATTGTGGAAGGTCTTCCAACACCATTTATTCCCAAACACAAGGAAGTATGGATCATGGAGTTCTGAAAACAATAATGAGCTCTCATAAGTATACAATATATTCCCTATTATCTACTCTTTCTCTCTTTGCCATTTGTACACTCATAAAACTCAGATAAATAACTTCTTCATAATTCAGAAATGTTTACACTTAATCTCTTATAGGAACGCTTAGAAAATCTCTCATATAATGAATTATGTGTGCCTATAATATCTACGATGTCATAACTATGCTTCTCTGAATCATGAACAATAAAATAATGAGATTAAACTCTACACTGCCAGAAATAATCTATCATACCCTGAATAATAAGACACTGAATAACATCTCTTACAACTCCAATTTACACTCAAAAAGACTTAAATGTACTCGTAAACAAACATCGCTGGCACACGCAAATTCTTGGAAACAGTGTATCGCTGACTCTCAATATTCCAAGAAATGGAAGTCCTACTCTAATTGGCCAAAGGGGTGACAGGTGGCCAAAACATATTGAAATGTAGGTCATACACTGAAAATAACTCTGATTTAAAACACTACAAATATACACCTTCTCTCTAATATACTCGATTGATGATCTTGACATGGGAACATGTACATAAAATGCTGATATCTAACAATACCTGTACTCTAAATAATGGACTCTTCCAAATCTCAGTATGTTTCACTGCACACACATTTAAATGCAAAATAATGAAAAACCTACACTTTGACAATAATAAAGAAACATCATATTCAAATTCTACAGCTGACCAAATACCTGAAGAGTGGTCTCCCAGCAATAAACATCTATATATCTCTATAAATTTATGACTTCTGTCCTCTCGCGTGCTTTCTCGCATCCAGGGTGCCGTTCCACTAACCGATCTTAGCCCTATGCCAATCGTAAACCCCTAAAATCCCAATCTTAGTGTGACGTTACGATCGGCATACCGTTCCACTAACCAATCTTACCTAAGTCAATCGTAAAGTTAAGATTCAAAGTCTAAGTTGCTCATGACCAACTTAGGATAGGTAAAATCAATCGTAGAGAAACCAAAATGGTGGCTTTCCTATTCTATGTGAAAAATAAGAGCGAGCATTTCACCGTGAGCGTCCCCTAAAGTCCCCCATGAAATGAATTTGTATATTTCTGTGATGTAAACAAACACTGCGCTGAACAAGCCTTACAAATGTCAGGCCAGTCTGACCACTGTCGTCATGGGAACACAACCGAGCGAGTCGGTGTGACACATTTGTACAACAATACTGCAACGTCATGGTTAAGAATAGGGACAGCCGTGAAGTGAACAATGTTCTGAAGCAAAAAGATACAAATATGCTTGATTTCACTGCGCATATTTGGTGGGGAATTCGGAAGGCAGGCCGCGTGTTATTCAAGACCACTGACAGATTCTACATACGTTATAGCCTCGTCACGCCTTGTTTATTCTGATTGACAAGGTTCAGGCACATATTAAAAGCTCTGACACAATTGACAGACTAAAAAACCTGTTCTCAGTACATTACTTATAATCTCGGCTGTAAATATTCTCGTGTAAATTATAGATCTGTACACAGCGCTTTGAGCATGCCCACTGATGTGGAATAGGCGCACTATAAATATCCAATTATTATTATTATATTATGCTTGATACCCAGCGTTCTCACGCACTTGCACCTGAAACCAAGGTGCTCAGTACCCAAATATTTTGCTCTCGGTTTTTTCTCCACGTTTACACTTGGTTGGAAAAATACCCATGAAGGACCGTGTTAGAATATTGAACTTCAATAACCCATGCCTGTCGTAAGAGGCCACTAACGGATCGGGTGGTCAGGCTTGCTGACTTGGTTGATTACATGTCATCGGTTCCCAACTGCGCAGATCGATGCGCATGCTGTTGATCACTGGATTGTTTGGTCCAGACTCGATTATTTATAGCAAGATACATAGCGTTCACTAACATGAACGCTCATGTTAGTGAACGCTATGCATCTTAGCTAGATTATTTTACAGACCGCCGCCATATAGCTGGACTATTGCTGAGTGCGGCGTAAATCTAAACTCACTCACTCACTCAGTTGGTTCGTAAACTACTTTCTATCATTTGCTAGACTATGCAAACGGAGATAACGCGCGCCTCGCATTCCTCTATCTCTCGCACGAAAGAGTCTCGATCTAAGCTTGGATCGGATCGTAAGATCGGGACCGGCTACGATCGGCCTAAGATCGGTTAGTGGAACGGGTGTAACTTTTAGCTAAGGCGATCGTAAAATTGGCGTAACTTGCTAAGATTGATCTTAGATAAGATCGGTTAGTGGAACGGCACCAGCTCTTTACGGCGAAAAACAATATGGCGCCAAGCAAGGGAGTGCTCATTAAACTAAACATCTCAGGGAGAAATCATTGTCAAATTATTCTCTTACATGATCAACCTTTGTGGTGGATATACTGGAAACAAGTGAAATGTTAAAAACTTGTTACCTAATTAACATTGCTCCTTTTATGTGATCCACAAAATTGATGCCACCCAGTCTTCGAAGATGAGATTTCTGCAAATTCCATTAAAATTATATCTTATTTCATAATTAAATGTTCCTTACTAAATTACTTCTTTTGTATGTAACATTTTAACCTTTAAGAGACATGAATCATCACATCCCTTCCAAACAAGTGTAAGAATGAAAGTCTGTGAGTGCAGTTTTGTTAATTGTCCCATCAAAGAATCAATAGTGAAGTTACACATTTTGTAAATAAATAAAAGTTCAAATAAATTATATGCAATTTCATCCTTAACAAAGACTTGCACAAGACATTTTGATATGAATTTCCGTTGCATGATCTGTGAAAGATTTCCTTTCGCCATTCTGCCTGCTAGATTTAAACAACATTCCTACGTTTTCATTATACATGAAGGACATACTTACCAAATAAACACCAGCATGCCGTGAAGATGTTGAAAATAGAACGATATTGCGTTGAACTTCGCCAAAGTAAACTGACACGTTCAGCTGCCTTTGCGCGCGCGATAATTGTGCGCATGTCCAGAGATGGCCAAACCAGGCGATCTGGCATGTGTTTGAAAGCAAATTGTCGGGAATTATACAATTTTGACAGTTTTGTGGGAAAATATCAAATGTAATGCAATTCGGATAACTGATGACATTATACCTAAAATCATTGATGTTTTCATTTTCAATTGCGATTTACGTAATATTTCCGTCCGTTGATCGATGCACAATCAAACAATATATAAGACTATTATATGGTCTCTGGTGTCACTAGCTCGATCTTGATCTTTTATGAAATTAATGTTCCGAAATGATAGTTGCTAAGTTGGATACCTATTACCAATATGAATTATGTATCAAATTTGCCAAGGAAACAATTAGTTGACATTTTGTTGGTTCCTTACGTTGAAACAACGTTGACAACTAAACGAATCTCGACCAACTTTCTTTGGTCGCATGAAAAACGTTGAATCAACGTTTATGAAAGGTTGATCAACCAAACAACCAAAATACAACGTTGATTCAACGTTGTGTGCCCGCTGGGTAACGTCACATATTTTCCTGAAGTGTAATATTATTGGCTCGAAGAAACAAAGACTAACAAAACATAATATAATGTCCTAAAATGTCATCAAGGTTAGAGTCAAATGTATATTCCACATTTTGTGTCGTTAACCAATAAAATGCCACGTACTGACGTGCAATTTATTTTCTGTCGAACATTTGCTTTGATTTGGGGGTTGTTTTCTATTTATTTATATTTATTGCGGTGTTTAGGAGAAAAGTGGGACAGGTGTATCTTAAAATCCAACATTTTCTGTTAGATTCTGTTGCACACCATAAACAATAATATCCGTCGAGATTAAACGAGGCTTCTACTGAAAGTCCCAACAGTTTTCCCATTTGTAATCTGAGCGAAATATCGATCCTCGATTCACAGTTTCAGTTCAACTCGCTTGAAAAACCAGATGTCTAAATATAACTTGCAAACATGCGTATATTCTGTTCATCCCCATTTGTGACCAACTCGTGTTATTCCGGGACAAGCCTCTTCTTGCAGGTTACGGAAAGGGGCGAGTGGTGACGAATGGGTTCATCCCCATTTCCGCCGCTTTCGTGACCAACTCGGGACAAGCCGAATACCCAGGTTACGGAAAGGGGCGAGTGCTGACGAATGGGTTCATCCCCATTTCCGCCGCTTTCGTGACCAACTCGGGACAAGCCGAATACCCAGGTTACGGAAAGGGGCGAGTGCTGACGAATGGCTCGCCCCGGCATGCAACGAATGATGACGAGTGCGCGCTTGAACCAAGCTCCCTTCAGCGCGTGTCGTTCGCATTGGGTATCAGCAAGGAAGCCATATTATCCCTGTAGGGAGCGCTCTCTTGTCAAACTAGTCTAAAAATGGCCGCCATGAAGAATACTCACCCAATAGATACCCGTGCGGAATTAGTCGAGTTAGTGCGGCGTCGAGCAGAAATTGCTGTGAGGAACTTAAGGGTTGTGGTCTAGGGCAATGTTTCTATTTACGTGCACGGTACAGACTTCACTGATCAGTATTTACCGATGGAGATGTGTCGTCAACAAAATCCCTCTGACACTATATTGACAGATTTTGACAGAGAAAACATCACTTCACAACCTGACGAAAAACGGTTATAATTTGGTCGCACAGTGGCTTTCAATAGACTTAAGATCAACCATATGCATTTCAACTACTAGTAATTAACGACTTGAAACAACCTGTTATAATCATGGGACATGAACAATATCATATATTTTTGGACGTTCCTGTCGAAATGATTAAATATATTCTGACATCAGAACAAGTTAACCCGCTTCTTGCCGCATGTATGGACACCGACTCCCTAAGTTTCATTGAGTCATATATATCTCTTATGATTATCAACATCAGAATCTTGTCAGTTTGAACATTGTCATTCATATATGTGGATGGCTGACAAAGAAACTAGAAAGATTAGTAAACTTGGTCAAATGTGTTTCTCTAACTTGTTCAGCCATACTTGAATGCATGAAGCCATTTAGAAAGAAATCAAATGTAACTTGATATATTTGGGATTACACTTTTTCACTAAATGACATATTTTAGGACATTTTAGAGTTCAGATCTGGTGATTTGGTGATAACCCTTGACATATCTGACTGTGGGATCGATCCCTGGATGGGACCCCCAAAAGTAATAGAATCAAAATGTAACTCAGAAAGTGTAATCCTAAATATATACTATATATGTTATATTTGAACTTAAGTTGATTGACAAAGATTGATCATGCACCTGTCACATACAAATGAATAGAGTGTCAGGCATCCCATTTGAAGAAAACAGTAACTTTCCCTACTTAACATGAATAGCCAGTTATTTACAGTTATCTGTGTATGTTTAACCAACATTGTCAAGTGTGTTAATTTTGGCACAACAATTGAAACTTAATAACAGTGCAGGTTGTTATTCTGTTCATGATGCTGATTGACTGATAATATTAAGATCTAAGATATGAAAAGGCAGCTATGATCGCTGGGAATAATGTGGAATAAGTTACAATTTTAGACAAATGTTCATGTAAACATTAAATTCCAATGCTAGGAGTAATTGACAGAGCACACTCATATCATCATGTTAAAAGTATGCATCAGTTTCTCATTTTCCTGTTGTCATAATTGCTCACTTATTGACAATAACTTTCGTAGTGGAGTTGGGAAATGAAATGTTTTTCACGGTAAAAGACTCTTATATTTAATCTAAGTCTAATGTGTACAAAACAATGTGTTGAGTATATTAGTCATTCAAATTTATGCTGAATACTTCAGTAACATAAATCAGACAATTTACTTATCATACTATGTAACTGATTTCCGAAGTTAAATGTTTAGGTTGTAAAGGTACCATTTTTGTGATTTCTTTGTGGTGTTTCATTCATTTTATGTATTTACCCTAAATTGTCTGATTATTGGAAATACCTTTCTAATTATGATTCAACAATTATGATATTTCCTTCTTCATCAACCCAAGCTTGCGTTTTCCTTGTATGAAAAATAACCCACTATATCATTTCCTGTGGTTTCAAATTCATGTTTCCATCTGAAACAGATGGAGATTATTTAAGTTACATTCAAACCATGAACAGCACACATAATGCCACAGGTATAAGCAATGATAAATAAGTTGTGTGTTTTAATACACAACTAAGTGATACTTGTATGGGGTCCAAGCTAGGATTAATTAAAATATGTTTTATATTTACTGCAACTGAAAAGGTTTTCCAAATTTTCAGCTTGAGAGAAACTGAACTCAAATCAGAGGCCCAGATAAGCTGCGTATTTGGGTAAAATACATACAGAAAATTTCCAATAACGCATTGAAAAATAATTGTTGCGTACCAATTACGCATTTAAAATGTTAGATAGGCACAAAGTTTAAAACATATGGGTACGGAATATATCTATAAAAATCACTTGCGTAATGAAAAAGACATCGATTGGTATCAAGTTGTACTGTCAGTACAGGATGAGTGAGGATGAGTTATTTTTTATGAAATCATTTCCATTATATTTAAAATGGTTCTGATTAGGTGTGACAAGGCAGTACATACCTGCTTAGTAAACTTACTCAATGACATATATTTAGGTGAGTAAAATCACTGAAATACCCACATATTTGCAATCAGTAGGTAACGGAAAATGAAATGCCCACTCAACATTCATAATACCCACTCCAAAAAAAATACAGTGGGTACAGTACCCACATGAGCTAAATCTTATCTGGAGCTCTGCTCAAATAGTGTTGATGACCATACTGAGATTTACTTATGTATTTTGAAAATTGGATCAACATATTGTTCTTCCCAGTCTTTAGCACTAATATAGTACATTTTGTATGATCGTCCTAACAGCTTCATTGAACACAACTTGTCATATTACAGTTTATCAGCAGAGAGAAAAGTGTCAAGTGATGCAAGTGTTGACATTTATTCAAACATGCTTATCAATATATTGCAATACAAGAGTTTTACTGATGCATGGCCTAACACAAAGTTTCCAAGAGTCCAGAATTATTGAATCTGAGCCAAAAATACATGGGATGGTTACCATGGATAGTTTATAGTTTCAAAGTCACATGCAACGTAAAACACAACTTTGCAGATTCTGATACCTTCCGGTATGGACGTACCGAAACAAATCATCAAAAATGCAAATTCATGTTATAAAGTTGAAAAATAACGCGATAAAAAAAACCGCCCGAAATCGGAGTTCAAACGATTCACTAATTTTCCCCCGAAAATTTCGGGGGAAAACGGGTTTCAACAGCTGGGCTGGCGCTCATAGCATGCGCAAGAGTGAAATAGGTTCGCGCGAACTTGGAAGCTGGCTGTCTGGTGAATACCGGGTGAAGGCTTTGGTGTGAGCTATTTTCCCAATGTTTTGTTGATATCTCACAGGCCGAAGCTTTTATATGTTATGACAGTAAATTAACTGTTTATATAATTTCATTTGTCTATTTCACCACACGCTCTTCTTACCGAGTCACTTTCTCAGTTCGACACTTAAAAGCAATGTCATTATTTAGCTGACACAATTTCTAACTGTGATATAGATATGTCGTTGTCACAGACAAAACTCAATGTCTTGTTTTATTGACACCTGTGTGTCTGCCTGCCTGTCTGCTAATGACAATATTCAATACACAACCGCGATCACTGACCACATGCAATTTGAACTTAACACCAATCAGGCTATACACCATAAACAAAATGCATTGATTTATGGCCCGAGTTCGGTCTCTGTCACATTATGTAATTACACAGACAGGCAGGTGTGATACTTGAACACATGACATGTTATGATGTCTGTTGATTGCAAAATGTTATACACAAAATGAGTATGTATTTACAAACCCCAACATCTCTATATATACACACACAATGAGCCGTGAAGGCGGCATCTGCAAATGAACTAGCCGTTACACTTGAGTGCACACCCACCCGCTCTGACTGGGTTCGGTATCCCGGCTGCTTCGTTTCGAGGGAGGAAAACCCAAGTACAAAATATTGCGCTTTTGATTTGCGACTATACGCTTATAATTTTGTTTATTTGTTTTTTCATATGCAGCAATGCATATTATATGTCATGAAGAAGTGATAATTGTGTTTTAATTATGTTTGATTTTTTGGTTGCATGTGACCTTTAAGCTATTATCAGTGTATGAAATAAGCCAAAAACCCAGCCAGACATCAGGGCTGGTAACTTCAAAATGTTACCAGCCCAAAATGGATTTAACCAGACCAGACAATCCAAAGAAAATAACTCAATTCTTAGTTAGTCAGTGCTTTGAGCTTGCGATACGATAGTTCAGTGTTCAAACAGTAATTGTCAAGTGTAAATGTAACGCTCAATTTGAAGAATAGATTTCAAGATATGTTGCATTTACTCAGATGTATGGAACGTGTTATCTAAAATTTCTACCAGACCACCATATAGACCGTCCGTCAGAAATCTAGCCCATCTCGGCCGGTCGGACGTGCTTTTTTCATACACTGCTAGTATTTGCTCAACTTTTCACTGTTGGTTGAGGCTATGGTTGATAGTCAAGATTTGAATGTCTGTTATGTCATTGGCTGAATGTTGTGCTGTTGCTGTTGCTGTTGCTGTTGCTGTTGTGGTATGTTGTTCTGTTGCTGTTGTTGTATGTTCTGTTGCTGATTGTTGTATGTTGTACTGATGCTGAATATTGAATGTTTGCAGGATACCCTGGCGAATCTAGAGCGTCAGATCTACGCATTTGAAGGAAGTTACCTGGAGGACACACAGTTGTATGGCAACATCATCCGCGGCTGGGACAGATACCTCTCCAACACCAAGTAGGAATACTGTCTTAATATTTCATGTAATCTTGTTTCTCATAGATACCTCTCCAACTCCATGAGGGAGTATCATTTTTGTGTTTTTGTGTCTTAATGTTTTTTGCTGCGGACTGTTAAAAATGGTAAATCACCAATCGCTTTGAGGCTTTGGCAATATGATACTGTTGTTGTTGCTATTATCATTATTTTTACCCAATGCAATGCAACGCAACGTGGAACTGGGGACTATGTATTCAACAGCATCTGTCCGCCTGTCCTGATTCTTGTTAACGCGATATCTCATGCACTGTTGTACCCAATGTCTTCAAATTTGGTGACAGCCTACATTGGGGAATTACACAGAGAACAGTCGATTTAGGTAGACCTTGACCATATCTTCAAAGTCACATGACACTTTTTAAAATCTTGTTAATGTGATATCCCATGAACTGTTACACCTGATGTCAAGTGTGTTCTTTGATGCTTGACCTCAATGTCCAGAGGTACAGATAAGCTGCGTATCTGCGTAAATTACGCAAATATTTATGTGAAAACTCAATTCCTATTAAGTCTATTGCGTACAGGTACGCTTGAATTTGTTTAAATACTCAATAAAAGTGATCCTACACGCGTACACACAAAAGTGTACAGGTGGATAGATAAATAACTGCAGTATATATGGGGTTCAATTTCAGGACATAAACTTGGCAACTTGCAGTCTTTCTTATCGTTTCTCATATTACAGATCAAATTTAAATAACAAACACTAACATTTAAGCTTTAATATATTTTTAAAATTATTGGAATATGGCAAAATACCCAAATGAGTTTCAGTGAGGTGAGTACAATATGTTTGGTTACTCAAAGGAAAATTAGGATACCCAATAGAGATGAATAAAGCGAGTACATAACCCAATGGTCCAAAAAGTTATCTGTACCTCTGATGTCGCTTTGGGAAATATGCTGCCTTCAGTTTTTTCTCATCTGAACTTAACATAAAGGGTATCAGGGTAGTGTAGGGTAATACTGGGTGCGGTGCCCAGGTAGAACATTTGGACCCATCCCAACCCTAATACACACGGATGCTGATAGTGCATCTGCATCTACACATTCAAATCTACTATATTCCTGAAATATCTTCAGAGCTGGAGAAAACTCTGAGAAGTGAGCATGACTAAAAACTACATAACACAAAAGGTAATCTTCTATGTGACCGAAAGATAAAAAAATATGTTATATTTCATTCTTCACTAGCAGCGGGGGACATTGCCATGTTAGTGGCAAACACTTGTTTCATTTTGAATTTAGGGTCTTTGTGAAGTTTGTTGACTGTTAAGGTATTGGTTTCTTTACAAGTAATATATCATCTACACTATGGCTCCTCAGAAAACATTTGATCTTGGTTTTCTGCTGTGAAATAGTGAAATTGATGATTTTGTTTCAGTCGCAACACTAACAGCAAAGCAGACAAGAGGAATCGCAAGTTTAAGGAGGCAGATCGGTTGTTTTCTAAGTCGTCTGTAACTTCTGCAGCTGTGAGTCCTTGTGTTTAATACAGATAGAATGTTGAAGATTGTTTTGATAGTATCTACAGTGGAATTAACCATTGCGATCATGTGACAGATGAACTCCATGTAAGATTGACCTTGGGCAGGACATGTGTGACAGGCAGCATTTGGGTTTACAGCTGCTTTTAAGAATATTCCACTTATATCATGTCAGCTTATGGGGGTGAGGTGAAATTGGGTTTAACGTCGTGCTTGAGAATATTTCACTCATATGACGATGTGCATGCGTGTGTATGTGTATGTGCTGCTGCTTGTACTAGCCCAGACTTAAGCTGGTTTTATAGTGCTAGCCCACTGAGATACCATGCCGCAGTGAAGCATGAATACCCCACTCAGACAACATTATACTGACTCCGAGCCGACCAGTCCTTGTTGGACCCATTAATGCCGAAGCGCCAGACAGGGACCAACAAGTACCTTATTTTAACGTCTTTTGGTATGACGCGGTCGGGGATCGAACCTGCGACCTTCCGCTCTCCGGGCGGACGCTCTAACCACTACACCACAGAGACGGTCGTCATGTCAGCTTATTGTTGAAGGAAAGCCCAAAGTGATACAGGTCTTGACATTCACCACTTTAGTGAAGCCTGTGAGTATGGGTATGGTGCTGACAATTCTATAACAAAATCAGGGCAAAGGGGAATTCGGACCCAGTGTCATACTGGCAAACAAGGATAAGTTGGACCGGCGCAGAAAATGCGTTTTCGAGAAGTAGGCGGTGCACAGCAATGAGCAAACCCATTTGGTTTGTGAAAGGTTGAGCAGAAGGAGGCTAGTGCACATGCATTGCATGACGATGAACTTGATTCCGCGAGCGTAGCTGCACATGCCTTGCTCATAAGACTCTCACGTCGGTGTAGCAAGTCGCACTACACTTGATCGCGGACAACCAGGGGCCCCTTCGCTGACAATGGCAAGTGCCAGTGGGCAGCACTCATACATGCTAATATGGGTCAATTGTCAGGTCGGTGCACAACTTATCCTTGTTTGCCAGTAGTTACTGTTGTGTCCAAGGGACACAACTCTGCATGTCGACTTGCAGCAGCTCGGATGACCAGGTGCCCCTGTAACTCAGGAAGCTACTGAGTTGATCATGTTGATGTGTATGTGCAGTGGAATCGTTGTATACAGGGCTACAGATAACACTTTTAGCTGTTGAGTGGAAAATACTTGTAATTCTGCTGCATCTAGGTCTAAGGTAAATATATTCTAACCTGACAAGCTTTCATTTTACAGGCTGTGAGTGGTGTGGCTGACCAGCAGGAGAAACGTAAGCAAAGAGTCTGCTGTTGTCATAAAATAGTTTAATTAATACTGAACACACTGATAAAAGTTATAATTGATATATTAGGTATAATTGGTGTTGTAATTTATATCAAACATGTTCTGTCAATGGTTGCATGAGTCATAATTAACTTGTTAGCATTATGATGAAGTTTGATGGTTTTGGGTTGTTGTTTTTTTAACTCTTGGTTAACTTGGTACTAAGTTTAAATATGAGCTAGTGCCTATCTAAACTACCTCAGGTGTGTAATCTTGTTTAAATAACTTATCAGGTGAACTAAGTCGTGTATTGAATATCTTTCCAACGGGACTAGTGCCATTTAATGAAACTGATGTGACATTTCAGGAGAACCGCCCAGCCCTGACTCCCAGAACAATCAGAATAGCGCCAACACACCTAACTCCACTTTGGCCTCTGCGTCGGCCAATGGCAACAGCCAGTCCAGTAATGCCAGCAGTAATGGCAACCACATCCCTCCCCAGACCAACCACTCCGGCAAGGTGCTGAAGGCCAACGCTGTCAGACACAAGAAAAGCAAGAACAAGGCCAGGCACAGGTGAGTTGAAACAGGTGTATCTGTGATGCATGTTGTAACACAGATGTAGCATATTTCAGTACTGCATGATGTAACTCAGGTCTAGCGGGCATCAGTACTGCGTGATGTAACTCAGGTCTAGCGGGCATCAGTACTGCATGATGTAACTCAGGTGTAGCGGGCATCAGTACTGTATGATGTAACACAGATGTAGCATATTTCAGTATTGTATGATGTAACTCAGGTGTAGCGGGCATCAGTACTGTATGATGTAACACAGGTGTAGCATATTTCAGTATTGTATGATGTAACTAGGGTGTAGCGGGCATCAGTACTGTATGATGTAACACAGATGTAGCATATTTCAGTATTGTATGATGTAACTCAGGTGTAGCGGGCATCAGTACTGTATGATGTAACACAGATGTAGCATATTTCAGTATTGTATGATGTAACTCAGGTGTAGCGGGCATCAGTACTGTATGATGTAACACGGATGTAGCATATTTCAGTATTGTATGATGTAACTCAGGTGTAGCGGGCATCAGTATTGTATGATGTAACACGTGTAGCATATTTCAGTATTGTATGATGTAACTCAGGTGTAGCGGGCATCAGTACTGTATGATCTAACACAGATGTAGCATATTTCAGTATTGTATGATGTAACTCAGGTGTAGCGGGCATCAGTACTGTATGAGTATGATGTAACACAGATGTAGCATATTTCAGTACTGTATGATGTAACACAGGTGTAGCATATTTCAGTATTGTATGATGTAACTCAGGTGTAGCGGGCATCAGTACTGTATGATGTAACACAGATGTAGCATATTTCAGTATTGTATGATGTAACTCAGGTGTAGCGGGCATCAGTACTCAGGTGTAGCGGGCATCAGTTAGGAGATAAACATCTTGTGTTGGCCAATTTCCGGGTGTTATTGAGTATTTGAAGCATGGGAATTTATTTGGAACCGACGGCGTCAGCCGGAGGTTTCAAATGAAATATTCCCGTGCTTCAAATACTCGATAACACCCGGAAATTGGCCAACACATGATGTTTATCGACATTGTAAACACAAAGTAAACCTAAAGGTCCACACACGTTTTTGTGTCTGCACTCATTGACATCGAGTACGGTACAGCAGTAAAATGTCATCAGCCCGCCGTTTCGGTTGTTTCCCATGGTAGCATCTGGAACTGCTCATTTGTGACGTCATTCAGACTTTACGACACAATATGATTTTAATGACATCATCACAGCTGACGACGTAACAATACAATGGTGTGAGCGATGTTTGCATGTATTAATACGCAGCGAATTTCCGGGAATTGAATACCATTTGATCACATTTTTCAACCAATCAGATTAAAGAACACAGTGACTTTTGGTTTACAATACTGTATGATGTAACACAGATGTAGCATATTTCAGTACTGTATGATGTAACACAGGTGTAGCATATTTCAGTATTGTATGATATAACTCAGGTGTAGCGGGCATCAGTACTGTATGATGTAACACAGGTGTAGCATATTTCAGTATTGTATGATGTAACTAGGGTGTAGCGGCATCAGTATTGTATGGTGTAACACAGATGTAGTATGCATCAATACTTTATAATGTTACACAGATGTATCATGCATTAGTCCTGTATGAGGTAACACAGGTGTAACATGTATCAGTACTGTATGATGTAGCACAGTTGTATCATGCATTAGTCCTGTATGAGGTAACACAGGTGTAACATGGATCAGTGCTGTGATGTAACACAGGTGTAGCATGCATGAGAACTGTAGCATAGCCTGCATCAGAACTGTATCAGGTAACACAGGTGTAACATGCATCAGAATTGTATCAGGTAACACAGGTGTAGCATGCATCAGAACTGTATCAGGTAACACAGGTGTACCATGCATCAGAACTGTATCAGGTAACACAGGTGTAACATGCATCAGAATTGTATCAGGTAACACAGGTGTAGCCTGCATCAGAACTGTATCAGGTAACACAGGTGTAACATGCATCAGAAGTAGCATGCATCAGAACTGTATCAGGTAACACAGGTGTAGCCTGCATCAGAACTGTATCAGGTAACACAGGTGTAACATGCATCTGAATTGCCCATCAGGTAACACAGGTGTAGCCTGCAGGTAACACAGGTGTAGCCTGCATCAGAACTGTATCAGGTAACACAGGTGTAACATGCATCAGAATTGTATCAGGTAACACAGGTGTAGCATGCATCATAACTGTATCAGGTAACACAGGTGTAGCATGCATCAGAACTGTATCAGGTAACACAGGTGTAGCCTGCATCAGAACTGTATCAGGTAACACAGGTGTAACATGCATCAGAATTGTATCAGGTAACACAGGTGTAGCCTGCATCAGAACTGTATCACTATCAGGTAACACAGGTGTAACATGTATCAGGACTGCATCAGGTAACACAGGTGTAGCATGCATCAGAACTGTATCAGGTAACACAGGTGTAGTATGTATCAGAACTGTATCAGGTAACACAGGTGTATCATGCATCAGAACTGCATCAGGTAACACAGGTGTAGCATGCATCAGAACTGTATCAGGTAACACAGGTGCAGCATGCATCAGAACTGCATCAGGTAACACAGGTGTAGCATGCATCAGAACTGTATCAGGTAACACAGGTGTAGCATGCATCAGAACTGTATCAGGTAACACAGGTGTAGCATGCACCAGAACTGTATCAGGTAACACAGGTGTAGCATGCACCAGAACTGTATCAGGTAACACAGGTGCAGCATGCATCAGAACTGTATCAGGTAACACAGGTGTAGCATGCACCAGAACTGTATCAGGTAACACAGGTGTAGCCTGCACCAGAACTGTATCAGGTAACACAGGTGTAGCATGCATCAGAACTGCATCAGGTAACACAGGTGTAGCATGTATCAGAACTGTATCAGGTAACACAGGTGCAGCATGCATCAGAACTGTATCAGGTAACAGGTGCAGCATGCATCAGAACTGTATCAGGTAACACAGGTGTAGTATGTATCAGTGCTGTGTGTAACAGGGATAGCACACACAAGTGCTGTATACAGTAACTACTCACACAAGAGTCCAAGTGTTTCAGAAACAGTCCTGAAACAGCTCTGAAAGCACTGCACTTCCAAATGAAAGTTAGCTTTAACAATGATAACATGATTACACTAAGGTCATACATTGTAATCATCTGCAACTACGTTGAGAATATTGTGACCCAGATCAAGACCTAATCTGACCATGAATCCTCATTGTATAATTTTAGGCAGGTAGATAACATGAAGTAGTCAGTCAGCCTGTAGTCAGACAGATTACGCAGAGTTACCTCCCTTTCCTTGTAGGGAATCTCTAGTCAACGAAGGTTGACTAGTTGTTCTTGTCTGGTGCTACGTCCGCCGACATGGCCGAAAAGGCTGATGAAGAAAATTGCAAGTTTAATGATATACTTGAAGCTTTGAAGGAGGTGAAAGTGCAGAATAGTGAAACAAGACATAGGTTAGATCGTTTAGACCATGATATTTGTTCTCTTAGATGCTTGTCTAATATCTTTGAGGGCGTTGATAGTCAGTCGGACCGCATGGTTCAGTGAACTTTGACCCTACCGCGTGATGCGTAGATAGACATAGCAACAGTGCTAGCCAAACTGATGATATATCAAGTAATAATTTCAATCCCAAGGGGTTTCAGCACGATAGTGCCCAGGGTGCCGCTTTTATAATGGCGCAGCTTTGGATGTTCAGGGAGAGTATCAAACGATAATGCGACACTGTAACCAATGTAAAACTCCCTGCAGACTTGAAAGTGCCTGATTCTAAGCAGGGTATTAAACGTGAGGATCAACAACATGCGGCAGTTGTAGCAAGGTGTGCTAAAGCTATAGTGAAACAACATTGAAACTTTTTGTTTCAAGTGGCTGATGCAAGAAACATTACACAGGACGATTGATTAAACTATATCAAGTTCAACTCGACAGATACGCTATCTGCAGGAGGAACAGTCATCTCTGATAGTTCAAGGCCAGTTTGACTGCAATACTGCAAGGATATACAGGACACTGCAGAGAAATACATGTTCATTTAATGAAGAATCCTTGAATACCCTAAATGCGCTTTACACCACCATTGCGCTGCATTCAGGCCACCACGGAACAGCTGGTTCAACCGAGGGCGTATGTCCGAGGTTACCACGGTTCAGGGGTAGATTCTCCTACGGTCACCGGACGGACCACTTTTCACAATAACAATCCTCGAAAGTGGATCAGGAACAGTAATGGCTCTACTTAGGTGTTACCAGAAATGGCAAAGTATTGATGTCCAGAGTTTATATTATCCTGATTCAGAATGGTGTTAACTTACCTTTCCATTGCTCTCCTTCTGTAAGTGTTCAAGACAATCATCGCTGACAAGTTCTCAGATTAACTTTGTTAATGAAGAGATTTCAAGACTGACAATTTCTGGAGCTATACAAAGAGTGTCTGATAAACCATATTGTGTGCATCCTCTAGGTGTTGTTCCTAAACGCAATCACAAGTCGCGCTTTAATTGTCGATCTGCGATATGTGAACTCTTTTTGTTCAGTACCAAAATTTAGATATGAAGATGTCTCTATGTTGTCACATTATTATTGAGCCAAATGACTATTTGGTTACACTGGATCTAAAGGATGGATTTCACCATGTACCAATTCACAGTGATGATAGAAAATACTTAGGGTTTTATTGGCATGGATGGTATTATCAGTGGAATGTGCTCCTTTGGGTTATCAGTAAGCCCTTACTTCTTTGTAAGACTCTCAGACCAGTTGCTCGACATCTTCGCGGATTAGGAATAAGACCCTGGTGTACATGGACGATATTATCATTGCAGCTAAGAAGGAGCTTATTTCAGACCATGCTAACAAGGTAATTTGTGTTAGAGTCTCGATGGGTAATAAATTATGACAAATCTTCTCTCACTCCCTAGTACTAAAAGGAATTTCTTGATTCTTGGTGGATTCTGGTCGGACCTAAAGGTGTGCCTGTTCTAAAGGTCCCGAATCACAAGGTGAGAAAGTTGAAGAAGGACATAATGGAGAGCCGATACCTGTCCCTTTACATTAGAGCTAGACATTTAGCCCTTGCAGGCCAGTGTATCTCTGTCTGTAGAGCAATATTTCCAGGAAAACTTAAGCTTAGGTCAGTGTATAGGCTTCTTGCGAGCAAACACACATGGGGTATCAACATTAGTTTGACTGATGATAGCCTTTCAGATCTGAAATGGTGGATAAGCCTTCGATTCTTGGAACGGTACCACTATGCTTGTGAGGACCTTCGACGGACAGCTCGAAACGGATGCCTCGAACATCGGCTGGGGAGCAGTTTTCAAAGGCCTTTCAGCCAGGGTGTATGGACAGTGGACACTTCCATTTCAGTCAATAAACTTTCGAAAATGCTTGCTGTGTTAATGGCTCTAAAGTCATTTTCGATTCACCTGACAGGCGAAAAAATTCAATTGCTATCGGACAATGTGACAACAGTGGCTTACCTCAATCACATGGGAGGTCCCATCAAGGAGTTAACAGAGCTGGCAACAAGAATATGGAGCTCTGCTTAGACAGAGACATTATGCTAGTGGCTCAGCCATCTACCCGTGGAGAATGTAGAGGCGGACATGCTATCCCGCGATTCGACCGGTACAGTGGAGGTTACACCCACGCAGTCTTCAATATGCTGGATTACATGTGGGACCACACACGGTAGACAGATTTGGCGTCGTATCAAACCACACAGCTGCAAGTATACAACAGTCGAACATGCGATCCGCATGACACTCAAGGAGTCGACGGGCTGGCTCAGAACGATTGGCATATACACAACAATTTTGTCAACGCCCGCTCAGATTGATACCAGACATTCTGCAAAAGTTGTGTCCACAAAGTCCTTTGCCACAGTGATAGCACCATGGTGGCCAGCCCAGACGTGGTTTCGCCTTCTTCAAACTATCAGTCTGCTCACCTCTAAAGCTTCCTCGCCAACGACGTTGTTGCCTACCACTATTAGCAAAACCGAACCACTGGCAAATCCAAAATGGAGACTGTTCGCTTGAAGGATCTATGGAGGAACGGTTAATTGCTCTCTGAGTGGATCGACTTCGAGCTGCTGATCAGATATCACATGCTCTGGCCAAGTACTCTACATTTGTACAATTCCTTTGTTAACAAGTTTAGAGATTTTGTGTTGAAGAGAAGTGTGTCTTTCCACCTACTAGTACATTTCTGTGTTAGCAACCTTTCTGTGTAAGGTTGCGGATTCATCGCCTAAACCTAGATCTCAGCTGAAAAGTGCATGCGCGCGCTATATCTTGTCTGTATGAAACTATGAATCTTCAGAACATTGTGCACACTCCTGATGTATCTAGATTAGTACAGGCTCTGGTGAAGTCTGGTACAGAGGTTCCTATGCAGCGCCTCCACGGTGATGCCAGTATCTGCATTGAATGATTTGTTTCAGAGATGGCCAGATAACAAAATATTGTCAATAAAACAGCTCCTCCGCCAAAGGCAGTGACTCTATTAGCTCTGGTGGCTATGTTGCTTCCATCAGATATCACTAAAATCGGTACATTATGATGCCCAGACCCGCTTGACTAAGAGCAACGAGTTTACCACAAATCAATTGTCTTTTCATGCAGATGGTTCTCTGACTATAAACTTCTTTGGCATAAAAAATGGCACTTCACGTACTGGTTTTGAGGTTTTGGTTCAGCCTGCAGATTGCAGCAAGTTGGACCCTGTAAAGACCTTGAAGGATTACATAGAGCGGACAGACTCTCTCCGAACGGACACTAGTAGTGTTTTCTTGTCTCTGTATGCACCCCACAGAGGCGTGCAAGCAATTCTAGAACAATCCATAAAAGATGCCGGACTCTCTTCCAAGGGGTTTTCTGCAAAATCGTTCCGTCCAACTGGAGCAACACTGGCGATTCAGAATTGTCAGGATCCTAAAATTGTCATGAAGGTCGGGAGATGGAAAACAGAGTCTGTTTTCTATGGACATTATGTACACAGCAGAACACCAAAAGACTTTTCAGAGTCGGTACTCAGTGGTTGATATCAGTGTTTCTACCATAATTACAGAATTTCAGCATTTTCTTGTTACCATGAGTAAGCCTAATATTTTCTTTAAGATTTTAAAGATACTGGTGTACTATTGTGTGTTTTTGGGGTTTTTTTTGAGAGTTTAACAAATGTTTGACATGTTAATATGGCAGATTGCTTTATCATTTCTCTTACTCACTATATAGGCATTTAGTTAAAACAATAAAGACATTGTTGTTTTAATTTTCAATTGTAATCTGTCTATGACGTAAGTACAGGTTACACAACACCAAATGTTTTCCCATAGACTTCTATAGTAGCCTTATATTTTTTTTAAAATAATCCAGGCTATCAACAGCCATTCCATGTGCACATGGGTACACTCTGGCCTTTAAACTACCATAAAAACACACTATCTGGCCAACTTGTCCGGCTCGTTTTGCGAGCACAGGAAGCGGAACACATCAACCCCAGATCCGCACCAAATGTCACCTACTGGAAAATATCTGTACACACAATAAGCATAAGTCATGGTGATGGAAATCACAGCACTGAATACTTAAAATTGTGGTCAGTTTTAATTACTGGTTGGATATGCTTTTAAAAAACATAAACATCTTACACTATTTCATCCAATCACAGCTGTCACACGCCTTTATCTCTTCATTTGTTTACATACGCATCTCGCTCAGTGAGCAAGCGCATTCTCATTTAGTGTAGTATAACCTGTAGGAAAATTTAGAAACATTTGCCCTAGGCAAATCTGTGACTTATGTACTGTGTATACATGCAACTTCTCAGAAAAAATATAAAACTGCATGAAGCTTCAATACTTTTTCCTGTCCAACATATCTATATGGCACAAGAATATATGGATTTGCTGCACTGACAGAGCTGTAAGAGTTATATCATGTCTATTTCACCAAAGCTATACAAAATGCACTTCTGCATTAATAGAGAAAGTTTTTAAATCATACATATACCATGGGAGTTTACTCTTATTTCACAAAAAAGGGGGGCCATGGGTTAATTCCATGCATGACTGGGACTGCCTTTGATCATATCAATCCAAACTATATTTTGAACCACAAAAATCATTGAATTCAGGCCAGAAATTGGACAGGTTTAACATTAAGCAGCTTTAACATCCTGACATATGTAAGGCTGGATGATGAACTTTGCCAGAATGTAATAAGTGAGGGTTGGATTATGCCTAGCAGTCTGAAACACTGACCACAGTACCCTGTCGCCTGTTAGTCGATCAAGGCAAATGACCCTTTCAACAGATGAAATCACTTTTAGACCACAGCATGATAAGAACTTACATTTGAATCTATTGATTCATCAAGCTAAGACTTTGAAATACTTCCAGAAATTCAAAACTATTGACTGTGTATTGTTTTGAGGCTGTTACACTTGCCAATTTCATGTATAAGCCAGTTTAGAGGGAACAAAGTGAAAAATCCACATAACTTTGGAAATTTATTGGTTACCCTGCCCTAAACTGAATATGTTTAATTACAATTAACAGTATTTGACAATATCAGCTAAAAACAGAGCTTCTCTGCAGTAATTTATGGGTTACTGGGTTAGAGAAAGACACAATGTATTTGGGTAAACAGGGGAGATAATTTTAAGATATCGAACACTCTCATGTCAATAAAATGTGAATTCAGACCCATAATATTACATTCCACAAGGGTCAGTTGTTATTATTTACATCTAAGCAGCTTCTGGGATTGATGTACAGCCCTTATTTCATGTCTGGGAAGCTGAAATACTACACACTGAGGCATTAAGGGGACACTGTCAGAAATTTCTGATGTATGAGGATGACCGAGTGATGGAATTTGGTAGTGAGACATTTTGGTGCCTTAACTGGACTGGGACACTTAAATGTACTATAGGTACCTACATGTCCAAGTACTGCAACTTCTACAAGGCGGTGAAGCATATCGAAGCAAAGGGAGTATGCTTGATTAGACACTGCCAACAACAGACTTCTCGGCCGCATGTCGAAATACCACATTGGATGTGTAGGCTTCTTTCTGCTGTATTTGTGAAGATACACCTCCCCATTCACCAACAGGCATTCTACAAGCTGAAAATAGTGTTGAGATTACATTAAATGTCAAATCATAAAATCTATAACAGCAATGAGACAGTTGTTAATAAAACAGAAATTCATTTTGAAAGTCCTATGAGTGAAAAAAGGGGTATATTTTTAAAAAAGGAAAAGAAAATTAGGTCGTTGCATATTCAAATGGGGACAGGCAGAAAGAATTGATCATATGCTACACTGTTTGCATTTAAAACAAGGGTTTGTGACATGTTCTGCTGTCAGCAGTGAACAAATTTCATGATATTCTTATCATTTGACTTCAAATTGACCCTCAGGAGATGATCTTAGACACTCACATTGTTGTGGCAGTGGTGATTTTAACCTAATTTGTTGTCAAATTCATCAGTTCCAACAAATTTAGAAGCCAGGGAACCACTACTTGATGGTAAGACTCACCGTGAGGGTCTTTTCCCACTGTTCGACCACAAAACGAAGCAACGTTCATATTCTGGACACTAAAACAATCTATTCCACTCAAAACAGCCCTATCTTTACTCCCAGTACCTTTAAATTTGCCTCTACATTAATGCTAACATGTTTCCATGGTGAAATAAACACAGGAAATCATGTAAAGTATGAATTACTGAAAAGTGCTCGAACCCTACAGGTTACACAACACCAAATGTTTTCCCATAGACTTCTATAGTAGCCTTATATTTTTTTTAAAATAATCCAGGCTATCAACAGCCATTCCATGTGCACATGGGTACACTCTGGCCTTTAAACTACCATAAAAACACACTATCTGGCCAACTTGTCCGGCTCGTTTTGCGAGCACAGGAAGCGGAACACATCAACCCCAGATCCGCACCAAATGTCACCTACTGGAAAATATCTGTACACACAATAAGCATAAGTCATGGTGATGGAAATCACAGCACTGAATACTTAAAATTGTGGTCAGTTTTAATTACTGGTTGGATATGCTTTTAAAAAACATAAACATCTTACACTATTTCATCCAATCACAGCTGTCACACGTCTTTATCTCTTCATTTGTTTACATACGCATCTCGCTCAGTGAGCAAGCGATTCTCATTTAGTGTAGTATAACCTGTACCAAAACTGCAGTCAGACAGATTACGCAGAGTTACCTCCCTTTCCTTGTAGGGAATCTCTAGTCAACGAAGGTTGACTAGTTGTTCTTGCCTGGTGCTAAATTTTAATGAGTTGAATTACATCTGGTTATCTCAGTTATTACTGTATGCAAATGGGCCTAATTATGTATGTTTATGTATGGCGGTACGTAGCATTGGATTGTGAACATATAGGCATTTAGTTAAAACAATAAAGACGAGATTGTAATTGTTGAATGGCTGTGAAATATTCTACTATACTGATGTTGATGTTCCAGGCTGGAGGTGAAGCTACGGAAAGGGAAGGAGGTAGGTAATATATGTCATTAAATGTGTTTAAATGCCAACAGACTGATCTATTTCATTTACCCATTGTCCTAAGATGCAATGTGAAAATACCTTGATTGACCGGATATATTATATCTCCACAATCCTGTCCTGAGAAATTACTACTGTTCTTTTATTTTTGTGTGAATTGCTTATTCAGACTTATATCTTTAAGAATAAAGTATTCAGGTAATGTTATGTAAAATGATTTTCTTAAGAGAAGCTTCTTCAAAGTTGTCAGACTGAAAGTCTTGTTTTGATTTTTTCTGCCAGGGAGGTGACTAACACTGAGGGGTCATTGAGAGGCGTGAATTGACTTTGATAAGTGGACATCTTGGCTTACTGACTGACTGGAACTTGACCACGTCCAACAGTGACCAGTGGGTGTCACCCTGCTCAGTTTCAGTTTTATGGAGCATGCAAGGACTTTGACTCTTGATTTTATCGTTGTGTATATACAAGTAGACCAACAAGCCAAACAACGTCTCCAATCACTGAAGATATGCTTGACGTCATGGAAGACAGTCTTCAGATCTCAGAATGAGATGCTGTGTAAATGGTTATCTGTGACCAGGGAGTCTAGTCCACGTACAGGTTGTGTCCTGCCCTGCTGTTCAGTCACCAGTAGATCTCTAGCTGCATCATGAAATGTGAAGAGATATTTCCCTGCACTATGAATTGCAATACTTGGCAATGAAAACAGCAGTTCCAGTTTATCTTGGTTCAGTGGTGGGGTTATGAAAGTATCAGATATTTCTTTTTTTCTTGAAAAGATATATTGAAAAACAGGCATGTATGTCAAAAGAGATCTTTGACATAACAAAAATAAGAAAATTCTCATCCCCAAATGTTACAAATACCGGATTTGATGGAAACAATGACACATTGATTGTAATTAGGATATTTTCATTTTGGTAACATCATTGAGACACATCAGCAGTACGTTGTCCACTTGTGTGGTTCCTGTTAATGTTTTCATGTTCATTGTATAATAAACAAATCAGAATGTTACTGTTTGTTTTGTCTTTGTATGGGCTAAGTGTATCGCCTGTCAGGACATGATGATGTACCAACAAACTCCTGGTGTCACAACAGTCATATAATGTTTTCAGGGTATCTATATGGGACTGTCACTAGTCTCAAGCAACAAACTCCTGGTGTCACAACAGTCATATAATGTTTTCAGGGTATCTGTATGGGACTGTCACTAGTCTCAAGCAACAAACTCCTGGTGTCACAACAGTCATACAATGTTTTCAGGGTATCTGTATGGGACTGTCACTAGACTCAACCAATAAACTCCTGGTGTCCCAACAGTCATACAATGTTTTCAGGGTATCTGTATGGGACTGTCACTAGACTCAACCAACAAACTCCTGGTGTCACAACAGTCATACAATGTTTTCAGGGTATCTGTATGGGACTGTCACTAGTCTCAAGCAACAAACTCCTGGTGTCACAACAGTCATATAATGTTTTCAGGGTATCTGTATGGGACTGTCACTAGTCTCAAGCAACAAACTCCTGGTGTCACAACAGTCATATAATGTTTTCAGGGTATCTGTATGCGACTGTCACTAGTCTCAACCAACAAACTCCTGGTGTCCCAACAGTCATACAGTGTTTTCAGGGTATCTGTATGGGACTGTCACTAGACTCAAGCAACAAACTGAATAACAGCTTCACTTCAGTCAGGGGTGGAAATAACCCATTGCCCGACGCCCGAGTCCAGTGTTTTTTTGTCGGGCAAGAAAATTTGTATATCACACTGTACTGGTGTCCAGTTGACTTTCCAATATTAATTATGTTTTTTTTTTTTAAATCAACAAGAAAACGGCCGGTATAGTGGAAAAATTATCAGGGCAAGTGATTTTACATGTGCCACTGTACCGGAGTACACTAGCAATTTTAAAGTTATTTCCACCCCTGCTTCAATTATCTTTGAGAAGTGAAGTAATTAGGTTCTGAATACGACTCATGAAGCAGTGAGTATTTCCTTCTTAGCAGGGCAACATGGTGAGCCACTTTTCAGGTCAGTTATTATAAATATATAACATGTCCTTACGTGCTTTCAACTTCAACATGTATACATACACATTTGAAAAAAGAGAAGATTTTAATTGAAATTAGTTGTTGCACATAATTATAGTTAAAAATTAATAACAAAGACCTGAGAACACCTTTCAAGGAAGATAAACAATTTACAATTCTTTTCGAACAGACTTTTCATAACTAAATGTATAGCGATGTCTTTGTCGGAATCGTTACAAGTGAGGGTATGGGGGCAGATGAAAGCCAGCACTGGCATCACATGGGTATGTGCGATCTCTGGGACTGACTGCTGGGACTTTGAGTGCCATGTTGCATGCTGGGATCAACAGGCCATCCCATTTTGCGGGCAAACTCAGGCTCACAAGGTATCCACACCAGATCTGGCTTACTGGTATCTGAAATAATGATTAGTGGACGGATATTGTAAGTGAGCATGAAGACATCCAAATCCATCATATTGCAATTGATACAGTAAGTGAAATTAATGAATATATGACAGGCGCTCATATGAGGTTCATTTTCAAGGTCACTGCTTGTGATATTATTTTATAAATTTGATTATGATATTACTGAATTTGGAGATTTGGTTTCAGACTTTGGGAGGGTTCATCATTAAAACCTATAAATGTCATTTCAGATTGCATTCCTCTTATGACCCATTACATATTATGAACACAAATGACATTTTAGAAAGTGGTCAGATGTAACACCTGTTATATTTGGATTACACTTTCTTAGTAAAGTACAGATTCTAGTACTTTAGTTCCGCCCGGAGAGCGGAAGGTCGCGGGTTCGATCCCCAACCGCGTCATACCAAAAGACGTTAAAATATGGTACTTGTTGGTCCCTGCCTTGCGCTCGGCATTAATGGGTACAAGGACTGGTCGGCTCGGAGTCAGTATAATGTGTCTGAGTGGGGTATTCATGCTTCACTGCGGCATGGTATCTCAGTGAGCTGGCACTATAAAACCAGCTTAAGTCTGGGCTAGTACAAGCAGCCGCACATACACATACACATGGATTCACGTCGTCATATGAGTGAAATATTCTCAAGCACGACGTTAAACCCAATTTCACCTCACCTCACCTCTAGTACTTTAGTGTGGTTGAGTCCCATCTGGGAATCGAACCCACACTATCATAGTCAGACACCTAATTGTCAGCACATAAAGTCAGCCGTCTAACTCACTCTGGAAGCCGCGGTAGCTTAGTACTTCTTTTGCTTCATAATCAGATTTGCATTTAAGGAGGCAGTCTCAAAGCAATGCCGGACTATACTAATTACTATATCTGAGCAAAATTTCAAAAAGACTCACTGTGACAGTTTAATCGAACACACATACACCACAAACTCATATCTGTCCACTCACCAGGCTTGGAGGAGGTTCCCGGGGCAGCAGCTGAAGTGTGGCTGGTGGAAGCTGGTCTCTCGCTGTACATAGCAGGCCCCATGTAGGACATTGTTCGACCAGGTTCTTCTGTGGGGCTTCGAGAAGCTGCCTCCAGTCTGTAACCATCTGACCAATGACTGTGGTAGCCCGTAGCGGCCTGTGATGGCCAGTTGTAGATGCAGTGAGCAGGCACATCCCCTGTTCTTCTCTGGGACGGTGTGGTCAGCTCACAGTACACCTTACCAGTGCCTTCAGATGTTGGTCTGATGTTGCTGCAGACTGTCATGTCTAGAGGCTGTCCCAGATCCCCTGGGGACACCACAGGGGTGTAGGGGCCGGTGTATTGATAGGGCAGAGGAGCCCCCTGGTTGTAGTGACCAGTGAGGTAGGCTGGCTTGGTTGGCTGTGAGTGGGCAGGGGTGATGTTGGGGGCTTGTGGATAGTAATAGTTCTGGGGGAGTCCTGTCGCCGGGAGATGCGAGGGGAGGGAAGGGTGTGTGCCCCACGGAGACCGGGAAGAGGTGTAGGTTGCTGCTGCAGGTGAAGGTGTTGCAGCAGATGCTGAGATTTTGATGTTTCTTGCTGCCTCCTCTTCCTCCTTCTGTTCCCGTGCAGCATCTGCTGCAGCCGTCCGCAGTCTGTCCATTAACAGATACTGATCATAACGACGTTTCTTCTTGATCTTTGGCTTTGGCTCATATCTGTAGTCTGAAACATAACAATCGCACTCTTTGCATATTCCCGATAGTCGAGTCAAATGTTTATCAGAGTGCGTAAATGGTCATAGGAAGTGTGTAACCGTGTATATATATTTACTCCAAAACTTCACAATTCTGCAATTTTAGTTCCAGCTATATAGCACTACTCACTTGAAAAAATGAATCTACTTCATCGATTCAAATCCTATAGTCATCCTATGGTATTTCATGTGAAACGGTATCGAATATCTCTTTCTGTACCTGACCTGGGTATTTCCTCCTGTGCTCGTTGACAGCCTCTCTTGACAGTTCCTGGTAGTGATCCTTCTCCACCTCCCCCAGAGCTGCCCACAGCTTTCCCAGTCTGAAGCACACATCAAGCAGAGGTCAATATAACAAGACTTATTTGGAGGTCTTTCTCCATGGTAAATGTATTTTTCAGAAGCTAAAACCATTCATTCTGATTAGTAATCGCAAACTGTACCAGTTTGTGGTTATCATTGTGAATTTGGGTTGAGTTTTGGGACAGTTTTAGAAGGTATCAGACTCAAATGACTTGAAACGACCAGACAGTGATTCGTTGGTCAGTGGTCACAATGGTGTCATTTTTTCACCTGATACTGAAGACACTGACCACACTACGTAGCATTAGCGATCGACACTGACTCCCTGGGTGTCCTGTGGTGACTCACATGACATGGAGGACACTGGCCTCTGGTGGCATGTATTCATCGAACAGTTGGACACAGACAGACTAACTTGAAACTTATGGAAATGACTATTTATCTGAAACTGAGGGAACTGATTCCCCTGTAGAAATGATACTGGCATGTAATAACACTGGTTATCCATGCTCATAACCATAACTCACCTGATGCTGTTAATGAGAGCTCACCTGATGCTGATGACGTTGACTCACCTGATGCTGATGACATGATTCTCCTCTGTCGGGTGTTCCTTCTTCACCTTCGGGCGATACTCTCTTGCAAAAATCATAAAGGCGTTCATTGGTCGTGGGATCTTTGCAGCTGTGAGAGATGTATGACACAGAACATGTATTTAGTTCACATCATTGTTTTCAAACAATGATATCTTTTCATGAGATTGGCAAACTGATCACATTCGAATCATTCAACAGATGTCAGTAGTCTTGCGTCTCTCTCTGAAATGTTATTTGAGTATTAAAACTAAATGTACACCATGTCCATTGTTGATTTGACCAAACTCTTTGCTGTCCTTTCTTGAACTTTACTTTTGAAGATAAATGTATCAAATAAAAATTAATGCCAAAATGTTTGTCACTAAAAACAGGTAGTTGCAAACGCTGCCAATGTCGTTGCAATTTCCGATTTGCTCATCTATATATCTTCATATTCTCTGTGATATGTTTCAATATTTACTGTTCCAAGGGTCAATTTAAAATAATGTGCGTTCCCCTACTGAACTGCATTAATGTCGTCAACCAACATCACAGCATCACAAATTTTCTCGGAACAATGTTTGAGATAACACAGACATCGTAAAAGCTATATAAAGGGGGCAGCTGTGCACAGTGCTTGGGTCTCAAAATATACATGTCAAAAGGCTCGTTCCTGTAATCGTGGGGAAACAATTTTCATCAATATATACCATGACATTCGTTTTGATTTAATCGAGTTTACGAAGCTTTCAAGATTCTTAATGCGACAGTGTGTTAGTACGTGTTAGTGCGTATGTGAGTGTGTACAGTACATGCATGCGTGCGTGCACTTGCCAAGAATAGGCAAAATGATGGTTTTAGTAGCCTAGCTAGTGCTTGCCTACCTCAAGCCGTAAAGAATACAAGATAACCTTCTGAGTTCGTACCAATTAACACGCTCATTACCAAATTAACGTTTTTGGTGTGACACTGTCAGGGTATAAACCCTAGACTTTTGGGGGCAGCCGTGTGATCATATATCCTCTTGTCAATGGAGGTGGTCTTTCGGTCATTCATATGATAGCCTCGAAATCTCATCCTCGCTGACAGGCATTATCATCCATCAGGTTAGTGCAAGTTGGATACTTAATCGTTTACAAGCGTCAGACCTTCCTTATATTGCAATTTGTTACTTGCAGTACTCACGTTTTCCCTTTTCAGTCGGGGTCGAAGACATGGTGATTGTTCTTGTTTACGTGAATACAAACAGCGATTATTCTCAAGACAGGCCTAATAGATTATTACGTCATTCATATAATGACGTCACAATAACGTCACTTATCAGGTGGTGTCATGCACAATTTCGCGCAAAATGTTGACTGGGCTCCTGTCTAATTAATCAAGCGGGACCAGTTTACAGCAGATTTTGCGCTTGACGTTGCACCATTTTGATCAAATGCACTTAATCTTAGGAGCAGTAGGGTAGCCTAGTGGTTAAGCGTTCGCTCGTCACGCCGAATACCCGGGTTCGATTCCCCACATGGGTATAATGCGGGAAGCCCATTTCTGGTATCCTCCGCTGTGATATTGCTGGAATATCGCTAAAAGCGGCTTAAAGCCATACTCACTCACTTTATCAATTTATTGTTTAGTTTTACAACAGACCAATGTACATCGCAAAATGTACTCATTTAGTAATTAACAGGGACAGGTTTTGAATATCATTGAAAAATTAAATAGCAACGGTGTACAAAAGTTATCCTGACTGGCTTTAGATCAATATTACTGATTCATTGTACTATTCTGAATAGCGATTAAAGTAAAACATATAGACAGTAAATACTAATACTTTTGTAAACTGAATTTAAAGAATTCATGAACATCGTTTCGATTTTGTAATATAGTAAATGCGTGCATATTAATGAATGAAATTGTGCTGGCATTAAATGAATACTAATATGACCAACTCTTCAAGTGAAAGTCCCGTTGTGTTACGTCGCAATAGTAATAATTTTCATCCAGCTATTTTACAAATTAAACTATAGTCTGTTTGCAGTGAAAACGTACCGATGAATTTCACTCTAAACAAAAAAGGTAAATCGAATAAAGTGAAATTAAGATTGCGAATCCTCATAATTTTACCTTGCCAATTGAACATTCAAATCCCAGCATTTTATTCAACTTAGGATAAAAGTTGTTTAACAAACGATCATAGTTTCAAATCGCTATTATTGGTTTGCATTACAAGGGGGTAGGCACTTTATATGAAACACCGAGAACAAGTAGTGTTGGTTTAAGTTAACGCTCATCACGTTCCGCACGTGCATTTGTTTCACTGTTCCATCTACTGCGCTCACCCCCTTGTAATACAAACCAATAACAACGATTTCAATCTATGATCGTTTGTTAAACAACTTTTATCCTAAGTTAAATAAAATTCTGAGACTTAAATTTCCAATTGGCAAGGTAAAATTATGAGGACTCGCAATCTTAATTTCACTTTATTTGGTTTAGTTTTTTGTTTAAAGTGCAATTCATCGGTACGTTTTCACTGCAAACAGACTATAAAGTAAGGCTAGAAATGCTTGGAAAATGCTTTATGGCAATTATTTGATAATGGTTGATATTTCAGATTCAAAACTCATATATAATCATTCATAATCACTCGACCTAATATGGCATATGAGTAATCACGATGTATCATTCCCTTATCATAATGATTACTCGTAAAATTTCGAAAAACTTTAAAAAAATTCCATGGGAGCAACACTTTAAAGAAACAAACTATACTGTGACCCACCTGGCAGGCAGACAGGGTGACAGCGTTATGTAACACACGGGCAGAACATGTCAGGGACCGTCTCAAAATATCAAGTGTCGAGGACTCTAGCTGAATAACAACAGGTGCAACTCGGCTGACGTATACTCCGTCCCGCAGACGGTATTCGTCCTCGATTTTGAGAACACTGTCTTCAGTCTTTTGCCACACTTCTGGGTAATCCCCGCAAAGAAGCATACACAAGCTCTTTAACGTCTGAAAGCTTGAATGTGGTATCATTGCGAGCAATAAAATTCTTACAGTTACCCCAGATCAGCTCGATGGGATTGAGCTCACAGTGCCGTACTGGTGTACGCAGAACTACGAGGCCTTGTTTTGCAGCTAGTTCGTCAGTGATGTACTGGATTGGCTTTTTGTGCTGCCGGACTTTTTCCATGAGCTGGGGCTTTGTTTCTGATTGTCTGTAAGGAGCGTTACAGGAAGTGAGAAAATCATGCAACTGAGCCTTGAGATTGCTCATGGTGGGTGTGATGGTACCAGGGACACGCAGGTTATGGTAACTGGCGTTATCCAAAATGATAACGCTTGGTTCGTCCAGCTGCGGTAAAGCTGAAGTTCGAACCAATCCAAAAATACCTGCCCATTCATTACGCTATGGTAATCACCATCAGATTTCTTGGCCTCAAAAACAAAGTCACAACCCCCAATCAGTCCCTTGTTACGGGTACCAGCATGCAAGATGATCAGGCGTCTACCTTTACCTGATGCAGGGAGACTATATGAGGTTGTAGATTATCCCTGCCTGATGGTAACACTGGTGCCTTAGAACAATCTGAAGGAAGCCACATCCGATCGGTTGAGTGATTTTTATTACAAGGTATATGATTTGAAACCCCAAATTGCGGTATTCTTCAACTGTTCTGAGATAAGCTGATCGCATGGACAGGATTGAGTACTTTTCTCTAAACATGCAGCTCTGCCATCTCCCCTTTTGGTGTACCTGAACAACATTTCTACCATAGCTACAATAAGTGTTGTTTTCTAGACATTTATTGTATCTTTGATCTCATCTTGTATTTTAGCACACGTCGGTGGGATTTTGCGTTCATAAAGTTTAAAAACTGCACGGCGTATGACACCCTTATGAAAGCTATCCAGTTTGTGTTTCCTACCTGGTTTTGATTTTGACACGACCCCTGAGGTAACTGATTTGTTTACAAGTTTGTAAACCTGACTATATGTCAAATTAAGGGCTTTACACATTCTATAGTAAACCCTGTCATAGCTGACGAGAGGTTTCCCCCTTTGTTTCTCCAGTCTGAAATACTGGTATAAATTTGAAATTAATTGTTCTGCAGAGATATCAAGTCGCATGTTGCCAGTTCAATGCTCATACACGAAGTGAAACTCCTATGGATCAACAAGATTATCTATGCGATTTATATTAAGACTTTTTTGCGTAATTATTTTGAATATAAACTACTACAAGAGTTCCATCTTTTTCACACATAGATGTTAAAAAAAACAAAAAACTTTTACAATCATTTATGTAATTTAACTAGTTGAGGCTATATATAGTCTGTATTTCAAAACTACAGTTTGTACTTAGAATATTACGAATGTTGTTAAAACGTCAAAATTTCCTCCTGTGAAGTCACCCCTCAAGTGCATTTTTTCATCTGAGCTTTAATATCCAACTAGGTAGAGTCGTACATGTATCATATATGCGCTTCTATCTCGTGTCAAATTCATCATATTGATATTGAAGCCAAAAGCATTTTCCAATCATTTCTGGTCTTACTTTAGTTACGTAACTACGAAGCATCCGCTTCCGCATTCCAATACACTTTTCGTGATTCAGCGCGTTAGTCCTCGTGTTTTTGTTTTGAATGCATCTAACAAGGTAATGACAGTTTATTGTTGTAATAGTAACGCTTTAGTTTACTCGATCAACTTACAAGTGGCATAAGTATTACCACTTCGAGACTGCACCAAGACCATTAGCTCCATAGTACCTGTACCATAGGTGTACATTTACTAATGTATGTTAATATTTTGTAGGGAAGCTTGGTGGTTAAAGAGTTCGCACGTCAGGCCGAAGCCCATTTCTGGAGTCCCCACAGTGATATTGCCGGACTATTGCTAAAAGCGGCGTAAACCATTACTCACTCACTAATTAATATAATTGAACACTTTAATATGTCCTGACTCATAATCGTTTAACATTTGACCATCAACTCTCGAACACCTGTAGCTCTTAGGGAAATACGGGGACCCAGTCGTCCATGGCCGACTGAATTCGCAGCACAGTTGCGTCCCCTGCTGACGCCAGTACCCAATGATCATGGCTTTCACTTCGGCTTTCCCACACACATTACACCGTGATGTACTGTTTAAAGCGGCGTAAACGAAATTCGCTTACTTTCTCTCTTACAGATCTTTGTGGAAGGAAACATATATGTTATTTGCCAACAGCAATCGTTAGATCAGTCTTAGTCCGTGAGAGTTTATCGAAAAGAGAGGACTGAGGTTTGATTGTACAACGTTGCTGGAGAGAAGTTGTAGAAGTTAAAAAGCAACGACATGCACGTAATAGGTTATTGCTTTCATTTATTTTCATAATGTTGTTATATGGCAATATTTAAGAAATTGAGTAAAAGTATTAGGTGTTGCGATACTTTTTCCTCGTGTATAGTTTAACTTGTGCATCTTGAACACCTCGCTGGAGCAACAATATACTGGTTACTATCCTCATCATAGTACGAAACTGTCGGATCCGGGAAGTTTCACCATATGAGACTGGATTAACAAGGCGTGATCCCAATGCTCAATTATTTTCTTCGTTTGGTATTTGGAATTTCACTTCCACTGACATGTAGATTCTACTGAAAAAAATAAGAAATGGAGGAAGCTATTGAACATCAGTTCGCCCAACATCTGTACAAACTGATGCGTCATCTGTATATGCTGTTTGGTGGATCTGTCGTCCTCGCTTGACAAACAGGTCCAGTGGAATTGTACATATGTCATGCCTTTCTATTTTATTTTCACAGTTAACCGTGTACTTGAATACGTTTTCATTCAATATTTGAAACGTGATCTGGACTAAATAATGACTCTCTTTCACGTACAAGAAACTGTGCACATGCAAACATATATGTAATAGAAATAGAGTGTATATTCAGCTTTAAAGTTTGCGTGCAGTCAAAATTCCCTCTACCTACAATGTAGATCCTTGGGTTCAACGCAAACTGGTATCGGATTGGGGTAAAATACCATATTTTAATTATTTCGATCGTTCATTCTTGTAAATCTGGTAAATATACGGCGCAGTCCCATATACACAAGTGTACATCTACAGTAAGAAGTGGCATGTTGGAAATGACTGGCGTTCTGTGTAGGCATGCATGGGGAACAGATCAAACCCGTTCATTGAGAACACACGATGTATGGAATGCTTCAACCACCAGATTTGTCTCTGCATTGATTCGGTTTACCTTTCTCAAGGGCTAGCGGTACATTTTATATTATAAAATAATACGATATACACCCGTTAAAACAAGCATGAATACCAACAGTGTAAAATAGTAATTTATCCCAGTTGTTGCATGTACAGTAAACGTGGGTTTACTGTTTTTGAAATAAAATCAGTTGACGAGTTACATGACCTTGATTAAGTCGTAACATTTCAGTAAACGATTGCCTAACCGAGTGGGACTCGAAATCCAACATGCATGCGAAAGGGAGTGAGTTGAGTTTTAAGCATGGATTACTGAAGATCAGTATTCTAACCCGGACCTTCACGGGTCCCGGAAGATCAGTATTCTAACCCGGACCTTCACGGGTCCCGAGAGGGAGGAGACGGATTTTGACATGCATATCTTAGTGCCTCTCATGCACTCGATCCCATACACATACGAAGTATATCACATCACGGAATTGCCCAGCTCCAGTTATCTGACAAATCATGACTCACATATGTATGTATATATATACACACACACACACACATCATGCAAAGTCACATATATAGACACAACGTCAGGAGTGGCCTTGTAGGTGGCAAATGACCTATCATCTAAGTTACCTAAATGCGTAGCTTCGGGTTAGCAGTCAGCAATACCATCACACTTCAGGAACTCGCACCTCTCATCAGTATCACAATCTGATACGTTATCTACATGAGCAACAGTGGCAACACAGTGAGTGTTGTTATTTATGTAATCATACTTTCTTATCATATTGACATGATACAGGTTTTTTTCACATAGTTTGTATCACTGGTTTTCTTATCAATAACATATGGTCCATGGTACACGTAATTGTTGACCTGGGATTGGCCAAAATACTATAAAAAAAGCTCCAGGATTGAAATTTCTCCCTTGAGACTTGTTTATTCTGTCCTGGGAATGTTTCAAATTATCCTAAGCAAATTTACAAGTTTTGGAAAGCCTGATCTGAAACACAATCCAACAAACGTATTTCACACCTATTATTAAGCCATAGTTTGTTCAAGTGCTTTGAAAGTCTAGAAATAGTATGGACACAAGGCCAAAAGAATTAAAACCTAAGGTCTCCTGAACTGACTCCCTCTCAACAAACAACAACAAATGAATGTGTTCAACATAGTCCTTCTCAGGCTCAAACAGTAAGTCCTTGTCATGTTCTTAAGAGTATAATGGAATCCTTTTTGACAGTCTCTGAGATTCAGGATGATATGCATCATACATAACCTGAGCTAAACTGATACATAGCCTGTTGGAACACGTGACATTGAAATGACATTGGAGCCTTGATCTCCCTGCAGTTTTAGGCAAACACATAGAAAACAATGTCACCAAAGATATATAGGCCGTAATTTTCCGTAAATGAATAGCCTCAAGAAACTTTGTGGAAGCGCACGTAATAGTAAGCGTGTAGCGACGTATCGATGTTTTACGCAAAGGACCAACCCAATAAATTATGACCCTGCAGTGCGGTTGTAAGTTTCTGATTTGGTTTGAAAACCATTTGACACAAGTGGTAGTTTTTCTGAAAAAATCAGCCACATCATGCTGCAAATTAGGCACAAAAAGGACAAGGTTTTGTGACAAATATTGTCCATGCCCCAAAAAACTGCCAATGGAGTTCCATGTGCCCAACTCAAAACATGATTTTGATAGGAATTTGGAAGAACAGTCCTATGGGAAAACATCCCCTTCACTCATTACTAGCAGGTACATCTGGCGGCCTTCATTTCCTCATCAAAACCTTATTCTTGAAGTAATAGCAAACTGGAACCATGTCAGTTTCATCTTAAGGGAGGGTCCTGTTGCCAGGAACGTCTAACTCTTGGTCTTCTCCCTGACATTTAACCAACTGCTCCCTACCAAGAACTGATTCCTCAACAGCCGAATTGTCATAATTTGGAGTACTCCTTTCGACAATTTAGACAGGCCAAGAGAATGATCCATGAAACGCCAGCCAAATCATAACTGGAATCGTTATCAGGAGAAATTTGCCTAGGCTTAGCATGAGTAACACATTCTTTTAGTTTTCATGATGTTTTTTCAGTATTTTCAAACTGTGGTTATGACAAACAACAAGATCAGCCACACATTTTTTCCACAGCCAAACATCATCCCCCTTTAGCAAGTCCTCACATTTGATATGGGGAGTTTCTAGCAAAGAAAACAACCCATCTTCACCAACCCAGACACAAAGTCAGTCTTTAAATTCACAAAACTGTAAACCACATAAACCCTCCAAGAAACCGCCATACAGCTGGAATATTGTTGAGTGTGGCGTGAAACAACAACCAATAACCAACCTCTAACAAAACCTCAGAGTGGACTGATGACTTCGCCCTCAAAATGGTGACGGATCTAACGTTGGAACTGTCACCTTTAACTGACAGACAACCTTTACTAATGAAAGGTAAGTACTCCTCTCTCAAAACAGACTTGGATGACTGTTCGACAAAACCTAACTCCCCATTAGCCGAATCACAACCATTCTGTTACTTGACATACACAAAACCATTGTATGACTGATTTTAGAAAGCGAGGTTTGTACAATCAGAAATGATATTGGCTCACGGCAACATCTACAAATAGATAATAGGCTCTGACGAAAATCCAGTAGTATATTTAGACCCAACTGGAGTGAAACTTGACTCAACAAACTTAGAACCAGACACTGAAATGTTTGAACGAGAACTAGCAGAGGTTATACAGTCCTGTACTGGTGTATAACCCTGTGAAGTCCTGCCTGAAAGCCCTGGCTGCCTAAACTAACCCAATGAGTTTGCTGTAATCGTCCGCCAAAGTGCTATAAGCAGCCTGGTTAAGTGAGGAACATTCAGCTAGTCAAGATAAGTCCGAACGTCTTCTGAGGCAGACTGTTTAAAATCTTCAAGTAAACCAACTGCCTCAAACTGTCACCACACAAAATGACTGCATTACCCAAATTTACTAACGTCAGGAAATACTCGTTCCATCTGGCGGCCATATGAACAACGTTTGAAATCTACGTATCATCTGGCCGTCAGATTTACACACGTTTAAAAGGGTGTTAAATAAACGAACATTCAACTCTGCATTTACATGTATTTCACAGGTGTGTAAATCTGGCCATTGTTTCCATGCGTTTCCTAACATGTGTAACATATGTAAATGCTGTGATTGTAGGACATGCATTTCAATACCCTTGAAATCTCGTCTGACCAGGGTTAGGTTTGTCATATATTTAGTACATGCGTAAATGGTTGGAAATGGGTAAATATAGTGTTACAAGATTAGCACTACTTTAACATGTATTTCAATGGTTCTGTAATGTAACTGTCACATAGGGTTCGTTAGCGCATCCGACCATGCCATAATGTACTGAGATAATTAGAAACACATGGTGAAGTGATACCCATGACTGAGCACCACTAATAACGTGCGTGTCTTTCTTGACATACACATGGTGTCTGTTTAAAAGGTTCAAATATCGGGTCTATGGGCCAGAGCGATATGTATGTTAGGGTGTGTGTGTGTGTGCGAGGGAGAGGGTGTGGCATGGGGTAGGCCTAGGGTTGGGTGGTGGCGGTGGGTCGGTGTTGGGGTACTTTCTGACCAGTAGGTAATATCGTTTATACTTTTTGTAATGGAAATTACATAACAGTTTAAATAACTGAACTTAGGTGCACTTCTTATATATGCTATACAAGGAGACACTGCTAATTACAATAAAACACAGACAGATGTGTTCACACAGACATGAACCGGTAGGTCCCTAATTTTAGTGCTCACTTGTATGAGTTATCCGACTGATCATAACTGAACAAATTTCATTATCTATACTTTCATAAAATATGATTACAATGTATTGATGATTACCGGTGTAAATTACTGTTGTAAATGTGTGAACATGCACATACTTGGTATGACCTCTTTTTGATTGGGAATACAGATATTATCCCATACGGACGTTTTCTCAAATTTCAGTTACCCGACGCAATATACTGTAGACCTATTTTGTTTCCATCTCTTGGGTAGACTATAGAAAATTGTAGTGATTGCAATTAGCTCATAATTAAGCAGTTTCGATAATTATTGAAAGCTTACTACCTGACAGCATTCATGTTGCTCATGCGTTTTCTTTTTTGCTTTTGCTTTTTGGTGTCTAATTTGTTATACATTATATAATTATGTTAATCATTTTGGTATCTCATTATCATGGAATATAATGTGTACTTATTAATCTATCAAAGTACCGAAACGTATTATCTGTATGCTTTACTGTTATTGGGTGAAACTGTTAAAAGTACCTTCGTACAGAATTTCCAGGAAATTGAAACTAAAACTTACTAGATAAATGGAAAACTAAATTGGAAAAAGACCGCAAACAATCATTATTTATATTCCTCTTTCAAATTATCAGTGTGCAGATCAAGTACTAACATAAAAACTGAAGGATATATGGTGACAAAACAGGGTTCAATCTTGAATGTATAATAAATGTACCAATGTATATTCTTTAACAGTATCAAGGAATGATGGGGTACGCTCGTGGTTAAAGCGTTCGCCTGTCAGGTCAAAAACCGGTGTTTGATTCCCGACATAGGCACATTATGACTGAAAATATATTATTTTGATAAAAGGCAAAGATCTTAATTTCAATTGAAAAAAAAGAGACGAAGTAATTTGGAAGATTCACAGACTAACAACATCTATATTGGGGCTACAGGTGCAGGAAGCATCTTCAATTATAAAATCACATTCCACAAACATCAGATAAAGGTTTAAATGACAAGCATATTTATTGGTATCTTGCCAAGCTCTGTCCTCTCTCAATGCAGTATAACCAGAGTGCTGTGGTCACTACCTCAGGTGGCCAAATTCAGCCATCCCATTACTTTACAGTATTTTCTTACAGACATATATATGGAAAATTAACTTTTACGGGTATGGAAAGAGTGGGGGGGGAAACACGTGCAAAGTATTAGTCAGCTGAGATTATCCTTCAAAAAACATCATATGTACAACAATCACTTATCATTATGTGGAAACAAAGCATTATTTCCAGACAGCTTAACATCACCTTTGGCCGGAGTTCCAAATAATTTGACACCGAAAGCCTGTCAGTTAACGCAAAGGAAATAACCCTTGTGTTTTAAAATGATGCCTTAATCATAGTCACAATGAAGTGTAGGTTGCCATGCATTTTCTAGTCTGTCTCACAGTCCCTGAACCACATTATTTTCCTTACTGCTTAGTCTGTCTCACAGTCCCTGAACCACATTATTTTCCCTACTGGCAAGCCCTCTCTGCAATGCTAAAGTTTTAAATGAAGCAAGTCTGGATCTCCTCAGGTCCAGGGTCTGTTAACATCTGCAAGAAACCTAACTCACTTTGGGGATCGGGATACAAAGTAAACAACTACCATGGCTGGCCGGACTGAATCTCGGGTCTCCCTGGGGCGCCTTTTCATTTTAAATGGGTTTGTTTGTTACTATCAAAATTATATATATTCAGAGACTAAGCGTTAGTCTATGTATTTTCCAATATGATGGAAATACTAATATTTACCAAATAAAATTCCAAAGGAGCCTTTCTTCAAGCAGTGACTTAACGCCATACATAGCTAGACTTCCTTAGATGATAGACTTCATATAAGGCATTAGATATTTCACAAACATGGTACAGGACTCTTAGCCTCATTAGCTTATTGCCTCACCACTTGCGAATTCAGCGTTGGCAGATGTAAATGTTATTGGAGATGTTGGTCCCGCCAGCTGTTGGTGTTTGGTATGGCACTCTATAACCGGAAACCCTGCAGTGAGTTATCCTAGAGACGGAAGGGGATTAAATATCGTTCTGTGACTGTGATACAGACTGGGACAAGATATGGAAAACCAAACATTTGGACAACAAACCATTGTTTGGGTCTTTTAATTGTAAATATGATTGAAATAGCTTAACCTAGATAGTGATATCCTCCAAATGTACATTTGGTGGAAAATATACATTTATCCCGAGACAAGGGAAAATGTTTATATCTAATTTAAGAAATGTAACAGCACTAGTATCCATTTTGTCTTTTGTCTTCCACCCGTCAGAACTAGATTAACAACTAGTCTCTGATATGAACATATTTTACACAAAAAAAGTTCATAGTAAAAAAAAATATAATATAATGAAAAGATGCCCTGAGACTTCTTCTGAAGCTGTGGAAATCTAGACTTGCCACATTTTGTAGACTTGCGTGGGCTTGGATATATTTGCTTCAGGGTCTGTATGACAGACGACGTCCCAACATACGCTCGGTCACATGTGTCTCCAGGTCACGGAGAATCAGTGGTTAGAGGCCCATATTGCAATTCTCGTGCGTTTGCCAGGCGCATAGCAAGCAAATTTTTTCGTGTAAGCCATATGGGCTGCAAAGCCTTATATTTAGGTGGTATTGGTGGCTTGCCCAACTTTCATTTTTTTTATGAAACCTGAAGAGTTATCGTTTGACGTTTGATGATTTCAATAGCTTCAAAATATTGTGGAAAGACTTTCACCTGTATCCCCCCTTAAATTTCATTCTAGTCAAATCATATCACCTGAATATATATTCCTCATCTGATAAGGATGAGTTTTAACGTGTTTTGTTAATTGTATCTGAACATGCTGAAAGACATATTCTACTTCTAAAAATGCCACTCAAAGAAAGTTTTCCTCATCGTTGAAATGTAAGGGGGATACGGACGGAAGTCTTACCACCATGGAAACTGAAATGTGATTTCCTCTTATACAAATATGTTTGGACATAGTTTACACATGTCTGCTGCATTGATACAATACCATACATCGAGTATTTGGTGTGGGTTTTTTCTAAAATAAATGATATACAAATGAAAAATAAACAACTGCATTTCAGTGATGATTCACATATAACCATGACTGTAACAAAACATCCTGATACATATCGATGGAAAACAATCATCACTGAAAGTTATGACATGAAGAATAACCTGTTTACTGTACATGGTAATGCTTTGATCAAAGAATACTGCAGTCAAAATGATTCATAGAGGGATTTCCACTTTTTAAATGGAACGTGTTTGTAGGTATTTTTGGCAAGAATTAGAAGAAAAATATTTTTTTAGCAAAGATCATGTGTAATCTGTTTTTTATAATGGAAGCTACGCCCCTGTTTGCATGTGTTGTTGACGCGGCATGGACGCCTTGTAACATCACTGTTAGATTATGATTCACAAACACATGCCCATGATATGGTCGGAATCGTGCCAAGGATTAGCAGATATTTATCATGAAAACAGGTTTTTTTATGTAGGTGGCTTGATCCTCGCTTTTACAAAGGCCTATAGGTTCGATCACAATACATTTCGTTTTACAGCTTCTCTTTTCTTAACATGCTCACGTCAAAACTGATTTAAATTCTAATCGCAGATTAAAGAATAACACAATAAATAGTATGCCAAATTATCGTTACCATGACAACCCTGTGATATTTCACCTTATGTGAGACAGTAATGCAGATGATACTGTCGGCCATGAATTTGGATAAGTTGCTCCATCGCTATCAATAAACACTGGGTATAGTATCTGTACAATTATATGTGTGATCAAAGGCCATATGATAGATTATATGGTCTCTGGTGTGATGGAGGAGATCTTGCGTCGCTAGTTTTCTCGATAATCTGAACACATGTATGTAGCGTGAAACCGGCAGATACCTTTAGAAGAAAGTGTTTGCCCTACCTGTAACAACGATGCCCCGTGTCTATAAAAGGGATATAATGTGGGGAGGAATGACATGTACTTTTATCTTGTCCCGTTTATGATGATACATACTGCGATCTTTCACAATAATCCCTCTGGCTTTCAGATTGAGGTACGTTTTAAACATAACCAGTATTTCTATTATTGTATTTATAAAGTTCTTCGAACGTTCTCCATATACGTCGGTCAGATACATCGCGCACTACCCTTTTCTCTTTTGATATTCTCAAACGACTGTTACAAGTTCGAAGAATCCTGGTCAAAGTAGAAACGTCTTAAAGAAGAAAGCACTCCACTTACTTAGGAAAACACTGAGATATTGTATTCATGGCGGAATGATATTTTCAGCCCCTGTCAGATCTGAATTTGAACATGCTAGGTCTGCGTCTGTGTCAGACTAAAGGCCTACAAGATGTTTAGCAACACTGGGGCGTAATAGCCATAGACATTCTCCAAACAAGGGAATATATATCTTGTGAGAATGACTTCTCCGACAGGGAAATTTACAGCAATGCGACGTCTCAATTACTTACGTGATATTTACTTGCAATCTGAGCTATGGATCGTCAATTTAAACAGGACGATATAGACGAATTTCACAAAAGGCACGGAGATCCAACATACCTATTATATACTCAGAGAACGCACCCGCCTGTGCTATCCGGTCATAATCGCTACACGATAAAAACAATTTTTCATTTCCTGTCTCCCAGAATATATAATTTGATATGGCATTGTTTGTTATCGTATACTTTTGCGTTAGTGAAACAAATGTGGGCAACTTTAAAGTTTATGTATGGCGTCATACAGCAAAGGCTGAGCGAATGGAGAAATAACATTGTTCTGGCACTGCGAGACTATTAAGGAAGGTCACATGCAGTGCAATAATATTCCAATTATGTACTGTCAAAACAACTTTACAGTAGTGATGCGCGAGCTGAACAGACTTAAGAAATTACGAGTTGGTACGTGTGGTGTATTTGGCTGTGATCCAAGAGAGACAAAGTGCTATTCTATTGGGACAGCTAGGGACACTTGCGAGGACAAAGGGGCAACGCATCGCCCTTTGTTCACCACTGAACCTTTTAATCCCTCGAAACATGCACCTCACAAGATTTGCCAACACCACAGACAAGGCGTAACTGATACTGGTAGCAAGAGCGAGTGCAAGTTAATAAGGCGTGTTAGCTTGCGTAATACTGCTTTCTTTGTCAGGCTCTTTTGGTGATAAGAATATTGAGGTCATGTGAACGTTGATTTCAAACGTACTAAAATGTGTGAAAATGAAATTACATGAACCAAGTAATTCACATGATGGAAACATATGATCATCTTGCTTGAGCACAGGTAACATGAAGGTGTATGAACCGTTCATATACATACCCATGGAATCCGGTATGATACATAAATATCTAAGGTGTGTAAATATTTGAAAATTTGAAAATTTACGTGCGTTTCCCCACCTAAATAAATCCACATGTTTCCAACCCGAGTAAACTTAGAAATGGTTTACTATCCGACTTTTGGTCCTGTGTGTCAAAATTACCATTGGAGTATCTTTTGAAGTACACCATCTTTCAGACAAAGTTTGAGGCCATTTCAAATTGCTGGCTACCTTTTCAAAATGAAATGCAAGAAAAACATTTCAACTTCGCGTTCAGAGAAATGTGGAAGAAGGCTAACGATCTATTACTTGTTAAGGTAGTGAGAGAGATGACCTTGTTTCCATTTTTCTCTTTCTTTCTCAACTTCAGTTTAGTTAACATGAATTTCAACTTCTAATTTCTTCATAGTCGAGTGTATGACTTTTCTTCCTTTTAAGATCTTAACTCATTCCCTTTAACCAAATACCCAGCGATGAAACCAAATACGTTACCATCGAAATCAGATACTGTATAACTCCCTCTCAATTGAAATCTAATAGACGCATACTACTTCAAAATAGTGTTGGACTCAAACAATTATAAAAGTAGTAAAGTGTACCTTCCTTTCAGTTCAAATGAAAAATGTCATTGAGGTTAAGAACTTAAGTAGTATATACAATGATAGTCCGAGATCAAGTCCAACAAAAGCCTCTGCAAAGCCTTATTTCACAAATAAGGCTTTTGTCAGGCCCTTAGATCTTGCTACCATTGCATCTACTACTTTTGAGCCCCCGTTAATTTCCACCCCCACGTGGCACTATTGTGCCGCACTGTGCCGCTATGTCACGTTGGTAGGAGGTAACATTGTGCCGTACGGTATGATCAATAATTCTTCTCTAACAAACCCTCTCTGCCTGGCCCATCTCTCAAGTAGTACAAGTTCGGCTCGTCGGATTTCATGTCCATTTTATCTATGTTGTAAGTTTTAACTGACCATATTGGGTCAGTGGCTCGCTTACGTCTATCACCCTCGTGTTCCCCCGGCTGGTATAGGTACCTCACTAGGGCCCTATCTGGTATCTGTTTCTCTTTCCCACGCAATGGTGCAGCCGACTCTGCCACTATTGATTTTAGTTTGATAGCGTCTGCCGGCTTCTTACCAGTGAGACGGGTGATTTCATGGTGTATGGCAGACACCACCTGAGGTAGCCGCGCGACCCATTCGGTGTTGGGTTTATTTAGACTTATTTCCTGAGCGTACTGATGCCCGAATAAGCGCTCAGCCAAAGTCCTATTGAATCTCTCAACTATGGCTTGGCTGCGATGGGCTCCAGCCGTGCCACGCCTGACCTTGGTATCGTGTTTATCCAGCAGGTGTGACACGACACACATGAACTCCCGGCCAGGGTCAACTTGGAGCTCTGTTGGCCACGTCAGTGGACTGCGCTTGTATATGAGCTCCATGGCTTGAGCCACCTGATTCGAATCTTTCGCGGTTAAGGGCTCCGCTTCCTTATACCGGCTGGCCACATCCACGATAGTCAGGGCATACTTGTAGGTTTTGCGCCTCACCCTGTCGTGGGGTAGGAACAGGAGGTCTGCCTGGTGAACGCTATTGGGTATGTTAATACCAAACTTCCTTCTAGGCACGTAGCGTGGTGGTGGCAAATAGATCTGCCAAATTGCTTGTTTTTCAAGCCACGCTTTGGCCTCCTCCGGGGGTACTCGCGCCATTTTAGCCAGCTTATGTACAGCGCTAGCTCCTTTCCAGTACCCACGCGGGCTGTAGTAAATAGCCTCAAATTTTCTCTGGTTCCGTGACATCCCGATATGTACACCTATGTTCTTGGTTCAATTTTCTCATGTCCGTACGCGTACGTGTTTATCCCATCAATAGCTATCCAACGTTTAGTGTCCATCGGCGACAGGGACGTCTTGTTTATAGTCAGTCCGTATATCCTATGCCCATCACTTCTAAGTGTGTTCGTTTTATGTCTAAAGGTACGGGTCTTGAACAGGGCTTCCTTGAATCTGGCGTGTTTGATGTGTTGTTTCACCACGTACTTCTTAACACCTTTTGCCTTCCGGATCTCACCATTGTCGGAATTCAGGATGGAGTACATCTTAGGCCTCAAACCTATGTACTCGGCTATGGGCGTGCCAGCACACTCGTCCTTCATCTTACCTAGGACCTTTTTATTGACCGTGCTGTGTATGGCATGGTCCTTGGGGTAGTCACTGGTGTCGTACAAATCGAGGCGTTTCTTCATGTCCTCGTACACGTCCTCGGTTCGAATCTCCATCAGCAGGGAATCTGTGTCAGTGTACAGCACTTCACACCTGTCGTCATACTGTTTCTTCAGCTCGTTGTAGTAAAAGTCGTACATCAGGTGTTTGGATAAATCGAGGATGCTCATCCCCACGTAAACAGGCCGGTTCAATTTGATGTGGCTTTTCTTCATGTGTAGGGCAACCAGGTCATCGGTGAATATCTTGCTACGGTTGAATGCCCGGACTGGCTATCAGTCTCCTGAGCTTGTCTTCCTCATTCAACTGAACCAGCTTCATGGTCACGCGTTTCCTCAGGTTCTCCATAGTCTTACCAAACACCGAGTTGTTCATGAGCTTGTAGAGGTTTTTCTCAAAGTCACTGGTGGCCAGCTTTCGGAGGTCCGTGTTCATTCTGATGTAAGGCTCCATCCAGGGGCCCTGGTTGAACACGAGCACCCTATGTATTTTTGTCAGCCTCATACCCAACGACAGGTACAGCTGTAGGTTGCGATAGTGAACGATGTACTTGGTCTTATTTATTAAGTTGGGCACGAGTTTTTCAACGTCTGCCACCCGCCCACCTAACAAGTTATGTTGGTACTCAGACATCCAGTCTGGGTTAACCCTCATACGTTCGGGGGCCAGGGGGTAGCTGTTGTGTGATGTGTGTAATGCCTTGGGGTATTCCAAGTCAACCTCGAGGATATAACCTTTGTTCGAATCTGGCGCGATGCTCATAACATCAATGGGTGACGCCCATTCGAATCCCCCTGTGGGTAGATACTGGCTCATGGCCCAGCCATACAGGTTGTTGGCGTCGGGTAGAGAATATGATTGGTTGGCTTGCTCGGGTCGTAACCCTTCACGTATTGATTATTTGCTATCGCGTATCGTTTGGTTGCCATGGAAATCCCGCCTCGCAAGTCTTTCTCAATGAATAGGTGCATGTCGTAATCTGTGAGCAATTCCAACTTAACTTCGGTCTTTTTAAGCAAGGCATCCCACGACAGACCTGGGCTGGTGTAATACCATGCGGGGTCGAGTTTATACTGCTTGAAAAATGTCCGCCTAAACGTCTCAAATACGTGGGCTAACAGCAGTACATCTGTCCTCAAGTACAGGTCGTGGTAGTCACTCAGATTCTTACAGCCCAGTTTATTCCATACGTTAATAGCGTGCGAGTAATCGTCTTGGGATATTTCCGAGTCGGTCAGGTTGCTGTAAAATTCTCTGATGGGGGGTAGTCTGGTCTCGGGGAACTTGGCCCAGCCATCCATGTACGCATAGGGGTACACACCCTTCCTCATCAGCAGGAGTCGAGTCTCGGCGTCGGTGTATCGATCGGTGATTGGGAAGGTATCGTTGGCCTTGACCAGACTGTCGAGTGACGACAGGAGGAACTGAACCGAGTCGATGAACCTCAGGCCATTCAAGCTGAAGGAGATGTATCTCTCCATGTTGTTGGGGATGCACGTTAGGTTGCCGTCAACCCTCGCGATGGCCTGCTTGATCAAGTGAGAGTCATACCCTCTCAAGTTGTGAAAGACCACGGGGATGTTTATTGTCTTGGGGTTGATTCTGAGCTTGATGTTGCACGCGCTGTGAGCGGCGCCTCTATACTTACCGGTGACGTGGCAGTGATATCTCACCGAATCACCGTTAAGTGGTGAGTCACACACGTGACAATTAGTGCTACAGGCGTGAGCTAGCCGGTCGGCTTGGGTCATACGCATGGGAGTGACTGTATACAGTGCATTCCTAATAATTTTTTCTTCCTCCTGCAAACACTTTAGAAACTTTTCAGCCGCGTCGGGACCCCTGTACACTACGGGAGCTTTCGTTTTCCCATCACACCGGACGACAACGTATCCAAACCCACAAGCCTCATGCTCTTGTGTTTTCTGTGTGGTGGGAGTACCCCCGGCAACCTCAACGGGTTTGACCAAGGCTTCAAAGTCGGCGTATACGACATAAGGCACAGACATTTGGTTCTTGTGGTTGCCGAATTTTAGGATATTGTCACCTTCCTTAGGCATGTCGACTCGTATGGCCGTCTGCCCCACACCTTGGCAATCCTCCTGGTGGGATTCTAATAAATCAGCTCGGCTGAAACCGTGCAGGCATCGCACACAAAAGTGTTTTTCCCAACGTGTTTCGACTGGTCGTGCAACAACCGACAGAGATGTTTTATCCACGTGTAGTGATACTTTTCACCTCGTTGGATCATGAATATATTGATAACGCGGTGGGATCCCCCCAACGGACTGACCCTGTGTACTATTGTTGTGTTGCCTTCGTGCCCTAATACGTTTATGGCTATATCGTTCTGTTTTTCTATTTTAGTGATCTGAGATATGGGGGTGGGTTCATCTATACCACCCCAGTTGAGCCCATCGTCTTGGGGATAGCTAGAAAGCCTGTTCGAATTAGTGTCAGCTGGAAACAAGGCTGACCTGATAGCTACCCTCAGACAATCGTCTCCTCTATTCTTGACGTTTACCATGGCCTGTTTTTTCTTATAGTAGGGGGGCAAGTCTAGGTATGATCCGCCTCTGAACGGCACATAGTTAGCTATGTCTAGATAGACATTATCGATTTTATCAACAACCCACCCGGACCCCAAGTGTGTGTAGCGTTCTAGGTATTCTCGTATCTGCTGAAAACTGGTATCGATTGATGCGTCTATGGTCTCTGTGTGAGTGACGATTTCTTGTTTACCTCGGAAGTAAGGCTGAACGTACTCAGTGACCCCAGCGGGGGTTCCCCCTACCTGCTTATCGAGTGACATTTTCACTGTGATCTGAAACTTTATACTTCCCAGATTGTTTAGTTCCTGGTTGACTTTATCAGCTATCAGAGGCTTGATATCTGTGATGTCTATGTTCCTATCAACATGCATGCGCCAGCCTCTTAAATAGTTACCTACAGCGCGCTCAGTGGGTATGAACTGTAGGTCAATAGCTCTATTCTGCCGTAATAGTTCTACAAGCTGTGGTGTCCTCATACGGGAATATCCACCTAACCCCAAATTGCGTACCTCGGCTTTTAATTGTTTAATAGTGGCAAGGTTTTGCTACGGGGTCATGTGATAACAATGCGACTAACCCGGCTCTCCCCAGGTGGGAATAACCTGTGAACCCAAGCTGTTTTGCTTGGACTTTTAATTGTTTTACCGTGGGAGGGGCTTGCAGGCCTAGTAGCCTCAACAAAGCTGGTTTCCGCATTTTTGAATAACCAATTACACCCCTCTGTCTCGCGATCTGCTTGAGCTCACGAATAGTGGTCATAGTTGCGTACACACCTAAGTATATCAATCTCTAATTGGACCGCCGGCAAGGGCCAACCTTGATAAAAAATATTGTGAGGCGCTCAGAGGGTTATATCCTCTCCGTCACCCCAATCAGCTATACTTAGATGGACCGTTTCGATCCAGTACTTACACTGGTGGATATAGTATTCCTTGAAGTTATGCAGGTATTCCTGTATACTTGTAAAACAATTTATCTGGTATTGAGTCATGATGCCCCGCCCACATGTGAAGGGGAGAGTATACTTAACACCCTCCTTAATCCATGCCACTTCCAATATGACCTGAAATCTGAAGCGTCCCCATAAGTTCAGTTCATCTTTGAGTATGTTTTTGACCAGAGATTCGATGTCCCTGGGCTCAATTTCCACAAACATAGTTATACCTAGGTGTTCATAGTCTCTAATTGGGGACTTATCCTGAGGAGGCGCCTACGTTCTTTTATGTAGGCCTTTTTATTCTCGTAGATGAGATGATGTCTGACTACGTTTGCTCCGTGAGCTTTGCATAGGCAGTAGTGCCCTTTAACCCCTATACTAAGGACAAGGGGAACTTTTGGGCTGAATTATCTGCCCTTGGTTTGTAACTGACCTGTAGACTGCCAAAGTCAGAATGACCCAACATGGGTCTCACCGTATTTATAGGTGTGAGAAAATGGTCACATGTCAGTTCTAGACCAATCAAATTACGAGATATTACGTCCCGTTACGTCCTTATTCTTTTGAGGGATCTACTTTCACAACATGAAACCACTGAAATAAAGAGGAAGGCGAATTATCTCAGGAGGTAATCAGGTAGGAAAATGACTATTTTTACCAACCAATTAATTATGTGTAATTAATTCATTAATTGCCTTCCAATATCATAAGATCAACAATTGCGTCTCTCTACGTCTTGCTACGTCCTTGCTGCCTGCTGAGGGGACGTAATATCAACAAGTAGCATCGGCTGGGAATTATGATGGACAATTCAAAGAGGAAGATTACAGATGTCAGGAGGCAATTGGAGTTTATCTGACACATAAGATGTTTAAAAACATGACTCAGCCCCTTATGCAATTAGACAGTGGCACTGGAAGTCATATTTATGAAAAACACGTTCATAAATAATGATGCTGAACATCGCGTATGAATACAACAGTGAGAATCACATAGTTCCCGTTGTCAGAATTAACATCGGCTTTGAAACATGACCTGATACATCATCAAGTACAATTCTGGGTTCCTCTACGTAATTCACAAGATTACATAAACTTTACAATGCAAAACACTAAGCTGGAGTCAAAAGTAGCGGTAACCCCGTTCTAAATAGACTGGCTGTCACAAAGTTAAAATGGCGGGCGTCACCAAAACATGTAGCTCGGCCCTGATCACAAATTCACCAAAGAATGGATAATTAACGAGTGTCAAGGGATTATGATCAGTTTGTCGAAGGACAAGGTAAGATTAATCCATATCGGATAGTTAGTTTTCGTAACTAGACGCTTAGAGCGAGGAAATGTCAAAAAGTTACGGTCAATTCAAAACTAATTACACGGTAATTATAATAACAATTTCTGCACTGCCATAAACTATCAAAAAATACAGATGGGAAATACCTAACAGATATGTCATGATGCCTAATCATTTACAAGCTTTTATAACTTATGAATTTTGCAATTAAAATGCAGGAGTATTATTTAAATCTTCGTGATGGCCATCACAATACCACACACAGAACATGTGTAGTTAGGGCTTCCCATGTGGAAACAACAGTACCCCTCAGTCCTGCATCTCCTACCACAGGCTTCTTTCTTCCCCATAAGTATGTATTCGCATCGGTATGGAGCAGGTCTCATCTTTAGCATACTTATATGAGTACTTAGTCTAATTGTTTTGCAACCAACGCAGTCGCTGCTATACCCAGCGCGATGAAGACCAGTTCATGGTCCATTTGCCCCTTGGATGGTGTGTAGTACTGAGCGAGTGTGGGCTTATTGAGTGGTTCCAGCTGTTTACCTGTTAGTAGGTAGTATTCTCTCGCTGCGTCGTCGACATCGTGGAATGTTTGAACGGCATGGTTCTCACGCCTGAGTTGTTCGTTAATGTAATCGATCCTCTGGAGACGTTTTTTAGCGAACTCGGATTGTGCCGCCTGTAATTTCTCAATAGCGAGGTCGTGCCTCTTACGCTCTGCCTGAATCTCAGCCGCGTGTGACTCTCATAGTTTCGAGAAGAGGAAATTACTCCCGGAAAATGCCAGGGCATTTACTAACGCCCCACCGACCATCATGGCAATCGTAGCCATCCTATATTTACTTCATAATATTTTCAGGTAGTATCCCTTGTTTTACTAGGATGTCCTTTGTGGCCATCGCCATACCAAGGTTCATTATGAGCATACCCATATCCTGCAGGTTGAAATCTAGCTTGATAGTCGGTTGTTTAAGCACCATTTTTGTCAACCGAGCGTACCCTACAGCTAGACTGGCGACCACGGTGGCGTGGTATGCGTCGTTGACGAACGTTTTCCCCTCAGACATTATGTATATGATATTAAAATATATATTTTATTGCATGATATGTGGGTTGACCTCTAATTGCGGGGGTTTCTGCTGGGGCCGTGTATATAACCATGAGATAGCCACGGCAGCAGTTACGCCTACAACCAACAATAGTCAAGTCGGGTTCACCATGATACTTTTATGTTGGTGACACCACCTTTTTTTACCGGCAGCTACTCTCTTAGGATTCTTCTGCCTGGTGACTGTAGGTGGGGTCTCCTCCTTGGGGGTTTCCCCCAGTTGCAGGGTCTCCTCCAGTTGAGGTGGGGTCTCCCCCAGTTGTGGGGTCTCCTCCTGTGCAGTATCCATCTATACTATTATTTGTATTTTTCCCATCCTTAAATTGGCAATGCTTTGCCGTGATAATCGCCGCCGTCACCGGGGCTAAAAACATACCGTATTTGTGGTACAGCATGCAGCTGATAGAGCTCAAGGCGTGTTAAATAAAAGGGTCTTTCTCAAGGTCTTCCCACAGGTAAAGTCGGCGTTTCTGGGGAATGGGAAGGAAGTATGACGCAATACCAGTGTATATCTGGGTCATAGCCGATCCTATAGTCTTCGTCATCTCGGCACCGAGTCTAGCCTCGTATCTCATGTACAGCTTATCGATTTCTTCGGCTGACATTTTGTGAATTTTATCGGGAGTGTACTCCCAAAAGTAATGTTTGGCTTTGCCACCAACAGCCAACGCCACCAGTCTCTCTCACTTGTCATCACTCTTATCATCACCCACTGGCACCAGTTGTTCGAGCAGTTCATCACACTCCATCTTATAATGTAACAAGCAAGTTTTAGTTTTAACTATATAATATACGGTATAGGCGAAACACAGAGAAATGAAGTTTAAGTTGCACACGACGAACACTTCAAAAACAACCATAACTATAACTATAACTGATAAGTGCTAAACGCTAAGCATTTGCTAAGCAATGCTAAGCTTTGCTAAGCTTTTGCTAAGCTTTTGCTAAGCATTGCTAAGCTAAAACACCCTATAGGCCACGGGTTGATCGGTCTTGAGCACGAGCTTAGCGTGTTTAGTTTCAGCGAGCTGTTTCTTCACACGTTCCCTATCATGTTTACTCATCACATCGTTCTCTCTCAAACACTCCTCGAACGAATCCCTATCCTTGCAGTGAAATAAGGCCACCCATCGCGTCTGCTCCCTGAGGTCTTTCAACACCGAGCTGAACTTCTGCGTTAGCACCCAGACGCTGTGATTTGCGTGTCGGCCGGAGAAGGCCAGGTACGATAGCATGTCTCTCTTTTTTGTTATCTCTCGATTAGCGCTGCAGTCGTCCAGTATGAACAGCTTCGATTCCCCTTTAAATTTCTTATGGTAAGCTTTCAACCAGTCCTGCAGACGTGTCCCCGGGTCGACTTTGTGTACGTCCGGGTCCGTCATCACCCAAGGTCTTTCTGTGTACGTTCTATTCATGCTCAGAGTAGGGCACATGATAACGATGTTGTCGAACACATCCTTGTAGTAACCCTCAACATATCCAGCATGAAAACGGTCTTCCCACAACCAGTCTGCCCGCACACTATGGCGCAGTGTGGGTCGCGGGGCAAATCAGCAGGCAGTGGCCTGCACCCATTAGATGGCTTGCCGCCATCAGTAGATGGCCTGCACGAATCTCCCATTGTCAATATTAAGTTGCGCGTCCATAATAACGTACAGATATAATTTCAACTTGCCCGCGGGTTGAGCCTTCTTGGTGATGTGGATGGTTATCCCCTGGCTTCCATTGTCTATGCGGCGACCGCTACCATGCAGTTTATCGTCATCCGTGGATCGCATGTCCAACCATAGCGCGTACTTGGTGGTCAAGTATTCACCGATATGCACGGAGGATAGGTCCAGGTCTTTGGTTATGTATGGGTGTTGTTTGATGGCCGGTAGCTTTTTTATCTCATCCCACTGCTGGTATGCCCTCATACCATGACTGAACAACTGGTTGGGCACGCCCTCGATGGTCACGTCCACCTTTTCAATCTCGGGGTTGAAAAAATTCTCGCTGTCCCTCCGGAATGGCTCATAATCCTCCACGGGGACGACCAGGATGCCTTTCATCGATCGCGCCGGCACATTTAGGTTGATATTCCACACAGTGTCGCTCTTATCCCGCACGACTGATCTATGCCTTAGTATGCGATCGTACAGGATGGCCACCTTCCCCGAGTACTGGCTTAGAACCTGCCTGGCCAGCTCCGGGCTAGTGACCATGTCGAACTCCAGAGAGGTGTTGTCTATGGTGTAACTGGCCTCATCACCAATCGGCGTACGCACTAGTTTGCTGTAGTCGTTAAACGTTAGCTTGTATTCAAGCCTATCACCCAGCGCGGCCTGGTAAAACGGCGCGTGTCCCGTGAGCAACTCGAAGTCGAGCGGCACGCAGAACCTGTTCCCATACGCTTGCGCGATGACCTTGTCACCGTCCGAGATCTTGTCTAACTGGTCTGCCGTGAAGCCATACCCCATGCGCAACCGGGTCGATTTGCTGATACCTTGATACACGTCATTGACACGTTCTCCCTCGCTTTTCCAGAGCAGTGAAACACGTCGCTGTCATCGATGCTCAGCTGATTTTGATAGTGGTTTTCTTGATGATGGCTCGACCTACGTTCCGCACTAGCTCGCGTTTGTTGTTGTCAGAGGCCAGCGTGAGGTTGAATGCCTGGTACAATGAGGTCATTCTCGCCAAGGTTTGGGAATCTAACCAGCAGCGTTTGGTTCTGGTCTATCTTGCTGGGATTGTTGGTGATGGTCACCGACTGGCGCACCGCTCTGACGCCTAGAGGCTCTCTTGATCTTCTGAAAGGATCTAGTTTTCTACCATACATTGTTATATAAATGAAATATATAAGTTTTAATACTAAATAATGGCTGAGTACATACCTATGGATGATATGTGGGATGATAGTGCCCAGGCGTTCGAGGATGACACCACATTCACGCAAGGCAACGAACTCGTGAAGCAGGCCGTCAACGGGTTTTACGATGCTTTAAAAGGGGATAAAAATTACGTAGAGCCGTGGGGGCGAGACCATTACAAGTTTTTTGTCGATGGCAAGGGCACGCTGCAATTGAGGGATCGCCCGGAGATCGATCTCATGAATAAGCGCACGAGAGAACCGCTTGCCTTATCAACACTCGGCAGTAGCCATGGGGGTGACTTTATCCGCGATGAACTAGGCTTCATAGATTACGGGGGCGCACGGCCTAAGCTTCCTCAGGAGGCCGTTCAAGATCTGCAAGACGTCAGGGGCGCCACATCGGATCAAGACATGACTGATAACATTGAAAAGCTGTTGGCCACCTACCATAACAAACCCTTACCCGGGTTCGAATTTACCGTTCGGGAACTGCGGGGGCTGGACAAGGCCATGCAAACCATTCGCGGACATCTCGTGAACAACACTGCCAAACTGGACGCGATAGACGTCCACATCGCCCATGAAAAGGTCAAACTCGGTGAAACGGACGACGAGTCTCTGAAAGCCACCATCGAGGAACGAATACGTAATTTGGAAGAGGAAAGGAAGACCCGGCTGGAAACGGCATCCTCCTTCCGAGACCAGCTTCGATCCCAGGTCAGCCGTGCGCGGGAAACCGTTGATCGAGTCCTCTACCAAGACACCACGTTAGCTGACAGGATTCGGATCCTGTTCCAGGAGCAAGGGATCACCATCGCCAGCATTCTGACTGCATTGGGCTTCATCATATCAACCCTGGTGGTGTCATTGACAGGGGGTACCCCCACGCCTACCGGCGACAGTGGTACACCAACACCCACAGGTGGCGTCAAAGACTGGATAAAAAAACACCTGAAATCCCTCGGGGAAGCCCTGGCTAAACTGGCTGGTAAGGCCGCCGAAGCCCTACCCAGCATCCTGGGTAGCATCGTCTCGTGGCTGCTGAGCGCTCTGGCTAAAACTGCCATGTGGTTTGGTCAAAACCTGTGGGCAGCCATCGTCGCCGTGGTGGGTTTGGTGTACGTAGCGGCTAAGGAATTTTTAACCAAATAAGTCCCAAACCGACCGCTATCCCGCCAACCACCAGGGCTGTTTTATGATCGATGTGCTGCTGATTGGACGCCTGCTGTTGGGGCTGTGGGGGTGTGGGGTGAACCCTGGGCTCTGGCGGTGGTACGACTATACCCGTTTCATCGGTCGTGGGTGGTGTTACGTGGGGGACGTTGACATCGGGGTTGACACCCAACTTTTGGCCTGCCGTGGCTACGACGATTTTGTTGTTGTAGCCCACCACTTTGTTGATTCTCAGTCGCATGTCGCTTGGATCCATGTACAGTCCCACGTCGAACACGTAGTCGACTTTCGACCGGGCATATTCCAACATGTCTTGGTATCATCGGATGGCACTCGGCAGATCGACCGGGCCGGAAATGGCATCCTCGACGTTGGACACGAACTGTTTCTGAGCGTCGTAAGCAGTCCCCTTGCCGAGGATGTTGGAACGCATTTGATTCTGAGCACCCAGCACAGCCCACATGTACGTTCGAATCGAGTCGTTCAAGCGTTCAATGCCAGCACGAATAAACCCTTTCGATGTATCCAGCATGAACTTTTTCCAGTCATCCGCGGGCACCTGCTCGAACCTCCAGACTCGGTAATCCTTGCTGTTGTCGAAAGCCATGTAACGGTCATCCCACTCGTTGGTTGTGAGGTGATGATACGACTTGTATCCCCATTCTTTCAACTTCTCGCTGGCTTCCACGAGGGGCATATTGTGAACGATGGGGATACCCAACCCGTGGTTCGGGCCCGGCAAACGCCAATCCGTCTTCGGGTTTAGTTCAAATTCGTTGCAAATACGTTCGTAGGCCCGTCTATCGTACTGGTTGTTTACTGGGTTCCACGCCTTTTCCTGTGGGAGCGGGGCGCTGATCTCATTGAGGATACGTCTGACCTGGTAGTACACGTCAAATGTGAACACAGACTGACTCAGCGGTCCACGCCGAGTGTCGGTCAATGTCACACCACACCCCGTTGTAGCGCACCACACGGCGAAGTTGAGTTGATTCTGCCAGAACTGCATCGGTTTGTTGAACCAAGCATGAACTACCTTAGCGTTAGTCACCGAAAACTTATACTGGTCGAACACATCTATGAACTGGGCGTCGAAATACAGCCCATCAGCGACTACGATCTTCATGTGGGGGAAATCTATGTCCAGTTTAGGGTAAAACACTCCAGGGGAGTACATTTTAAAACTATTATATGATGAGCATATATACTCTAACATGTACATAACACTTCCAGGAATAACGAGCGGCGAGGCCGTTCAGCTGACGCACGCGATCGATAACACGTCGGGTCAACTCGAAGAAGCACTGTGCGATATCACCTACCTACCGCGATGGACTAAAATCAACGCCAGCAACAATAAGCTGTTCGTCAGTGGGGCTCACAGCCAGATAACTGACGGCTACTACAGCGTGTGCTCTCTAAGCGACGAGGTCTTCAAACCCCTGGGAGCCGAACTCAAGATTAACGACTCAAACGGCACAGTGGTGTTAATCGACAACGGAAGAAACTCCTTGAGACTGGGTCGACCATTGGCGAGGACACTCGGGATACCGCCTGATGAGATAAAACCAACAACTACCGTCACAGGCACGAAGTTACCCGACCTAGTACCGTACCGAGAGCTGTGCATTCATCTCGACCAGCTGAGCACAACGGACAACATTCAAGGGGGTCACCCTTCCACGATACTGAGAGCAGTACCGGTGAAAACGGAGAAATACAACGACGGTAGAACCGAGTCGTTTTCACCGCGGCAGTATAAGAGGTTAACTCAGGGCAACATCCCTGAGCTGATAATATCGGTGTTAGATATAAATCATAATCCCGTGAATATAGGATACCTCAGCATAACGCTGCACATAAAATGACCAGCGCACAAGGCCCTGGAATGAAGTTGAAAAAATGCATCAATGTGGGGATCTCCGACCTCGGGGACACACGTGGATTCGACGACCCCGGAGTAGATGGAAAATTGTACGCCTTGCAACTGAAAAACAACATTTACAAACGCGTTGAAGTCCACTCCGGTGGAGCCCTAGGTGATATAATAGATACCTCAAGAGCGGCCGTCAACACTCGGTACACCCTAGTCAACACCGGTGATGATAAATGGATAATATACCCATCGTTCGGAGGCAAACTGTTCGACTTAGACGATGTTGAGAGCACTACCGTCGCCCGAAACAAGCCATATACGCTCGTCTTCACCGAAGATGACAAGTGGGTGTTGTTACCCGATAAAAGCTACTGGTTTCTCAATATTAGGCTCTGCTCCCCCTACGTGTTGACGGATAACAAAGACAACTACCTAAACAAAGTCGTGAACAATGGAACCCTGCTCGTGGCTTACGTCCCGGCTCAGAGGCGTAGCGTAATCATCAGCCCAGTTGCCAGTATGGCAGCCCACATGCTATCGAGTAAACCGGGAGTGCAAGACGTGACATTGCAGTTGGTGTCTGAATTTGCTGGCGTGGTCAACATCCTGACGAGCCTACCGGGTAACGCCACTCTGATCATCAAAGTCTACCTAGGGGAACCATCGTGAAAATCGTGAAGGGGATCAAACTCGGGTGGGCGAAACGACACCAGTATCACGTTTGCACCGTTTACGTGCGGGTGGGTGTCGACTCCAAAACCAGTCTGCAGGGAGTCACAGTGATCGTGGAAGACACGATATCACTAACCAAGATCTTCCTACCCGACAACATACACTTCATGGGGTTGAAGTTAACCCCTGAACTATTATCAGAAAACCAGTTGGAAACTATATCGTAATAGTATTATAGCAATGACCAGTCTCATTAACCAGTTCAAACGATGACCTACTACTATTCAGCCGATCCGACTTTTCTCATGTGAAGTTGAATGATTTGGTCTCATTGTACTAAGTTGCGCAACCCAGTCAGCAGGAAACGGGACTGTAGTGTAATCAATGCTTTGACTTGCTGCTCAGTTAATCACAGTTGTTGTTTTTTATTTCCACGTTTAGCCAAATCTAGGAGTTGCAGTAACAGGTAATCAATAAAGATATTCCAGCAGAGTGTTTATATTGTGATATATGTACATATAACCGGCGACACGAGAAATATTGAGAAATAGAGTTACTCTCAGCACAGCATCAGTACAGGTGGATTTGATGTGCTTCTAATATGTAGGTTCATCATACATATTTTAGAAACAATGTGACATATAAAACTCAGTATATATTTTGTTAATGACACAAAGACACCAAATTACGTAAATATTCAATTTTAGTGGAAAATAACCTGCATGATACGAGCGGTTGTGATGCAGCGTTGCCTCAACGTTGCAGAACAGTATACCTCAAACGCAGTATTTTCTAAATGCATCGATTGGCTTCAGTGTTTCCTGGAATATGTCCAATATGGGGGCGGTGGGGTAGCCCAGTGGTTAAAGCGTTGGCACGTCACGCTGAAGACCCGGGTTCGAATCCCCACATGGGTACAATTTGTGAAGCCCATTCCTGGTGTCCCCTGCCGTGATGTTGCTGGAATATTGCTAAAAGCGGCGTAAATACAAACTCAGTCAGTCAGTGAGTCAGTCAGGCCAATATGCGTGGTTGAGGTGATTTATACATCAGTGTTCTGTGCATCTGCGCAACCAGACAGCGCTGATATCATCACTGCGTGCCTGGAATACCTGCACCTGACACTTATCCTGGCTGTGATCAGAAAACGTGTATGTGTCGGAACTTGTTAACTGTCCAGTACATGAACAGGTGAGTTGCCCGCTATTTATATACATCTAAAGGACTCCTTAAATCAGCTTCTCTAAATGTAGCCAAAAGCCGCGATTGAGTCCTACAGTCGAGACGGGACCCCATCGCATCTCTCGGCTACTCTAAATGTCGATCAATACTGGAGGTTACATCGACCGCAAAATGTTGTCTGATAATGTATGTGGAAGGATTCACAGTACATATCTACGTCTCCCATGTCAATACGATTAGGTACCGACCTTGTTCGACCAACAGTACCTCAGGTCATGTTTTATTTTGTAAAATGTCATCTACATGCGCTGTTATTGCCGTATCGATAGTTATCCTTTCAGTGTATGAGCCTCTATTTTTTTCAATATGAACCTGCTAACTGTCTCTTTAGAGACGATGGTATGTCAGACCACAGGCAAACTGTAGCGCAAATAGGGTTGCGCAGCAGAGAGAAAATGACCAGTCTTCTTATATGCGAGCGAAGCAAGCAAAGGTTGGCAACGTACTTCCCTCGCTTCGGTTCGAAAAATATTTTTCATGTCAAAATATATGATCGCCACCATCAAGGGTAAACACCCATTTCCTCGCCGGGTGGTGCTCTCAGATTTCCAATATATATTCAGAGACTAAGCCTTAGTCTAACTCAAGGTAAGTGAGAAGCTGCTCAACGAGGTCAGACTTCAGGGTACGAAGTCAGGAGTCTATACTATGAGTAGTTTCCTCTTGCGGGCGGGTACTCGTGGGTGGCTCCCTTCAGTTATAGATTGTTGACCTTTGATCAATTTCACAACTTCATGGCTGTTTGGATGGGTTTTCGCTGCTGCTCTGTTGATGTGGTGATGCCATCCTTCGAGATGATTATTGGTCCATTGGCCAGTATTCCCAGAATATTCCACGAGATGATTATTGGTCCATTGGCCAGTATTCCCAGAATATTCCACGAGATGATTATTGGTCCATTGGCCAGTATTCCCAGAATATTCCACGAGATGATTATTGGTCCATTGGCCAGTATTCCCAGAATATTCCACGAGATTATTATTGGTCCATTGGCCAGTATTCCCAGAATATTCCACGAGATTATTATTGGTCCATCGGCCAGTATTCCCAGAATATTTCACGTGTCATGGGTCCATGGTGCATAAGATTATTGAGCGGGGAAATTTGATGCATCAGTGAATACTTGATTGAGTTATTTCCCATATTCATATTTGTTATTGCTCAAGCATTGTATACCGTATAGAATGAAAGCTTGGAATGTTGCTATAACTCACAAATCGATTGTTAGCCCAGCACTTTGTGTTACAAGCATGAAACTTGGCATGACTGTAGCTTATACCATTCTAACTGAATAAAGATCGAGAGGCCTCGCAGATGTTTTTTAATATTTTCCATAATTTGGGGGGAAAAAGTGAAAAAAAAATCATTTTTTTATACTATTTTTGTTATAACTTTTTACAAAATTCTCCAATTCTCATAACTCATTTATCAAATTGTAGGAAATTCATAGCTGGTCATTTTCCATCTATACATGTCTTTTTATCTTTAACAGTTAGGTCTACGGAAGTCAATTTATATCACGACTACCCGAAAATGGGAAAATTGGCGGCCATATAGAGTACATAAATAAAATAAGTATGAGATCATCCCATGATCTAAAATATTTTTATCATTTCTTTGCAAATTCAATACGAAAAGCCTCACAGATTGTGGGAAAATTGAATTTTCCCAAAAATGTTATTTTAACTCAATTTTAAATCCTCATGAATTATGTATCTAGAATATTGTGAGAACAGATGAGAGTTTATTTTAAAGAATATATCATTAGATTTACTTACATGTATAATGTATGAGCTTGGTTGGCTATAGATCACTTATAAAAACTTAAATAATGATTCGATTGTGACCATTTATAGCTCATTTTGTAGGGAAATCATCTCGCTTTTGATCCGTATGCCTCGACGGGGCATTTAAAATAGTTTACGTGGTGAAATCTAACTTTGATTGAGGAGGGGATGGTTCCGTCGTTACATCCCTTTCCTTTTATATAGTACTAGGGTAGGGTCTATGTACCTATATGTCTTTCTAACGCTGTTTCTAAGCGTGACACGTCCCTGTGCACTTGAAAGATTGCCTCCTGGGCAATACTGACGGTCTTCAGACCTCCCCATACACTCCCCGTGGCTACCTTTACTTGTACCGTTTCTTTGGACGCCAGCTGGACTGTCAATTTTAACTCTCGGAGTTACGGGTGTTGAAGTGTATTGAAGGGCTAGAAAGCGTTCAAAACCCAGGCAGAACACGTTTTCGACACGAGAGCGGTTCGGGGAAATGCAGCCGGGGTCATGCACCTTTTAAGTAGTTCCCACAGAAGATATAGTTCTCTCTTTAACTGCCCGTAGCTCCGCCGTCCTTGGGTCTACGGTCCAAACGATTAGTGTTCTGGAATTGCCGTGATCCTAGCTATCTGACGTATGTGCATATACTGCTCTTGTGAAACAACCATATAATTTATGTGTGTATGTAGTGCATTTGTTAAACACCCATTACAAAATTTGAAATAAAACTCATATCTGACTGTACTTACAATGTTTATTGATGCAAACCTTTTCTCGACGCTGTATGGCTAGGATAATGCCGATGTAATGTAAAGGTCAATTCAAGGGCAAGTATTTCTTTGGGCATTGAATGACGTTTCAGCTCAGATTTGACAGCTCCTTGTCATTGTCAGTTACATCTGTCGGTGAAATTCACATCGTCTCCCATATCTGCACGTGGACCACGCTTTGCAGTGGTAGTCTCGCATATACTATAAGAGATATTACTGGTAAATGTTGCAGACTTTGTTGTGGTCAAAAAGTCAAGTGTATTCTTCTCACAGTAAACAAACAAACTGCTGGAGAGATCACATCCTGGCAATTCCAGAACACTAATTGTTTTGACTGTAGACCTAAGAACAACGGAGTTACGACCTGTTAAAGAGGGAACTATTTCTGTGGGCACTGGAAAGCCAGGAAGCGGTAATTGTGGCTAGATTTTACTGTCGCTTCCAGTGAGATGAGAACTAACTGAAGGAAGCGACAGTACAATCTAGCAACACTCGCCGCTTCCTTCAGTTAGTTATCTCACAACTGACAAAATGCGAAAATGCAAATGTCTCTCCCTGTTTGTGGCGTAACTATTGAGTTTTACATAATAATAATGTGAAGCAAAGATGTTCCACATTCAATTATCTACAGTGTGGTACCTTGAAACACGTAATTCATTGTGTTTTCGCAGAGCTGTGACATTTTTATGAACCCTATCAAAATGCGTCTTAGAAAATTCACCGACTTCCAAGGGTGATAACTCCACAACTATTCAAGTAATCGATATGCTTTGAACGAGCTAAGTAGTCCGGAGTGTGGGCTTTACAACGATATATCAAACACGATTGTACTATATGCCGTTCAGGAGGAGGAGATTTTTAAACACAGGCACCGTTAAACCGGAAAAATCGACAAAAAATAAGTTTTTCCAAAATTGCGGAAAATTTCTTCTGCTGCTAAACTTATTTTATGCGTTGAACGGATGGAGAATGACGTTGTCTACATTGAGTGAAACTTATCTCTTATAGTTTTGGTGATATTGAGATTGAAAATTTTGCAATATTTTGACATTTTGGGTTATCTGCCCTTACCGGAAGCCGGAAGTTTTTCGACTATGTATCAATTTCAGCATACAGGCTATCGTCCCTGAAAGTTTCATGAAAATCGTCCCAGAGGTTAGGTCAGAGCTGTGACATTTTTATAAACTCTATAAAAATGCGTTTGACAAAATTGACCAACTTCCAAGGGTAATAACTCCGACACTATTCTAGATATCGAGATTCCTTGAACAAATTAAGGTGTCCAGAGTATAGGCTTTCCAACAGTGTATCGAACGCGATTGTACTATTTGCCATTCATGAGAAGAAGATTGTTAAACACAGGCACCGTCAAAACGTGCGGAAATGTGCAAACTCGCCAAGTTTGTGCTTGTGCCGTAATGGAGACGTAAGTATTGATTTGTACATAACCATAATGTGAGGCAAAAATGTTTCCTATTCAATTACCTACAAGTAGGTACTGAGGGCAATGGAATCCATTGATTTTTCGCAGAGTTGTGACCCTTTTTTTAACCCTATGAAAATGCGTCTTAGAAACATTCACCAACTTCCAAGGGCGATAACTCCAAAACAATTCAAGATATCAACATGCCTTGAACAAATTAAGGTATACAGAGTATAGGCTTTCCAACGGTGTATCGAACGCGATTGTACTATATGCCGTTCTGGAGAAGAAGATTTTTAAAGACAGGCACCGTCAAAACATGTAAAATCGGCAAAAAATTCAGTTTTTTCAAAATTGCGGAAAATCTTTCTTACAATTTTCTTCCGCTATGCCTTGAAGCAATGGAGCATGATGTTGTCTACATTGAGTGACAATTTTGTCAATATATCTAATAGATAATCAAGCTAGATACAATAACACATGATTGAGTAACCTACCATAGATTAATGAGATGAAATATGTTTGCGTTGATTTTGATAAGTTTTCATAGGTGATCTATAGCCAACCAAGCTCATACATTATATATGTAAGTTAATATAATGATATATTCTTTAAAAATAAACTTTCGTCTGTTCTCACAATATTCTAGATACATAATTCATGAGGATTTAAAATTGAGTTAAAATAACATATTTTGGAAAATTCAATTTTTCCCCAAATATGAAAGATTGCCACAATCTGTGAGAGGCTTCTCGTATTGAATTTGCAAAGAAATGATAAAATATTTTAGATCATGGGATGATCTCATACTTATTTAATGATGTACTCTATATGGCCGCCAATTTCCCCATTTTCGGTAGTCGTGATATAAATTGACTTCCGTAGACCTAACTGTTAAAGATAAAAAGACATGTATAGATGGAAAATGACCAGCTATGGATTTCCTACTATTTGATATATATGACTTATGAGAATTGGAGAATTTTGTAAAAAGTTATAACAAAAATAGTATAAAAAAAATGATTTTTTTTTCACTTTTTCCCCCCAAATTATGGAAATATTAAAAACATCTGCGAGGCCTCTCGATCTTTATTCAGTTAGAATGGTATAAGCTACAATCATGCCAAATTTTATGCTTTTGACACAAAGTGCACAATTTGATCACTCATCTTCTCCGCTTGGCTATGTGTGCTGAAAAGGTCTGTTGTGTTTGTGCATGTCGCAACGAACGTCATTTCTATAATAACCTGCGCTGCGCTGGATGTATAAATAGATCCTTGTTCATCCTTGTTCACTACGTGTTCACTCGCGACATGAACCGAGTATTGCGTGGCGCTTATGTGTGTATAACCAATCAACGTCGGACTACACACATTCATATGTAACAGAACGTGACGTAGATCCTATATATACCTACCGAATCATATATCTCCATCTCCAAATCATGATCATCGTCGTGCGAGTCTAATCTACAATAGTCAAGCTTATATGCGTTAAATGACGTAATTTTTCTGGGATCTTTCGAATATCTCGTGTCTCGATCCTATATGAGGAAACATGCACACTGATATAAACGAATAAGGAAATACATGGAATTACAATGGTTGCTTCATTCCCAGAATTTCACATAAAGTGCAATACAAAGCATTCGAAGAAACCTGGAAAAGAGTATAGGAACACTTGTACTTTCTTGGCTATCCTCTATTCGTTTCCCTCAGTATATATAAACCGATCATTTGGCTTTCGTATCGAACACACACACACACACATAAAGATGGAGGTAAGCATTTGAGCCTGTTTGCCTAACTCGAAGAGTAGTAGCTAATTTCCAAATATGTTTAGATAATGCATCCACTCACTGAAGATTAATAGTTACATTGTTACATGTCGCTTTTTATTAAGTTGAAACTGTAATTTAACATGAACTCTAAGCGTGAACGAAATCGGTGTAAAACCAAACAAACAACAAAACAATGTGAAACCATTAACAATTGTATTCTAAAAATTAAGTTTACAAATAATTACAAATTACTGTAAATGAATCACTGGCAGGGCAAAGTAGAGTAGCAGTGTATACATGACAAAATAATACATGCAGTGATTAAAGTTACAGAGACAGTGATGGTAATATTTGTGATATTAAGATTAGTAATATCATAAGCTGATAGTATATCTGGTCCGACTGTTGGAAAGCTGGTTCACGGCTCCCTTTGCGTGCGCTAACGTTCAACAAAGCAATTGCGATATGCGAGACGGGGCCCAGCTTAGACTGTTGGTTGGTTATACGTATTTACCGCTGACGTCAATGATAAGTATTTACACACCTACAACATAAACGAAGAAGGTCTGGGAAGCCCAGGAATCTCGGGAAATGGTAAGTTCCAGTCCATTTGTCCTGGCCCCCTCCACAGACACAGGTCATACATCTCGCAACATTGTCGGTGTGACATTTATAGTAGTCGCCATGGCTGTAGTGTTGTGTACGTGTCTGACAGCAGTTGAAGGTCACAGTGTTGTCATGCCACACATATGGTAGTAGCAGTACATAGCTACCACGACGAAGAATATGCAGATGAGGATCACTATGAGTATCTTGATCCATTTTAAGGCCAATGTTTACATAGACTATACAATCTAACAATAACAAAAACCAATACGCAATGTAGTGAAACTAAATATAATTTGGGTCAGTAAAACACGGGCGGTTGCCTTCATTTCTATTCAAACTGAGTCAGAGTGTTGGGTGAATGCAAAATACGGAATGTCGTCTTTCTCCACCACAGGTGGTGTTCCAATTGTCGCCATATTGCGATATGCGAGATTGGGTCCAACTAGATCTATGTCGCCAGTATCGGTGAATGCAGATCTAGATCCTAGCCTAAACCAGGGATACTCTACAACAGGGATAGGTCACTCGCTTGCATTCTTTACCATTTGTACTAATTAACGTGTGCCTCGTCATGCTCCAACGCACACAGTGACTTGGTTCGGTCCCAGTGCAACTTCGGCTGCGTTTAACAGTACTTCAGCCAGTGTATTGTATCAGTCGGAGTTTTACAATGAATGAATGAATGAATTAAGAGCAAGAATTATATGTGAATGAATGAAAGAAATTAAGAAAAAGAACAAAAGATAGAGTCTCCCTGCCTAAACACGTACAGTCAAGAGTCTCTTGTAGACTTCCACGAGTCTCTAAGGTTATACTTGATCCTGAATGGGTCGTTGTCGGCACGTACAAGGACCACAGAATACAAATATGTACCCCAGGTACGTTTCTTTATACAGAAATGTACCCTAAACAAAGTCAAAATACATAAACGTACCCTGTACCCTAAATGGCGGACGAGTCCATATTCCGCCAAAACCGAAACCGTATGTTGTTTTTCCTGTTCAACTGATTACAATTGGTATTGTCCGCCGTGAAATATTCGTTTAAAGGTCACATGCAACGTAAAACACAACTTTGCAGATTCTGATACCTTTCGGTATGGACAAACCGAAACAAATAGTCAAAAATGCAAATTCAACTTATAAAGTTGAAAAATAACGCGATGAAAAAACCGCGCGAAATCGGAGTTCAAACGTTTCACTAATTTTCCCCAGACGTTTCTGGGGAAAACGGGTTTCAACAGCTGGGCTGCGCTCATAGCACGTGCGCAAGTAAATAGGTTCGCGCAGCTTGGAAGCGGGTTGTCGGGTGAATACTCGGTGAAGGCTTTGGTGTGAGCTATTTTTCTAATGTTTTGTTGATATCTCACAGGCGCGAGCTTTTTATATGTTATGACAGTAAATTAACTGTTTATATAATTTCATTTGTCTATTTCACCACACGTTCTTACCGAGACACTTTCTCAGTTCGATACTTAAAAGCAATGTCATTATTTAGCATTGACACAATTTCTAACTGTGATATAGATATGTCGTTGTCACAGACAAAACTCAATGTCTGGTTTTATTGACACCTGTGTGTCTGCCTGCCTGTCTGCTAATGACAATATTCAATACACAACTGCAATCACTGACCACATGCAATTCGAACTTAACACCAATCAGGCTATACACCATAAACAAAACGCATTGATTTATGGCCCGAGTTCGGTCTCTGTCACATTATGTAATTACACAGACAGGCAGGTGTGATACTTGAACACATGACATGTTATGATGTCTGTTGATTGCAAAATGTTATACACAAAAAATGACCATGTATTTACAAAACCCAACATCTCTATATATACACACACAATGAGCCGTGAAGGAGGCATCTGCTAATGAACCAGCCGTTACACTTGAGTGCACACCCGGCCGCTCTGACTGGGTTCGGTATCCTGGCTGCTTCGTTTCGAGGGAGGTAAACCGAAGTACAAAATATTGCACTTTTGATTTGCGATTATACGCTTATAATTTTGTTTATTTGTTTTTTCATAATCAGCAATGCATATTATATGTCATGAAGAAGTGATAATTGTGTTTTAATTCTGTTTGATTTTTTGGTTGCATGTGACCTTTAACTTCCTTAAGTGGCATTTAGGTGCTGGTATGATGAAGTGGGACACTTTTTGTGGATAGACAACTTCTATGTAGCAGTAGTAGTTGCGACGTTTCGGTGTAGATCCTAACATCGTTATCAAGCAAATGGAATACATCATTTGCACATGGAGAAAATATACATGACGGGTATCGGGTCATGTCAACTGACAATCACTTTGCAAACTTGATGAGATGTCCAGCAGCATCAAGGTACTGAAGAGGCGTTTTTCTGCCGCTCTGGAGGTGCTCCTTCAGTCTCAGAAGTCTCGCATCGAGCTCTCTGTAAACACGCTTGCGTGACTTGGGGAGGGCACCACAGTCGAGCTGAGCACGTTTAGCTTTGTCTACGGCTTCGATTTTCTTGATGTTGCAGATGAAGAGGTAGATGTTTGAGTGGACTTTGGCAATAAGGTTTTTCAAAGAAGCCTACCCAACTTGATCAAATAGGATTAAGTTAATCCTGCTTTGGAGATTACAATGTAAGCATGCTAACTGCTCCCCAAAACAAAATAAAACAATATCATTTTACTTGTCTTGTAGTCTTTATTGGATGAGCAGACTCAAAACATACTATACACAGAAGTAGATGCACAGATATATACTAATATAATCCCCCTAATTATCCCTTACTCCAAACGAAGCACCCATTCTTCATTGATACTTGGGCTGTTCCATTATTCGACAGGGCAAACAAAATCTTTTCCCACGCTGCCTACAATATTTTTGTTTTACATTGTTACATATATATTCTTCCACAACTGCGACAGTAAGGTCTATGACAGTACATATTTAGATATCAAATTGGCTGCATCGTTTGCTCTCCATCAGCTTCGATGACAGCACGTGGAGCCCTACAACCTATGTAAACAAAGGATCGATACGCAAATCGAAATAGAGTTACATGTTTTTGGATATTTTCTCAGTGAAACAAAACCATTCTATTAAAGATGTTTAGTTACATGTGTACACTAGTCAAAAATAAAAGAGTAAAAGAAATCTGTACATTATAATGAATGGACATTGCAAGATGTGACGAATCGTCACATTTTTCTGGCCTGTGGCAGATATACAATGCTGGCTTGCCGCATGGAACTCTTGCCGGTAGAGTGAGTTCGTAACTACTCGCCTCTTTCCGTGACCAACGCCATCCGGCTTGCCGGAATGACACGAGTAGTTACGAATGACGAATGCCCTGCTGGCGTCTGTTTATCCGGAATGTAACTGACACTTTGTGTTCCCATTTTCCCCAAACTTATGCCCGTAGGTAAGTCTGAATATATCTAATCGGCAACTGTAACCGGTATAGAATAGCGAAAATAAGAGTGAAGTTGGACATAAACCCTTCATCGTTGTGCCTGTCAACCACTAAACTTAAATTAACGTCCTGTTTGAATATGTGCATAATACTAATAGTATTATGTTAAAATTATCAGTTCAACACAAAAGCAATTATATTTTATGTACCCCTGTCGTTATTTCACCCGAATAAGACACGTACTCATAAACTATAGACGAATATTAGAACAGGTCTGATACGGTATAGTAGACAACTACTTGATTGTTCATATGGTTTCAGTAATATTTGGTTCAATTGTTTGAAATGAAAGTCTATGAAGCGAAAGTACACGTATCGAAATCTTCCTAGTGACACTTTCGACGTCATGTTTAATTTTTGATTTGTACATGACACGATCCAGGTCTAGCGAAACTATCGGTATCTTAGTCCAGCATATAACTAGATAGCCGAGAGCCTAGCTAAGATACATAGCGTTCACTGACATGAATATGCAGCACCTCCATAGGCCGCAATGGCGGAAATCCATTGTCGCACTTTCGCGCACTCGTTACGATTTTTGCGCACGAAAAACTTATGTGAATTACTTCTTTGTACTTATGTCTACACGTGCGCCCTATTTTCGTTATCCAAATATCCAAAAATATATCTTTACAAGCCATCAAACATCACATATGAGCGGGGCCATTTTGAATCACGTGACCTGTGACGCGAAGGGGATATCCCTCCAAAAAATAGTAACACACGTGTTCCATACCTCGTTGCTTGTTCACAACACATTTTCATACATTTTAGGCAATTAAAACGATTGTATGGATATTTTCGTTTCCAATCTAGACTGACTGACCACCCCTGCTTTTTCAACAGCTGTTTTCAAAGGAATTGCTGGTGAGTTTTCAATGCTTCATATGATATAAGATTATTGCTGTCACCTTCACAGTTCCATGGGTGTTTCTGTACTACTCCTGAATATTTGCCTACAAAACACAGTTTACTAATTGAATTTAGGACTTAAATAAGTAATGAGTTCACGAATTAATTATCTATAAATTTCATGTATACCCAAAAACCTTAAATATTTCTCAGTTCACAACTCTCCTACCTTGTATAATATTTTTAATATTTCCATGTTGTATTAGGTCTCAAGCACCAGCTACAAACCTTGCCAAAATCATCTTTTCATTTCCATATTAGCAACCAAGTGGCCAAAAAGTGTTATTTGTCATCATGAATTATAAACAAATACTAAAATAAGGAGATACATCAATAAATCAATTGTTGAATGAGGGCATCATTCAAATTACAGCACAATGCCACATATCATACTTAAACTCTTGTGCATACACCATTGAACAGAAGGCTTTTATTTGTTAGGTCAACTGAGGAAAATTCATTTGCAAACATAACAGTATCTCTTATCTTTTGACAGCAAATATAGCAGGCTTTCCAAATTATCAATGAAGTGTTAGTTTAGAAAGTCTACTTTTCAAGGTGCAATTAGATGTTTATTGAGAATATTAGCAATGATAAGGATATGAAATTGTGCTTGAAGTTTATCCTTTTGAAGGTATAAGTTTAAACTCATGTTAAATTAAAGTGATAATTAATAATTAACATTGATATGCACTTTATTTACTGGTATTCAAGGTTGAAAGTTGAGAGAAGAAATCATGGATGACACTGTCTGTGCCCATTGCAAGGGCAAGTTCAAGAGAAAAACAAAGGGATAGAAGAGATATAGTTACAGCTTTGTGTTTGACGTCATGTCTATTTTTTGTGAAACTCACTGCTATAACTTATCAAAGCAAGAGTCATCAAAAGATGACAAATCCCCCCAGGCTCCAGAAATTTGAAAGAACAAATCATCTGACAGTTACTGATAGTCCAACTAGATTTTTTTTACTTAGTCCAAATTGTTTCGATGGAAGTCATGAAAAATATAAATACTAAAACTTTGAAATAACAAAAGGCACTACTTCAAGATCTGTCTCATATATCTGCTACATTTGTTGAAAGATAATGAAAGGTTTTCGATTCTTGCTCCGGAAAAGAAGCCCACCCCTACTTTTTGAGACTAAGTCCAAATCGTTTCCCTGGAACCGAGAAAAATAAAAATGTCAAAAATCTGCAAATAGCCAAGGCACCACTTAAGGTTCTGATTGATATATATACCAATTTGTGGTGAAAAATATTGAACGGTTTTACCGTTCTGCTCCTGAAATGAACACTACCACTAATTTCAGTCAAAGTCGAAATTGTTGCCATGGAAACACACAAAAAATATTTTATACAGAAATTCCAAACTACCAAAAGGCACCAGTACACCACCAGATCTATCTATGTGCCAAGTTTGGTGAAGAAATAGTGAACGGTTTTAAAGTTCTGCTCCGAAAAGACGAATGTGCATGGGCGGACGGGCAGAGCGCATTTTAATAATTTGCATTTGGCTGTGTGCCGTAATTTGAATGATCCTTCCCCTTTTAACAATTGCTTTCAAGATGTATAGCCTTGTTTTAGTATTTGTTAATAATTCATGATGAAAAACACTGTCCTGTAACGAGTGCGCGAAAGTGCGACAAAGGATTTCCACCATTGCGGCCTATGGAGGTGCTGCATAGCGTTCATGTCAGTGAACGCTATGTATCTTAGCTATACATTAGCATGCGACCTCGTTGTATTGTGGTACTTGACATACCCGTAATCGTACATATGAATATTTTGTTATGAAATCCGATTAACATGACATTTAATCAACACATTTGTGAAACAAATATTATTTTAACTTTGATAGTGTTTAGACGAACGAAGTCAGTTAATATATTTACCAAAGGATAGAACTCCACCGTATAGTGGTAAACACTAAAACTCGGATTGCAAGGCAAAGTAGGGAACAAAAAATGAAATTGCTTAACTCGCCTTAATGTGAAATCAGTTGAGATATTGTTTGTAATCTAAGGTGCAAAAAGCTGTATCCATTGTGAAATTGTATTCAGGGAAATCACCAAACTTCCAAAATATATCATTATGATATTCTTAATATTTTCTAAATTTCTTTCTTCATATTGTTCAATTTTTTTATTTGAGGCATGACTTCAGTCATGTTTCAATGCAAAATATTATTTAAAAATAATGTGATAATATGAATAAATCAACCCTTTCTAAATTTGTGCAAAATTGTTTTCAGTGAACAGGGATCATTTTATGTTTTGTGTCCTTATCTGAACGTTGGTGTTCACTGGGAGATAACTAAAGCTCATGACGTCACTTCTGCTACTTGTGCTGGATAATACTTACAAAGATTCGATATCATACATCCTGCTGATTTCCAAAAAGTAAACAAGCGACGTCTGGCTGTCGATTTACATATGCAAATCACCACTAGGATGCGTGGCTCGCGCGGGAAAAACGTTTGCCATGATACCATGAATGCAGCGGTACAACGTGAACGAGGTCTGAGTATATATCCTTTTGCAAATTTAGTTCGTGTTTAGTATTTCAGTAAATAATATTTGGCAATATCCCGAAGAATCGCTGAAATATTATAAATTCACAATGTATCAGTATGTACACTTTTCACTCATTAGCAATAAGTACAATGACTATTTTTCTGTTAAAAAGTACCATTACACTATTGTTCAAGAACTCCCAACAAGTCAAATAGAATTTTCTGTGGAAATGTCCATGTGTTGATTGTTGAAAGACTTCCGCCCGTATTCCCCCTTAAATTTCATTCTAGTCAAATCATACCAAATGCGTATATACATTCCTCATCTGATAAGGATGAGTTTTAAAATGTTTCTTTAATTGATTCTGAACATACTGAAAGACATATCCTACTTCTAAAGATGCCACTCAAAGACATTTTTCGTCATCGTTAGAATTTAGGGGGGATCAAGTTTTACCTTGATGCAGCGTTTGAAATAACCGCAGACTCGAAGGCCCAGCGCTGGTTGTTATTATATCTGGCTGGCAGTTTCAAATATTTGCAGGCCCTTGTGACCTTTACAAGTTGGAAAATGGCATAAAATAAAAGCTGCAGTGCGTCCTAAATGTGCACTTATCCCACAAATAAACAATCTTCATAAACAATAACAGCAATACTTAACAGAGTTATTATGAAATCAGCTCTGCCAAGCGTCACAATACATGTTAGTAGGATCCAAATGCAAAAGAAAGTGCGCCCATTCCATGCCTGTGATGCAGAGATAAATCTAGGATTCAACCAAAGGAGGGAGGGCATAGTCAAACTGTAATACTAGTAACAATTTATTTACTGGTGTACACAGTACATGATTACTTCCTGTATACTAGTCGTCGATCTCTTTGATTTCCACACAGTAACAGCTCTTCTAAAGTCAAAAGATGAAGAAATCGTCTCTGCTTTTTACAAACTCTTCTTTGGCAGCCTTAACAGTTTTCCCCTCAGTGCTGTTTGACACACTGATTCCATTCACTGTCATTTTTCCATCCTTCACCTTAGTGTGAGACATATTAAGAAGCTGTTGGTAGTAACTCTTGCCCGACTTTGCTGTTTCAATAGCTGCATAAACACCATCAATGGCTGGATGCATTGCTGCAATATCCAGGTCTTCCTTTTGGAACACCATGCTGAGTTCTGCTAGTTGTGGAATGATGTCCATCATCATGTAGAGGTCACTATGAAGGTGAAGTCTGTCAACTTCAAGTAGAGAGACTCTGTCCTGGAACTGTCCTTTCTGTGTTTCTTGAAATAGGTGACGAGTGCCCTAAGTGATTTGTACACTGCACTGATGGAGTTATAACATGATATCCATCGAATTTCATGCACCTCCTTGATTGTCACCAAAGGAGAATCCAAAATTGTCTGTATGCTTTTCAGCTCCTCAGTCCTAGCTGTAGATTTGCTAAAGAAATAATACAAGTCTGTGAGGGTTTTCTGGAAAGTTTCCTCCATGTACTTCACATCATCTGCAGCTTTGGAAGTGCAGAGGTTTAGCCTGTGGGCAATGCAATGTACAGATAAGCAGAAAGGGTTGACTGCCTTTATTCGTGTTGGTACACCTGACTTTTTCCCTGTCATAATTGAAGCTCCACCAGATCCAAAGCCAATTACTTTAGACCAAGATATTCCTCTGGTCTGCAGAAAGGTGGTCAGTTCATGGAACAAAACTTCTGCTGTAACACTGATGTCACTTAATTTCAGATTACCTAGGAAGAATGTTTTCATGTTGAGTTCTTTATCCACAGTTTTGCAATAAATGACCATTTTTTTTCTGTACACAAATGTCTGTACTTTCGTCTATAAGTATGGTTACAAAATGACTTGCAGCAATTGTTTCATCAATTTTTGTTGAAATTACATCAACAAATGTATCCACAAAATCCATTGCAGTTGCCATCGATGAGTATGTGGCATTACCTCCGACTTTCAAGTCATCAAGGTCCACACCATTTTCTTCTTGCATTGCAAGCATGCTAGGGTAATTGCATAATGCAATATTTCGTTTCACAATGTAAAACATAGTTCTCATGGCACAAACAAGGGCAGCTTCTCTCTCTTCAATTTTACTGACAACATTGTTGGATGTTTGTTCAAAACTAGCATGTAGAACATGATCTTTCACTGACTGAACATGGTCATTTGATTCCATGTGATGTGTGAGTGTCGATGTTCTCAAATTTTTACACCCAGAAGTGAAAGGATTATTCTTGCACGACTTGACACAAAGTTCACATAACATGTCGGAATTATCATTCAGTTTCAGCCAAGTGTAAGTTTTCAACCAAGATGATTGAAACTTCGGTTCAAACTTTCGTTTCTTCGTAGCACTATCATGATCAGCGGCATTGCCATTTTCTTTCTGACAGAGAGGCATCCCGGTGCATACTTCGTTGACAGTTTCTTCATTTTCTATTGAGAGTGAATTCTCATTGACGACAGCATTACTTGCACCGCTACACACGAAAAAGTCTGTAATTCGAGCTGATTTCCTCTTTTCCACCATTGTATTAATGGTATTAATCACGCATGCACGAGTGTTTTGAATAATTTATTTCCCGTACCCTATAAATAAAAAACGAAGTAATCCGTGTGACATCGCCAGATTTTGATTTTGAAACAACAAGCGTGATTGGATAACGATGTTAAAAGGCACATAGCTTGCATTTCATTGGCTCCCCTTATGCACACTGACACGACCGGATGTTTACAAGCAAGCAGTGAAACTGTTTCCATGATACAGTGCCCAGACTAGATTTTCTCCAATTTTTTAACAAAATATCGCGCACAGGACATCACATCATGCGGGACAATCGCTTGTTTTGCGTAACCACTCCCCCCTGTAAATTTGTGAAGTGTGGGAACCCATTTTCTATTGTGTGTATCCCGCGATCGCGCAGCCCAGAGTTATCTCTGGTGATGGCTACCGTTTGTGCTGATCGGTCATTCGTGTTGGCTCCATTTATTATTGCAGGCAGGTAAGAGGCAACTAACGGGATCGGGTGGTCAGGCCTGCTGACTTGCTTAACACATGTCATCGGTTCCCAATTGTGCAGATCGATGCTCAGGTTGTTGATCACTGGGATGTCTGGTCCAGACTTGATTATTTACAGATCACTGCCATATAGCTGGAATTTTGCTGAGTGTGGCGTAAAACTAAACTCACTCACTCACTATTGCAGGCAGACTTATTCTTATTGTTACATAAATTTTGATTACACGAAAAAAGAGGAAGACTTTTTATAACTTCCGAAAAAGTCACTTTATCACCATGTAGTTTAACTTTAGTGTAATTTTAGATTATTTTCTCGATGTCAGACAATTTTGAAGATAAAGGCATTTGATAAAAACAGCTGTAATAAGATATGAAGATCGCACATAACATTGAAATTTTTAGATGTATTATATATAGTGACGGCTTTAGTTATTTAGCAGAATACGACGAACCGGAAATGATATGCCCGATATTACTTTGCATGGGTATAAATAAAGTTCAACATGTGCTGAAAAACGATGTGGAGCGCCTCATATCCTATCAGCAATAGCATGTATGTATTGCATTGATTTCAACCATTTATTAATATTTAGTAATCCAAAAACATACCAGTTCAGATGCATTATAATACATTATGAAGGTACCGTTATGTCATTTTCGGGATAGATACGTTCATGTCAACATGCCACTTCAAAACAGTTTGCATCGAGGCCGAGTAATTGACAAGTTGTCAAGTTAAAATCGAAAGAGGTTTTAATGTTACATGAAATGGAAATTGTTTGTTGCATTTTGAGGCTTCCTTGACCATTCTTGTTCTAACTTCAAAATGGTACACTTTGTGTTTTTTTACTGAAGTTTCTATTAATATATTTTCTGAAATTCCTCTTTGAACGTGGTCAACAATATTGCTGTTACAAATACTTTAATTACTTTATACATACAGTTGTTAGTAAGAAAATAGAAAAAAATAATTATGTTTTGTATTGTATATTTTTGAACATATTACATTATTTCATAAAATTGACATACTGGCTAGCGAACAGTTATCGCCATATTTTAGCGGTATTTACAAAATTACTGTGCCGTTCATTAAATTAATGAAACAGAATGAATTATGATACTTAATTAGCTATTCACCGATGTGTCCAGCCCATTCACTGCCACCGGTCATGTTTTTATATAAGGCGACGGAAGGGAATCATGGCAGTATAAATAGTTTTCTCACAACTAACAGTAACAGTTATCGCCATTCAGAATTTCTCATGCCATTCGTGAAATAATATATATTTATATCATACAGTAACCTCGAATAATTGATTGTGTGACTATTTGAGTGTTTCTTTTACAGTAGATTGATAGGGAATGAATCAATTAATGACTTGTGAACTTGAACTTGATATTATATAGGTCGTGGAACATCCCCCGACTAAGTTTAAAAAAATTATAGGGTTCATAACTTTCACTTTAATTTTTCTCTTATGTTACTTGCCATGAAGAATTTTCTTTTGCTGTCCCTTATTGTTGTCAAATACCCTGGGGGAAAATACCGGAAATGTAATTGTCGGGAACTGCGCGATAACTGTTACGGCGTTGTATTGGTGATAACTGTTCGCTTGGCAAAAACTGTTCGTTAGCCAGTATATGTTCACAGGAGAAAACTAACAAAAAACAAAACTTTTCATATGGGTAAGGGTATTCTAAAGTCACCATCCATGATTAAAATGGAACAAAAAGTTTGTAAAATTGCAATGGATAAAAACACTGTGCTCATATTTCAGCCTATAATGGAAACACCCGACAGTTAATGAGCAGAGGGAGTATCACGTGACATGACATCATATGTGCCTGTTTCTGATAGCTTCCTCTTTGATTTTACCTCACAACTTAACAGTGTCTATGGATTCTGATGCAATAAAAGATGTTCCTGGTGTCATTTCTGAAATGGATGTTTGACCGTATCAATAACGATCCGATTTTACATCTTGCAAGACAAACTTCCAGTAAAGATAAAGAAAAAGAATCATACATGTTTCTGATGACTTTATCTTTCATCCAGCAAATTATTGCATTTGTCTAGTATTCTCCTTTTAATGAAATGATCCTGAAACAGTTGAATTACTTCACTGGACCTCAAGATCAAGACAGCATCAGAAATGTCTTGAGAAATGAAGATATATCACATTTGCCATGGATGTTTAGTTGTGATTTAAAGTGAAGTGTACTTAAGTTTTGAAACTACATGTGTTAATGATATATGTTTGTGAAGATAAGAATATGCACTTACCTTGCTTACCACTGCGTTAAACATCAGATGACTAAGGCTAACTGGATGCAAACTACGACAGGGTTGTATGGTATTGTGCCACTAAAGCAACTATGTATATTTCATGCTTTGAATATGATTGTATAAATGATTGTATGCATGAAACTGTCACAGACCTTACTATACGTGTGACATGATATCTCTGTCATCAGTGGTAAGTCAGCTTAAACTCAAACTGCCTGGTCAGGCCCTGTCTGTCACAGTCGAGGCCTGACCACCTGGCAGCTACTCAGTGTAATTAGATGGTTGGCACCAAGCATGAATATCTCAAGATGAGTGCCCCTTTAAAATGGCACTAGACAACCAAAGGTTGGACAAAAAGTTGGAATATTGTTTCCCTACCTTGGTGTCATTACCTTATGTAAAACATAAGTTGGAAAACGACAATTGCTAAACACAGAAGATCAAATGTACACATTCAGATGTACTTAAGTGATATTCTGTAAGGAAACCTCATGAGCTAATAAGTAGTAGGTCAGTGTGAAAATGTCAGTGTTAATTTTTAGCTCTTTTCACTGATTGCTAGAGTCGCATGAATGGCGTCAATCAGGGTTTTATACAGACTTTTAAAATGGAAGTCATGGTGACTCTCAATATCTATTTTTGGGAGTCATTTTCAATATTTGGGAGTCATGAAAATTTTAATGTTTCTTTGTGTTGATCATTCTCAGTATGTAACTGTGTATGTCACACCACCAAATGAAACTACAGCATTGTTCAATTCAAACAGCCAGGATTACTGTCTCCTCTGAGTTCTCTGGAACAATCTGACAGCTCTGTAAAAGTCAAGCTATCATCGAACAATATCATTTTTTGGTTATCAAATCGCTTTTATTGAGCTGAATTGTGAGGGCCACGAATAAAACTTGCATCAAACTTGATAATACTTTGAGAGTCGTTTACAAAATTGTTGTATCAAATACGCAGGAATCAAACGTCCTGTAAAACCCTGGTCAATTTGAGCTTGTGTTCTGGTCCTTCCTTGTGCATTGTCCATCCCTGCATGAACAATTATAATGTTTTTTCATAAACTATGATTGGGATGAAAGTTTGCATCCATTTGTATTTATTCATGATAAATAATTTTTGGAAAGTACCACAGAAAATGATATTGGTCATCAGATGCTACTCGGTTCCAGTGTATAAAATATTGCCCCTTTCACCATCTGTGATGGTCTATTTCTGTGAAGGACGGTCTATTAAATAAGTAAGGGCGTCCTTTGGTCGGGGGGAAACATCTTAAAAAATAAACTGAACAAGGTTTGAACTTCGTCTCAGAAATCAACTTATATCACATATGACACATATCCATCAAATTAGACCAACTCTTTTCAAGCTACTTCCATATTTCTGTATGTAAACTGTATTTCCTCTAATAAACGCCCGGGAGCTTATTTTTCAAGGGACTTTTAGACCCAGCGCTTATTAGAGGCCCGGCGCTTATTGGAGACTCAGTGCTTATTGTGCTTCGGGGACTGAGATGTGTGGCACCTGTAGGAATCCCAACTTAAGACACCTTCCAAATGTAACGATTACATAATATCCATCAGCCTGTGCCATGTGGAGGACAGGAAGTTATGACTATATAGACCATTCCTTAATAAATCTATTTTTGGATCAAGGGAGAATACATTTTTAAAAAAAGGTACCACTGGTGCTTATTAGAGACCCCGGCACCGTTTAGAGGAACTACAGTATATGAAATTGGAAATTTTGGAGAGTGTATAATACATATTGTGATCAAAACAACAATTGTTGATTTTTTATTGGTTTAGTTTTTGGGACTGGCTGTGTTTGTTCAGGACTGGTCACTTTATATCCCCCTGGCATGTAATGCGGGGGCATATAGTCGATGCCTCGTCTGTCTGTCCGTCCGTCCGTCTGTAATCATTTTTGTCATTTTTATTTTCCTCAGTTTCCATTTTCAATGTCTTTCTTCAAGACTTGGCAGATATATCAAACAGATCTTGAAGTGGTGCCTTTTGCTATTTGCAGAGTTTTGGCATTTATACTTTTCCTGATTTCCATGGAAACGATTTGGACTTAGTCCAAAAAATCAAGTTGGACTGGGCCGGGGGGATTTGTCGTCTTCTGATGACTTGTTTGGACAGTCATTCCTTGGACAGGCCACATTTTAAAACTACTTATATTTTATACACTGGTACATCATGACTGGATAGACGACCATGTCATGTTGGTCAAAATGAATTTGCTTAACATGTTTTTAATTTTTAACAGATGATCAACATCGGCTGTATGTAGCCTTTCAGTCACTGACTTAGAAGAGGGTACACTTTATTGACTGCTGAAGAAGCACTACCTTGGTACTTCACTAAAAGTCAGAGTTTCCTAGAACTTCACGAAGGATAAATTACTAAACTTTTTACATTTATATATTTGCTTGAGATGGCAACTGTATGCACACCCATGGACACAAGTGGATTACTTGCATAGGCCCTTTGGTCATTGTGCCACAGCTGTCTTGGAATTATCAACCTAATTCAACAACTACCAGTACGGATTTGCATAGTTGTACTAAACATAGTAAGGTTCGACTTATACCTTTGACTTATAAGCCTAATTTAACAGCTACCAGTACGGATTTGCATCGTACTTGTGGCAATTATAGTAAGGTTCGATTGAAAGCTGTGAGTTATAAGCATAATTTAACAGCTACCAATACAGATTTGCTCCGAACTTGTGGCAAACATAGAAAGGTTCGACTGAAGGGATCATATTTTGGTCAGTCAACACAAGCTGAAATTGTCAAGACTGTTCTGCGTTGAAGTATATACTGCAACTGATGATTGTTAACTAAAAAGCTATTTTAGTATAACCTACACTGGCGATGGCAATTGCAATGTCGTTAGAGCAAGACTATTTCCCTCGTCTCATCAGGGGTCCTGCTTTCACGCCAGGTGAAGACATGAGGTTTGAGGCACTCGCGTCTTAAAACATATGAACACTGGTTGGCAAATGACCGTGCTAGTCCAATCAGGTTGGCCAGAGCTGGGTTCATTTTCACTGGGAATGAAGATGTTGTGAAATGTTTTTCTTGTGATCTGGTTAAAGGAGACTGGAACAAGAACATGGATCCGTTGATAATACACAGAGAGCTGAGCCCAGCATGTAGCTTTTGTCAAGGCCTGGCTGGAGTTAATGTTCCAGTCTATGTCCCAGAACCAGCTGTCTATCAGGAGATCCTGAGCACCCTCCACAGACAATTCTGTGGCACCAACTCGACAGCGATCACCAGCAGCAACATCTCTCATCAACTCCAAGACAATCCAGATTTTTCCAGCGCCACCTTCAGGCAGAATCAGCCAACATCAACTCAGACGAACTTCCCTGTTGTTGCTACAGACTCTGGTGCAGCAGAAACGAGTCGCCAGGCTATTGGGACGGCTGGAGGACTTGGGCTTGGACATGATTCCGAAGCTACTCCGACCAGAGAGGAATTTGCACCCATGAAGGAGGAAACCAACCGTTTCTCCAGCTTTGATGCCAACTGGCCAAGACAGAACACCCCAGACCCCAGAGATCTGGCCCGAGCTGGATTCTACTTTACAGGGACCGTTGATCGCGTACAATGTGTGTTCTGTAGAGGAATCCTTCGCAACTGGGATGAGGACGATGTCCCAATGGAGGAACATCGGAGACACTTTCCTATGTGCCCATTTGTCATGGGTTTGAATGTTGGAAATGTCCCAGACCCTGCGTCTATCATATCTGCCAATAGATCATCTGAGTTCATGAACGTGACCCAGCCAGCTGCTGTTGTCAGTGATGCCAGCTTGGGGATTGTCACTGATCGTCCCAGACATCCACAATATGCAGTGGAAGCTTCCCGAGTCAGCTCCTTCCGAAACTGGCCCAGTGGAAAGGAACAGACTCCCGAGATGTTGGCAAAGGCTGGCTTCTTTTATGCAGGTAGGTCTATTTGCGCTTAAACTTCTGATATAAATTTCAGTAGATTTGATTTTTGTATGGTCCTCAAAGATAAATGTGATGAAAAGGTCAAAGATCAAGGTCACAAGTTATTAACGAAAACAATTTGTGGTTTTCCATTATCCAAAATGTAAAACTTAGTTACCACCAAACTTGCAATAATATGATACCTTCTTTAGGATGGATATATTTGGGTCGACATAGGTGGAGATAATCCAATTTGTAAGCCATGCTCATGATGCCAAGACATTGCTAGCTGTTTCATCTTTAGTTTCAGGGAAAAGGCTATTGGAAATACATTTTATGTTTATGTTCACAGGTTTTGGTGACAGCGTGAAATGCTTCTTCTGTGATGGTGGTTTGCGCACCTGGGAACGAGGCGATGACCCCTGGGCTGAGCATGCCAGATGGTTTCCTCGCTGTCCATACGTGCGACAGGTCAAGGGCGAGAGCTTCATCCAGACAGCTCTAGGTGGACGAGAGGTATGTCTCATCTTTAATTCCTATCCTCTTGTTGTGATGTATGTGTCCTTTTTGTTGATGATTGTGGTGTATGTGCTTTCATGAGATATATGATTAAGATGCACTGGTTTATATTTCTGAATTCGCTGTTTCAGCCATCAGCTGGTTCTGCAGGGGACAACACTGCCTCGAATACAGGTAGGAACATCAGTTTGTGAATAGGTATAACTTGCAGCCTCCTGAATAGGTTTGGTTCTAACGAATAATATTGTATGGAAAACAACGTCTTGTTTACTGCATAGAGTGATGTTTCGGTGTAGATTCTTATAGTTATAGTTTTCAAGCTAAAAGAGGCTGTGGACTCTGCAACTTTGAGAATGCTGATCAAACAATCATGTTTGGCTCTGTGGAAGACATATTGGTTCACTTTTCCATATGTCCCTCTTTTGTCCCTTATTAATATCTCTGTACTCATTTGCTATCTCAGGCAGAGACAATAAAATGGACAGCAGCACAGCTGTGCGGACCTTAGACCCGCGAGAGTTGTCTGCCCGGATGGACAGTCCCATGGTGCAGGCAGTGCTGAAGATGGACATTCCCCGAGACAGAGTGGCCAAAGCCATACAGAACAGACTGCAGGAGACAGGTAAAGCCACATATTGTAATATACTCCAGTTTTGTCTCCATGGTGACAGTCAACATCAATGTCCACACTTGTGGTTAGTTACTGATGATGGAAGGTGATCCTGAATGTCCAGCAAAAGCTGATGCATGTTCATGCAGGACAGACTACAAGAGACAGGTACATAGCTTTCCAGCGACAATAGGATTTTGATATTCGATAACCAACTATAAATGCATGGAGCACAAAGGTTTTCAAATGTTAGTGTTGTTTATCATAAGGCTGATCATCTGTTGTGTCATCAGAAGGATATCTTGGTACAAAAAGAAGCAGATTGCTGATAAGATGTGAACTGATTGTTAACTACTGTAATCGTTATATATTTTCACGGGGTGTAATTTTGGCGGAAAGTTCACAAAAGGCCTGTTAGCGCAGTTGTTTTTTCGCGCATTTCAAACGCCTGAGTGATGGTATTCATGACAACGTTTTCACAACCGATAGTCATGCAATGATCAAAGCTACATTGTGTTAAGGAATAACCGGTAGGCGAACATCTGGAGTTCTTGACATTGTTTGATCACGTAATTTGTAAACATGGACCGGGAATAATTACTTTGATGTTGTTATCTGAGAGAATAGACAAATTACCTGATGAAGGGACCTGGAATGGTCTCGAAACGTCATGAGAGAAATTAAAAAGAAGTTTAATCCATAAAAATATCTTGGACATCAATGTACAACTTCTAAATGCCACTGAAAGACAAAATTACATGTTGTTCCTACTTGAGTATTTGTCATGACTTCTCCATGAATATTTCGCTTGGTATGATTATTGGCGCACAATCATTTTGCGCTAAAAGCTGAAAATTAATCCCACGCGAAAATAACTATGATTACAGTATTGAGTCTCGTACTTACGGAAGTGACTGTGTGATATTTGGTGACGCATGCGTGAGAAAAACGTGCTGAGGGCAGTTGACAAGTGACAGGACGGACTTCGGACTTGACCGAGTGACGTGCATTGGCAAGAGCCAGGAAAGGCCAGACATGTGGTAAAGTGTGAGTCTATTTGACTTTACACTGATGATATAAGTGTCAAACTGCTGTAAACATATTAAGTAGACTTTGGTGGCTGTACCATACATGTTGTGGGAAAGATGGCATAAAGGGTTATTTGTTCTCAGACAGTAGGAGATATCTAGTGTCACAAGTTTTGGAAGAGCGGGTCATAAATGGCACAGTGTGTATAATTGTCTCCCTAACTTGTGCCAGGTTCATCTGTAAAGCCCATTTCTGGTGTCCCCCGCTGTGATATTGCAGGAATATTGCTAAAAGCGATGTAAACCTAAACTCACTCACTACTTGTGAATGTTGCCCTGATAATAATACCCATTTGCTATCTAATGCCTTTATCAGGGTGTCATGTGAGTGAGAAGCAGATCTTTCTAAATTCTCTCTCTGGTGACAGGTGATGACTTCACCAGTGTGGAGAACCTGATGGAGGCCATATTTGCTCTGCCGGACACAGACCCAGCTCCGACGGATATGGCAGCACAAACAGCTTCCAAGTCTGCAGGGAGTGTTGCCCGCTCTCAAGGAGACAAACAGATGGCAGACAAAGATCTTGATATTGGTAAACATTATATTAAGTACCATGTTGTATTGCAACAGTTGTGAATGAACTAGGGTCCAAGTCCCCAGGGAGTGTTGCCCACTCTTAAGAAGACAAAAACAGATGCTACAGTTGTGAATGCACCTCTACCTGGGGTGTATTCCTACAGTTGTGAATGCACCTCTACCTGGGGTGTATGGCTACAGTTGTGAATGCACCACTACCTGGGGTGTATTGATACAGTTGGGAATCTGCCACTACCTGGGGTGTATGACTACAGTTGAGAATGCACCTCTACCTGGGGTGTATGACTACAGTTGAGAATGCACCAGTACCTGGGGTGTATTCCTACAGTTGGGAATGCACCAGTACCTGGGGTGTATTCCTACAGTTGGGAATGCACCAGTACCTGGGGTGTATTGCTACAGTTGTGAATGCACCTCAACCTGGGGTGTATGGCTACAGTTGTGAATGCACCAGTACCTGGGGTGTATTGCTACATTCGGGAATGCACCACTACCTGGGGTGTATTGATACAGTTGGGAATCTGCCATTACCTGGGGTGTATGACTACAGTTGAGAATACACCTCTACCTTGGGTGTATGACTACAGTTGAGAATGCACCTCTGCCTTGGGTGTATGACTACAGTTGAGAATGCACCTCTACCTGGGGTGTGTAACTACAGTTGTGAATGCACCACTACCTGGGGTGTATGACTACATTTGAGAATGCACCTCTACCTGGGGTGTATTGATACAGTTGGGAATGCACCACTACCTGGGGTGTATGACTACAGTTGAGAATGCACCAGTACCTTGGGTGTATTGCTACAGTTGGGAATGCACCACTACCTGGAGTGTATGACTACAGTTGAGAATGCACCAGTACCTTGGGTGTATTGCTACAGTTGGGAATGCACCACTACCTGGGGTGTATGACTACATTTGAGAATGCACCTCTACCTGGGGTGTATTACTACAGTTATGAACTAACGCAAGGCAAGTACATACCATCGGTCAACGGCTAACACAGGTCCTTATCAATAGCTATGCAACACTGTGAAACCTATTTTCGTCATAGGTGACTACTCAAAAGAAGTTAAAAGAACACATGATTCTTTCATGTTACTATAGATAGTCTGTCATTGCTAGAGTTCAGTTGCTGTGAGGTCCTCCATGTTGTCAGTACCTGACCGGATGTGTATGTTGCAGGTGAGAAGGGAGAAGACTCTGAGGAGAGAGCTATGGACGACTCCAGTGATGAAGGTAGGCACCACTCTAGACAGATGTTTTATAATTTACAGATATATTCTGTAGAAGCTATAATATGAAACAAATATGCTGGCAGGAAATTCTGAGCAGTTTCACCGTTGTTCCAAGGCCATTGCAAATGATTAGAGTTAACAGTTGTAGGTATTATTTTCAATTTAGCACGGCCACCTCAGAAGCCCGAAAGGGCCACTGGAGATGGAAGAGAGGTTTGGCGGCCTTGGTGGCATATGTTTTTGTAACATCTTCAGATGTGAATGACTGATTGAGTCGGTTATAAATGGTATCACCAATTAATATTAAATATGGCAACTACAGTTGGATGTTTTATTGTCTAAGATTCTTGAATTTCCAAAAGATCTGTGCCGCTCAAAGTAAATGTTGAAGTATATGATTTTGTTCAAAACATTTTGATTTGAAGTTAAATTATAGGAGGACACATGTAACAAGTTACTTCCAGGAAGTATAATTCATATCATCTTTAAATATGCTGTGCGGTCATTGTCTCTACATTTTCATTTCCTTTGTGTTTGACTTGACGATATTGAGGTCAGTGGAACACTTGTACAATGGATTTGTATAGATATCAACCCAATTTGACTAAACTTGGTTACAGAGTCACCACTGTGTGTGCATTTGTAGTATTTATGTATGGTTCTGTTTGAATGTGAGATGATGTTGGCATGGGTTAGTGATGCCACCATTATTCAAATAAGCATGTTGAGCTTAAAACCATCATCTCTGAAGACTCCAGAAAACTTAGCAGTCGATAATGGTTTTATATTATACTTAACTACATACGAGTGTAGTTGGTGGTTTGCTCATGGTGCTTACAATCTTCTTCCCATATCTGTGCAAAGTGAGTGAGTTGAGTGAGTATGGTTTTACGCCACTTTTAGCGATATTCCAGCAATATCATGGTGGGGACACCAGAAATGAGCTTCACACATTGTACCCATGTGGGGAATCTAACCCAGGCCGTAGGAGTGACGAGCTAGGCCACTAGGCTACCCCACGGCTCATATTATGTGCAAAGGCAACCAGGAAGAACATATATGTGCAAAGGCAACCAGGAAGAACATATAGAAAATCCCACCATAAACCGACAGGATTCAGTTTCCTATGAGTTGTGTGACAAGGAAGTTGTGGTCCAACAGGCAGTCCCAATGTACACTGATACTTGTATTAACTTGATCTAATCATGGCTGGTTAACTGTAGAAATCAGATATGTAACACTCCCTCTGTGTACTTCCTCAAAATATGCTGTTGATTTAAGCACCAGGTTATATCTGCTTACAATTCACATGGCTAACATCAGGAAGTGTTGACAGTTTTTAAAGCCGTGAGTGATTGAGTGAGTTTAGTTTTATGCTGTTTTAAGCAATATTCTAGCAATATCATATACCCATGTGGGGAATCGAACACGGTTATTTGGCACGACAAGCGAATGCTTTAACCACTAGGCTACCCCACAGCCCCTCATAGAGGCTAGAAATATATATCCAAAATTATGAGATAAAACTCTGCATTATGAATGGAGAGAAGGTGGCAGAAGGGTATTTACTGTAGGGTAATATTTGGTGTTAATATGATCTTAAATAGGCCTAGACTGAATACTGTCTTCAATGTGGCAGTCAGGTCATAAAGAGATGTTTAATTGCAATCAAACACTAAAAGAAATCAATATTCAATGTAATTCCTATTTAGGTGGATAACTTGATCAGTGAGTTATATTGAGACACTGAACTTTTGTGGATTTCATTACTCATTATTTCATTTTTCTGTCCACCTGTCCATTCATGTCTGTCTGTTCATCTGTAATATTTTGTCTGCATAACATATGTACTTATAGGTATTCTTTCATGAAATTTTGCACATGCAAAAGACCAGGTTGGCAACTTGTGCTTTTGCTTGATAGGGATTTTAGAATTTCCTTTTTTAACATTTTCATGGCAACAAGTTTGACTTAATTATCAGGATATGATTTTCAAGGGCATAAATCTAGGACTGCTGGATTTCTCCAGTACGCACAGAATAACCAGTTTCCATAACATTGTTTTGATATCTCAGAAACTTTTTTTGTTTGCAGAAAGACAGATAAGATAGGAATGCTGTCAAACTTCTGAACATATCACTTTTGTTTGACTTGCTGAAATATCAGATGATTTTTCTTTTGCATTTTGTAGCACCCAGGGAATTAGTCATGTTGTGATGACTCCTGTTCGTGTGTATAGTCATTGTCTTAAGATGTGAAAATGCAATGTATTTTCTAAGAACCATCTTTGTTGCAGATTCACAATCGCTCATGGAGGAAAATCGTCAATTGAAAGAACAACGTCAATGCAAAATATGCATGGATGAAGAAGTGAACGTAGTGTTCCTCCCGTGCGGGCACTTAGTCTGCTGTGCCACATGTGCCCCTGCCTTGAGGAAGTGCCCCATTTGCAGGGCAAACATCCGGGGCACCGTCCGTACCTTCATGTCGTGATGAAGGCCTACAATGACCATATTCTGTGTGATAGTGAAGCTTGGTCAACTCTGTATATACATTACTCAACAAGGGCTTGTAACACAATACAATTGCTGCTAGATGATTATGGTCAGAACCAGTGTCAGTTATGAGTAAAAGGACAGAACTGACAACGGTTGTGAGCATACATGTTGTTCTTGCTAAATTTGGCAATATCAGCCCTTGTGCATTACACAGTACACAAGCTGTTTGACATTGCTGCTGCTCACGTGAATACACAAACACTTTAAATAGAGCATTTGTAATATGTTGTATACATCAGTAACCTGTTGTTGTCTTGTTTATCATAAAGGAAGTTGACATACCTCACTGTTACACAGAATATGGTAATAATTGGTGATATTCTCTGTCTGTCAAATTCTATTCCTGTTCTTAATAGCTTTGCTGTGTATATACCTGTAGCATTAAAAGGCTTCATTGAAACTGCCTCCTGCTTGTGGTCTGAGGTCAACTCTTTTGAAGCAAGCCACTGTGTATAGCTCTGTAGCATTAAAAGGCTTCATTGAAACTGCTTCCTGCTTTTGGTCTGACATCAACTCTTTTTGAAGTAAGCCACTGTGTATAGCTCCGTAACATTCAAAGGCTTTATTATGACATTGCTTCCTGCTTGTGGTCTGACGTCAACTCTTTTTGAAGCAAGCCAATGTGTATAGCTCCGTAACATCCAAGTGAAAGGCTCAGATGAACCTGTTTCCCATTTTGTATGCAACCTTCACAGTTAATGAGGTAATAATGCAGGTAGAATTTTTAACTTGTTCAAGATCTCAACAATACCCTTTATTACATGATTCAAAAATATATAAAATGTAATATATTTTTCCACTTCTCTGGCATGTTCCGAATCAGGGAAGACCTGTGCAAGCATTGTTTAAGTTCAATTGTTTATTGCATTTTCCTAGGGTTTATGAGATATTATGCTGGCTTGATCTAGGTTCACTCTGGTATCCTCTCAATGTTGTCCCCAACCTGACCCTGCTTATTTCAGACCTGTCTTCTGTCTGCTTACCATGAACTCTTCATGCACTACTTGAATCTGACAAACATGTAAGAATTTCACCAATTATATAACGTCGTATTCCGCAATGTTCCAGCTATATAACGGCGGCTTTTGATAATCAACCAGAAGGTCATTCATATTGTCTGGGGCACACCTTGACACTCTGGTATTTACCGTCTTACAACCAGTTGCTGGGGAGATATTTAACCCTTAAACATCAAAGAGGCATTAACAGAAGTAATTTCACCAAGGGACTACTGGACACCTTAACATCAGGTAAAGCTTTTTTTGTGTTTTTGTTTTTTTTGTTGTGGCTTTTCCCGTTTGTTATGTGGAAAAATCCTAAGGAGGATGTTGAGTGTAAGCTTCGAATCTTGAGCATTTTTAAGAATTTTCACAAAACCTCTGAGCATGCTTTTCAAACATTCAGTGAAGTTAAACTTGTGTAACATTCTCCTTTGAAGTGATATAGTTTCTGCAGCCTTTTATTAATTTATGTGCATTATTTCAAAATTTGGAGTCCAAGGTATTTGTTGTTGGATATGATCATAGCGAGGAGTATTATGGTATATTTATGCAACACACTAAATGAGTTGGCATGTGAATATATATTTAATATGAAAGCTACCGTGTGTAGAAAAACAAGACGTTTTTTATCAGTAACACTCCATGTCATAGTGTTGTATTATCATTGTTCTGCTCATAATTTGTGAAAAGGATCAAATCAAAACGTCTTTACTTTTTAGTTTCAACTGAATTTCAATAAATACTTGTTTTATCTTTCCAGATAGGTGATTGGAGTGCATTGTAGAGGAGTGGGTCACAGATGTGATAGCTTGCAACACACATATACACTTCACAACATTACCTTGGGTTTTATCTGTACCAGCATGACCAGGTTTGCTGGAAGCTTGGTAGACACATGGCAGCCTATTATGCTCAGTTACAAGTCTTTCTGTATTATTTGGATTCACTGAAAGTAGCGTCTGCAGTTATGATGAACTGTGTGTTTGGTGATGAGTGTAATGGTTAGTCATTTGTGGGTATAGAGCTAATGAGTGAGGGGTACTGTTTAGACTTGCCTATATACAGTACTAATTAGTAACCTGCTTTTCAAACACCATTGGCTCATTGAAACTGAATTAAATATCACGTTTCTTTTTGAGTTACCTCCCTTGTTGCACATTTCCATAGTATCATTGAGGTCATATTATGAAAGTAGTTAGACTCCCCAGTAGTATTTGATCTGTTGCTACATTTGTTATAAATTTCATTTTGTCCCTTTCGCTTCACTGTTTTTATTCTGATGACTTGTTTTTAAATAGTAAAGTTGCCGATCTTTTAAGTAAAATATCCGAAAGTTGAAACAGCCAATTTTTCGTTTAAGCCCCATAGGTTGCAAAGTTACATAGTATTGAGGACTTGCCGAACTTTTTTAGCAGCAATAATGTGAAAGCCCGGGCTTTTTTATAATTATAGCTACGCCCCTGGAAGGTGGTAAAGTGATGGAATTTGGGAACCAAAGCGCTTCTCTGTGTTCGTTCGTTCCCGTTCCTTCGTGCGCTTCTCGCGTGTGCGTGCAGTGTGTGACCAGGTAGTTCCCGCTAAGATATTACGAGACAGAACATTGAACATATATCGGCCCGGATACTATATGTGGCTGAGACCAAACCGCTTCTCTGAAGTAGACGCACAGTGTCCAAATGATCATGGTTCCCGCTAAGATATTCCGACACAGAACGATGAACATATATCGGACCAGATACCACATGCGGCTGTGGCAATAATGTAGTTTCCTAATCTGCTCAGCCGGCAGATGAGACGGGAAAATAATGGACGTGTTACCTGAGCAGAAGAGACTGGAAAATAACGAAGTGTTACCTGAGCAGGTTCGAAATGTGTATTTGGATAGCCCAGTGAGTGGGTCACCATGCTACAGATGCACTGATTGATCACTGAGTTTGGTTTTACGCCGCTTTTAGCAATATTCCAGCAATATGACGTGGGAGGGCTTTACCCATGTGGGATTCGTCCGTTTCGGCGTGACGAGCCATTTACCATTATGTCGGTAAACTGGCTTGATAAACTTGTTGAAATTTGTTTCAGATTTCTATTTTGGTTTATAACCCATAAAACTCTTTCCGTTGGCTTCGGTTAAACGTATAAAAACATTTGTAGAGGGACAAACCATCACCCTCGAGATTATTTTTTTACCTTGTTTTATCCGTTGATATATTCCTTTTCATCAGTATTTTATCACCAACCGCAACATAGACCAGACACCTGTCAGCGCATTATGCATTTGTACATGTTGTGTTGTACACGATTAAAATGTGGTAAATTTACATCTTACTTTGAAAGTTTCGGGACTTACGTAGATATACTTGGTATGTGTATGGGGTCGAGTGCATGAGAGGCACTAAGATATGCATCTCAATATCCGTGTCCTCCCTCTCGGGACCCGTGAAGGTCCGGGTTAGAATACTGATCTTCAGTAACCCATGCTTGTCGTAAGAGGCGACTAACGGGATCGGGTGGTCAGGCTCGCTGACATGGTTGATACATGTCATCGTATCCCAATTGCGTAGATCAATGCTAATGGTGTTGATCACTGGCTTGTTTGGTCCAGACTCGATTATTTACAGACCGCCGCCATATCATGGAATATTGCTGAGTGCGGCGTAAAACTAAACTCACTCACTCACCCTTATACTGTGACTGACGGGATCTTAGTACTATACCCATATGTTTGTCCTCATACAGAGATTTATCTAATTCTGACATATACCTAGCCACTCGACATATTTCATGATGCGATATTGATGTGAATAAAGACATAAAACGATGACTATCTGTCCATGTTGGTTATTCCTCTCATTGCTGTTGTCGAACCCATTCGAAAGGATGGTAGCATAATTACACCACCTAATACAACTTGCAATAACTATTTCCCAAGTGGGATTACAGTATTATTGAATTATCCGTGGTATGCATAAATGATCAGCTTTCCAAATTATACAAACTATCAGTAGTTATGTACCTCAAAAGGAAAGTCCCGAGAATTAAAAACATATTTGCCACATTTCTGGGCACACATCTAGCCACAGCAACGATCATTGTTGACTTCAGGATTTCACGTCGAGTGGTGGCCAGTCTGTTGGCCTCTTCATAATGAAATCATTGTTTTCATTTGATCAATATTTTTGGTCTTTCCTAAGAAGTTCATCATTGTCTAAAAATTAGCAACTTTTGCTGAAATTGTTATGAACAATATCTGAATGTTACCTCACCGAGCGGATGAATCGGAACAAACGACTCCACATCGTGATGCTGACAAAAGTATTGAAATCCGTTTGATATATCTTACCAAAATTGCCGGAACTGATTACATGAACCGATTACATGTACATAACTTGGAAAGTCTTCCTTTAAATATCTCCTATTTGTCGATTTTTTTATGCTTTCGGTCAGTAAACCTTCGACATTGACACTGTTAACAGCAGCTGTAGATGACATGTGAGGGCAACTGGACAAGATTAAAATTTAAAAATACACGCTCACAAGCAAAATCTGAACTTACATACACCCTAACAAAACGACTCGGCTGAAACCGGAAGCGGGTACGGCATCGCACACATCTAGACAAAATATGCAACTACCATCGATAAATTTTCTGAATATATTGAAATTCCCGCGAAATGCAAAATTTGATTGTATGATTAACTTTTAAGCCCCTTCAACTGTTTACGGTTAATGAATCTTAGTATCAATTGTAATTGTCTTGTTTTCTTTGGTTTACGTTTGTTCGCAATATTGCCGCCTGTGTGTTAAATAATATAATTTTAACGAATCCGAAGTCGTAATGGAGTTAGCGGTCTGTGCATTTCGAATATTATTTTCCACAACAGGGAGATACATAACATGTCAATATGTCATAACAATAACACATTATTGTACTGTGTCTATCGTTACAAGTATATATAATATGGCAATTCTGATAATCGAAGATGTCAGTGCATGATTGAAACGTTTTTTAGTGGAGGACTTGTGCACAGATATGGATGTTTCGAGAAATCGGAACCAGATCTAGTGTAAATAGATTTATGGTTATTGGAATTATGGGATCAAGAAATACTCTATATGAATTCATTGCAGTCAAATCTGTATCTATTTTAGACATTACAATAGGTTAACAGCACATCTTTTCTTCTACAAGTAAGAGCAAAATTGAAACAATTTGGATGCCTCGGAGATTATTGCTTTCAAAGTTTTAATTATACTCAAAGGTATTTCACATCGTTTGACGTGACAACGTCCATTTTTAAATAGAAAAAACCCTCAATTGACAAAATGTATGGATATTGTGAACTTGCACTGATGCAACGAACTGAAACTGCGAATTGCAACCTCATATTTATACCAATCTGCACCTGGTGCATGTTTAGTGTGTGAGGATAGTTTTACGCCCCTTTTGGCAATATTCCAGCAATATCAGGGCGGGGGACACCAGAAGTCGGCTTCACATTGTACCCATGTGGGGAATCGAACCCAGGTCTTCGGCGTGACGAGCGAACGCTTTAACCACTAGGCTACCACACCGCTCCAACATGATGAGGAAGTGGGTAGGCAGCAATGGCACTGATGACCAGTCACAAGGACAGTGATTGAATGAGTGACCGTGACAGTTTATGTCATGAATAATTTTGTTGTAATGAAAATATAACTCATCTATACCAAAACCCAAAGTTGTATAATATTTTGTAATGAGGAGGTGCAACTGTTTTTGTCTGGTGCAACAAGGTTATGACCTATATAGGTTGCACCGGGTGCAAAAAGTTTCATTTACCCATCATGGACTGCCGATTCTGGGTTGCGTATCTATTTCCAGATGTCGCCCTTAGATGTGTTTCTGGTCAAGGTTCCGCCAGATGAGAAAGTTATTTTCTCACCAAATCGTCGCAAGTAGTCCACGTGGGTTTGTATTTTGTAATGGTTCTACCGGGCGAATTCAGTGCTCGTCAGATGGAAACAAGGGACACTGATCATCACTCAGTTGATCAGAGTGAATAAGTGAGTTAGGTTTTACGCCGCTTTAGCAATATTCCAGCAATATCACGACGGGAGACACCAGAAATGGGCTGGTTGATCAACAATGGTTATCGTGCAAGGATATAAAATGAAAGCGGTGGTCATTCAAACTGTCTCTATGTCCTAACACGACTGCGTTGGTCAAGAATGTGATCTTTAGGAACCCATGCTGGTCGTAAAAGGCACCTGACGGGATTCAGTGGTCAAGATTATTGATTTGATTGATCGATGTTCCAGATGTTAAACACTGGATTGTTTGGTCCAGAGTGGATGATTTTGCATACCGCCCTCATACAGGCGGTATTCTGAGAACAGCCTTTGAACAACAAATACAGTATCTACACGATGGCTGTTAATCCATTCGCCATTACTCACATCTCTCCCTGATCTACGCGGAGGATCATTCCCTTCTCGATCATCACCACTCTCGTTCCCTCCGTATTCAGAAGACTCGCCCCAGCGATGAATGTTACAAAATACGACACACCAATCAGAATGCCTGTACAGGTTGGGGTACTTTGGTAATAGTAATTCCATGTAGTTGGTTATGGCAGTATGTGATCGTTAAAGAAATCATGAAAAATACATACAGTCTATATTTAATTACCAAGTACCGCGCTATAGAACATGTTACATGAATTGTAGTAATTGGTAGAGACAGGGCCATGCGAGAGATTCCAATCTTCTCACTTGAGTTTGTTTACATAACGGCTCCAATGTTTCCCAATGAATGTTTTCTCCGACAATTGTTTTGGCCTTTCAAATTTATTCCACTGTAATGTCCATTTTGCTTTGTACTAAATCGTGATAAATATTTTGAAGAAACTGAAATAGCTACGAGTTTGAAAACAATATATATCCTTATCACACTTCTAATTCTTATCATTTATGTTTTACAGATTAAAGATGATATTGCAGCAGAGAGGGTTCGGGTGATCCTGGCACAGTCAGGCTGGTAAGGCTCATTATCAGCTCAGGGCCCTTGCCCCTCAACACGCAGCCTTGACAGCTTAATGGGACTTTTCCCAGGAAGCGCTGCTTAGTCGAACCCACTTAGAATCTTTTCGGAGAATAAGTAGACTCCCCAACACTGCAGCCATCTGCATTAACCAGAGCGTCAGAAGGGCTGTGCGCCCGGTGGAGAACACCGGGCACTCTCCTGATCTGTGCCAAGAGATCAAGAGGTACCAAACAAAGGGCACCGAGAACAACGGGGAGCTTGACGAAAGTGTACTTGGGATGCAAGCGAGACATTTCAAAGGCGAGGTCCGCATAATTATTTTCCACGTTTTTCCTGAATCTTGTTAATCACGTTGCTGTCAAAAGGGTCAGAATATTCAATGATATAAATAACTTCATTGGCTTTATCAAAAAGGACAAGATCAGGTTTGTTGGAAGGAATCTGTCTTAGACTGTATATGGAGTTATTCCAAAGAAGTTTAAAATTGTCACTTTCCATTAATACACAATGTCATTTAGAAAGTGGTCAAATGTAACATTTGTTATACAATGTATTTGGGATTACACTTTCTCAGGTTCTAGTTCTTTTTTGGGGTTGAGTCCCATCCGAGATTCGAACCCACGCCCTCAGAGTCAGGCACCTAATCGCCAGCACCGGTCTAGACAACCAGTTGTCCGACTTGCATTTTAGTGGAAGCCACGGTGGATGAGTTGGTTAGACGGCTGTCTTTGGGAGGTATGTCTGGTTTACTACACCGATGGACACACACACACACACACACACACACACACACACACACACAGAGAGAGAGAGAGAGAGAGAGGAAGGATTGCAGGCTTGGGTGTCCTCCCATTTGTGAGAACTCCCAGTTGTGAGACACATTAATTAATGGTTGAGTGCACCTGGGTAGTGTTTCCACATCCCTACAATGAAAGTGGGAACAACCCTGTTGTTGAATAGTACCCACAGGAGACATGGTTCATTAATGAGTTAATTAACACAGAAGACATTGTTTGTTAAAGGTTAAAGAGCATTTATTGTTTTCAATAAAAAACATCGATAGATACAGAAACAATGAAATAGATTATAAAAGATAGGAAGCAGGTAGGTCGACATCGGTACTTGCTGATCGAAAAGAGCAGACAAAGGTTAATAAATACATTTATATTAATTATAATTAAGTTATTAAGTTAAAAACAGTTATTGTTACATTATTTAAACACGTAAATCTGAGTAGGTATATTTGTTTCTCTTTCAAATGATCACGTTTCCGACGTTTATCTTTTAGAGACATTTACTTGAGTAGGTTAATTAATTTATTATTTAAAGTTTCATTAAGTTAACTCCAGAGGAGCGCATGAATGATCTGTAGCCAGTTTGAAGAATGTGAAGCAATCAGATTTTATGATTTACGGTGAATTAGGTAGATACCTAATTCAAACCACAATTTAGAACTTCAAACCACAGGTTGCCCATTGAAACATGACGTTGGTACGGCATCAAAAGATGTAATAGAATCTAAAGATGCAAAATTGATCAAAACTGGACTTTGTTCAATGTTTTAATATGTATGAATATGCTGAATGTTGTCTGTATCACTATATGTGATCATAAAATGTGATTATAAAATGATATGTGAGAATAAAATGTCTGTTTTGTTCTGTTCACAAGGTTCAGTTACATAGCTATCCCTAATTAGCTAGGGTTAATCCATTCTATCAGATAGGGGAGTATGGGGTGTTTTCTTTGTTAATTACCTACTCCACTGTCTCACAACTGGGAGCAGGAGTCTACACAATTGGGAGTTCTCACAAATCGGGAAGTAGACAGAATCCATTCATGAGGAACCTCCAAACTGACTTTTGCCTTTCAGACATTGGGTCCCCTGACGATTTTATTTGAAGGCGCTGCTCAATCCAGGAAAGATTCTTCTAGTTTCATTAAATCGAGTTTTCTTGGGTGTTTTGCTCTTATCATCAGATGCCTTTTCTCTGCAAACTGTATTGTGTCAAAGAGATTTAATTCTTAAAAAACCCAGCAATGTGCAAGTGTAATATGCATTACAACTGGAATTAAATAGAAATAGTTAAATAATACTTTAGGTTTTGTTTCAAGTGCATGTAGATCCAAAAGTCCTACATGATAACTGAAGCTTCCACACTTGTTCCTGAGGACTTCATACGAATCTGCTGATGGTCTGAAACAGAATGGTATTTCACTTTCCACTGTCTTTTGATTACTCAGTTATTGTTCTTATGGCTTCTTTTGTATGGTACTCTCATCAGTGTTGTGTTCAAACTGAATTTTAAAAAATAAAACAGAATGAGTCGCTTACATCTCAAACCGAAACATGATTCTCATTAACCTATTCAGACAATGACCTACTTTTCAGCCGATCCGAATTTTCTCGAGTGAAAGTGAAAATAGACATAACAAACAACTATGGTTACACTGAATTCCAATTCCTTGTGTCATAGGAAAATGCTATTTACAAATGAATTTGAACATCGTTTTATGGCGAGGTGTAGGCAGCATGACCTTAACTGAGACGTCACAGACTGCCCCTGTTTAATGACGTCGTAAAATGATTCACAATGCATCAGGCTGACTGGTTACACCTGTTTTGTGTTTTGTGCGCTTATTCAGTGTAGTTCTGTAACGCACAGTGTGATTGATATAATATCAAGTCCGTACCAGACCGCCAAACTTTTCTAGCGAGAGAGCCTCGTTTTGAGGTTTCCACGATTTCAAGGTTTCCGTTTGTCAGAGCTCGCTGTACGACAGAGCACGCTGCGCGACGTGTTTGCAAGGATTAGAAGGTGCGTAGTGGTCCAATATACAAATGCTTAAATGCAATAAATGGTGTCCTCCCATTACGCAGACAGCCAGTTCGCAGACACCTTAAACAAACAATATTTACGGTTCAGTGAACAGATTATCTACTACCTGTTACCTACACATTATAATGGAATAGTCCAAATAAAAACACAGGAACAACCTGAAGCTATATTATTTATTTTGAAAGATGGACGAAAAGAAAGAGAAAGTAACTTGAATTTTTATTGCTGTAATATAAAAACAGGTTATTTTCATAAACATTTCGGGTTAACCTTCTAGTCTAACGGGAGTCGGCATCATCATATTGAAAACATTAGCTTAGCTATTAGAAATCGCGACACTGTTGTATCATATAAATCAAATAAAGACAAATGTGGACCTAAATATTATTCATATGGAATAAATAAGTTGTATGTTTTGCACACAATATTAAGATATATGACGAGTGCACTTAATTACGACAGTGGACTGTTCCATTATACCCATAGGTGTAACCCTAATTAACCTTCTAGTTCAGTGTCTGTCAATTGGGTGTCTGTCAAATGGGTGTCTGTCAAATGGGAGATAACCCAATAAATAATATTGATTAATAATTATGTATCCACTTACATGAATTGGTCTCAAAATTCTGGACTGGTTATTGTACTAAGTTGCGCAACAGGACGGGACCCAGTCAACATGAAACGAGACTGTTGTGTCATCAATGTTTTGACTTGTGAGAATGGTGTCCATTATGAAGATTGACAAGGAAATTGTGACGGATCTAATTTTACGATCAGACGTGATCATTGCAATCATTTATATTCTCTGAATATCGACAGTAAGAATTATTCAAAAATAATATGCTACTTCCTAAAATTACTAAATTATTAATTATATATCTTAGGATTATAGGTTTTCTGGGACTCCTTCGTTTCCGAAGGGGCTATATCGAGTCACGCGGACATCGTAAATTCCTGAAAGATAGCTTGTGTTATGGATGAGGTTATCTTTTAAAACTTTTGTGAGATCGTTTATGGTCGTTCATGTCATTATAAGTAAAATGCTTATCAAGTGACAGAAAACACATAACATGATGATGATGATGATGATGTGTGTGTAAAAGTTAATGTAGATTGTACCTGGCAACCTATGTGCACTGTCAGTACCCGTCCCTCTATCTGCTTTCCTCTATAATTTGAGCAATCAGTGCAATAATGCTGCTGTTTTGTGTTCGTTTCGATCATATTTCAAAACTTCTGTGGAAGAGAACGACAAGCGCGTAATAGAGACGTTCTTACGCCTTTTTCGAAAGAGTTCGGGGGACAACAAATCAGAAACGCTCGAACATGTCCAACAACACACATCACACTACAAACAACACCAGTGTTCACTGGACACTATCACACATCTCACACTACAAACAACACCAGTGTTCACTGGACACTATCACACATCTCACACTACAAACCAACACAGTGTTCACTGGACATCTATCACACATCTCCTACTAACACTTCGTCATAAAGTCTATCACTTTCTGGACACTATCGGACAACTACAGAACAGCACCGGTGTTCACTGGACACTATCAGCCACATCTCACACCACAAAACAACACCAGTGTTCACTGGACACTATCACACATCTCACACTACAAACAACACCAGTGTTCACTGGACACTATCACACATCTCACACTACAAACAACACCACCAGTGTTCACTGGACACTATCACACATCTCACACTACAGAAACAACACCAGTGTTCACTGGACACTATCACACATCTCACACTACAAACAACACCAGTGTTCACTGGACACTATCACACATCTCACACTACAAACAACACCAGTGTTCACTGGACACTATCACACATCTCACACTACAAACAACACCAGTGTTCACTGGACACTATCACACATCTCACACTACAAAAACAACACCAGTGTTCACTGGACACTATCACACATCTCACACTACAAACAACACCAGTGTTCACTGGACACTATCACACATCTCACACTACAAACAACACCCAGTGTTCACTGGACACTATCACACATCTCACACTACAAAACAACACCAGTGTTCACTGGACACTATCACACATCTCACACTACAAACAACACCAGTGTTCACTGGACACTATCACACACATCTCACACTACAAACAACACCAGTGTTCACTGGACACTATCACACATCTCACACTACAAACAACACCAGTGTTCACTGGACACTATCACACATCTCACACTACAAACAACACCAGTGTTCACTGGACACTATCACACATCTCACTACAAACAACACCAGTGTTCACTGGACACTATCACACATCTCACACTACAAACAACACCAGTGTTCACTGGACACTATCACACATCTCACACTACAAACAACACCAGTGTTCACTGGACACTATCACACATCTCACACTACAAACAACACCAGTGTTCACTGGACACTATCACACACATCACACTACAAACAACACCAGTGTTCACTGGACACTATCACACATCTCACACTACAAACAACACCAGTGTTCACTGGACACTATCACACATCTCACACTACATAAACAACACCAGTGTTCACTGGACACTATCACACATCTCACACTACAAAACAACACCAGTGTTCACTGGACACTATCACACACATCACACTACAAACAACACCAGTGTTCACTGGACACTATCACACATCTCACACTACAAACAACACCAGTGTTCACTGGACACTATCACACATCTCTCACACTATGTAAACAACACCAGTGTTCACTGGACACTATCACACATCTCACACTACAAACAACACCAGTGTTCACTGGACACTATCATCACACATCTCACACTACAAACAACACCAGTGTTCACTGGACACTATCACACACATCACACTTCAACAACACCAGTGTTCACTGGACACTATCACACATCTCACACTCACAAAACAACACCAGGTGTTCACTGGACACTATCACACATCTCACACTACAAACAACACCAGTGTTCACTGGACACTATCACACATCTCACACTACAAAACAACACCAGTGTTCACTGGACACTATCACACATCATCACACTACCAAACAACACCAGTGTTCACTGGACACTATCACACATCTCACACTACAACAACACCAGTGTTCACTGGACACTATCACACATCTCACACTACAAACAACACCAGTGTTCACTGGACACTATCACACATCTCACACTACAAACAACACCAGTGTTCACTGGACACTATCACACATCTCACACTACACAAACAACACCAGTGTTCACTGGACACTATCACACATCTCACACTACAAACAACACCAGTGTTCACTGGACACTATCACACATCTCACACTACAACAACACCAGTGTTCACTGGACACTATCACACATCTCACACTACAACAACACCAGTGTTCACTGGACACTATCACACATCTCACACTACAAACAACACCAGTGTGTTCACTGGACACTATCACACATCTCACACTATAAACAACACCAGTGTTCACTGGACACTATCACACATCTCACACAACAAACTGGGACACTATCCGCACACATCACACTACAGAACAACACCAGTGTTCACTGGACACTATCACACATCTCACACTACAAACAACACCAGTGTTCACTGGACACTATCACACATCTCACACTACAAACAACACCAGTGGTTCACTCTGACACTATCACACAGTGTTCACTGGACACTATCCTGCACACTACAAACAACACCGGTGTTCACTGGACACTTTATCACACACATCTCACACTACACAACAACACCAGTGTTCACTGGACACTATCACACATCTCACACTACAAACAACACCAGTGTTCACTGGACACTATCACACATCTCACACTACAAAACAACACCAGTGTTCACTGGACACTATCACACATCTCACACTATTAAACAACACCAGTGTTCACTGGACACTATCACACATCTCACACTACAAACAACACCAGTGTTCACTGGACACTATCACACATCTCACACTACAAACAACACCAGTGTTCACTGGACACTATCACACATCTCACACTACAAACAACACCAGTGTTCACTGGACACTATCACACAATCTCACACTACAAACAACACCAGTGTTCACTGGACACTATCACACATCTCACACTACAAACAACACCAGTGTTCACTGGACACTATCACACATCTCACACTACAAACAACACCAGTGTTCACTGGACACTATCACACATCTCACACTACAAAACAACACCAGTGTTACTGGACACTATCACACACATCACACTACAAACAACACCAGTGTTCACTGGACACTATCACACATCTCACACCACAAACAACACCAGTGTTCACTGGACACTATCACACACACATCACACTACAAACAACACCAGTGTTCACTGGACACTATCACACATCTCACACTACAAACAACACCAGTGTTCACTGGACACTATCACACACATCACACTACAACAACACCAGTGTTCACTGGACACTATCACACATCTCACACTACAAACAACACCAGTGTTCACTGGACACTATCACACATCTCACACTACAAACAACACCAGTGTTCACTGGACACTATCACACACATCACACTACAAACAACACCAGTGTTCACTGGACACTATCACACATCTCACACTACAAACAACACCAGTGTTCACTGGACACTATCACACATCTCACACTACAGAAACAACACCGGTGTTCACTGGACACTATCACACATCTCACACTACAAACAACACCAGTGTTCACTGGACACTATCACACATCTCACACTACAAACAACACCAGTGTTCACTGGACACTATCACATCTCACACTACAAACAACACCAGTGTTCACTGGACACTATCACACATCTCACACTACAAACAACACCAGTGTTCACTGGACACTATCACACATCTCACACTACAAACAACACCAGTGTTCACTGGACACTATCACACATCTCACACTACTAAACAACACCAGTGTTCACTGGACACTCATCACACATCTCACACTACAAACAACACCAGTGTTCACTGGACACTATCACACACATCACACTACAAACAACACCAGTGTTCACTGGACACTATCACACACATCACACTACAAACAACACCAGTGTTCACTGGACACTATCACACATCTCACACTACAAACAACACCAGTGTTCACTGGACACTCATCACACATCTCACACTACAAACAACACCCAGTGTTCACTGGACGCTATCCACACATCTCATCAACACACATGGACACTCACACTACAACAACACCAGTGTTCACTGGACACTATCCATCACACATCTCACACTACATAAACAACACCAGTGTTCACTGGACACTATCACACATCTCACACTACCAAAACAACACCAGGTGTTCACTGGACACTATCACACATCTCACACTACAAACAACACCAGTGTTCACTGGACACTATCACACACATCACACTACAAACAACACCAGTGTTCACTGGACACCTTATCACACATCTCACACTACAGAACAACACCAGTGTTCACTGGACACTATCACACATCTCACACTACAAACAACACCAGTGTTCACTGGACACTATCACACATCTCACACTACAAACAAACAACACACTATCACCACAGTTCACTGGACACTATCACACATGGACACTATCACATCTCACAAACAACACCACCAGTGTTCACTGGACACTATCACACATCTCACACTACAAACAACACCAGTGTTCACTGGACACTAATATCACATCTCACACTACAAAACAACACCAGTGTTCACTGGACACTATCACACATCTCACTACAACAACAACACCAGTGTTCACTGGACACTATCACACATCTCACACTACAACAACACCAGTGTTCACTGGACACTATCACACATCTCACACTACAACAAACAACACCAGTGTTCACTGGACACTATCACACATCTCACACACACAAACAACACCAGTGTTCACTGGACACTATCACACATCTCACACTACAAACAACACCAGTGTTCACTGGACACTATCACACATCTCACACTACAGAAACAACACCAGTGTTCACTGGACACTATCACACATCTCACACTACAAACAACACCAGTGTTCACTGGACACTATCACACATCTCTCACACTACAAACAACACCAGTGTTCACTGGACACTATCACACATCTCACACTACAAAACAACACCAGTGTTCACTGGACACTATCACACATCTCACACTACAAACAACACCAGTGTTCACTGGACACTATCACACATCTCACACTACAAACAACACCAGTGTTCACTGGACACTATCACACATCTCACACTACAAAACAACACCACCAGTGTTCACTGGACACTATCACACATCTCACACTACAAACAACACCAGTGTTCACTGGACACTATCACACATCTCACACTACAAACAACACCAGTGTTCACTGGACACTATCACACATCTCACACTACAAACAAAACAACACCAGTGTTCACTGGACACTATCACACATCTCACACTACAAAACAACACCAGTGTTCACTGGACACTATCACACATCTCACACTACAAACAACACCAGTGTTCACTGGACACTATCACACATCTCACACTACAAACAACACCAGTGTTCACTGGACACTATCACACATCTCACACTCACAAACAACACCAGTGTTCACTGGACACTATCACACATCTCACACTACAAACAACAACACCAGTGTTCACTGGACACTATCACACATCTCACACTACAAACAACACCAGTGTTCACTGGACACTATCACACATCTCACACTACAAAACAACACCAGTGTTCACTGGACACTATCACACATCTCACACTACAAAACAACACCAGTGTTCACTGGACACTATCACACACATCACACTACAAACAACACCAGTGTTCACTGGACACTATCACACATCACACTACAAACAACACCAGTGTTCACTGGACACTATCACACATCTCACACTACAAACAACACCAGTGTTCACTGGACACTATCACACATCTCACACTACAAACAACACCAGTGTTCACTGGACACTATCACACACATCACACACTACAAACAACACCAGTGTTCACTGGACACTATCACACATCTCACACTACAAAACAACACCAGTGTTCACTGGACACTATCACACATCTCACACTACAAACAACACCAGTGTTCACTGGACACTATCACACATCTCACACTACAAAACAACACCAGTGTTCACTGGACACTATCACACATCTCACACTACAAAACAACACCAGTGTTCACTGGACACTATCACACATCTCACACTACAAACAACACCAGTGTTCACTGGACACTATCACACATCTCACACTACAACAACACCAGTGTTCACTGGACACTATCACACATCTCACACTATAAAACAACACCAGTGTTCACTGGACACTATCACACATCTCACACTACAGTAAACAACACCAGTGTTCACTGGACACTATCACACATCTCACACTACAAACAACACCAGTGTTCACTGGACACTATCACACATCTCACACTACAAACAACACCAGTGTTCACTGGACACTATCACACATCTCACACTACAAACAACACCAGTGTTCACTGGACACTATCACACATCTCACACTACAAAACAACACCAGTGTTCACTGGACACTATCACACATCTCACACTACAAACAACACCAGTGTTCACTGGACACTATCACACATCTCACACTACAAACAACACCAGTGTTCACTGGACACTATCACACATCTCACACTACAAACAACACCAGTGTTCACTGGACACTATCACACATCTCACACTACAAACAACACCAGTGTTCACTGGACACTATCACACATCTCACACTACATAAACAACACCAGTGTTCACTGGACACTATCACACATCTCACACTACAAACAACACCAGTGTTCACTGGACACTATCACACATCTCACACTACAACAACACCAGTGTTCACTGGACACTCATCACACATCTCACACTATAAAAACAACACCAGTGTTCACTGGACACTATCACACATCTCACACTACAAACAACACCAGTGTTCACTGGACACTATCACACATCTCACACTACAAACAACACCAGTGTTCACTGGACACTATCACACATCTCACACTACAAACAACACCAGTGTTCACTGGACACTATCACACATCTCACACTACAAACAACACCAGTGTTCACTGGACACTATCACACATCTCACACTACAACAACAACACCAGTGTTCACTGGACACTATCACACATCTCACACTACAACAACAACACCAGTGTTCACTGGACACTATCACACATCTCACACTACAAACAACACCAGTGTTCACTGGACACTATCACACATCTCACACTACAAAACAACACCAGTGTTCACTGGACACTATCACACATCTCACACTACAAAACAACACCAGTGTTCACTGGACACTATCACACATCTCACACTACAACAACACCAGTGTTCACTGGACACTATCACACATCTCACACTACAAACAACACCCAGTGTTCACTGGACACTATCACACATCTCACACTACAAACAACACCAGTGTTCACTGGACACTATCACACATCTCACACTACAAACAACACCAGTGTTCACTGGACACTATCACACACATCACACTACAAACAACACCAGTGTTCACTGGACACTATCACACATCTCACACTACAAACAACACCAGTGTTCACTGGACACTATCACACATCTCACACTACAAACGCAACTAAACAACAACCTAACCTTTAAAGCCTTAGGTATATTTCTAATTACAATTAGCCTTGTAAGTCGCATATAATCCCACATATCTCACTAGTGCCAATATGAACAAGAATCCAATACACATAACCTGAAGTAGAGAAACCCGAAAACACAAAGAAACAATATCCCCAAATACTAAACAAACAAACACCTACTTCGGCTCCCCACACTGCATCTGGCACATTTCCAAATTTAAATTTCAAACCAAAATTATTATGCAACCCTAACACCACCTTCAGGATGCCCCATCTTTCGGTCATAATCATCTCTTCTCTCAATCAAACACAAAACTGGACTGGTGGGCTCCGGGTGCGAACCCGTCAAGATCCGGGTTAGGACTATCACATATTGCCGAGTGCGGCGAAAAACTAAACTCACTCACCCGTGTGCGAAATACGCATCATGTCGGAAATACTACTGATAATAGTCCGCCGTGATATTGTTGGAATATTGGTAAAACTCACTAATAATAGTCCATTTGTCAAGCACATTTTTCTATCCACAATGGATGCTCGAAGCGCCCAAACAATCATAAAATATCTATCTAAATCATTATCATCGAGGAGTGAGGAGTGAGTTTAGTTTTACGCCGCACTCAACAATATTCCAGCTCTATGGCGACGGTCTGTAAATAATCGAGTCTGATCAGATAATCCAGTGATCAACAGCATGAGCATTGATCTGCGCAATTGGGAACCGATGGCATGTGTTAACCAAGTCAGCGAGCCTGACCACCTGATCCCGTTAGTCGCCTCTTACGACAAGAATGGGTTAATGAAGATCAGTATTCTAACCGGAACTTCACGGGTCTTATCATCGAGGAGAAACATGCAATGTTTCAAGCTGTATGACAAACCAAAGCAAAGTATATATCCGAATAAAATGTTACTACCCGAGGATATCAGCAGCTTCCGGCCAACACTCAGGACCATCTTCTTCGAAAAGCGTCAATATGCAACAGCATAAAACAATGGGAGAACATGGGACATAATCATCGAAAATTGCGAAAATAAATATCTTACGATATTTTACGATATAGTCTTTCAATTTCATGTAAACGTCGTGACAATAGCGAGTTGACACAAAATATCAGCAGAGCTTCCAACCCCAAGAGAGAAAAAGCTTTCGGTGCGGTGGGGTAGCCTAATGAAGGCGTCCGCTCGTCACGTTCGATTCCCACATGGGTACAATGTGTGAAACCCACTTCTGGTGTCCTCTACCGTGATTGTGATGGAATATTGCTAAACGTTAAACCATACTTACTCACTGAAGGAGCCCCACTGAAGCCAATCCAGAATTGCAAATTCCCTTCTCAGAAAAGTCACAGAAAACGATGTATTCAGGCGGCCGTAATTTAAGGCGAGAGAGCTATGGCCCTTCTCGGCCTCCATAATACAGACCTATCTGCGTGTTTTTAAACAGATATTTATTTTAAATTAATCAGTTTTTCGTGAGAGCATGACTTGAGTAATGAAAGCGTGAGTCTCAAAGCCAAACTTGTGAGAGTTGCAGGTATGTATCAGTGTACATATCACTGTGGTAAAAGGTGTGTTTCATTCTTTACTTTTGGCCTATGTGACAACGGCTTTCGTGTCTCGAGACAGTTGAAGTAATGTATTTTCTTCATTGAAAATAACAACGGGCGCCATTCTCGTCGCGGGTACATTGGTGCAAGATTGATGGGGGTGATGAGAAAGGTTCTGTCAACCCGTTCTTGTTTTGATTTTTTCAAAAGCTAATATATGTCGCGCCCGCCATGTTGGATTTCCAAGTGGGCACGGCCATTGTGCAGTAATGGCCTAGGTCAGTATAGCACCAGTATAGCATACCCAAGAAGCCAGGGTGTCATAATTCATACTCTTAAAGAAGTAGGGGAACTTCATTAATATTTACGATTGAAACAATTAGGAGATATATCGGAGCCAATCAAAGTTGATGTGATAATAATGAATGTTTTGAGAGTGCACCACAACTTGCACTTCCTTATGACCATAGTTGTTTGTACAGTAATCGCTGACAAAGTGCTGCTACCGAGGAACGTTCAGTGCTTGATAAAACATAGCTATCAACAGTGAATATGCCCCTTAAGATGCCTCAGATCCTGTGAACTTCAGAACCAGGTAACTGTCTATGATGTTGTTAGGGTATTATTTACTTTAATGTTAAAACTATGGATGGACATTTGCAGATAGATCGTGATATAACGAACATAGGTGACACTTATGATTGACAAAGTTTACATGATGTTTTTAATACTTATACTATATCAGTTTAGATTCTATTACAAAATGTCCATTATGAAACAAACAAAATACTGTGAATTGTGAAATGGTCACCAGAGCCAGAGGCTCTACTATTAAGTCCAAATAAGAAAATGGTCCATTTGAGGCCACTTCATTCCTCAAAATGAAACCATTCAAACCCACAAAACGTAAAGCATTTGGTAGAATATTATAATGATACTTGTAAAATGTTACATGAATCCAACAGAAATAAAAGTATATTTGGCACTTTAGAGCACATATTTTCGCTATTGAAATCAAGGGCAGATAATTCAAGGGGAGCTAACTCTGGGTGACCTAATAAATTGCAGAATCTGAACCATATCGCGATAATCGTATCGCAAGATACTGTACCGGTATATACCGGTTTACCGATAATATTGCACAGCCCTAATGATTGGTGTATGACAATAAATTTGCATATGTACGATTTTCATTTCCCAAAAATAAAAATAAATAAATAACAAAAATAAATAAATGAAAAACAAGAATGACACCCCATGCATGTATGGGGCTACTGCGTTGTGTACGTGCATCCAATGCGTTGTGTTTACTTTTATATTTCTATTACTTAATGGTTTAGTGTCACATGCATCATTCCAATATGAAACAGTCACGAGCCACCCCTTGCCACTGGATGTCATGCTAAATAGAAGTCCAACTCGTTTACATGTTTCTTGAAACTACATCGTTATCAACTAATGTACGGCAACTAATTTCATGTCAGCTACTTGCTGGATACATAATAGACAGCTTTAGAATAGGTATTATATTCCATAGATGTGTCATAGAGTAAACCATTTCAATAAGTTTCTGTAAAACTTCATATATTAAAACACCATAATTGTTTCCATATATATCCAAAGTGCACCGAAATTCTATCCACCTTGTCTGTTTAATGTATTCAGCAATCATTCGGTGTAACTCTTTTATCATAAACCCCCTCAGGGCAGGACCCTTAATTTTAATGCTATCAGTAAATGTCCATTAACATCTCCCCACGTCGGCGGATCTTACGTATGTACGTGTGCACAGGTCAGTGACCTTGCACAACGTGGAGTATTGTCCCTATGCATAAAACCGGACACACATGGTCAGTCAGCGAGACCAAGCAGGAGACCAGTCAGAGACGAGGCGAGGAAACGGGCCCAGATCATCCACCGAAGCGGACGGACTGTGCGGCGGCTAGTCAGGGCGTCGGCCGTCGCCTCACCAACGGTGCGACCAGAACTGGGATAAGACCAGAACTGGGATAACTAATATGGAGAATTATACGTCTTACTGTCAACTATGTATTTAATAGGCAAACAATTATTAAGATCAAAATCAGCTGCACAACTCGTGTCCTTTATTTTAACTACTGATCGCAAAAATGCCAATGGCAGCGCTCCATAGTCGATGTCCGCCATAATAGCTAAATATAGCAGCGCAGAAAAATGTAGAAACGTGAAACTGAAACGAAATAGAATTCATTTTCATACGCTTTACTGTAATTACTCTACTAGCTTAAAATAGAAGTGAGCGACCAATTAATGTTCCTGGTTGTGGATGCTGAATTTAGGTGTCAGGTGTTTTTCATTCATTTTTTATTCATAATCATTCATTCATTCCCAGCAGAGACCGGTCTCTGTTCCCAGAAATGGTTACTGCTCAACTTGAAATGTGACTTTCTTTGCAATATCTAATGGTATATTCAAATATAGCTAATTATTCCTTTTAACAATATATGTGTATGCCCACAAATAGAACCAGAAAATATATGATGTGAATGGTATTGGATTTTGATTTTATAGTTTGATAATTATGCTAATATGTGTAAAAATATAGTAAGTTGTATCTAAATATTGGCAAGCCTGGCCATTTTTGCACAGCGTTTTATGTAATAATACAGTAAATAGTTTCTTTTAAAAAAGAACGGGGAATAAAAGAAAATTAAATTATGTCATAATTATTTTTTAATGATGTTACATCCATTCTTGATGGGTATGTATGTATAACAATTCAAGTTTGTTTTGGGGATTTAAGTTATTTGTGTTATGCCATTTGTGAGAGTATATATATCTTATGAAATACTCGAAAATATACAAGTTCATGTACACATTCATGACACTGTAAAAGTGTGGTAATCTATTATTTATAATGGTAGGGTGTATTCAGTAACACGCCATCACACATAACACTATGCTGATAATGCTGGAGTGAAAGGTCCAGTTAAAGTTCTCATCCCCAAATGTTCACATGGCCCCCTAAGCAGTTAGTGGCTCCCTATTTTTATAACATGTTTAGCCTCCAAGTAATGTTGTGTTAATATTACTGCTATTATCATATAAGATTTGCCAGTAATGATCATTTATAGCTTTCATCATTATTGTGTACATGGAAGCTGTTTGTAACAGACACCGACGATGAAGAATCGCCGTCCGACTTCTGAATGTGTGTAAGTGACAGAGCGGGTCTCCACATCGGGAACATTGGCCACTCGGTCCTGATGTGCGTTCTGTCACGTGATTTCCATCTTATGTACCATTTCTACCATTATTCCCCAACCATAATAAACATGGCTGCTGCTGTCTTCAACTATACTGCTGACTTTTTGTCTTCCGCCTCTTGAACTACCATCCGAGAGTACCACAACGAACGCTCTTGGACAGATGTGTTGGAATAAATCATTCACTGTCAGTGTAAAGGGCGAGATAAATGTGCAAATTAGGCATTACAATATAAAAGATACGTCACTCATTTGGTCACTAAAAATACTTTACTTGTTTACACTCAGTTCCCATGAATTGTTTCTGTAAGTATACATATGGTTATCTTGATACAATAGCTCTGTTCATATGGTTTCTTTTTTACAAATCCCAAGGGGCGGTGGGGTAGCCCAATGGTGAAAGCGTCCGCTCGTCACGCTGAGGACCTGAGTTCGATTTCCCACATGGGTACAATTTCTGGTGTACCCGCGATGATATTGCTGGAATGTTGCTAAAAGCGGTGTAAAACAATACTCACTCACTATATATTATATAAATGATATAGTTGAAGGTATAAACTGTAATACACGCTTTTTTGCGGATGATACTTCTTCATATGCGATCATTGATGATCCTGGTGTAACTGCTATTGTAATGAACGATGATTTACAGCGAATTGCCGAATCGGCAGAAATATGGCAAGAATCTTTTAATCCCAATAAGGCAGAGTCAATACCCTTTATTCGTAAATTGCAACCAACTCCAATGGCGATTCTAACCATGAATGGTAATGTCATTAATTCCGTTCAAAGCCATAAACATTTAGGTCTTATACTTCAGCATGATTGCTCACGGAATGAACAACATTAACGACTGTGCTAAAAAGTTGCATTAATGGTGAATTGTCTAAGAAGTCTTAAATATCGTTTAAGCAGACAAACATTAGAAACCATGTACAAACAGTTCATATTGCCAGTTTTGATTATTGCAGTCATATATGGGATAATTGTACTAAACAGCAAGCAGATATACTTGAAAAGCTCAATCTTGATGCTCTAAGAACCTATAGTGTGGTGCTGTTCGTCGTGGTACCAGCCATCATGAAATATACAGAGAAACTAATTGTCACCCGTTGTGTTGTGTCGTAGAAGATACTTTCATAAAATGACTGTTTTACAAAATGGACAATAACACTATACGCCAAGTTATCTTAGTAACCATGTTCCGCCTAGAGTATCAGATGTCGCTGGTTATAATCTACGCGATGATTCAAATCTTCAGACTATAAACTGTAAATCTGTAAATCTGCGAGGTCCTTTCTTCCAGATACTGTCATTACCAGCCGAACATAGAGAATCACCGTGCCTATCGAGATTCAAAATGTAATTTTAAACGATTCTAATATCTACAGTGCTTTTTGACTCAAAAAATTCGGTAGCAGATTTTGTCAAATCATACATACTCGTCTCGCAAGCGAGGTATGACCCTAGTGATCCTCTGTGTACTTAGGGGTGATAACAAACTAAGAGCGTCATGGAAAGAGTATGCAATAACGACAATAAAACTATTAAACGAGTATAGGATTTGTGTGTGTGCTTTGTTGTTTAACGCCACACTCAGCAATATTCCAGCTTCATGTATTAGCGGTCTGTAAATAATCGAGTCTGGACCCAGGCAATCCGGTGATCAACAACATGAGCATCAATATACGTAATTCATATACGAAGGCATGTGTCAACCAAAGCAGCGAGCCTGACCACCTGATCAGACTTAAGTCATAATTCTAACTAATTAGTTAGAAAATAGGGACAACAACTCCCAAACACTCCCTTCCTTTTCCATCACGAACTTCATGATGTCGATAAACGTTTGCATCAATCGCATGTAGATGTCAAAGTCAATCTCTAGACTTTGATAGTCACCAACACGAATATTGCTGAGTACGGCGTTAAACAACAAACTGATAGTTTGTGTTTTGGTGTATAATTACGACATTTGCATTTCGCAATCAAATGTTCCAAAGGGATATTATTCAATATTAAATCAACTATACAGTAAAAGAACAGAATATTGTTGACAATTATATGATTATAGAGGTATGATACAAAATGACAGAAAGAAGATAAAGTAGGAGTGGGACGTCACTTATCAACAGATTTTGAAAGGAGCTCGTCTTGAAATTGGTTAATCAGAGTTAAGCCACCCTGACACATGCACGAATTTTGTCCCCGCACTCGTACGCAATTTTGCATACCAATGAGTAAATTCTGCGTAAACTGTTGTGAAGTGTGCATAAACTGTGCGTGGTTACGGACCAGTGCGCAAAAGAAAAATTTGAAATGTTTAAAAATTCTGGTACGCATAATCTTCGTGCTACTTGCGTGAACTAGTCGTACAAATTGCACAAACACTGCGGGCGGTGGTATCAAACGCGTGTCAATTTTCCGGCCCTGCGCGCATTGACACGCAGTGTTACGCATTGACCCGCTTTGATCACGAATTATGTGCGACATGGTCGCGACAGATTGCGCACATTTCATGCCTTCTAACTTGTGAAGTGGGCGGGCGGGACTTGTGTATTGTCCCGACTTGTTCACGTGGTCATAGCACGACGAGTTCCCGCATAGTTTGCGCACGGCACGAAATCGATACGCATTGGGCACGCCTACTTCACGCATTGTTGGCACATGAATCAGCGACGACCGCGCACTCGGCAATGCGTACATAAAAGAATGCCCATCGCCAGTCCCCACATTCCTCAACTCGACAGCGAACAGTCAACAAGATGCCTGCCAAGAAGAAGACAACCGGAAGAAGAGCAATACCAGTGGATAGAATACTGGAAGAAGAGACCGGACAAGAAACAGAGAGAGAAAGAGATGGAGACAGAGGCTGCAGAGAGGAGAGGGATATATCTCCCCTTCCCACTCGAGTGCTGATGTTTCTGCACCAAGTAGAGCCCCAAGAAGAGTCACACAAACACAGCAGAGACAGGGATCAGAGTTAGCAAGAAAGAAATACCGGACTACAAATGGACGGATGAGGGAACTATGAAGTTGGCCCAATTTGTTAAGCAGCACCCCAGCTGTTCGACAGGAAACAGAAGCATTGGCTGAATGTCACTGCAAAGACCCAATTATGGACATCGAAATGATATGGCACAGACTTGTCATGATTATGGAGTGGAGCTGGTCCAGGCAGTCCGGCTCGGTTGTCCTCGACAGTTTTGTGCTCAGTACAGTTCTTCTATGTCCCTCCATCTGAAGCACCACCCTCTGCCCCAACATCAACTTGTATCCAGCATCTACATGGGCCATGAGCACAATGCTGTGGAAACCCTTTATAATTGTAGTAGATGATCCAGGTTTGGGTGGCTTCTTCATAATAACATGCTTGCCGTCCACAGCCCCCCTGGCAGTTGTGGTAGTTCCATCTGGAACTAAAACCTTCAGCAACCTCTTTCCTCTCCTCTTCAGTTTGGGGGCATCTGAATACTTCGTCCTTGTAAACCTCAATGATGGATTTGCAAACCTCTGGTAAGAACTTGCCGGGATTATAGTAGCTTCAACTCTGAGTGGTTGCCAGCTTGAGTCTCAGAGGTTCTCTCATGAATGTGGTCTTCTTCTCAAGATGAGGGGTTAACTTCTCTACCATGTCTTGGAGCAAGTCGGGGGAAATTCTCAGGTAATTTCTGTAGCCTCTTGGATCTTCCTTTCTGGAGTTTTCTCAATAACTGATCATAATGTCCGAAGTGATGTCTTCTAGTCAACCATTCTCTCGCCCACACTGTCCTTGCTTTCCTTTTTTCTAGTTTGGGCTACGTCTTCTTCTTTGGCCTGCTGCAATTGCTGGTCTTCAAGTAACGGAAATTACCGAGGCCTTGCGAATGATCACTTTTGAAACAAAGTCGCTGATTGTACAACTAAATCTGATTGCCTCCAATCACGAGTCTTGAACGCTCACACCATGAAAGGGTTCGTATTAGAACAGAGGTTACGTAGGAAGATATGACAGGAGTAACCTCTGTGGAAGAGAATGGGGAGTACATTGAAAGTGAACTAGTACACAAGTACAGATTCGCAGTGTGCAAAGACATGCAAACAATCTACCCGTGAAGATCCGGGTTAGAATTGATCTTTGGAGCAGTGACCCATGCTTGTTGTAAAAGGCGACTAACGGAATAGGGTGGTCAGGCTCGCTGACATTTTGACACATGTCATCGTAGCCCAATTGCGTAGATCGATGCTCATGATGTTGATCACTGGGCTGTCTGGTCCAGACTCGATTATTTACAGACCGCCGCCGTATAGCTGGAGTATTGCTGAGTGTGGCGTAAAACTAAACTCACTCACTAACTCCTAACAATCTTCCAATGACGACGGCCACTTATTTTCAAGCTTGCAAGAAGTAAAATCATGTACATTTACATGGTAACATCATCGTTTTAGACTGTTCAATTAATTTGCTGTGATCATATCTATAGTATGCGTTCTCATTATCGCATTTATAACGCGAAGATGTTGCAGAAACGTATTTGTGGAGGGTCACCTTAGCGATGAGTATGATTGAAGTGACGCCAAGTGACGTCACTAATTCATAGAGAATACTACACGAGGTCTCATTACATACGAATTATACGAAACGAGTGTCATTCCTATGGTATCCATGGGCGGATCCAGGAATTTTGAAGGGTGGGGGTGGGGGTCCAGAAGTTTCGAACCCCTGAATCCCCTATTGGCTCCGCCAAACCAAAAGAAAAACTTCAATGTGGTCTTAAGTCATTTTAAAAAAAAAGGGGGGGTCGAACCCACCCCCAACCCCCGGATCCGCCAATGGTATCTCACCGAGCGAAAGCGTTGTCAGAAACCATAGGAAGGTCGCGAGTTTCGTATAATTATGAGACCGAGTGTGGTATTTTATTTATTAACCCCGTCTTACATACTTTAAATTGTTATTTTTATGGTTTCAAATCGAAATCGGTTTCATAAAGAGGTTGCGGAAGAATGTTGTTCTGTAGTACACGTTTTGCATGACGTCACACTGCATTGACGTCACTACGCCATTCTTGTCTGTTCCTTGGTAACCGACGTCACGATGCATACCAGTTGTCACCGCCTCCAGGGCCCGTAAGTCTCGCGAGGCGCTACTTCCGCTCCTAGATTTCCGGTGACAAGCGAATACGCAAGAACCAGTTGTGGTGCCAAATTGCGCGACCGCCTAATATGACCTTACTAGACCGGACCAAGTGTACTACCATGCTTGGCTGTTGTCACAGCTGGTGACAGTCGTAATAATTGATCATTTGGGGACGATAAGATCGAAAATTATTATTCCTTCAAGGATTATCGGTTCCTTACTGACAACCGACAACCATGAGTCAATTCGAAACCATATGAGTACCTTTCTTCAGCTATTATATATTTTGACAATTAGTGCAGTTCTATCGCTAAACGTGTTTCTTTTCAGTATCCCGACAGTGTTGGTCACAAAACATATTTCGGGAATCAATGACATGGTTAACGTAAAATGCATTTGAGTAATCTGTATTTATATTGAATTAATAAAACTATTAATTAATATACTGCTATTCATAAAACAGCCATGTGTTGCCAACTTGATCAAGTTGATGTTCTATTCATATTTGGCCACATTGACTCTGTCATTTCCCTTTTCAATTAAAGCATGTAATTCCCAAATTAGAATATTTTTGTTTGTTTAATTTGTTCTTTATTTTCTAAATACATTTGTTATGCTGTAGAATATTTTTATAACTATTCCAATTACTAACTATTTTTTTTACATATTCAATATATTTATATTTGTTAGGAACTATTTGAGATCAAATAGTTCCTAACAAATATCAATATTGATAGGTAAAAATAGTTTTAATTTGGAATAGTTACAAAATATTCAATAGAGATAATTGGGTTTATGCAATGTAAAGTGCATGTGTATAAATACTTGAGGTACTAATATAAACACTATGTAAACTAGTTGGTAGGCTTAATAATTTTACTCTCTTCCAAGTCCAAGGATGACTGTATGCAAGTTCAGGTGACAGAATGACTCAAAGATACAAGAAATGAATTGTTTGTTGTTTTGCAAATGTGAAAGAAAATACATTATAAATTTTACTTTGACAGATGACAGGGATCTGCAAAAGTGTCAAATTGTTTCTTTGCCATGCTGTAAATATACTGATAATGATATATTGAATACAGGGATTGGGATGGAGACCTTCGACAATTTCAGGATTATTAGCCATTTTCTGAATTTAGAACGGGCCACTGCTCTTGTATCAATAGTAAACTTCAAAATTTTAATGGGGCATTTTTATTCTAATGTGCAAAATGGCCCCTGTACTGTCTTTCCCAATGCCTGGAATAAATAGCAGTTCTTGTAACATTATATGTTTGTTTATAAATATATGAACTTTCCCATTTATGGTGACGTTTTTTTATTCACACAAGAAGTCATAGTATCACAAATCAATCAACAGCTCAACAAAATAACCTTGATGGCACGGGTTACAATTATTTCGGTTACTACTGTCAGATATTCAAAACAAAAATGTGAAAAACCTTCAGCCATATGAATATTCATCATGAAACAATTATTTATCAAATTATGTAAACATTATTTTAGAGGTGATATATAAAAACTGGTTGTTGGACAATATTTATTACACTTTGTACTAGATGTCTTGGAGTAGAGTGAACTATGTACTATGATCTAAAGTACATGAGTGTTACTTAGTTCTTGGTTATGCAGGGGTGAGGTTCTGCTATGCTGTAAGCAAAATATGAAGCAGCACACAGCACCTTCAAGTCACAATTGGCAAAAATGCAAGACCAAATACACTCAAATATGGAGTAATCACTCGAAGACATTTCCTGTATTGTAAAATATACTGATCAATACATGGGGAAACTAAATGTGCATATATACTATGTCATGACTGTAGATTCTGCAGACACTGGCTGATAGCAACATGAGTATGATTACTTGTCATGAAATATAGTGTTTTTCACCCATTTTTAGTAACTTATATATTCCAAATATTCTGCCAATGAGGCCAAGGTTGGTAACTGGCATTCCATATTTTCAACTATACAGTTAGACCAATATGTTTTAAAATAATGGAAAATAATATTGTGTACTGGTTATTGTGCTATGAACCAGTGTTGTAATCTTACAGCAAATAAAAACAAAGAATTTCATATTTCAACAAAATTCCATGTCATGTAGAATCACATGCCTATGCCATTGATTAAGTTTAACTTTTCATTGGTAAGCATGTTTTTTCATGGAAACTGGAGTAGTAGGGTAACCTAGTGGTTAAACTGTTGCCACTTGTCACACTGAAGGCCCGGGTTTGATTCCCCACATGTGTGCAAAGTGTGAAGCACATTGCTGCTCTCCCAGCATGATGTTGCTGGAATATTGCTAAAAGTGGTGTAAAACCCAACTCTCTCACTTGGAAACCTTTGCTATATACACTGAAAATCTAATCTACATCCATCGTTGTATATTTACTGTCAAATCAATAGTATGGCTAAAAGCAGAAATCTTCCAAACCATTCGATTTGTGTTTGTTTTATCCACACTTAAAACAATAAACAAGTTTTAGAACTATTCTGCAATTTTATTCCAAAGACATAATTACTCATAACATATCAAATATTCTTTGCATTTCCCAGATGCCAAACCTGAAAAATACTGTAACAGTATCATCTGGAATACAAATGTTCTTTCATGATCACTCATCTAAATTCTCACTGAATTATCTATGAGTCCCAAGATGTCACAAGACTTTCCACAACACCTTTACTGGTTACAAGCATTTCCTGTTCCAGCAAGTGTCCAAAGGATGTGTAGGGCTTTAATATGTTTTATAACTGTATATACAACACTTCAATGACTTGCTGTTTCTTCATTTGTAATGTATATTGCTTGACCACCAGATGTTAAAAGAAATCTGAAGATCTGTTTTCAGTTTGTGTTGCTCTTGATGTCAATGGTAATTGTGGAGATAAAGAAATCTTTTCCTCCTTCTTTCTCCTCTTAAAGATGTGCATCTGTTCCAACTGAAAATAATACATAACACACGTGAGACCAAGTATGATATACTTATAAAATGTAAACAGTTCCTTACAATGTCAAGATATTATTGCTAAATTAAGCATGTGGATGTTATGTTTAACTGAACATGCTGCACCATAACCAAATGCTAAATGGGGTTGTAATAATATATTAATCAAGCTCATATTACAGAATACATTTGTGAGAGACACCTATTCAGAGCTATTGGTATCAATCAAAGTGTGTATATATTCATAATTGTTTACGCGCGATTAAATTATTATTTAATTCACTACATTTATTTTATAGAATTACACCTGGATTTTCATTGCACATTAAGTTATCTTCTGGATAATTCCAACTGCAAGATACTTTATTTATTAACACAGTTTTGGGTACACATGCATTATACCGTATACCTGCTCGCCATATTTTATTAAATTAGGTCCTCCTCCGGGGACAATAAAATCCCACTGTAAGATATCACATGCAATCAAACGATTCACCAATCTGCACACATGTCAACTCCACCCCTTACTGTGCGTGCCATGCTTAAACAATACCAGCCTTTAAATGAAAACAAAGAAATCCATGTAACAAACTTTACCTCGACTAATGTCAGCCTGAAGACGACGCTGTGACAACTCTGCATCTGTTTGGCAAATATTCACGTGCTATTCATGCAACATTGCCTTTAGTGCTTTAGCAGTCCATAGTCTGTTACATGATATAGGTTTCTGAGTCACACAGCGAGTGTCAAGTATGATTATCCACGGCATACCCTATGTAACAGTGTTATCGCCATTGCCGAAAAACGTTGTTTGTCACCGGAAGTACTAAAAAACAACGTAATCTCTCTCGCGAAGTGCCGTGATTCCACTTACGGGCCCCTGTCTCGCATATCGCAATATACGGCTGAGCCAGTGCAGGCCAAAGAGACGATCGATGGCTGTGAAGTCCTACGAGAAACCAACATTGACAATGTTATGTCATTTTCCTTTGGTTGCTATTTTTAGACGGCCGCGCTGTCCTTCATCGGACGACGTCCAAAACACATTTTGTATCATGTCTTTCAGTGGCATTTAGAAGTTGTACAGACACTCCTCCGGGCAAATGGTAGAGGATCTTGCAATGGAAGCCCCAACCCTAGAGGATGTGTATACCAAATACCGTGCAGCTGTGGCGATCAATATATTGGCGAGACTCTCAGGCCCATTAAACACCCGGGTTGCTGAACACAAGTCATCAGTATGCAAACAAAATGATAAGTCAGCTATATCGGAGCACAAGGCAAATAACCCAAGTCATGTAATCATGTGGAATGATATTAGGGTGATTTCGAGAAATAACAATGACTGGCGTCGGAGAAAACTACAGGAAGCTGTCGAGATAAAGGAGACATAAACCAGCAATTAATCGTGATCAAGGTGTATACCTGCCAAGTGCGTGGGACCTCTTGATTAACTTTTGATGAACTTTAGATACAAGAAAAAACGAGTCTACTATTCTTTTTGGAAAGCCTGCTATCAAGTAACCTTTGTGTAATTAGCAGTTGTTGTGTATTGACAATTCAGCTTTCAACTCTATTATTTAGCATGAATTTCATGATTATGTAACTAACTCCACTTATACAGTACTCTCCCTAGTGTACTGTGATGTCATTTTGCATTGTGACGTCATAACTCAGTAGTGACGTCATAGTCCTAACTGCCAGTTCACCTGAAGAAGGGACCTGGAAAGGTCTCGAAACGTTGTGAGAGAAATTAAAAAGAAGTTTAATCCATAAAAAATATATTGGACATTTTGTATCGTTTTAAAAAATCGGTCGTGCATGCGTTTGAAAGACCTTTGAAAATATGAATTGTTCTTATTTCTTGGAAACTTCTTTTTCAAATTCTTACATTCTGTTATTTTACATATTTGATGTCAATATTCACGAGAAATAACAGTGAACGTAAATATTCGTTTTATTTGCGTGAAAGGACCGTCGCTTTTCAAATGCACGCCCTAATTTCCCTATGCGACAGAGATCTTTATTATGAGCTTTTGAGAAAACTGTGAACGAATAAAATCATCTTTGATGCATGAACGAGACAAATATGCAGTTAATTTATATATGTGGACATCGGTGGAGCAAATTAAAACTAGCTTTGGCGAACGTTAGCGCGCACAAAGGGGAGCCGGTGACCAGCTTACGCCTCCTACAGCCTCTTACAGTAAACTACTCCGTCGCACCCCGTTTCTTGGTTTGCGGCTAACATCACTGGTGGAAACTTTGCGTTTATGTTTTTCAACGCATATAATCAAGATAATGTCTCAGTTCGACTCACAATTAAACAGCGATACAGCAATGTTTACATTCCCACAATGCATAAGTTGTAGAATGAATGAATTCACGTGTTTGTTATGAATGAAAAAGCAGTTCCGTCACAACGTGGCCTAACTGAGGGGTCATCGGTTATCCAATCAAATCGTTAGAATCTCAGGTCAAGTCGTTACGACACTCGTGTGACGTACGAGATTAGGATGCAGCTTATACCATACTTTGACCACGTAGGTAATAAATAAAAAAATATGTTATGCTAAGTCATGGTACGTCGGAGTGTGTGAGAAAATATGATCGAAATTTGAATCTATTCGACCAGAAATGGTGCGATTTTATGGTGTGTAAGAAACAGATTACTGTACTCGTGTCAGTCAGATACTGTACCATTTATCTTACAAGCTCGAACGAGTATGTAATGAGACCGAGTGTAGTATTATAAATGGATAAATGCTATATACAGCCAGGGAGACTGTTGTAGAGTATCCCTGATACAACTTCGCTATAGGCTCTATTTATAGATCGCTGTCATTACACTGTGTTACGCTAAGATTAGATCGTCATCATTTGGGGTTCCTAGTGGCGGTGGAAATAAGTCGCACTAAACGGTAAGTACATCCATTTCGTAACACACACACTATCTCTTATAGACACTTAACATGAATTTCAGGAGTGGATACAGCTTTTTGAGAAAGTGGTGTGTACACTTTGAGAAAGAGGGGATGCACACTTCATTTTCACCCGTTTTCACGAGAGTTCCAATGGAATGGTCATTTAATAAAAGGAAGGAAGGTGCGCACCCCAGCACCCCCCTCTCCCCTGGATCCGCCTATGAATTAGACTCGTGTGTGACCTATATGACGTATAGTTAACACGAAAATGTGATAAACAACAGATCGAGACCATTGAAACGTAATAGACCGATCCAGTCTGTCAATCAAAACTGGCGCATGCGTCAAATTTGGCCAATCAGCAGGCCGGGCGCGCTGCGTGAATTTGTCGGACTTATTTCCGGGGTCAAACGATGCCTCCGAAGCGATGTGCTTCGAATTCTGCCATTTACACTCGCTATATTTATTACATATTGCTGCAATTTGATGTGTACCTTTAACAAAACCATTACGGTCAAGACAACAGAAATGGAGGCGGATCAAGAAACGCGATAGGCCTAACGATCAGTTAAATGTCTGCACCATCGTTCAGGAAAACCTACGTCTGCCTGCTGATGAGAATTTGCACGAATTTCCACACTTTTGCACATGTGCGTGAGTGAGTGAGTGAGTTTAGTTTTACGCCGCACTCAGCAATATTCCAGCTATATGCCGCGGTCTGTAAATAATCGAGTCTGGACCAGATAATCCAGTGATCGACAGCATGAGCATCGATCTGCGCAATTGGGAACCGATGACATGTGTCAACCAAGTCAGCGAAACTGACCACCCGATCCCGTTAGTCGCCTCTTACGACAAGATAGTCGCCTTTTATGGCAAGCACGTGGGTTTGCTGAAGACCTATTCTACCCCGGATCTTCACGGGTCTTGCACATGTGCAAAATCATTACCAATTGATGACAACAAATAGCAGTTTAAGACTTTGCAAGTGTTATAAACACGGACAATTCTTGTAACTACAAAATTTGTTTTGCTTACTGTTTTAGTCGCTACTAGGCATTGAGTTGGTAAGCCATAAAGCTCAAATGAGACAGGCGAGAAAGCCGTGACACAATGTAAACAAATCTCCATTTCGGTTACGGTCAACCGAAATAGCAAAACTTGTTACATGAAAGAACAATGTGGCGGATATTGTCCCCTTCGCTCTTAGATATTCTTCAATTTGTCACACATTTTAGGATGTTTTAAGTTTCATAAGCACAATCTGAAGGCCTACAGTATCTTGTTAACAAAGCAAAATATTCGAGGAGTAATATCTTTTATTCAAACGGAAATATTATCAGTGTCCAAGTATCAAAATTAATTCATATGAGTGCCTATAAAACCATTCTTTAAATATTTCAGATTTTTTATAAAGAGTTGCATGGGACTTTGAATTGAATTACCTTCCTCCATGTTGATCGAATACGAAAACTATGTGAGAAGAATAGTGATCGACTTTCTGGAGTATTGGACGGAGTGAAATAAAGTGTATATCTTAATTATGAGAACATTATTTGAAGTTTTGTTACCACATAAATTATTCACATATATTGGTACATTTTAGGAGTAATATTACAACTGTATTTTTGATTAATTCACTGGAAATGATAGCAAGGTATGTTTTAAGAATCTTGCTTTATGTGGTAAACGTGGAAGTGTAATAGAATTAATAATAATCTATTCAATAATAAATAATTATTTAATTGATTGACATATCAGATTCTTATGATTTTAAGGCAGAACTAGGCAAACAAACACCATACATATCATGGCAGGACAATCACTTGGTATTAACTTAGTTTCTTGGCTCCTGCTTTTAGATGTTTTGTAAATACTACATTTACTAATAAGATAATTCTGAAAGTGATTGCTAGTATCATAACTCATAAAAGTTATTTCAACATCCAGAGAATTTAAAAAGCAAAGGCTACGTTTTGGTCAAACCCTGGTCAGGCATTATTCAGTCCTGAACAGAATAACTTACAAAAATCTCAGTTGACTTTTCCTGTAACGGAATAAATATTGAAACATATATTTAACCCATATTTGATGTAAGTCTTCTGATAAATCATGAGTTTTTAGGAGGTTATCAATATTTGAAGACTGAGCCAAAGCTAGTGTTTATTTAGATGATGGATTTTGACAAAATTGTTCAAGGTTTGTTGATGGGTATTTGGAGGTGAATGCTTCAGGACATTTTCATGTCTGTTTTTCCTAAACCTTGTTATGACTTTTACCAAATTTTGAATTGACTTTACTATAATTTTATGACACCAGTAAGTATCTCAGAAAAGGAAATACATGTAGATCAAAAATCAGTGTTATGTCCTCTAGGGATATGGTCTCAGATCTAATAAATCAAAGATTATCATTGTTTATTTAAGAAGCAATAATGTCAATATGTAATTGTATTGACAAAAAAAGTTTTGAACATAGGATATATTCTTTTGCACCTTACTTACACTAGTAGTTGGCAGTTAAACATCTCTGATGCAAAACAATAGATGTACATTTGTATTTTGTGTAGCATTCTATTTCAATGCTAGTTAATTGTTCGGATAACTGTGGATCCTCTGTTCCAAGATTTTGCATCACATGCTTCCTATTTCTGGAAGATGGCTCAGCTAGTGTACAGGTGCAGACTCGTATCTTGGATCTTTTGTGTTCTGGTGCTGTGTGACATACCTGTACATAAACGCTGGCAGTTCATGAAGTCCAGTATTGTGGAAGTGTGTATGTAAATTAGGATTCCACAACAAAAAGTACATATAGAAAAGTAGAATGGAAATGATAAAAAATGATTTCCTTTATATTCCAGTGTCATTTTATCATGGTGTACAGATTTTGAAGAGAGAAACTTTACTGAGAATTGCTGCATATCAGCTGTTGAATATTTGCTTCTGGGTATGTCCAGATACGTCCATGGAAAGTTACTGTTCCCGAGCCCAATTACCTTTCCAGATTTCCAAATAAGATCAAATAGGTTATGCTGTGATTGATTTGTTTACATTAGTTATATACAGACAAGGTACATGAAGTAGAATCTAGTACACTGGAAATATTTTCTGCTTTTATTTACAATTCTTTTAATTCATTAAAAGATAGAAACCCATGTTTTCAGATTATTGAACTAAATTTGAACCACGCCAACGGATAAGTAAACGCCACGCGCAGTGTTGTTATCTTTTATAGATACCAAAACGATCTGCAACATGTGGTTGTGTTCACGAGTATAAAATTATAAACTCAAACAACAAAAATTTCAGTTAACCTTCCCTGCTAATATCTGTGACGGAGGTGAATTGCCAGATAGATTAATTGATTCGAAAGAAATTACGCTTCCTACAGTCTCAGCAGCTAGTCGAGGCGATTTTTATCGGGCATGTAACTCATTTTCACTCGCCAGTTGCAATCTGCCAGCTAAAAATATATTAAAAATCACATACGTATGACTTGCCTCTTTAAATAACATTCACAAACGACGGACACCAAAGTATCACAAGCAGAATTCATTAAGAACGTTCGCAATCGCGTAACGTTTGGCGGTGACGCCGTTGTGATTTGTCAGTGGTTGTTCCCCTAACGTCAAAAACGAAGTGGGTGGGGCTTATCGCGCCCTAGTACCTCCGGTAGGCAGAAGGTAAACATAAACATGAGGGAACCACACAAGCTGCACTCATTTGATCGTCGACTTTACATGCATAACAACTCTTCCTGGTCTGTTCTCAGTGCATCTTCAATCACCAGAATTATCCTTGTGACGATAGACACATAACAATATTATATTATTGTTAATGACATAATGACATTTTATAATATCTCCCCGTGTTAGAACATTATTCGAAAATCATCGCCCGCGAGAACCATTAATAGACCGATCCAGTCTGTCAATCAAAAGTGGCGCATGCGTCAATTTGGGCCAATCAGCAGGCCAGGCGCGCTGTGTGGATTTGTCAGACTTATTTCCGGGGTCAAACGATGCATCCGAAGCGATGTGCTTCGAATTATGCCATTGACACTCGCTAGGTTTATTACATATTGCTGCGATTGGATGTGTACCTTTAACAAAACCATTACGGTCAAGACAACAAAAATGGAGGCGGATCAAGAAACGCGATAGGCCTAACGATCTGTTAAATGTCTGCACCATCGTTCAGGAAACCTACGTCTGCCTGCTGATGAGAATTTGCACGAATTTCCACACTTTTGCACATGTGCAAAATCATTACCAATTAATGACAACAAATAGCAGTTTAAGACTTTGCAAGTGTTATAAACACGGACAATTCTTGTAACTACAAAATTGTTTTGCTTTAACGTTTTTAGTCACTACTACCCTGATAGCAATAAATTGTTGGGCCAACATTGGCCAACGTAGGCCCAATGATGGCCAATGTTGGTCCAACATTGGCCCAACGGACATTGCTATCTGGGTAGGCATTGAGTTGGTACGCCATAAAGCCTCAAATGAGACTGGCGAGAAAGCCGTGACACAATGTAAACAAATCTTCATTTCGGTTAGGGTCAACTGAAATAGCAAAACTTGTTACATGAAAGAACAATGTGGCGGATATTGTCCCTTTCGCTCTTAAATATTCTTCAATTTGTCACACATTTTAGGATGTTTTAAGTTTCATAAGCACAATCTGAATGCCTACAGCATCTTGTTAACAGAGCAAAATATTCGATGAGTAATATTTTGTATTCAAAACAGAAATATTGTCAGTGTCAGCTGTTGCCTATCATGCAATAGCCAAGTATCAAAATTAGTCCATATGAGTGCCTATAAAACCATGCTTTAGATATTTCTGATTTTTTATAAAGAGTTACATGGGACTTTGAATTGAATTACCTTCCTCCATGTTGATCGAATACGAAAACTATGTGAGAAGAATAGTGACTTTCTGGAGGATTGGACGGAGTGAAATAAAGTGTATATCTTAATTATGAGAACATTATTTGAAGTTTTGTTACCACATAAATTATTCACATATATTGGTACATTTTAGGAGTAATATTACAAGTGTAATTTTGATTAATTCACTGGAAATGATAGCAAGGTATGTTTTAAGAATCTTGCTTTTTTATGTAAACGTGGAAGGGTAATAAAATTAATAATAATCTAATCGATAATATATAATTATTTAATTGATTGACATATCAGATTTTTTAGATTTTAAGGCAGAACTAGGCAAACAAACACCATACATATCATGGCAGGACAATCACTTGGTATTAACTTAGTTTCTTGGCTCCTGCTTTTAGATGGTTTTTAAATACTACATTTACTAATAAGATAATTCTAAAAAGATTGCTAGTATCATAACTCATTAAAGTTATTTCAACATCCAGAAAATTTGAAAAAGCAAAGGATACGTTTTGTCAAACCCTGGTCAGGCATTATCCAGTCCTGGAACAGAATAACTTACAAAATCTCAGGTGACTTTTAATGTAACGGAATAAAGATTGAAACATATATTTAACCCATATTTGATGTAATTCTTTGAACATAGGATATATTCTTTGCACCTTATTTACACTAGTAGTTAGCAGTTAAACACATTTTATTTCAATGCTAGTTAATTGTTCGGATAACTGTGGATTCTCTGTTCCAAAAAATTTTGCATCACATGTTTCCTATTTCTGGAAGATGGGTCAGCTAGTGTACAGGTGCAGACTGTATCTTGGATCTTCTTTGTGTTCTGGTGCTGTGACATACCTGTACATAAACGCTGGCAGTTCATGAAGTCAAGTATTGTGGAAGTTTGTATGTAAATTAGGATTCCACAACAAAGTACATATAGAAAAATTAAATGGAAATGAAGATTTAAAAAATGGTTTACTTATATTCAGTGTCATTTTATCATGGTGTACAGATTTTGAAGAGAGAAACTTTACTGAGAGTTGCTGCAGATCAGCTGTTGAATATTTGCTTCTGGGTATGTCCAGATACGTCCATGGAAACATATTGTTTACAAGCCCAATTACCTTTTCCAGATTTCCAAATAAGATCAAATAGGTTATGCTGTGATTGATTTGTTTTACATTAATTGTACAGACAAATAAGGTGCATGAAGTAGACGGGAAATATTTTTCTGCTTTTAATTACCATTCTCTTAATTCATTAAAAGATAGAAACCCATGTTTTCAGATTATTGAACTAAATTTGAACAACGCCAACGGATAAGTGAAGGCGCCACGCGCAGTGTTGATAATCTATTTATAGATACCCGAAACGATCTGCAACATGAACATGTGGTTGTGTTCACAAGTTTTAAAATTATATTATTAAATTATAAACCCAAACAACAAAAATTCAGTTATCCTCCCCTGCTAATATCTGTGACGGACGTGAATTGCCAGATAGATTAATTGATTCGAAAGAAATTACGCTTCCTGCAGTCTCAGCAGCTAGTCGAGACGCTTTTTCATCGGACATGTAACTCATTTTCACTTGCCAGTTGTAATCTGCCAGCTAAAATATATTAAAATCACATACGTATAACTTGCCTCTTTAAATAACATTCACAAACGACGGATACAAAAGTATCACAAGCAGAATTCATCAACAACATTCGCAATCACGTAACGTTTCGCCGGCAGTGACGCCATTGTGATTTGCCAGTGGTTGTCCCCCTAACGTCAAAACGAAGTGGGCGGGGCTTATCGGCCGGGACTGGATCGGTCTATAATTACGACTTCGAATTTGTAAAATAAAGATCTACGCACCGGCGGCAATATTGAGGGGACAAAATGTACAACGCAAGCAAAAATGACAACTTCTGTTGAAAACAGCAAACAAAACGAATTGAAGGTGATTGAAAACTTAATTCTATTGAGCCTACTCAAGAGGAAAGAAATAAAACACTAACTGTTAAAAAATATATATGACAAATATCTAGACATTTTTAGGGCTTTACACGGATACAAACAAGAAAGACAAAAAGAATGGCAGTCATATGTCACCAACGCTTTTTTTCAGAAACACTTTTCGAGATAATTTCAGGATCCCCTCTCTTTGGTTTTGGCTTTATCCATTTTTATGATATAAATAAAAGCCCTTTTGAATCTGAAGCAGATATTTCAAATGCACAATAAGTATAGTTTTATTTAGGACCAATCACTGATCAGTAGGTGAAGTCTTCAACCAATTATGTATGGGCAAGGGTTTGGTGGACATGAATTCACAGCTTCATGGAAAATGGGGAAATACTTGAATACTTGATGTGGTGATAGGATCGTAAAATATGTTAAATACCAAAGCTGTGGAAACCAGGGAACACCCCATCTCACTTATTGGTCAGAGACTGCATGGGTGCAAATCCAATTTTGCAATAAAGTCCCCAAACCATCAACAAGTATATTTAGGAGATAAAGCTACTGTGTTTTGAAATTAGCGGCAACATAACGGATTATAATAGCTATAAATTTAATTTAAGACCGCACGCATTTATGTGCATTGGATATGTAAAAATTGGATTTGAATATAGATCTACATGTATTTATGCAGCGTTGTAAACACATTGTAATAACATAATATAATATGTTATGAAATAGTTTCGTCCAAGTTGTAGCATGTTATCTTGAATAACATTGTAAAACATCAGTAATATCATGTGCTAGGTGTACTAGGCTTTTTGTTTATTACACCAGAAGGGCCGTTCGTTGAGCAGCCAAATATGTTGTGTAGATCTACACACAATAAAGGAAATATGTTTTCCTTTTTCTACGTTGTACTTTCTCAAAACGGTTCATCTCTTTAATATTAGACCTAATAGCGCTGAGTATAGTGGTCTTTTAAAAAAAACAAGTTCTCTTTCGGTGTGCTTTAATATACCAAGCAATAAGTTTGCTAATCGATTTCGGGAGTAAATATTTCTGTGCTCACGTATTGTTGTGATAGAAGTTTTGTTTTGAGATAAATGCGAGTTTTATATTCTGTTTTGCTGTGACATGCTAGTGGTTTTTACTGCCCTTCGTTGGCAGGCTTTTATAATCTATATGTATTCCCCATGTGTTTTGATCTTGCATAGTCACGATATGGCTAAAATACTGCCGATGTGACTTCATTTCTCTGCAGTCATGAAAAGACAAACATATGTGATCACGTGCGCCGTGGTGTTTGTCGAACAAAGATGGCCGCGTCGTTGTGATAGTCTGTTGGTCGATGGAAAGGCGTATGGCTAGCATATATTTGTTGGCACAGGTAAGAAAGCTACGGCACACGTAGACCGAGACCTAGGACTCTCTTTTATTGGCCATTTTAGGGCTCCTGTGGCTATTCCAGTCACAGCACAATGTAGACATTTCGAATATTGATTCGCTTCTGTTCACGTTTCACAAGACATAAGCGGAAAGGCTTCCGCCCGTATCGATCCTATCCCTCCCCAAATTTCGTTTTGCATGGCTTCAAGTCATATTACCTAGAAATATATATTATCTTCATTATTCCCTAAACTTCTACCACTTTCTAAAGTGAATTTAAGCTCCTTGGGTAATAAAATCCTTCTGACAGTCCTCACACTACATAGGCTGAGAGGCCCAGACAAGCTGCGTAGCTGGGTAAAATACGCATAGAAACTTTTCAATTACGCATTGAAAAAAATTGTTGCGTACCAATTACGCATTTAAACTGTTAGATACGCAAAGAGTTTAAAACAAATGCGTATGGAATATACTTATAAAATCGCTTGCGTAATGAAAAGACATCGATTGCTACCAAGTTGTACTGTGAGCATAGGCCAAGTGTTGTACTGTCAGTGTGTAGGATGACTTGTTTTTATGATCATTTCCCCTATATTTAAGTTGGTTTTGATTAGGTATGACATAAGGCAGAACATACCTGCTTAGTAAACTTACTCAATGACACAATACTTAAGTGTGTAAAATGACTGAAATACATACATATTTTGAAAGCAGTGGGGAACGGTAAATGAAATACCCACTCAACATTCATAATACCACTCCAAAAATACAGTGGGTACAGTACCCACATTAGCTCAATCTTATCTGGAGCTCTGGTGACATAACAATGAGACTTCTGAAGCGAGACTATCTGAGGTGTAGATACAGAATGTCCTCATTGACATCTACATCAACTGGTCGTACATTGCTCCATACCGATCTTCTGCCTCTATTTCTAACTTGTCTCTGTTTCAGATCAGTCACATAGCAGCAGTGAAGACCAAGAATAATGTAAGGGTTGAGAGTGAAATGTTGGCATGGCAGTGAAATATCTTGATGATGAACATACTCAGTCTCAGGCAGTAACAAGGGAGAAGCCTGAAAGAGAATCAACTGATACCAGCACACATATTACATCGGAAACGAATTAGGAGAAGTGTCACTCCATTTGGAGAAATATTTTTCTAACCAGTCCTCTACGGTACCAGTGACATATCAAAACAGTACTGAACGAAAGAATATACATCTTAGCACCGAAGAACAGATTCAGCAGGAAAGGATTCCCCAGGTACAAATTGAGCAGGAAAGGATTCCACTGGTACAAAATCCACAGAAAGGGATTTCAAAGGAAAAGGTTATTTTGGAAAGGAATACAAAGGAAACGGATCTCAAGCATACTGTATTTCAAACAGGTGACTGGTTCTACTATATCTGCCCATTGATAATATTTGTAGGCAACAGACTGAATATGTCTTCACTTGAGAATCTGTATTTCAGGCAATTGGTATCTGGTGAACCAATGGGCATTGTGGAAGAGATGAAGTTTGAAGCTCTTCGTCTCAAAACATTCGCACAGTGGATGCTGCTTGACAGTGCTAGTCCAATTAGGTTAGCAAAAGCAGGATTTTTTTACACAGGAAATGAAGATGTTGTTAAATGTTTTTCTTGTGACATTGTGAAAGGAGGCTGGAACAGGAACATGAACCCAATGCTGGTTCACAGAGAACTAAACCCGTCATGTTCCTTCTGTCAAAATGAAACTGATGTGAATATCCCATTCTTTGTTCCACAACCATCTGAGTACCAGGAAATCCAGGATTCCTTGCACAGACAATACTGTGGCACTGACTCGCCAGCCATCACCAGCAGCAGCATCTCAAACCGGCACCAAGACAATCCAAATTATTCCAGCGCCACCTTCAGGCAGAATCAGCCAACATCAACTCAGACGAACTTCCCTGTTGTGGCTACAGACTCTGGTGCAGCGGAAACGAGTCGCCAGGCTATTGGGACAGCTGGAGGACTTGGACAAAGACATGATTCCGAAGCTACTCCGACCAGAGAGGAATTTGCACCCATGAAGGAGGAAACCAACCGTTTCTCCAGCTTTGATGCCAACTGGCCAAGACAGAACACCCCAGACCCCAGAGATCTGGCCCGAGCTGGATTCTACTTTACAGGGACCGTCGATCGCGTACAATGTGTGTTCTGTAGAGGAATCCTTCGCAACTGGGATGAGGACGATGTCCCAATGGAGGAACATCGGAGACACTTTCCTATGTGCCCATTTGTCATGGGTTTGAATGTTGGAAATGTACCAGACCCTGCGTCTATCATATCTGCCAATAGATCATCTGAGTTCATGAACGTGACCCAGCCAGCTGCTGTTATCAGTGATGCAAGCTTGGGGATTGTCACTGATCGTCCCAGACATCCACAATATGCCGTGGAAGCTTCCCGAGTCAGCTCCTTCCGAAACTGGCCCAGTGGAAAGGAACAGACTCCCCGAGATGTTGGCAAAGGCTGGCTTCTTTTATGCAGGTAAGTATTCTTTACCATTGGTACTTCCAGCTGATTTTGATCTATGGAATGTTTGAGACAATCTTAGGATCTGTCATTTACGTCAGTGGACTTCATCATGTTCATGAAACTTGTAAACTGACATTTCTTTTGACTGAGGTTGTACTGTGCAAATCTCCACCACCAAAACAAAGTCATCAGTGTTTTCTGTACTGAGCGAGGCGTGATGTTTATAGACATTTCAGTTTGTATATGAGACTCTACAACATGTTTATGCGTTCATAGGACTCATTAAATGTCAGACTTTCTTGTGAAACAACCTCTGTGGTATTGTGGTTAGAAGCTCTCTCAGGGAGCTGATGGTGAGTGGCTCCTCCCCATGACTTCAGTGACAAACAACATTGAAGATGGTACTAACTTCTTGGTAGCTGTTTGCAAGTGGCAGTAAGGAAATATAGCAAGGAGAGATCGTCTCCAGAGTCCTCATACTATACCTGAATAAGGTGTCGGTGTTAAATTGTCGAAGTATCTCAATGGGCTAGGCTTCTAAAACAAAAATATCAAGACTGGTACAAATAGCCACATACAGAGTGATGCATTTATGAGTATAAGCATTGGTGATATCCTTGGAACAAGACATTAAACCCCATTTGCCATCAAGAAACCTCACCTCATGCTTGTAGGATTGGTCTGTAAACACAATAGTGAAGTAACTGAAAAACCCCTTGCAGTCAGTTCTTGAGTGTGTTGAGAATTCAAACATGGTTTTCTTTATATTTGATTTTGAAAATATAACGTGAAGTCAGAATGTAGCCAACTCATTGGTTGTCAATTTTTCAATTGTTACAGTCAGCACTGGAAACGTGACAGTCAATGACATCTGAGAATCATGCGTGTTTCTCATTTTTGATCCAAATGAGGTTACATCTCATTGAAACATGCTAAACAGCTAGTTAGTTCAAGTTTGTGGTCGTTATAATGTGTCTTTGTTCAACATGTTCATGCTCCAATAGTAGAGTCTTCTGTTCTTTTCATGACACAGGTTTTGGTGACAGTGTAAAATGCTTCTTCTGTGATGGTGGTTTGGCGCACCTGGGAGCAGGCGATGACCCCTGGGCTGAACATGCCAGATGGTTTCCTCGCTGTCCATACGTCGCGGCAGGTCAAGGGGCGAGAGCTTCATCCAGACAGCTCTTGGTGGACGTGAGGTACCTAGTTGAGACAGCACATTAACAAACCTTCAGATAGACAATCACATATACACCTGTGCATTAATTCAGCACCACCCTATTTTGAAAATAAGATGTGATGCTACAGAAAAGTTAGGGTATAGCCATCAATTTAATCAACTTGTAGTTAAAGAAGCTTTATCCAATGACAGTTTTACAAATACCACAGAGTGTCGCTTAGACACAGCGTTAGAAGAAGATATATATATATAGACCCTACCTTAGTACTATATAAAGGAAAGGGATGTAGCAGCCGGAACCACCCCTCCTCAATCAAAGTTAGATTTCACCACGTAAACTATTTTTAAAGGCCCTTCGAGCCTACGGATCGAAAGCGAGGTGATTTCCTACAAAATGAGAGCTATAAATGGTCACAATCAGATCATTATTTCAAAAGTTATATGCCACAACTCACCGAAAACAGCTATCTCCGCAATTCCAAGCCAAAATCATGGATCACCCAAGACAGCGAAAACTCATCTTTTAAATTCGTTTATTAATTCCAGCCACGTCGACAGCACCTATGTAGGGCTAGATTCAATCGGCAGTGGTATTCCACCGGTCTAAAAACTTATTGCAACGTCTACAAATCATTTCCTCGACAGTGAACAGGCATTTTCTCCAAAACCATCGGCAATCATACTCTCTTGTCCGCCATAGATGGCCTTGACATTTAAGTGACCTGAGCAGTAAATTGGTAACAATAATTTTAGAGGTTAAATATTTATAAATATAATTTCCTAAAAATGAATCAATTTCGAATGCATTTTTACAACCTCTAAAAATATTCTTAACAATTTACTGTTCCGTACATCATCCAAAATAGAAGGAATGTTGCAAAGTTCATATTTCCCACCCATTAGCAAACAGGCAAAATCTTACAGTATGTTTTTCCACCAATCGGATGGCCCAATTCTGTTTCTGCGGATCTGCTCAGGTCACTTGAATGTCAAGGCCATCTATGTCCGACAAGTGAGTATGATTGCTGATGGTTTTGGAGAAAATGCCTGCTTACTGTCAAGGAAATGATTTGTAGATGTTGCAAGAAGTTTTAGACCGGTGGACTGCCGCTGCCGATCGAATCTTGCCCTACATAGGTGCTGTCAACGTGGCTGGAATTAATAAACGAATTTAAAAGGTGATTTTTTGCTGTCTTGGGTGATCAATGATTTTGGCTTGGAATTGTGGAGGTAGCTCATTTCGGTGAGTCGTGGCGTATAACTTTTGAAATAATGATCCGATTGTGACCATTTATAGCTCATGTTGTAGGGAAATCATCTCTCTTTCGATCCGTATGCTTCGAAGGGGCCTTTAAACTAGTTTACGTGGTGAAATCTAACTTTGATTGAGGAGGGTGGTTCCGTTGTTACATCCCTTTCCTTTATATAGTACTAGGGTAGGGTCTATATACCTATATGTCTTTCTAACGCTGTTTCTAAGTGTTACACACCCTGTGACAAATACCATAACCTTTTCTTTTCTTTATCAAAGAATATGTTGATGAAAATGTGATGGGACTGAATTTTTACCCAAAATAACTATTCCTGTCCTGCTCAAACTACACAATTAAATTAAGTTTTGACTAAAAATAACAATTCTGTTATATACCAAGATGACATTTACACATCAAGTAAGCTTTAATTATGCATTATCAGGAAGAACCGAATGTCAAAGATTCAGACCTATTTCCAACAATTCAGATTGCTAATTGACAAAACAGAAAAAAGGCCACATTAATAAGATTTTGGAATATTTTTTTATGATTTTGAGTTTATTGTAATGAATAAACTCTTCTCCTTACCAGATACTGATAATTACAGCTAAAATCTGTTTGTTTTGTTTGTAAAAGCAACTTTTACTGCATTTTAAAATTTTCCTTTTCTTAGTTTGACTGTAACTTTTTCTCAATCTTAGTTTACAAACTTTCATCCATTCACAATAAATAATAGGCCACACAACAATCAATTATTACTTTCACTTTTCAAAATAGGTAACTTGTTTTAGGACAGAAAAACACCTGTTTTAAAACATTATCTGATTAAAGTACATGGTATTTCAATGGTGTTTGGGGTTTTAAAATGTTAAATGCTTGCTCTATCAAGCAAGGTTATTTTTGGAAAGAGTTTAGAATGTCATTTCAGACAAAATTAATGGGTAAATATACAGGGGTGGTGCTTATTTTATGCACAGATGTATATATATTCATAATGTTGTCTTATTTGATTTATGTCAACAAAATTGGGACTATGTTCAAGCATATCTTAATTTTTATTGATAACTACCTTAAGCTAAGTTTGATCTTTTGTAGCACCCAAGTTTAATACCCTTTGAATGCCTCTGAATTCTATGTATCTTATCTGTGCGGAACTTATGAGATATTTTACAGGAATGTTTTCAAAGTTTTATCTATCTTTATCTTTTATAGTTCTTTTGTGAAAAGCAGGATTGTTATTCCCCACCATACCTTTTCGTTGTGTACTTCAAGTCTTGAGGGAAGAAAATATTCTAGAAAACAATAGATAGATTCAATTGCTGTATGCTTGGACCTAAATGTGTATTGATACGTGATTCGTATACCTGCTTTAATTCCAATCAATATTTCTGTTAGCCAACAACATCAACATCTGACAACAGCACGTCATCCACGTCGGAACAAACACATAATGGTAGGTACATATATATATACAAGCTCTGATGATAATCACTGCATTTGTAGTTTTGCCATTCTGAAGCAGATGTCTGGTGAAAATCATAGTCAGATGTTGATATACTTTTTAGTATTCTTTTGTACTCCTGACACTAAGGTTTAGAGTCGGATTTCAGATTTTAAAAACCAAGGGGCATTGGGGTATCCTAGTGACTAAAGTATTTGCTTGCCACGCAGAAGACACGGGTTCGATTCCCCACATGAATACAATGCATGAAGCCTATTTATGGTGTCCCTCACCATGATATTGCTGGTATATTGCTAAAAGCGGTGTAAAACCATACTCACTCACCCTATGCTGTTCAATGCAAAAGCAGCCATTGCTTTGGTCATTGAGGCAAAGGCAAGGTACATGCATCACTTCAAAGAAGGGTCGACCTGTGAAGATCCAGGGTAGAATAGGTCTTCAGCAACCCATGCTTGCCACAAAAGACGACTATGCTTGTCGTAAGAGGCGACTAACAGGATCGGGTAGTCAGGCTCACTGACTTGGTTGACACATGTCATCGGTTCCCAATTGCGCAGATCGATGCTCATGCTGTTGATCACTGGATTGTTTGGTCCAGACTCGATTATTTACAGACCTCTGCCATAAAGTTGGAATATTGCTGAGTGCGGCATAAAACTAAACACACTCACTCACTTACTCACTTACTCCCTCAAAGAAGGGTCCTTTGACATTTTAAGTTGAACAAACTTTGCACTTTTTCCATACAAAAACCACTGGGCAGATGACTTGAACATTGTGTGAACATAATGGAAGATCATATTGAAGACATCACTATATGCACTGAAAGCCCTTGCCCCTAATAGTGTTTAAAAACATCATTTTTCAAGCTGCAACCATCACTGCAACAAGGAAGAAAGCTGTGCAGACCTTAGACCCTCGAGAGTTGTCTGCCCGGATGGACAGCCCCATGGTGCAGACAGTGCTGAAGATGGACATTCCCCGAGACAGAGTGGCCAAAGCCATACAGAACAGACTGCAGGAGACAGGTAAAGTCTAAAACACATAGCATAATATACTCCAGTTTTGTCTCCACGGTGACAGTCCTTGATGTCCATGCTTGTTGTTAGTTTCTGATGATGGAAGGTGATCCTGGATGTCCAGTCAAAACTGATGTATCACTTTCAAATGTTGTGGTCATAAGTAACCCCTGACGTATGTTGTGGTCTCAACTGCTGCAATGCCTTCAGTTATGTCCTTTTGTCATCCCGAATAATCTGGCTGTGAATCCACATTCTAGAAAAAGTATTACTCCATTTTTGTTGTCACTTGGGCTTTTCTGTCACATTGACTTGACGTACCATGACATCACTGAAATGTTCTAGTGACACCCACACCCTCACCATGCCCTCATTGTATAGATATTCACTGTAAGACATGAGGTATTGCCAGTTTTGGGATGTGGCTGGGTTTCACATTTTAAATGGAAGTTTACACTTTACATTACAACTCAGAAAGAATCTCCTGCCCACACTGATCCTCTAAGAAGCTGGTGGAATTGAATGTAGCTGGCTCTCTAGACTGTGTTCTGTGCCCACAGGTGATGACTTTGCCTCAATCGAAGCTCTGATGGAATCCATCTTTCAGCTCCCTGATGAGGAGCAGTCTGCTCCACAAACAACCAAAGCAGCTGTTGGATCTTCTGACCGCAATGTTGATGATGCCATTAAAGATGACATTGGTCAGTAGCACAGTTTTTCATTTGACATTATCCTTTGATTTATGATATGTTTTCATGAGTGAGTATAGTTTTATGCCACTTTTAGCAATATTCCAGCAATATCATAGCAGGGGACACCAGAAATGGGCTTCACACATTGTGCCCATGTTGGGAATCAAACCCGGGTCCTTGGTGTGACGGGCGAATGCTTTAATCCCACTGCCCCATGTTTTTATGAAGAGAATGGTCAAATCAGTATTAACCCAATTACATTGATGTATTTGATCACCTTTGTTTGAAACTGCAGTGCTGGATATAGCAGGGATATTAAACCATGTATATGTATATCTTGTGTTGTTTTGCCTGAGGAACCTGTTTGTAAAGGTCAAGGTCACCTTTATGGTCAAAGCTGTAAAACAAGATTGATTACTGTGATAAGATTTATTGTTGGTCAGTGAAACGTGGTAAAGCCAACATTAGAAAAATTCTTCCTTGAGATTTCTTTATATGTCATTCATAAGTGTGTTTGCTCTTTTCACTAAATACCTTTTTCCACAGGTAGTTTATGTTTTTATACCCCTGACCTAAATACCAAGTAATTCCGTCCTTCGACAGTCTGCCCGAAGACATTTTAGTTCAGCCAATAACTTCTTTGTCTTTTTGGTCTGAAGGAGTGAGTTTAGTATTACACCACACTCAGCAATATTCCAGCTATATGGCGGCAGTCTGTAAATAAACGAGTCTGAACTACACAATCCAGTGATGACTGATCAACATCATGAGTGTCAAGCAGGTTAGCGAGCCTGACCACCCGATTCCGTTAGTAGCCTCTTACAACAAGCATGGGTTACTGAAGATCAATTCTAACCCGTATCTTATCGGGTCTTGTCTGAAGGAGAGGTGCAGTGCAAGTTTGGTTCTGATTTTCTGATTTTTGAAAGAATTGTGTCAATTTATAAATTTTCAACTTGAATAAACTGAAGAGATTCTTTGTTCAACCAATTAGTTGAACACACTTGAATGGATTGGTTTCCAGTTTGGGGATAACCTTCCATATCTAATGGATAGGGGAAGTGCACAGTCATATTCCCATATATTTTTTATGTATCGAGAATTAACACAAATTATATCTCTTGAACTTGGAGGAAAGAGTCCCACATCAAATTTGTTTACTATCATTTAAAGGAGGTTTTACATATTCTTGTAATACCTTTGTTCTTAGGAGAGGTGCAATGCAAGGTTGCTACAAATCTTGTATTTTTCTCAACAATGATCATTATTAACAATAGTTCAGCTGCAGTTGCGAGTTAAGGTGATGTTTGTAAGCCTTGCTCAGATAATTTGGTTTGATATTTTATTGTTATGTCTGTAGTGGTTTTGTTTGTTTAAGACTTAGATATTATATGAATAACAATCATATGACATCACTGGTAGGTTGCTGTTACCCGCGTTCATTATAGGTGTGAATTCTGTGAATGGAGAATCATATTTGAATTATATGTAGGATAGCTCTTTGGAATTTTCTTGAAATACTCATGTCGGAGATCAAATTTTTATGAGGGTTACTTATGGTTTTTTTCGGAAGAATATATTATACCATATGTGGTAATGGTTTAAAAATCCTTATGACATGTGTTCCTTAACTGAATGTGATATCATTCAACTCAAAGTGGTTGTAATTTTCAATTTACGTTAACAATTACCAGGTACTTGATACTTTAAAGTAGTCTGCACTGATTTTTTCCACAAACATTATTATGTCCTTAAACTAGAAGTGATGAGAGTGGAAATGCCTCCAGGTTGCTCATGCTGTTGGTCTGGTATGTAGTATAGTAGGGATGTATTACACCAAGTGTACAGTAATTGCCCTGGATATACATGGTGGTATATTTTAACAATAATTGCCCTGGATATACATGGTGGTATATTTTTACAATAATTGCCCTGGATAGACATGATGGTATATTTTTACAATAATTGCCCTGGATATACATGGTGGTATATTTTTACAATAATTGCCCTGGATATACATGGTGGTATATTTTTACAATAATTGCCCTGGATATACATGGTGGTGGTATATTTTACAATAATTGCCCTGGATATACATGGTGGTATATTTTTACAATAATTGCCCTGGATATACATGGTGGTATATTTTTACAATAATTGCCCTGGATATACATGATGGTATATTTTTACAATAATTGCCCTGGATATACATGGTGGTATATTTTTACAATAATTGCCCTGGATAGACATGATGGTATATTTTTACAATAATTGCCCTGGATATACATGGTGGTATTTTTACAATAATTACCCTGGATAGACATAGTGGTATATTTTTATTTCAAGGGTGATATGGAAATGATAAGGGGCAGTGAGGTAGCCTAGTGGTTAAAGCATTTGCTTGTCACGCCCAAATCCTGTGTTCGATTCTCCACATTGGTACAATGTGTGCAACCCATTTCTGGTGTCCCCGGCAGTGATATTGCTGGAATATTGCTAAAAGCTGTGTAAAACCCAACTCACTCACTCACTCACTGGAAATGATGATGAAGACGCTACTTATGTAGTTGAAATCAAGTTTTAGTGAATGAAACATTTCCGTGTGTGTTGAGTTCTTGCTAAGGTGTTGAGATTTTCGGAATGTTTACAGCCACTTGTTCTGTTACAGGTGAGAAAGGTGATGACTCATGTGAGAGAGCAATGGATGATGATGATGATGCCTCCAGCGATGAGGGTAAGATGATGTTTCACAAGGTCATTGTTACCATCAGTGCCAGTCACAAATAGCAAATTAGAATAATGTTTATCATATTCTTTCAAAATGCTCACCATAAATGTGATTACATTAGAACATCAGTTACCACTGAATTCAGTAATGCTAGATATGAGTCCAATATACAGGAAGCATTAAGGTTTGTCTGAGCCTGTTCTTAAACCATACAGATGTTATATTGTTTAAACCTCCTTAAGAGCCCTAGTATGGATCAGCAAGGGTCACCTAGGGGGATACCCAAACCAGCATTACCACATTTTCTCCTGTCAAATTTGATGATTTGTTATTACTGATACATAAAACCCATGATGAAATTCTGTGAAATGATGGCATTTTGAAACAGTCAGGGTTTTTCACCCCTACCCTCTAGATACTAATAGATCCGTTTGTCTGTGATTTAGATGGGCATGTCAGTTGTAAGTACATTTCTTTACATCATTCACTGGGTTTAATCACAACAAAGCAGTGGCAGATAAACTTATCAGTTTATGTAGAGTTCAGTAAGCAATAAATATATTTTTATTCGACCAAAATAGTAAATAAACAGTGTTTCCCGTCAGTGACAACCTGTCAGGAAGACGACTTCCTTCACTTTGATTGCTGGTTGATTGTGTTGGTTTATTTGTTGTTTAACATCATGAGCATTGTTCCATGCAATTGGGATATGATGACGTTTCAACCTAGTCAGCGAGCCTAAGCTCCTGATCCTGTTAGTCAGCTCTTATGACAAGGGTACCAGTTTTAACCCGGATCTTCTTGGGTGGTCAATTGTGTACCAACAGGACACAGACATTAGGGCTAAGCACCATCTTCCGTAGCAGCTGTCAGTATTGTCCTTGTATCTGTTCCGTCCTGGTTAGAAAGCAAAAAGTCAACCTTTATTAGACCTTCTGTGATAGATATAGATTCTACATCCTCACCGCCATTGGCACATAACAGCTGCCTTTCCGCTAGTAGCTCTGGAGCCCGTTTTATTCTACACTCACTATAGTATTGTGACGAGTTGGCTTTATTTTTACCCTTAGTAAAGAACTGCTACATCTGCTTTCACGTGGTGAAGATGATCTTGGTCTTCACCAATCTTTGGACGGGTCAGATCTTTGATGCTGTCATCCATATACTTATATCTATTATTTTCAATGTACCCTGCGTACAAGCGAGTAACATTTTCTAGGTTACCCTATGGGACTGCTGAACTGTGGGAATTCATTTGGTACTTCGTGTTAGTAATTCTTTATCTCGAATAATAATTGCAAATGCAAATCGAGGAAAGGGAGATAACTCTGAATTTATCTCCAGAAGGGAGATAACTCTAAATTTGTTTTTCTTGTTGTCTGCTAGATTCTGTCATCTGAAAATCTAGTATTCGCCAGTTGCCTAACTCTGGTACTCCTTATTATGATCCGACACCCGTGTTTCAAACAATTCAAAATTAACATTGAGGTGTTCGGTAAGATAAATACATTGTTCACTGATCCCTCAAGGCCTATGGATTGATGTACCCTCTATGTTTGTTTATGTTCCCTGAACCCTTCAGGACATCAACCCATGTCCCCCTCATGACTAGTGAACAACTTATAATATCTTCGGATTACTGTTACTTTGTCACCAATTCTTCTACCTGACTTTGAGGACTGGAGCATTTTAAAAGGACAGAACTCGCTTGAGAGTCACTTTCTTTTCTGCATTTACTGCATGCACTCTAAGTTACATCGCCTCTCCATTGATGGTTACATGATTGGGATGTACCATGACGTTTTAACACATGTCTGAGATAGCCTTCATTGCTGACCTTGGGATTGGATCATACTGGCATATTTTGCTGACATCAAATTCTTTATGAGATGAAGCGTTCGGCAATGAAAGTTGCTATGGTGGCACTGTTTCATGAGCCTGTTACATGCTGTCTTCGATTGGTGGTGGGTTGTGTGGTAGCCTAATGGTTAAAGTGTCCACTCGTCATGCTGAAGACCCGGGTTCGATTCCCCACATGGGTACAATATGTGAAGCCCATTTCTGGTGTCCCCCACCGTGATATTGCAGGAATATTGCTATAAGTGGCATAAAACAATACTCACCACTCCCTCACTCACTCACTTGGACTGCAGATGGCTCAAACAGCTCAATTCAGACTCTATCAAACATCTTTGACATCTATTTCATGTCTGCATTGCACCTTCTACCTGACTCTTCTTTCTGCATGGTATTGAGGCGTATTGTATTGTCAATCTGGCCAGCCTGACAAAACATTTTGGAACCTTGTGGAGTACTGTGAAGTCATGGGACAAACCAGAAATCATCTTACAAGAGCTGAACCTCAAAGTGTCTATCCAATTCTTGCTCTCGCTCCCTTCAGTATCTTGTTTTTAGTTGTCTCCAGGGTAAAGTCCATGACAGCATTCAACTTTACCAGAGGCCTCTTGGCAACAAAGTCCTCATTTTCAAATGCTGGCATGAACTGTGATAGTAGCCTCTTCATTAGCAGCAGTGAAACTAGCAAGCGGCGGGAGTAGTTCCTACGGTTGGTTGCATACAGGAATGTCATTATCTTGGTTTCTATATTCTCATTCTCATGCCAAAGTCAGTTTCTGATTGTGTTCAGAAATACTCTTAATGGAAGAACATTTTCACAGATATTCATATGCAGCTGCTGAAAAGTTTGAAACCTATTGGTGCCTCTCGCCTTCAACTGGTATGACTCCTTGCAAGTCTTCTGGACCAAGCTATTTCATAGGCCTTGTGAGCAGTCCAGTATGAAAGAACATTGGAACGTGGTGTTGATCAAGGGAATTGATAGCTTCCTTTGTTCTTTTCAGTGTAGTGTACAGAGTACATAGAATGACATGGAGGATATTATATGAGTGCCCATGTCATACTATGTATACGACACGAGTGCCTAAATGTTGGTATTTCCCGAGTGGGAGCACGGGATATACCAATATTTAAGCACGATTGTCGTAAACATAGTATGATATGGGCACGAATATGATATTCTATTTATTACAAAAGTCGTCAAATAGAAGAAAATAAACCCAAAATCTACTTTCAAACATAGGCTGTCTACCCGCAGTCGCCGCATGTAGAACGCAACGTCACAGAAGAAATGTGATGTCATAGCATTGTTCATGGCATCACATCACCATGGCAAAGTGATATTTTGCCCTAGGGCATTGTATGAAAAATATGATCCCCGATATTTTCTCCCTCGTAGGTAATAAACAGTTGATCTGCTGGTCAGCTGTCTGCATGCATTCAAAAACAATATAGAACCCCACATAGGAAGTGTGTATTCTGTTGCTTGCTTGTTAAAGAGGTCACTTCCAGCTATGAAACATAAATTCAATGCTATATCATTTTTCGCACAGTAATGGCAGATCATCATTTCTGACCACATTAAAAAATGTGATTTTGATGTTTTGGTTTGGGTATCCAAAAGACGAAGCCACTTAAAAGGCTACTACTGCTCCACTTAGGGAATGTATTTCACATTAAACAGTCATTTCAAGGAAAAAGTTCATGTTCAAGATTTTAATCTGAAATCTGAAGTTAAACATTAAGTATAGAAGCATTTACTGTATGTCAGTGAAACTCAGCCTGAAAGGTTGTGACATAGAAGGTCAAGGTCACTGTTAATATCAACGTTAATTGCTGTTTTTACCAAGATGCCTTTTGTGCATACTTTTGAAACGTCTTATACATGTAGTGGTCATACTGTTTGATTGTATGATGAGCATAAGTTAAAGGCAATATTTTTATATCAAAAGTAGATCACAGTGACCTATTAATGAGCAGCATATGCAGCAATTTCTGTAACCATGTGGTGCTTGATGTCATTTAGTCACTTCAATATGTGACATTAAGGGACCCGTGAAGAGCCGTGTTAGATATGATCTTCAGTAACCCATGCTTGTCGCTGACTTGGTTGACACGTCATCATATCCCAGTTGCGTAGTTTGATGCTCATGCCTGGATTGTCTGGTCCTGACTCAATTATTTACAGACCGCCGCCATATAGCTGGAATATTGCTGAGTTCAGAATAAAACTAAACTCACTCGCTCACTCATGTTAAGGGTCAAGGATATCTTGGATGCTGTGGCTTTTTTATGCTCATCTCCAGAAACATTTATAATATGTTGGGGTCAGGAAGGGTCATGAGCATGATCAGATGCAGATCCGAAGTTTAAGGTCAAGGTCAAGGTCATAGTGGATGGCATTTATAAACTGTTTGGTACAATTTGACAAAAATGAATGTAATGACCTCATAGTATCAGTGGTAAGTGACTATGATACATTTGCAGTGACATGCTATATGCTATATTTCTCTTTTATGCTCTTGGGGATGTGTTTGAAATACTTGCAAATGATACTGAAAGTAAGATTCACTGATAGTCAATCACTGAAAACATATTATTTATGTTAACAAGAATTAATCACTATTATGTTTATTATGTAACTAGAGGACTGTTCAATGTTGGGCATTGAAGTGGTAACGTGTTGAGCACAGTCACTGAACTTCGAGATCACTGATATGATCAATTGTTGGGCATTGCAGTGGTAATGTGTTGAGCACAGTCACTGAACTTCGAGATCACTGATATGATCAATGTTGGGCATTGAAGTGGTAACGTGTTGAGCACAGTCACTGAACTTCGAGATCACTGATATGATCAATGTTGGGCATTGAAGTGGTAACGTGTTGAGCACAGTCACTGAACTTCGAGATCACTGATATGATCAATTGTTGGGCATTGAAGTGGTAGCGTGTTGAGCACAGTCACTGAACTTCGAGATCACTGATATGATCAATGTTGGGCATTGAAGTGGTAACGTGTTGAGCACAGTCACTGAACTTCGAGATCACTGATATGATCAATGTTGGGCATTGAAGTGGTAACGTATTGAGCACAGTTACTGAACTTCGAGATCACTGATATGATCAATGTTGGGCATTGAAGTGGTAATGTGTTGAGCACAGTCACTGAACTTCGAGATCACTGATATGATCATTCTAATGCATTGTTAAGTTAGTGGAGGTCACAATTTAAGTGAACTAATGATCTGGACATCAGGTCAAGCCCCCTTTTACCTAACCTCTTTGGGTGCTGGAGTAAGCTGTGTTAGTATTACATGTTCAATATATTCTTGTAAATGTTATTACTTTAATGATTTCTGGAACCTTCCAGAAAAGGTTGTTAAGAGGCTGCTTCTATTTCGAAATAATTGCACTCTCCCAGTACGTCAGCATCTTAGTTCAAAATCACTTTTACCATTGGCAACCTTCTTACCTTGTTCTAAGCACTATGTTTTAGTGCTTCTGTTAATACAGGAGTGGGTGAGTGAGTGAGTGAGTTTAGTTTTACGCTGCACCCAGCAATATTCCAGCTATATGGTGGTGGTCTGTAATTAATCGAGTCTGGACCAGACGATCCAGTGATCAACAGCATGCGCATCGATCTGCACAATTGGGAACCAATGAAGTGTCAACCAAGTCAGTGAGCTGGAAGCTAGATAGTGGCATAGATTAACAACCTTGTGTTATAATTGCTCGGTCTAAAAGAAATTATTTCTTGTTATACATATGTTACCATGTTACATTCAGTTTTGCTTGTACATTTAAGATGAGGTATACTTCATTTTTGTTTCATCATCTATTGAACAAATATGATGTCTTGATTGCAGATTCCCAGTCCTTGATAGAAGAAAACAGACAGTTGAAGGAACAGAGGCAGTGCAAAATTTGCATGGATGAAGAAGTGAACGTTGTTTTCCTACCGTGTGGCCATCTTGTTTGTTGTGCCACCTGTGCACCTGCCCTGCGGAAATGTCCAATTTGCAGAGCCAACATTCGTGGCACTGTCAGGACATTTATGTCGTAACTGTTTGGGGAATTATTTTGATTTGGTTTTGTTTCAGCTGTTCCATTTATTTGCACTCTTTATCTCTGATAATCGCTTTGAATGATTTCATTATATTTGTAATGTGTCAATTAAGCAAGTTTGTTATGTATTTATTTTGGTATCATTTAAGTTAATGAAGAAATAGTACCTTTCTCTGTATACTTTCAGCAAATTTATGCTTCAATGTAAAACATGAAACACAAATGTTTGCATGTTGAAGGAAGGATGTTCTGTATGGATTGTCATGTCAGCGGGTTTTACACTACCTTCTTACTCAGGGCTGACTTGCACAAAGCAGTCTTAGTGCTACAGTGATTGTAACTCCCATGCTCCAACATAGGCTTAAGATAGTCGTAGCACTAAAATCGCTTTGTGCAAGTGGGCCCAGGTGTATATGAGAGTTGGAATCCATGAATAGGTTTCCCTGACTTGGTAGAACATTACCTGATACCTTGTTCCATGTTACCTCAGCTTTGGTGTTGGCCTTTGGTGTTGGCCTCAGCTTTTTTGATTACTGTGACATTTGCGTGCACACAGTGATGTTTATGTAACTTTACATTTATTATATATTTTGTTAACCAGTTAGTTACCAATAAGAAATTTGTATGCCCTAAGTATATTATTATCGTTGACACTTTTGTGTTTTCTGCAGTTATCCGTTCCCATTCATATATCTCTTATATGAGGTGTGTTTCATTAATGTATTTGGCGAACTTGCCAATAAAAACATAAATGTACAATATTGGTTCTGGTCTAATTATTCAGTAAATCACACTTCTTGATTTCTCTAGGATTTCTTTCAGTTTTCAAAAAGAAGGTTGTTGATAAAATTACCATTTATGTAAGTTTCTAAACTTACAGAATTTTGTCTATATTCATTGTGCTTCCTTTCTACAAGAATTCCTTCATGGAACTGCCATATAGCTGGAATATTGCTGAGTGCAGCTTAAAACTAAACTCACTCACTCACTCCTTCATGAAACAATCTATGATCATCAGATGTTGTGACCCAGAAATGTGGTTTTACATTTCAATTCCAACTATGCCTTTCTTTCTTGCTTCCTGGCTTTTGTGACAGCTGTCTACTAATGTGAAAATGCACACTTGACAAATGTCGGACCATTAATAGATGGCCTGGAGACTTTAAAGTTGTGTTAAAAGAATTAAACCAAACAGACTATACAGTGTAGTAGAACAAATAGCATCTGGAATATAACTTCCACAAACAACTTGGTGCAATGTCATGTATTCAGTCCTTGTGGTCCCTTTCAACCAACTGCCACCTGTGAGATATGCATTCTGGCAGATAGAAATGAATTGTGTTGACATTTGTAGAGATTACACATATCTTCATGGTAAAATCCAAATGCAAAAGTAAACATCTAAAGGGCCGACATAGTTTGTGAGCAGTTGTGCCCTTTAAGCATGCCAAGGAACTTCTAGTCATTAGTTGGAATCTGAAATGTTTTCCAGATTTGCTTGAGGGTTAAATCAAAGTTGTAATCTTTTGAGAACGTAATAACCTGGGAATGTAGAAAATAAGCTTCAGAACAACCAGAAACCTATGCACCAACACCCCAAAATCTTCATGTTGGTACCATGTAATTTCTTTGTGCAAGTGGGGCGGTGGGGTTAAAGCGTTGGCTCGTCACGCGGAATACCCGGGTTCGAATCCCCACATGGGTACAATGTGTGAAGCCCATTTCTGGTGTCCCCCGCTGTGATGTTGGAATATTGCTAAAAGCGGCATAAAACCAAACTCAGTCAGTCAGTCAGTCTTTGTGCAAGTGGGCACCAGGCAATTCTTGGCTTTGACAGTTCAGTGAATTATATATAATTAGCTCTGCAGAGGCTACCCATGTTCAACAACACAGATCCAAGGTAAATTGATAAAGGACAGACTAAGAAATCAAGCTCAAACAGCAAAAACAAATCAATGTTCATTTGTGCCAGGTTACAGGAAAGTTAAATTTTCAACATCTATCGGAAATAACCTGCGTTCTCGGCGACCACATGTACCACCGTTAACACTTCGACTATTCTAGCGTAGAAACTACAGGAATCACTATGATCCCGTGTAAGGGTTTCAGATTGATACCTGTCTGTATAGGCGTTAATTTGTCTGTAAGCGCCATGCGAATGTCAACATAAGGCAATACGACGTACACAACTGAGTACCACCTGAATCTCAGGGGGTATTCGACTGTACATGAAAACCGGATGTTGCATCTCTGCAACAACCCATTTTCCACTGTACAGTTTTCCAGGGACAACCCAGGCCTCACGTTCACGGTTAGTTTGATATTCCCCACGTTTAACAAATGCAACATTTTAAATACGACGATATAACATATTTCTCCACATGCTTTGAATAACAATGATTATGTTTCTATTCTTGTCATAAATGTCTATTTAAAGCGGCTCCCCGACTGAAGCTGAGGTAGCGATCGCGAGAAAGCTTGTTTTACTCCTGATATTACGCAAGTGCTGACCACACAGCGCTTTTGTTCAATTTTACAACAAAACAAGTCTTATTCAAAGTCTTGTGTGAAGTTATAATGCTTATTGCTTTACATTTAGCGAGAAACATGGCAAAATATCGACTGTACGCTCTGGTGGTTGTTCCACCGGTACTGTACGGGGAGTTGCAGAAAACAAATATGGCACTGTACGGGGAGTTGGTATGGTAATGATGCATGTATTGCAACAAAATCCCTGCTACAATGGGTTTTCTTGAATTTTCCCTATTACTGATGGCGACTTTCCATTGCTACGATTGTATACTCATGTTTCGAACTTTGAGGCTATTATTTGTCATTCTATTGACGCTTATACAACAAATATTTTAAAGGTCCGACATCTAATTTTGAATGGTAGCACTAGTAAAATCAAACTTGAGTCTAAAAACTTTCCAAATATTGTGCCAGCTGATCTGATGAAAAATAACCAGACATGTATTCCTGATTGCGAGTTGCTCTCAGTAAAAAATCGAGATATTAATTCACCAGTGGAAGTACCATGTACTTCACACGAAACGTTGTGTGACGAATCTGTCGGGTATAAATCAAACACGGTTTCAGTTATTCCTAACACTGATTGAATATGACGATGACTCACTGATAATGGAAATCAACAAATTATTAGCAAGCATTATTCAAACTGAGGGGCAGATAATCTTTTACTGAGAAATAACCAAACATTATTCCAACATCGGGGTAACTGAAAACCAACATTAACGTAACAACCAGTTACACAACTAAAGGGACGTTCGTGACTTCATTTAACATAAGATATAAATAAATTTTATCGCACATCTTGTGAACATCAATATCATGAAACCGTTATTTGCTATACATGATTCGTTACAACTGGCACGTTAACCATGACAATCAAGTACACAACACACCTAGGGCAAAGTCCGGGCACCTCGGACGTAATAATAATTTCAAAATTATATCTTTCTTTTCATAATGTTTATTCATACTAGTTCTATACCTTTTGGTTATTCTTTTTCAATAATCATAATTTTGCATTAGCGACTACAACGGAACTTATATTTGATGCAAAGCAACGTTTTGCTCAAAGTTCTAAAATTGAAGTGTCAAACGTTTTGCATATTCAGTATTTTGGTCCAGAATTTCAGTGTATTAGGAAACAGCCACACTGAACTTTCATCTGAGAAAATCACATTGTCCCAGTGAAAATTTCTATGCTGTAAGCACCAGTTCAACCTTCGCTCCTTTTGTTCAGGTTTCATGATCGGTGATGGAATTCCTCGACTCTTCTGCCAACCCATTGCATGCAGCTCAGTTCTAATTATCTCCTTACAGACAGCCACAGTTCTTCTATCAATCATATCCAGCCTTACGTTTTCTAAACTCCTTCGTTTGTTTTTAGAAACAAGAATACCAAGCCGCCTCCTGTCACCGACAGTCAATTTTCTGGGCCTACCTGCGCCTCCCTGGTGCTCAGTGTCATAGCCATTTGCAATATTTTTCAAAACACGATAAACAGTGGACAAAGGGATGCCTGTTCTACTTGAAATCACTTTAGCTGATCTGATGTCCTTGTTATAATACTCTAAAATCAACTTCCTCTTCTCTAAATCATCCATACTGAGGATCACTGAAAATATCGTCTGCTAGCAAGTAAACAAAGGGGGGTAACTCTCCAAAAACTAATGAAAAAGGATTAACGGAGTTGTCTCCCTTGAATGACACCAAGCACTTGATAGCTGGTCAAGGTTGTTTATACTAGAAATCCAATTAAACATATTCCTAAAATTCTCAATAATTTCTGGTCATGCTATATCATAGATACATGAGAGATACAGAGATGTATATGTGCAGGTGTTCATTGTTCATTGTGTACGCTTGTTCATTGTGTACGCTGTTCTCATGATAATGTAGCGAGGATCGCCATTTAAAGCCTTTTACATGTGTGGCACCTGTACATTCTACCATCGTGGTAGCATCTTGTGTTCATACATGTAATTCTTTGCCACGACACTCTGACAGACATCATATTCCCGAGTGTCATCCTAACCCGAACAGGTCTTGCGATGACGCGCAAGAACTTTCTTGACAAGTACGATTTCTTACAACTTGCACACTTCACTGGTCTTAAACCATGATGTTGATTTACAGATGTGTAACTCCACAGCTGGTTGAATGTCTTATTACATACAACACATTCAAATCTCCCAATGTTCTTGTGGATGCTGTCGGAGTGAAGTTTGACTGACTGACTGACTGACTGAGTTTAGTTTTACGCCGCTTTTAGCAATATTCCAGCAATATCACGGCGGGGGACACCAGAAATGGGCTTAACACATTGTGCCCATGTGGGGAATCGAACCCGGGTCTTCGGCGTGACGAGCCAACGCTTTAACCACTAGGCTACCCCACCGCCCCGAGTGAAGTTTGAAGCCGTACTTAGTTTTGAAGCTTCTCCCGCATCCATCGCATAGGACTGTCGTGGTTTTAGCTCTAATAGGGGTACTTGTGACAACGTGTGACGAATTTAAGAAAAGGCAGACTCGTCTAGGGCCTCAACATCCATTTCTGAAAATAATTTAAGCCGCGCAGTACACCATAGCGTTTAAAGCAAACGGGTATTTAGTATTTGGACAAGACATAATTCCACATAGACCTGCATGCTAACATTAACTAAATGAGTGTTCAAAACATAGGATATATGGCGTCACTGTATATGTAATTAGTAACAAAGTTGTCGGATAATTGAATCTTAACCATGTGCGCAGCTGTGACTTCACATTTATCTGCAAAAATTCGCAGATGTCCAACAGGAACTCATGTAATGAAAAATATTTATGGCACACCAAATAAACATGGAAGTCTTTGAGGAATGACCCAAACCGAATACCTGTCACAGGACACAGTCACCCTGTAAAGGCGCAACTACCCGTACAGTCACAGCCCGTGACAGTAGCAACGACTCTTTAGCGTACAGTTTAGTTTCAGTCAAAACAAAGGCTTGAAACATTCACAATACATGCATTGGGCATTTAAATGATAAAATCGGCATTATGCCTGCATAGATAAGGTATGAAATAAACCATCGATATTACTGTGACTGACAGATGTAGTTATTTTTGCGTAAGGCACGATCACGAGATCTGAAAGGCGACAGTAAATCATCCCGATAACGAGGATGAATGAATGCCACATAATAAATATAGTAGTTAAGGGTACAAGAAAGCTTCATCTGTTGACACACAAACTTTAAGCCCGTTCTTTTCAAAATATGGTCTGTAAATACCGTGAACGTGAGTCCTGGGTTGTCCCTGGAAAACTGTACAGTGGAAAATGGGTTGTTGCAGAGGTGCAACATCCGGTTTTCATGTACAGTCGAATACCCCCTGTGTGAATGCAAGGAGTCAAGGACAATTTTAAAAGTTTTGATCCAAACAATCGATCATATACCCTAGCATACTGGAATGCAGATGCAAAACACGTGCTTCCAACAATATCCCAAAAGCGTTAGGTTGTTGTGAAGGCGTCAAGCATGTTGGGGTTTCATGATTCCAGTATGTGCACATCTGTTTTCAGAAATGATTTATAAGGCAACCGAACTAAATATTAACTTTTCTTGACGTGGCAAGACGTGGGCTTTACAAATATACACGATGGCATTGAAATGCGATGTTGTGGCAACATCGGTGCTATAAAAGTGCCAAGACCCGTTAGTGATCTTTACAGTACATATACCTTGATGGAAGTCTTTAGCGTTACATGCGTAAGTGCTAAGACCCCATTAGTGACAGTACATGCCTTGAGAGAAGTCTTTAACATTACAAGCCTAAGTGCTAAGACCCCGTTAGTGTCAGTACATGCCTTGATGGAAGAGGGGCGGTGGGGTAGCCTAGTGGTTAAAGCGTTGGCTCGTCACGCCGAAGACCCGGGTTCGATTCCCCACATGGGCACAATGTGTTAAGCCCATTTCTGGTGTCCCCCGCCGTGATATTGCTGGAATATTGCTAAAAGCGGCGTAAAACTAAACTCAGTCAGTCAGCTTGATGGAAGTCTTTAGCGTTACAAGCCTAAGTGCTAAGACCCCGTTAGTGACAGTACATGCCTTGATGGAAGTCTTTAGCGTTACAAGCCTAAGTGCTAAGACCCCGTTAGTGACAGTACATATGCCTTGATGGAAGTCTTTAGCGTTACAAGCCTAAGTGCTAAGACCCCGTTAGTGACAGTACATGCCTTGATGGAAGTCTTTAGCGTTACAAGCCAAGTGCCTAAGTGCTAAGAGTCCCGTTAGTGCTAAACGTTAGTGACAGTACATGCCTTGATGGAAGTCTTTAGCGTTACAAGCCTAAGTGCTAAGACCCCGTTAGTGACAGTACATGCCTTGATGGAAGTCTTTAGCGTTACAAGCCTAAGTGCTAAGACCCCGTTAGTGACAGTACATGCCTTGATGGAAGTCTTTAGCGTTACAAGTTACATGCCTTGATGGAAGTCTTTAGCGTTACAAGCCTAAGTGCTAAGACCCCGTTAGTACATATACCTTGATGGAAGTCTTTAGCGTTACAAGCCTAAGTGCTAAGACCCCGTTAGTGACAGTACATGCCTTGATGGAAGTCTTTAGCGTTACAAGCCCATGTGACCAGTACCATCAGAAGGTACTGCACAGCTGGTCTGACGGACAGGTAGATGAAGACAGGAACGTCTGTCGTTGTGACTCTGGGAAACCGCAGCTTGAGAACATGGTGTAGGATTCATTGGTCTGAAGAAAGTCACTACATACTACACGTCGCCGACGGCCGTTGTCGTGTATGAAGACGTCGTAACGAGACATATTACCAGGAGATGATCCATGCAGCTGAACTCTTTGGTGGTGGCTCAGTTGATGTGAGTGCAAGTTGAATCTCATTCCAGTACCTGGGGCACTCAGTGGTCAGTGCCACAAAGACATTACTGGTTACCGCCGATGCGCCACATTTTGATCGACTTGCAAGCTCCAGCTATATGACAGTGGTCTGTCAACAGTCAGGATCACACAATCCAGTGATCAATATCATGAGCACCGACCTACGGAACTGGGATACAGTGACATGTGTCAACCAAGTCAACTGTGAACACGCCTGACCTGGGCCACGATAGTCGTAAGTTAATGTATGGCACTTACGACACTTAACACTAGGGGAGCTTCGAAAATCGAGGTCCTGTTTCGTCGCCTCTTACCACAAGCAAGGGTTGCTGAAGCCCAATTCTATGCCGGATCTTCACGGGCCTACTCAAGGTTACGGAATTCAACGTATGCAGTTGATCCTGTTGGAGATATCCCATACGTAGTGACCCACAAAACAGGCAAGAAATGAACAGATCGTGTTCCCAACTGACATTGATGACTTCAACAATGTTATAGTTTCTCATATGGGACAGACATTGTAAATCCTGAAATTACTGCGAGAAAGAATTTTTATGCGAACATGCATGCGAGTGGTCTTTGCTCGCATTAACTATACTCCTCATTTATGTCTCAATATTGGCTTCCTAATTTTCGGATGGACGAAGAGTTGATGATCTTGGCCAACAAGTATGTGCAATATGCAGTTCGACATTTATGGACATGATGACATGATGACTTAATGTTTAAACTGGGTTTCCTGTTATGCTACTCGTATTATTTGTGTTCTCGTAAACTGAGCAATTAGCTGTACATGGATTTTCTTCCCGACGACTGAGCTGAGAAATACCCAATGATATGACATACAAGGCTTTTGATGCCGTCATAGGAAGAGTGGAAACTGAAACTATAATTCGACCATGTTTAATATAAATTATTTCAATATTGTTTTCTTTTAGTTCCGGGGGCGGTGGGGTAGTCTAGTGGTTAAAGCGTTCGCTCGTCACGCCGAAGACCCGGGTTCGATTCCCCACATTGGTACAATGTGTGAAACCCATTTCTGGTGTCCCCAGATATTGCTGCAACATTGCTGAAAGCGGCGTTAAACTAGACTCATTCACTCTTTTAGTTCCGGATTAGATACTTCAGATACTAATAATTGGAGCAGTTAATTGATATTATCGGTTGGTTTTTACGTACAGAAAAACATTTTGGCATATAGTCCAAATACAACAAATAGTACTTTTTATGAGTCAAGGCATGTAATTTATGATATATTTGCCTATCCCATGTGTTAGCAACATGCTCACTGGACACACCTCCAGTTACCCGACTTGGAGAAATGGGAAATTGTAATATTGCTAAGGAACTGGTCAGTAATTGCAAGTGATGGAAAGTTTTGCCCCTGTCTCTAGGATATGTTGTTAGGTTATGAGGATATTGCAGAAACGGTACTTTGAATCTAGAGCTGAAATATTCAAATAGCGTCTCAATGAGCTGTATTACGATGTTTCAGTTAAACAATAACTTGATTTAGGTCTGTCCTTCAGTACTGTATTCACTTTCCTGGTGTAAACTATAGAGAAGTGTTGCAGGAAATGAGCTCACTTCCCTTTCGACCCCCACACATTGTTGACCAGGATGAGTGTCTGACATGTGATGTGTCATGTACCGGCTTACTTGGATAAAAATAGGAATTCAGAATTATAAATACTGTGTCACTAGAGAGATTTGGGAACTTAATTCATATCCGAAACCATAAAATTTAGTTAAACAGTTAAATTATTTCAGGAAAACAGGCGACACCAAAACTAAAAATGGCGAGTTTAATTGAAATTTAAAGCCCTAAATGTGATAATTTTACAAATTGAAATATATTTTCCGGGTATTATCGGCGTCACATTTTAAGAATTTTTATTAAATCTGAAATGCAAATTATTATCTTGTAAGTTATGTAATACTTAACGTTACACATACAGCTTGATTGTTGAGTTTGGGGCGTTATCTTCTATTACGGTTCTTTTTGTCCAGGATTAGATCTGAAAGCTACTTCTAAAACTTCTCACTCTTCCTGAAGTGATGTGTGCATTTACTATTGAGGATTCTCTATTTTGTGGTTCTTGTCATCAATCCTACTAAACATACCCCTGTGTAAACCAACCCCGATACAGATAGGATCTGGACTGGTGGTACCTTTTGCAACTACATCCATTGAATTGCAAACTTCTTACGCAAAGGTCAAGGTCTGAAATAAAGTGAGTGAGTGAGTATGGGTTTACGCCGCTTTTAGCAATACTCCAGCAATATTACGGCGGGGAACACCAGAAATGGGCTTTACACACTTTACCCATGTGGGGAATCGAACCGGGTCTTCAGCTTGACGAACGGACGCTTTAACCATTAGGCTACCCCACCACCCACAGACTGAAATAAAGTGAAATGAAACCTGTACACTGGTTTGAAGTTTGAGTATATTGTGCCTGATTTGCAACAAAATGTCTAATTAGTCTATATTATGCAATGGTGTCTGTTTTTTTACAACATGCCATTTGACATTTTTCTCAATTTTAGTTTTGACACAATTTAGACAAATCTGAATGTTTTTTAAAAATTTCATTGTTAGTTAAATAAATTAATTCTATGTATTGTTATTTGGTAGTAAACGCTTCATAATACATCTTCCTCAATTTTGTTTAACACTACACGTAGGCAGTGACAGACGGTGGGGAAACAGGGAGATACCGTTACTCATCTCTCCTGCCATCCTATACATGGCAATACATTGTATTATGTTGATTACAGAGGGTATATGTTATCTCGAAATTCATCACGTGGCAACCCGGATCCCGGATTTACAGGAAGTGTTGATGCAGAATCAGGGGATTCCCCTTTGATGGCTGATTGTTGTTTAAAGATCACATATACTCTAGGGGGGTACAAATGTATTAATCACTAATTGGCATCGTTATAAATGAAACCCCGTCATTAAAACTACTCATTTCGATCTATAATGAACTTAAATCCACCACCCCACCACAGCTGTATGGCGGGATTTCCCTTTGAGGAAACAGCTCTCAAGTCGTGAGATTTTATCTTGTAACACCCTTTCATGTCCATTGTCACAAACACAAAACACTGAAAATAATATGAAGTATTGAAGTTTTGTAATGAGGTTTTAACTGGATTTATTCAGATATGCATGGCACTTGTGTTGTGTTTTCTGTTGTCTTTAGAGCACAGCGATTAATATTGAGTTTTAATTACGGCCACAGACAAACTGTATAAAAACCCAAAATACACCAAGATTATAAAGATAAATATTCTGAGACCTCTAATTAAAGAGCGCCCACATCAGAGAAAACCTGTCTCGATTATCCCCCTTGAATCCAAGTAACTCCACTAATTGTAGTAAGCAATTTAAGTTTTCTGATAGTCGGTAAAACCATGCTTTTACAGTCCTTGCTGACCGCCTCCGTGGTGTAGTGGTTAGAGCGTCCGCCCGGAGAGCGGTAGGTCGCGGGTTCGAACCCCGACCGCGTCATACCAAGAGACGTTAAAATATGGTATATGTTGGTCCCTGCCTGGCGATAATGGGTACAGTAAGGACTGGTCGGCTCGGAGTCAGTATAATGTGTCTGAGTGGGGTATTCATGCTTCACTGCGGCATGGTATCTCAGTGGGCTAGCACTATAAAACCAGCTTAAGTCTGGGCTAGTGCAAGCAGCCGCACATACACACGCATGCACGTCGTCATATGAGCGAAATGTTCTCAAGCACGACGTAAAACCCAGTTTCACCTCACCTCACCTCACAGTCCTTGCTTTATTTAGAATGAATAATGAAATTATTTTATTGACAAAATATTGTCATGACAAGTTTGGACAATAACTCTCAGAAACATTTTACCGTCACCATGACTGATATTATTTAAAGACTACGTCAAACCGTTGTTGTCCCGTGGCTGACATGAGGGCTGTTCAGTGAATTGATATGGGATGAAAATCCGCCATTAATTGTTTCACGTGTCTTATGGAATGTCACGAGCTGATATTGAACACGAGGTCTTCCGGAATATCACGAACTCATCACGAACGCGTGGTCTTTCGGAATATCACGAGCGCTTATGACGAACGCGAGGTCTTCCGGAATATCACGAGCTCATGACATGAGGTCATAACAACCTGGAATGGTGATTAAGCATATAAAGGCCGATGTTGACAGCAAATCTATGTGATTCCAAGGAAGAGAGTTTTTATTGATGTTAACGTCTATATTATGGTGATCAGGCTTGATATGATTCTAAACGAGTTATGATTAACAATAATCAATCTATATGGCAACTCGTAAGCGTAAACGAGGAATGGCCATAATACTGTTCTTTCTGGTCATATATGTGACATGGGTTTGTATAGGCTACCGTGACATCCCGCGTGCAGACCCATGCTTGTCGTAAGATGCGACTAACGGGATCAGGTGGTCAGGCTTGCTGGCTTGGTTGACACATGTCATCGTATCCCAGTTGCGTAGATCGATGATCATGATGTTGATCACTGGATTCTCTGGTCCAGACTTGTTTATGTACAGACCGGCGCCATACAGCTGGAATATTGCTGTGTGCGGCATTAAACAACAAACCAACCAGCCCGTAAACATACAGGGAGCGTCAGTGATGTGGTTGAAGCGGCCATAATATCCCCGTGATGGCAATGTGATTTCATCACACACTGTGGTCATGTGGAGATGATGGAGCCTTGAGATAACGAGTCGCGTTGATGATGATGATGATGATGATGATTTGAAGATTTAACGTGCTCTTTCTGACATAATGCGTACAGTCGCGTTCTAGTTTATGGCACTTATCCAGCGACATGTGTGTGTGTGTGTGTGTGTGTTTGTGCGTGCGTGCGTGCATGCGTGTGGGCGCGTGTGTGGGCGTGCGCTCGTGTCGCTAACTGCTGGTCTATAAAGTTTTGTAATGCTAGCAGACTGAGATACAATACCGCCGTTTTGACATGAGTGATCATTAAATAGACATAAACAAGTTTTGCGACCGCTCCATCGGTTTAAAGTTACATTAAAACACAGACAAGCTATTCTTTCTTCCGCCCCTCTGTTTACAGCCCCCTGAAGGCATCAATATTGATTTGACTTCACATATTAGATCAGTTACAAGTATGTTCCACTCAGAATATGGATGAAGAAACAAACACTCTGACTGGTCTCCCAGAGATAAAGAATATATATGAGTAACGGTAGACATTTGAATATTTCACTGGCATTTTACTATTGTTTTCACACCTTCGCGAGGTGGCGAGTATCTGGGGAGTCATATACTGCCAGTTCCAGGTGAGGTGGCGAGTATCTGGGGAGTCATATACTGCCAGTTCCAGGTGAGGTGGCGAGTATCTGGGGAGTCATATACTGCCAGTTCCAGGTGTATCTGGGGAGTGCCAGCGAGTATCTGGGGAGTCATATACTGCCAGTTCCAGGTGAGGTGGCGAGTATCTGGGGAGTCATATACTGCCAGTTCCAGGTGAGGTGGTGAGTATCTGGGGAGTCATATACTGCCAGTTCCAGGTGAGGTGGCGAGTATCTGGGCAGTCATATACTGCCAGTTCCAGGTGAGGTGGTGAGGTGGAATGAGAGTTAACGTCAAGATTACTGTATTGCAACCAGCATTTCTGAAGTCTGTTGGTTCCACTATTAGACTGAACTGAAATGGTTAGATGTATTAGAATGAACTATAGCCGCGATTCATTTTTACTCTATCAGTGTGCTATATTATGTGCTGTTTCTGTGTAGTTCAATAAAACAATACACACTTATTTTATATAATGTTGTATCATTATGGTGGTCAACGTTCCTCCCCTCTAAAAACTTGTGGTGGTTAGATTCCCTGTGGGCAAAGTTCCGTACATCGTGTATATCCGAGGCTGTACCGAGTTTCTGTGCTAGTCCACCGAGACACTGTGTATCGTAGACACGTTGGCGGGATTTGGGTTTTAACATGGAGTACAGACATGTTTGTATATTCCCAGAGTACAGTTTAAGTTGTATATCAAACTCTTCACAGTTCTGCCAATATAAATGAAACGCAGCAGTTATTTATCATGGCAATCAGCACAGCCATGTGCAGGTCAGCTGCGTGTAATTAACCTTAGAGTTTGGCCACGGAAGTTGAACATTGTGGATAAGGCGTTGGACACTGCAGGCTGGCTATACATGTACCGTTATACGATGCAGGGCAGCCTGTAAGTCAATATAAGCGTTGAATTCTTGTTGTAATGGGACATGACCCTCGGACAGAGACATATCCCAACTAAACAGCCCGGGATACATGCACAACATTATACCACTCTAGGAAACAATATGTTGACTCCGACCAGGCTTCTGATAATCACGTCAACATTTCATACGTTCTTTTGTATCAAGATACATCTTAATGTACACTGTTCTTTTGCACATCAAACTTTCTTTTTTAGGATGCACATCTCTGTAACACTGCCGAAGCAAAGTGTTTTAAGAATCCTGCTCACTTTTTCAGACCCCTAGTGATTTTACGATGGTATATGCCCATAGACAAGATGAGTTATCTCCCGTTGATCATGATTCACTCCCTTCTGTATTCTGCAGCATCTGGGTGGCACTGTATGCAATATCCTATCTATATGATTGTTGTACGTCTTTGTTCTGGAATGGGAGTTACTGACACCTTAAGACAGAGATCACTTGTTACAGCGGCATCCTGGCATGACATGAGCAGTGTTAAGTTCAGTTCGCACTGTGGAGGCAGTATGGCGACATATACCACTTATTTGTTTTGATGTAGATTATATACTGAGTCAAAAAAATCACAATATGTTCATACAACGTGGAAACGTCTTCATTATATTCAATAACTGTAATTAGTGTGTCGTATATGACAGTATTAATGTATACAAGAAACAGATGAATGAAGTATGATTCTTTCGTGACGGGCCGATGTATATATATACTGAGTCAAAAAAGAAACTTCACAAAATGTAATTTGAAAAATAATGAATAATTTTTCTCTGATGATACATCTATGAATCCGAAATGGGATCCCTATCTTTCGACTCTAGAAAAACGTTAGCAAAACCCACTCAAACCCATCCATTCGTCGTGCAAATGACGTTAGTGCCAAATCAGGTTTTGCACGTGCAGTCGATCACGTGATCTTCGCATCGAAATTTTCTTCATATGCACGTGTTTGCATTGGCCTAAAGAATTGAAAAAAACACTTTGAAACCACAGTTCTCACGGTACTTGAAATACCACGATTGTCAAATGTGCAACGTGAACGTGCCGTTGGCATGTTGCAAGCGGGAAGATCAGTTATTGACGTCGCGAGAGCAATGGGATGCAACCGTCGTACTGTGTATGACTTGAGAGGTCGTCTACAACAAACTGGCACCACTTCTGATCGCCCAAGGTCGGGTCGTCCACGTGTGACGTCACGAGCAGAAGACCGTCAAATCGTCCTACGTCACCTACGTGACAGATTTCTGCCGGCTACACGAACCAGGGCTGAGATGTTTAGAGGTCGACTGTCCTCACAGACCATTCGAAATCGGTTGCGGACTGCCAATCTCCATTCTCGACGTCCATATCGTGGGCCAATATTGACGCTGTTTCATCAACGTCAACGTCTGCTGTGAGCCCAACGTCACCTCCGATGCACCCAGAGAGACTGGAATCGAGTCGCGATGAATCCAGGTTTACCCTCAGATTCGCGGACGGCAGGCATACAGTCTGGAGACGACGTCGTGAACGGTATGCCCAATGTTGTGTACAGAAAGTCGACAGATTCGGGGGCGGAAGTTGCATGGTGTGGGGTGCTTTCTGTGGGAACAACCGTTCCCGACTTCTGGTCATCCGTGGAAACCTCACAGCTGCTGCTTACCGCGACCAGGTGCTCACCCCTGAACTCGTTCCTTTCATGGCGGCTCATGGCCCAGGTCTACAGTTCCAGCATGATAATGCTCGGCCGCATACCGCGATGTTGACACGAAATTTCCTTCAAAACGCTGGAATCAACGTCATGGACTGGCCATCGAGGTCCCCTGACCTTAATCCAATAGAGCACGTTCTGGGATGCACTTGGGAGAAGGCTTCGTGGTCTTAGGAACCAACCTCAGAATTGGCAGGAACTTGGCGCTGCCTTGCAAGAGCAATGGCGCAGAATCCCCAACCACGTGTTCACAAGCATCAGGCAGTCGATGAAGAGACGGTGTTTGGCAGTGGTGAATGCGCGGGGCAGCCATACACAATATTGAACTGAGAAATTTCGCATTTTTATTCTTGTGACTTGACATTCTGTATACCCATGTTTTGGAACGGCGGTGTAGCCTAATGGAACTGATTATGGCACTGTCAGTGTATCGAGTACATCACACAGATCTCAGCAATGAAATAAAAACAATTTAACCATCTTACCATCTCTTGTTCTTTTATAGTGCCCTGAAGAAAGAATGTGAAGTTTCTTTTTTGACTCAGTATATATGATGCTATTATAAAGTGTTATTTCTGAAGGGATAATCTCGAGTTTGGTTGTACCTGCATCAAACACCTACATACCTGATCTTTACTGGCTGCCGGTCAGTGTTAACCGATTGCCTGCCGATTTCCCGAACTGCTTGGGAACTACTTCTTGGTGTAATGTCAACGTATAGTGTACTTAAGTAGGCGCAGTTTTAGCGTTGGGAACTACTTCTTGGTGTAATGTCAACGTAGAGTGTACTTAAGTAGGCGCAGTTTTTGTGTTAGGAACTACTTCTTGGTGTAATGTCAACGTATAGTGTACTTAAGTAGGCGCAGTTTTTGTGTTAGGAACTACTTTTTGGTGTAATGTCAACGTATAGTGTACTTAAATTTGCACAGTTTTAGTGTTGGGAACTACTTCTTGGTGTAATGTAAACGTATAGTGTACTTAAGAATGCGCAGTTTTAGCGTTGGGAACTGCTTCTTGGCGTAATGTCAACGTATAGTGTACTTAAGTAGGCGCAGTTTTAGTGTTTGGAACTACTTCTTGGTGTAATGTCAACGTATAGTGTACTAAGTAGGCGCAGTTTTAGTGTTGGGAACTACTTCTTGGTGTAATGTCAACGTAGAGTGTACTTAAGTAGGCGCAGTTTTAGTGTTGGGAACTTCTTCTTGGCGTAATGTCAACGTATAGTGTACTTAAGTAGGCGCAGTTTTAGTGTTTGGAACTACTTCTTGGTGTAATGTCAACGTATTGTGTACTTAAGTATGCGCAGTTTTAGTGTTGGGAACTTCTTTTTGGTGTAATGTAAACGTATAGTGTACTTAAGAAGGCGCAGTATTTGTGTTGGGAATTACTTCTTAGTATAATGTCAACGTATAGTGTACTTAAGTATGCGCAGTTTTTGTGTTTGGAACTACTTCTTGGTGTAATGGTTCGGTTAGAAACTACAGGGGGAACTGTCAGTGAAGCAGGAATATAATGGGCGTGAGGAATAACTACTGAAGCTCTGCAGTAGGGCGGTGTGGGCCCTGTCGGTTTTAGTGGTAGACACTAAAATTAACATAAGGATCACCCAGGTAGGTACGTTTGTTCGTTTGTTCAACAGTGGACACAAGTCCAGATATACGTGGGTTGCAAGTGTTCATGAGCACATCAGACATCCCGGGAACTGACATTATATACAATATCAACCAAGTCACCATCGCTGACGACCTGATTCACTTTCTGGCCTCGTACAGCCAGTGCAGGTATGTTCTTTTACGGACTCCGGTGTGGATAGCCCTCTACAAGTAGGAAACAGGACCACATCGTATCCAGTGTTCAGATTAGCAATGTGATGCTGACTGCTGGTATCACTTTTCGTCACTGTATACACACTAATTACATCTGCGATATTGAGCTGCTTTAGATGAAGTGGTTCTGGGAGCTACACAGGAGTACAATGTTACATACTTGACATTTACTTACTGTCGTTACTTGTTTAACGCGAGCCCACGCCCTGGTGATGAAGCAATGCCACCATATACGAGAATAACTTTCATCTTCGTTATGTACATCAAGGCGTGGAGGCATCACGTGACATTTCTGCTTGGTTTAACCTCCTTGGTATTGTGGACAAGACATAAACTTAGGATCAGGAGGTCCGTGATGCCATTTTCAGTGTGGGTTTCAGCACGAGTTATCGGAGCAATACCCTGTAACGTATAAAGTAATACCAGGACAGTACGGTGTTATGGGCAGATCTGATCGAGGCTGTGGATGGGTGTTAAGAGGGTCTGTGGCCAGTATAGTGATCAGGTTTGTGGTCAAATCTGTGGTCAAGTCTGTCATGTGGTCTGTGGTCGATAGCGGGTATGTTGCCAGGTCTCCGGTCAGGTCGGTGATCAGTTCTGTGGTTTGGTCAGTGGTTAGGTCTTTGTTCGGGTCTGTTGTCAGGTCAGTGGTAGGGTCTGTTGTCAGGTAAGTGGTCGGGTCCGTGGTCGGGTCCGTGGTCGATAGCGGGCGTGTTGCCAGGTCTGTGGTCGGGTCTGTTGTCAGGTCAGTGGTCGGGTCTGTTGTCAGGTCAGTGGTCGGGTCTGTTGTCAGGTCAGTGGTCGGGCCTGTTGTCAGGTCTTTGTTCTTTGTAACCCTAACCCTAACCCTAACACTAAACCTTACCCTAACCCTAACCCTAACACTAAACCTAACCCTAAACTCGCGTGCTTTCAAAGATGGCGGAAGGTATCCGGTATTCTGTAGTCTTACCGAATATGGCTCGATTATCGATAAATATCGTACAAGTAACCTTGAGCAAAAATGACAAAAAATCGGTAAGAAATGGACATATTTCACATCACTGGCGAGTGGCGACATTCTTCGGCCCGGATTGCTCACAAAAAGGCCTTCCTGAACATAATTTAGAAACAGTCCAGATCTATCCTTGTGTCTTTGTCGGAGTAAATGAACATGCTATTTCATCACAATAGTTTAATATATAATATCATTGATGACACAATTTTCATATCGATAATAATGAAATAATTATTCCGACGGTATCTCTGATTATCGATCTGTTTAGCCAGCTCTACCAGAGAGTTTTACGCTACATTGTAGACCTTTAACTGGGTTTGAACTGAACCCAATATAAAATACAAGATCTGCAAGCCAAACACGAACGAAACTTTTAATGCTATATACAAAACAGGAGGTTACAGATATTGTTCACGAAGGGGTGCTTAAAGACAAGACTCCTAAATACCATAACTACACGAGAGGTTGGTTGGTTGGCTGGTTGGCTGGTTGGTTGGTTATTTGTTTAGCTTCACACTCAGCAATATTCCAGCTATATGGCGGCGGTCTATAAATAATCTAGTCTGGACCAGACAATCCAGTGATCAACATCATGAGGATCGATCTACGCAATTGGGATACAATGACATGTGTCAACCAAGTCAGCGAGCCTGACCACCCGTTCCCGTTAGTTGCCTCTTACGACAAGCATGGGGTGCTGAAAATCAATTCTAACCCGGGATCGTCAAGCCGAAGTCAAGGGGCTAGAAGTGTAGAAGCTAATTTCTGGTCTTCTCCACCGGGTTATTGCTTGGATACTGCTAAAATCGGATTAATCCTCACTCTATTCGCCAGGGTTCACTCGATCACATAAAATGAAAAACTGACACCCCCTCACCAATAATCAAACAACAAAGAAAAAACCCAACAAAAACAAACGACCACAGCCATGCAAACAATAATATCAATATTTTTTGGGAAAAATATATGAAATAAATGGACATTACCTAATAACATATGAAGTACTGCATTATGTCTTCATGGATCTTATCTAAAAACATGGATCATCCAAGTTATGACAAGCACCAGGGGAGGGTCATTACTTTCTGTTATTAGTACATCAGGAATCTATGACCATTCGACCACCGGTAATAAATGACCGGTAATTGATTAGGTCGTGGGACATGAAATATTGAAAAGGGAAAATGTGTTTGAAACAAGACCATATCGCGTGTACACCAACAGACAAAAAACGCCGAAACGACATATAAACATTATCCCTCTTATGAAGATGCATCTCTCACTACTTCTGGAAGACTAGAGACATTGTTCGTATGCTGATCAACGAAGAACAAACGGGAATCTTGTCTGGTAGGTCCTTTCGAGAGATTTTAGTGGACCAATAATTGATCCAAGGATCTGAGTCCCTGAGATACTATTAAACAGTGACTTTAAAAATGACTTCCACACAGTTACTTGAATATTCATAGATGAGACACTTTCTGTTTGTTATGGTCACGATGGTCAAAATGTTCTATCGGGGAATTCCAATAGTTATGGTGCTGCTATGTGTGATAGTTTCAAAGGAGGTCGTTAAAGCATTTCTCTTGGTATATTCTGAAATGGTACGTTCTGTACTTTAAGAAAAACAAGGACGTAAAATGTATGGATTAAGAAATACAGTTCCCTCTGCCCCATGCATAGTGTAATAACGAACACTTTTACTCTGAACTAGTATAGTTAAAGCACAAGGGAGGGGCGAGATGGGGTAGTTCAAATAGTTGTCATGTGAAGCGCCAACGTGTACTATTACACAGGTGACGTCACACTCTCGTGACGTCACGTTTTCATTCTTGCTCTGTTCACTCTTTTCCTAGATTGTTATTATATTGCATTGTGCATGTTGTATATTACTATTACAAGGATGTATAAGGAGATAACTATGCTGCGTGTAATATTGCAGGGATGGGCATTTCGTGTAATAAAATTCATGTTAAAATTTTATCACTAGTTGTGTTGCTTCACAATCACAGATATTTGTTAAAAATGTATTTCTTTTCTAATATGACAAATTTAATATTTATCAACGATTAATCTAATTCAGAAAACAAACAGAAAAATGACACTGTGTCATTAACCTAAATTAACAATCCACGTTCGGGGCTAACTGACGTGCTGTTCTATTGACGTGTCTGCCTCCTACGATAAGACGCACGTAACCAAGTACAGCTGGCAGTTCGAAAACGGATTACGTTTGGGTTAAACTTTTTTTCTCATATATTTAACTCTGCAATTAAAGTAAACCATATGTGGCAATATGAACGTAGCATTTCTACTGTCAATATATGTTTAGATCAGTACACCCAGATGAAGCTGACTAATCACGTGACATTCCACAGATGCATTGTGGGACTGTCGCCAAAGGTTGAGTTAGCGAACAATCCCGTATCCCTGTTTAAGTATGGGTCAATCTAAGACATTTTTACCAAAAAAATTAAACGTACTGTTTCCACCAGTGATGTTAGCCGACCAGCTGCAAACCAAGGAATAGGGTGCGACGGAGGTGTATGTACTGTAAGAGACTGTACTAGGCAATGACAACTGATTTGTATCGTGACGTCGGTTACTAAGGGTACGTTCGATTTCGAGGGGGCAGACTGGAATGGCGTAGTGATGCAAAAAGTGTACTATATCGCCTGATAAACTACTGCCGGCATCTTTGATCATTGAGGTTTTTTCGAGACTTTTACGATAGAACATGATTCACGTGTACAGGGAAAATGGTAACTGACCGTCTTAACATTTACTCTGAACACCGAGGAAATGTTGGTTGTAATTAAAATATGAAAAACGAACGTTTATCTGCTCAGCAAGTAACCATACACAGCATAACAGAAACACATTTTGAAAATCGGTCTTATCTTCCATGTCAAATAACCAATACTCCCGAATCCTAAAATGACGATACTTTCCAAAAAGCTTTCTATTTATTATGGATTCTAAAAAGAAATAGTCAATAATAGATTATCTGTGATGAAAACATCTGATTGCTCAAAGTTCTTAAGATTTAATAAATTATTTAAGACCCCAATAGGTCAGTGTTGAGGTCATAGCTGAAACATGAGACAGAGTGTCCTGGCTTTTTAGAAACTTGATCTTCCAAAGACAGATAAAGCAAAAATACCTGAAAATATTTGTTATTACTCGAGAGACAAGATTGTACTGATAATAAGAATTTGTGTCTGCAAAGATATTGTTGCAGCTACACGGGGCCTTTCAAACTGCTGTCAAAGGTAGCTACACATTTGTAGAAAGTATTATTATAAATCACGGGAGGACGATGGAAGGGAAGATTTGTCTTTTTAAGAAAACGTCAAGTATGAAACAGTCAGTTTCGATTATCCATCGGATGACAAAACAGCTACAGAAACTGCATGACTTGATCACTGAAAACATAATACGTAACAGCGTATCTTATGAAAGGCTCTGTTTACTGAAAAGTACTACGTCATTTCTAAGTTTTTGAAAGCATTTAAAAATTAAAATGAGAAGCACAAGGTATGTGTCGTATGTAGTCTTTCTTAAAAATGAACTGTTTTCACCCGTAGTCAGCACGGAAAGAATACTTCCACGTTGTCTATAGAAAAACCCAAATGTGTTTAAAACATTTTTGGATTAAAAAATGCTGATGGGTATCTTAGACATATTATCTTTGACAATGAACTTTATATCAATCTTTTGTCTTGGAGACGTTTATAACGTTTTAAAAATGACGAGGGAATGTGGTTGCAAATTATTTCATTTCTTACCGCAGTCTACACTTAACCAATTTATTTTGACGCAAAGTTACCACTTTTTTCAAACTTTTGCAGGAATGAGTAATGGTTAAATAGACATAAACAAATGCAGGAATGAGTAATGGTTAAATAGACATAAACTGACTGACTGACTGAGTTTGGTTTTACGCCGCTTTTAGCAATATTCCAGCAACATCACGGCGGGGGACACCAGAAATGGGCTTCACACATTGTGCCCATGTGGGGATTCGAACCCGGGTCTTCGGCGTGACGAGCCAACGCTTTAACCATTAGGCTACCCCCGCCGCCCCTAGACATAAACGAATGTAGGAATGAGTAATGGTTAAATAGACATAAACGAATGTAGGAATGAGTAATGGTTAAATAGACATAAACGAATGTAGGAATGAGTAATGGTTAAATAGACATAAACAAGTGTATGGTTAAATAGACATAAACAAATGTAACAACATATATTCAAACTTCAATTTTATAAAATACGAACTTGGTATTCTTTCTTTTACCCCTCCTTAAAGAAGGAATCGATCGTGAGTTATCAATCGTGATATCAACTTCAGTTCAAACGTTTAAAATATTTTTGTTATTTGGCATGATCTATCTGACAAAGGCTTTGCATGGTTTTATGCACACATATATTTTGATATGAATGGATTTGTTCTTGTACGAACACCTAAATCAAACTACTCATTAATATAAAAGATGCTGCGTTTTCTGTCTCCATGTTGAAAGAATGATTCAATAATCGTAATACATCTATTAAATTTGATCTTCAGAAGTAACAAAGATACCCAGCATTTCCTGATGAAGTGAAGCAGTAATGTATCGTCATCCATTGTTGAATCTGGTCAACATGTCAGGCGGTATCCTGATATCTCCAAGGTGTGAGTAATGACTTCCGGGTGCGATTGTTTTCTTGATTGTATAATGATGATAATTGATGCAACAAAACGATAAAATCATAAAAAAGGGATCAAGAGAGAATTCTCACGGCATTACATTATACCAGGCCAGAGAAAAAGTAGTCTCACGGAATTGAGAAATTATGATAGGATAGAGAGACAGTACCCTCATGAGATAGTTAACGCCAGAATAGAGGGAGTACTCTCATCAGATACCTAACACCAGGATAGAGGGAGTACTCTCATGATATAGCTGACGCCAGGATAGAGGGAGTACTCTCGTGAGATAGCTAACATCAGGATAGAGGGAGTACTCTCATAATATAGCTTACACCAGGATAGAGGGAGTACTCTCATGAGATAGCTAACACCAGGATAGAGGGAGTACTCTCAGGAGATAGCTAACGCTAGGATAGAGGGAGTACTCTCATGATATAACTAACATCAGGATAGAGGGAGTACTCTCATGAGATAACTATCACTAGGATAGAGGGAATATTCTCATGAGATAAGTAACATCTGGATAGAGGGAGTACTCTCATGAGATAAGTAACATCAGGATAGAGGGCGTACTCTCATGAGATAACTAACATGAGGTTAGAAGGAGTACTCTCGTGAGATAACTAACATCAGGATAGAGGGAGTACTTTCATGAGATAAGTAGCATCAGGATAGAGGGAGTACTCTCATGAGATAACTAACATGAGGTTAGAGGGAGTACTCTCAGGAGATAGCTAACACCAGGATAGAGGGAGTACTCCTATGATATAACTAACATCAGGATAGAGGGAGTACTCTCATGAGATAAGTAACATCTGGATAGAGGGAGTATTCTCATGAGATAACTAACATCAGGATAGAGGGAGCACTCTCATGAGATAGCTAACACCAGGATAGAGGGAGTACTCTCATGAGATAACTAACATCAGGATAGAGGGAGTACTTTCATGAGATAAGTAACATCTGGATAGAGGGAGTATTCTCATGAGATAACTAACATCAGGATAGAGGGCGCACTCTCATGAGATAACTAACATGAGGTTAGAGGGAGTACTCTCGTGAGATAACTAACATCAGGATAGAGGGAGTACTTTCATGAGATAGCTAACACCAGGATAGAGGGAGTACTCTCATGAGATAACTAACACCAGGATAGAGGGAGTACTCTCATGAGATAGGTAACACCAGGATAGAGGGAGTACTCTCATGAGATAACTAACAACAGGATAGAGGGAGTACTCTCATGAGATAACTAACACCAGGATAGAGGGAGTACTCTCATGAGATAACTAACACCAGGATAGAGGGAGTACTCTCATGAGATAGCTAACACCAGGATAGAGGAGTAGATACTCATAACACTGGGATAGAGGGAGTACTCTCATGAGATAACTAACACCAGGATAGAGGGAGTACTCTCATCAGATACCTAACACCAGGATAGAGGGAGTACTCTCATGATATATCTGACGCCAGGATAACGGGAGTACTCTCATGATATAGCTGACGCCAGGAAAGAGGGAGTACTCTCGTGAGATAGCTAACATCAGGATAGAGGGAGTACTCTCAGGAGATAGCTAACGCCAGGATAGAGGGAGTACTCTCATGAGATAACTAACACCAGGATAGAGGGAGTACTTTCATGAGATAAGTAACATCAGGATAGAGGGAGTACTCTCGTGAGATAACTAACATCAGGATAGAGGGAGTACTTTCATGAGATAAGTAACATCAGGATAGAGGGAGTAGTCTCATGAGATAACTAACACCAGGATAGAGGGAGTACTCTCATGAGATAACTAACACCAGGATAGAGGGAGTACTCTCATGAGATAACTAACACCAGGATAGAGGGAGTACTCTCATGTGATAACTAACATCAGGATAGAGGGAGCACTGTCATGAGATAACTAACACTAGGATAGAGGGAGGACTCTGATGAGATAGTTAACACCAGGATAGAGGTACTCTCATGAGATAGTTAACACCAGGATAGAGTTAACACCAGGAGTACTCTCATGAGATAGTTAACACCAGGATAGAGGAGTACTCTCATGAGATAGTTAACACCAGGATAGAGGGAGTACTCTCATGAGATAGTTAACACCAGGATAGAGGGAGTACTCTCATGAGATAGTTAACACCAGGATAGAGGGAGTACTCTCATGAGATAGTTAACACCAGGATAGAGAGTACTCTCATGAGATAGTTAACACCAGGATAGAGATAGGTAACACCAGGATAGAGGGAGTACTCTCATGAGATAGGTAACACCAGGATAGAGGGAGTACTCTCATGAGATAGTTAACACCAGGATAGAGTGAGTACTCTCATGAGATAGTTAACACCAGGATAGAGGGAGTACTCTCATGAGATAACTAACACCAGGATAGAGGGAGTACTCTCATGAGATAGTTAACACCAGGATAGTGGGAGTACTTTCATGAGATAGTTAACACCAGGATAGAGGGAGTACTCTCATGAGATAGTTAACACCAGGATAGAGGGAGTACTCTCATGAGATAGTTAACACCAGGATAGAGGGAGTACTCTCATGAGATAGTTAACACCAGGATAGAGGGAGTACTCTCATGAGATAGTTAACACCAGGATAGAGGGAGTACTCTCATGAGATAGTTAACACCAGGATAGAGGGAGTACTCTCATGAGATAGTTAGCACCAGGATAGAGGGAGTACTCTCATGAGATAGGTAACACCAGGATAGAGGGAGTACTCTCATGAGATAGTTAACACCAGGATAGAGGGAGTACTCTCATGAGATAGTTAACACCAGGATAGAGGGAGTACTCTCATGAGATAGTTAACACCAGGATAGAGGGAGTACTCTCATGATATAGTTAACACCAGGATAGAGGGAGTACTCTCATGAGATAGTTAACACCAGGATAGAGGGAGTACTCTCATGAGATAGTTAACACCAGGATAGAGGGAGTACTCTCATGAGATAGTTAACACCAGGATAGAGGGAGTACTCTCATGAGATAGTTAACACCAGGATAGAGGGAGTACTCTCATGAGATAGTTAACACCAGGATAGAGGGAGTACTCTCATCAGATACCTAACACCAGGATAGAGGGAGTACTCTCATGATATATCTGACGCCAGGATAGCGGGAGTACTCTCATGATATAGCTGACGCCAGGAAAGAGGGGGTACTCTCGTGAGATAACTAACATCAGGATAGTGGGAGTACTCTCATAATATAGCTTACACCAGGATAGAGGGAGTACTCTCATGAGATAGGTAACACCAGGATAGAGGGAGTACTCTCAGGAGATAGCTAACGCCAGGATAGAGGGAGTACTCTCATGATATAACTAACATCAGGATAGAGGGAGTACTCTCATAAGATAACTATCACTAGGATAGAGGGAATACTCTCATGAGATAAGTAACATCTGGATAGAGGGAGTACTCTCATGAGATAGCTAACATGAGGTTAGAGGGAGTACTCTCGTGAGATAACTAACATCAGGATAGAGGGAGTACTTTCGTGAGATAAGTAACATCAGGATAGAGGGAGTATTCTCATGAGATAACTAACATCAGGATAGAGGGCGTACACTTATGAGATAACTAACATGAGGTTAGAGGGAGTACTCTCGTGAGATAACTAACATCAGGATAGAGGGAGTACTTTCATGAGATAAGTAACATCAGGATAGAGGGAGTAGTCTCATGAGATAACTAACATCAGGATAGAGGGAGTACTCTCATGAGATAACTAACACCAGGATAGAGGGAGTACTCTCATCAGATACCTAACACCAGGATAGTGGGAGTACTCTCATAATATAGCTTACACCAGGATAGAGGGAGTACTCTCATGAGATAGGTAACACCAGGATAGAGGGAGTACTCTCATGAGATAACTCACACCAGGATAGAGGGAGTACTCTCATGTGATAACTAACATCAGGATAGAGGGAGCACTCTCATGAGATAACTAACACTAGGATAGAGGGAGGACTCTTATGAGATAGTTAACACCAGGATAGAGTGAGTACTTTCATGAGATAGTTAACACCAGGATAGAGGGAGTACTCTCATGAGATAGTTAACACCAGGATAGAGGAGTACTCTCATGAGATAGTTAACACCAGGATAGAGGAGTACTCTCATCAGATAGATAGTTAACACCAGGATAGAGGAGTACTACTCTCATGAGATAGTTAACACCAGGATAGAGGGAGTACTCTCATGAGATAGTTAACACCAGGATAGAGGGAGTACTCTCGTGAGATAGTTAACACCAGGATAGAGGGAGTACTCTCATGAGATAGTTAACACCAGGATAGAGGGAGTACTCTCATGAGATAGGTAACACCAGGATAGAGGGAGTACTCTCATCAGATAGTTAACACCAGGATAGAGGGAGTACTCTCATGAGATAGTTAACACCAGGATAGAGGGAGTACTCTCATGAGATAGGTAACACCAGGATAGAGGGAGTACTCTCATGAGATAGTTAACACCAGGATAGAGGGAGTACTCTCATCAGATAGTTAACACCAGGATAGAGGGAGTACTCTCATGAGATAAGTAACATCAGGATAGAGGGAGTAGTCTCATGAGATAACTAACACCAGGATAGAGGGAGTACTCTCATGAGATAACTAACACCAGGACAGAGGGAGTACTCTCATGAGATAACGCAGACCAGGATAGAGGGAGTACTCTCATGTGATAACTAACATCAGGATAGAGGGAGCACTCTCATGAGATAACTAACACTAGGATAGAGGGAGGACTCTTATGAGATAGTTAACACCAGGATAGAGGGAGTACTTTCATGACATAGTTAACACCAGGATAGAGGGAGTACTCTCATGAGATAGTTAACACCAGGATAGAGTGAGTACTCTCATGAGATAGGTAACACCGGGATAGAGGGAGTACTCTCATCAGATAGTTAACACCAGGATAGAGGGAGTACTCTCATGAGATAGTTAACACCAGGATAGAGTGAGTACTTTCATGAGATAGTTAACACCAGAATAGAGGGAGTACTCTCATGAGATAGTTAACACCAGGATAGAGTGAGTACTTTCATGAGATAATTAACACCAGGATAGAGGGAGTACTCTCATGAGATAGTTAACACCAGGATAGAGGGAGTACTCTCATGAGATAGTTAACACCAGGATAGAGGGAGTACTCTCATGAGATAGTTAACACCAGGATAGAGGGAGTACTCTCATCAGATAGTTAAGACCAGGATCGGGTGAGTACTTTAATTCCTTTACGAATACCGAAATAACAAAAAAGAAGACGATATTCTTAACAATATCTTATTTTATAAATTTAAACCATCCAAATCATAGATAACAATATCCCTGATCTTATCTGAGCGTAGTCAAGTGAATGATTGAATGTAATTTTGCGCCGCCTTCAGCAATATTCAACCAAAATCACGGTGGGAGACACCAGATACGGGCTCACACATTTGTCCCATGTGGGCGATTGAACCTGGGCCTCGTTTCACAAAGCTATCCCAGCGCTAATACTGTTGCAAGTCTATGTTACAGTATAGGAGGTACGGCAGTCGTAGCGCTACGACTGCGGTTAGGAACGGGGCCCTGGGTCTTTGGCTTGAGGGGAGAACGCTGAAACCTGATGGTCCCGAAACCCGTGCACCAAGAAGAAAGATACAGACGCTCAATAACGCATGTCTCGGAAAATCACCAAAACAAGACAAAATACGATCATAGGAATGTAAGAAAAGGCAATTTGCTAATAAAAATGACCTTTCACTAAGACATATACAAATATTTATCGAGGAAATACGAACGTTTATACCCAGCATTTACAGTAAAGGTCGTATATTTCATTGGAAGAGTAAATTCCTGGCATGATTGAGTTGACATGTCTGATATCAATTTCCAGCGCCTCCTCCAACACCTTAGAGAGCAATGATCATTCATCACATGTAGATATGATCACACGAGCGTGTCTACGTTGTTTAATAACGGTAATGGCCACTGGTCGATGCTGCTGGCATCACCACAACAGTGATGCTGATTCCCAGAACGTAATAATGCTGAATTTATATCACTCGTGACGGGCGGGTATTATACCTACAATTCAGTGATGCAGAAAACAGCATCTTCGTCTGAATGAGTCCCCGGACAGATGTAGGGACATTGTGGTCAAACCTGGTGACCAGGCTGCATCCAGTGAGACCCTGACCGACACGTGAGGGAGATCCGTTAATGTGCCCTAGCGTCAGATCTCGTTTATATCAGCAATATACACTCCTACATTAAGTAGCATCTCCATTATAAACTCCCGCAGACAATGATCATAGCTCACGCTAAACCTCACGATACCTCGCGAGATGTCGTGGCCGGGAGACAGTCTTGGTATTGTATCAAGATGGCGACTACTTGACGAGCACGCGAGATACACATATATCTGATTTTGAGTCTCCATGCTTACTTGCAAGACACGGAACTGGTATGAAATATACCAGCATATATCGGCATGCACTCCTCCACTGCAACTGAAAGTCGTTTAAGACAACGTCTGTGGCAATATGTATGGCATGTGTCCGACAATATCATTGACAGCACTTGCGACAAAGGTCGCGACAATTCCAGTTTATACGTTATTATACCATCTGTCAATAATACCATCTATGCCATTTCTAGAACCATTTAAACAAGGTCAACAAAATGTCTGTAGCAGTCAAAGGTTAGCTGTAACAGCAGGCTCTACAACGTCGCCAGCACTGCCTACATCATCATCTGTGGGGACAATGTAAGCGACATCTGCAGTATCAGCCGTGGCCCGTTTGGCAAAGCGATCGCAGCGCAACCACACGTAGTCTTCAATCTTTGTTACGATGGTTACGATCACCTTAGCGTAATGATAGCTGTGTTAGAGCGGGACCCAGGTGTCTATGCTCGACCCTTCACATCCTGTTTCTTGTTCGCACTTGTGTATGTTGAGTCTCTAGTGTCCAGATTGATGATGTACTGGTCTTCTCTGACCTCTGATGGTTGCCTGTAATGTATGTTAGAATAACTTAAAGTATATGTTTTCTTTCCTCCATTGTATGTTGATTTGCTTCTACAATCTTGATTGGGTTTGGTTTCATGAGATACCTTCACTCCAAGGATAACGTGCCCGGACGTGCGTGCGCGTGTGTAGCTTTTACAATGCACCATACACACCCCTTGTTATCGTTGTCATGTACCTCCACACCTCTCGCTGCCTGGTCCACAGGCCCTCGTGTTTTTGCGATGATTAAAGATGTTAAAAAATACATAACATTTGAGATGACCCCCGACTCGAAATCCTTCACAGTACAATCATCATAATGTATTGCACTGTGTAGCATTTCGATTCGGGGTCATCTAAAACAATATACTTTTTTAATGGTTAATCTTCGCAAAGAAACGAGAGCATGTGGCCTGTTCCTCCCTACCGCATCTGTCTGTCTGTCTGTCACTCTCTGTCACTCACGGAACCCCTCAGTACTCGTCTTATCATACATTACACAAAGAAACCTATTTGGATCTAACCATGTGTACTGCCAGATCTGTGGTCTGAGTATCGGAACTAATTCATCTATTGTCACCATCAGGCACGTGAGAATGTATGTTCCTTGCAGTCAGTGTTGGTGGTTGCACCTGCCACCTCGGTGATGTACATTTCACCGACTTATCTGCAGGTTTCATGCCCATATCTCGTCCGTCTCTTGCACCTGTCAACCCACTCGGCATCGCATTTAACGTAGTTATATATCACACACACTACCTTGAAGGCTGAGCCCGGAAGAGTCGATGGTGATGATAATGGCAGTGTCTCCGGTGAGAGGATACGGACATTGCCATGTTCCTAGTGCGAAGTCTTGCATTCTTGCCCTGCACGATACCACAAGTAAAAGCCACACAATTCTGAATAACGCCGCCTCGAAAAGTCACACAACACAACACAACACAACACAACACAACGCCACGAAAAGCCACACAACACTACAGCACACCTCCAAACGCCACCGGACGCCCGATAATACAGTGAAACTTCACAGCTTGACTGTCCTCAGACTGTATGACTGAAAACAATCCGAAATGAAAACTGTAATGATCTCAAGTATATGTATTATCAACGCTGTGTATCCATCAGTTATCTGTTCTCAGTCTTACGGTGACCTTGACCTTTGTACGGAGCCCTCACTGACACTTTGTTGATTTGTAATTCTCCAGTATTGATAACTGGTACAATTAACCAGAATTCCTATGTCAATCACCGAGATGTCTCCAAGACAATGAGAACAGGGCGTAAGTTCAGCTCATATCTCCAGAGAACCCAATAATGGTGATTGCACAGGGGAGATAACTGCGGTGTGCACGTACGCCCGAGAGAGGTTTGCGTGTTTTGCATAGTTGTTCTGCACCCTATAGCTTTGCGCTTGAAATGCCATTTGTTCAAGAGTTTTAAAAATCGTTAACCGTTGCTGCTGTCATGTCACACAAGAACAGGAGAACTTTACTCATGCGATTGCGTGAGTAATGAATAAAATGCCACACGATTTCTCGTTAAATGCCATATTTAACAAAGCACATCAACATTGTGAGAAACCATATTGAATGTCTACTCGTTTAGCGACAATGGCGTATAACAAGCCCTGATGGCGTATTATTCATATGTCTAATGGATATATTTACTTTTGTTTAAAATTGATCATTCGATAAAAAAAACTTGCTTTAAAACTGTTTAAAAGACTAAAATGTATACAAAGGCATAACTCCATTGTACTTAGACCTAGGCCATTATATCTCGGACTAGCAATGGGTGAATATTATCCAGAATCCAATTACCCAAACTGTTATTGAAACAAAACACTTTACTGAATTATTTTCATTTAATTACCTAACAAATATATTAGCAATACCAGAATTATAGGTACAATGTTCTTACGATGTGTCTGCGTCTTTTCATTTGTACAAGAATAAAACTGAGAAAACGACCTTTTCATATGTATTTCTACTAATGTACCGTATACGTATCACCCCATTAAGAATGTGTGTTACGTCGACCAAAACAAAAACAATGAAACAAACAATTGTCTTTTTGAACGTGTGCACATGATAAAAGTGTTTTGTTGCAGCATATGTTCAGTTTCAGTTAAATGATAAAAACTAATTTTTATCCATTTTTAATATATTTATAAGAACATAACACAACTTAACAGAAACCTAAAAGGAAATGCATACACCCTGCAGTTTTAACAGTGTACGTGACCTAAAGCGTATTAAACAGAACATGTGACAAAACATTTAGAATAAATGTTTGACTATCAAAGGTTTAAGTACTTTGTCGCCTACGAAGTGATGTTGAAGAGTAATTAAATATTTACAGTATAATTCATGGGTAAAAATAGTTGAAAGGTATGCACATCCTGCATGATTTAAACCGTGAACAAAGAGGTAGAAGATATAGTGTCTACATATCTACATTCATTCTCATACCAAATACCAACAGAGTACAAAGAATGTAGACGTTTAGTAGTGACCTTCTTTCACAAATGCCGACCGTATTTCGTGTGATGTTCAGAAGAGGAATTCTGTAGATTCGGAGACTGTTACTATAGAAAAGATTCATGTGTCTAATCTGACAATCTGTATTATTATGTATTGTAATTTGGTACAAGAATCATGTGTCTAATCTGACAATCTGTGTATTGTTATGTATTGTAATAAGGTACAAGAATCATGTGTCTAATCTGACAATCTGTGTATTGTTGTCATGTATTGTAATAAGGTACAAGAATCATGTGTCTAATCTGACAATCTGTGTATTGTTGTTATGTATTGTAATAAGGTACAAGAATCGTGTGTCTAATCTGACAATCTGTGTATTGTTGTCATGTATCGTGAGAAGGGTACAAGAATCATGTGTCTAATCTGACAATCTGTATTGTTATGTATTGTAATAAGGTACAAGAACCTTGTGTCTAATCTGACAATCTGTGTATTGTTGTCATGTATTGTCAAAAGGTACAAGAATCATGTGTCTAATCTGACAATGTATTTTCCAATTAAAATCACTGTAATGTCTGTAGTTCTTGCTACGATTACCTCTCCTTGCACATTCTCATCTCCGTAAGTCATTAGGAATGGATCTTTCCAATTGGTAGAAAATATATCAAAATCTGCTTTGTTTTAAAAACTTTAAGTGTTTTATAGCACATTTAATTTCCGTACGACCATTTTCACATACTAGTATGATTTTATAATGTGGTCATTAATAAAATATGTTTGTAATAGGAATTCTGCGAATATTTGGGGCACTTCCGATGTACCCTTTTTTAGACGTCGCTTTCACTGGGGATGGTATCCCAAAACAGAAGCTAGTGTGCGTGATGTATTTTGAGTTATATGCAGCTTTAAGAGTGAATGAGTGAGTGAACGAGTGAGTATGGTTTTAGGCCGCTTTTAGCAATATTCCAGCAATATCACGGCGGGGGATACCAGAAATGGGCTTCACTCAATGTACCCATGTGGGGAACAGCTTCAAGAAATAGGACTCAGGGGTGTTTACTCCACAGAATTAGACGCAATGTTGTCAGCACCAGACAAAGCCTTACAAAGCCATATAACAACACATTACGCCATATAATACTATCACCTCCACTTAACGCCATATAACAACACATTACGCCATATAATACTATCACCGCCACTTAACGCCATATAACAACACATTACCCCATATAATACTATCACCGCCACTTAACGCCATATAACACGATATTATGCCGTTAGGCAACACAACGCCAAATTACGTCACAAAATGTTGCGTCACGACGGATAACGCTATATTGCGCACATAATGTCATATTATGTGACGCAGTACTGTGATGCCATTAAATACCACTTTGTGCCAGAACACAACTGTTATGAACCACGTATGTAGCAACACACGCAAGTACTGTTAATAGCTGAGTCGTGAAAGCTGACCATGTTGTACTACATTTGTTTCATTGACTCGTTAAGTCATAAACACATTCGAAAATGAACACCTTCGAATGTTTTTTGTTGTTGTTTTTTTGCATTGAAACAAGATTGTTTTTAACTGAGGTATTTGAATTTGCTAAAACCTACTTATCTGTCAGCTCCTTGTAATTATATGTGAGCTCTCGTCGTGACGACAGTAGCAGTTTTTCAGGATGTGTGAAGTCGCGAAAACAGAAATCATCAACAACCGAGAAAGTTCTACGGATACACAACTTCGTTATATTAATGTAACCGACGTTTCTGTCAAACGAGTGATAACGGCGTAAGCAGCTTCGCCTAAACTTCGGTTATCAAAAAGAAGTTGTATATCCATAGAAGTTTCCAAGTTCTGTATCACACCTACATCTAAAAGCCACTAAAAAAGTCAACAGAAATCTTGTTTATTGAATTCAAGTGAATGTACATTTCAAGTTCTATCCATGAAGTCAGTTTGGTGGTTGATATACACGGGCGAAGGCGGTCTTGCATTTGAATTAAGAAGCTATTTATGGATATTTTTCTCTAGTCTTTACCTAAAGAGGTTATAACGTTGTTTGTAAAATGATATTTTATGGCAAAACATTTTTCAGCCTGTAGATAATAAAACAAATGTCAGGTCAATCTTGTGTTTACTACCCAACATTTGCAAGAGCAACATCTTACTGGCGAGTGTGAGAAATATGTGATTAAAACATATACAGGATGCAGTAGAGTCGTGTTTTGACAAGAAGTTTCCTGAAGCATGTTGTGACGGTGTTACAAACGTCGTTCATGGGGTGATTTACCCAGGTTAATTGGTAACATCTCAGGCTGAGTGTGGATCGCCTGCTTAACAATGCTACACGCGGGTTTGCACTGTTTTATGATGAGCGCTGACTCACATAATTAAGTTACTTGAATATCCATATATTTCATGATTACAGTTCAAAATTTGCCTGAGTGGTTCTATATAAGAGAATCTTTACGCCTTGAAGAACCTTGAGGTGATTTGCAAAATTTCCAAAATATATTTCGTCCGCACGAAGATTTGTCATTTCAGCATTGGAAAAGCATTTGTTCGGAGGCGTTACATTCTTCAGTACCTCAGCCTGAAATACTCTACAGACGTTCTAAAAGTGTAACATCCTCTTGGTTGAGAACATTAGTGTTTCGAATATTTTCAGAATGCACAGACGCTTTATAAACGTATTACATCTGTGTATTTTGTTCAATGTTCAGAAGTAGAACACTTAAGTTTATAACGGGTCAGTTCCAATCATTTGGTTGGTATGTGTAAATTCTTTGATTGGCATTTATAAAAGTTGGAGAGTCAGATAAGGACTAACTTTATGGATGAACGACTTCTGTATTCAGGTGATGCGATGGTTCGATACAGAATCTTGTATCGTCAACGAAGTTTGTTCATATCTGGTATGTGTACTTTTCAAAATTATAACCCACTCGTTTATCGCGATTTTATGGAGCTCAATGAATGCTCCCCGCGCATTTGCAGTTGCAAGATGTCAACCTTAAGTCACGTTCCGTTCTGTACACGAATTAACTTTGATGCAAGGCATTAACACTGCAAGAACACAGTATCATGACTTAATTAAGACGACAAACACATTTATTCTGCAATAACACAATTTTCCCCAAACGTCTAATCAACACAGGCATTTTCAGAACAGTATGAACAATACTGGTTTTATTTCGGTTCATTCCGTGTTCTGTAAGTCTCAGTAATGCTTTCAAAATGTTTTTGTGGTAGACATCTGGTGGATATAACCTCATTTGACGTGTCAGTGACCAGGAAACAATAGGTCCGATTCAGTTCCATATCTAGACTTGTACCATACGTTCCTATGTATTTTCAGGTAAACGATAGACCTGACATTTGTTTATGAAGGGTGCCAGGATAGGCTCTCCTTTCGCGGACACCTGGTGATGATTAATGATATAGTGGAAAATGTGCAATCGATTCTGCTTTGTGCAGAGATTTATTAGGGCTAGGAAAGAGTTTTGTCACTTATATTAACACCTACACCTTGTTTTTTTAGTTTTATGCAGTTACATCTTTAACAGAATAAACCTGATAAACCACACTAGACGTGTGTAGTAACTGATTCAGACCACATGCGGTTACCTCCCCTACTGACTTTACACCGTTGGAGCACAGCGGAATGAGCGCGGAAGACAGGTCAGGGTTTCCTAGTCATTACTCTGACACATTTTCCAACATATTTTGGCCATTTACAGCTTTCATTAAAATATAACTGGACTGCTAACATTACGACAATTATGTAGTAAACACATACAAGAACAGAACTGTCACTGAAGACGGGATATGAACTGCTTGAGTCTCCAATACAATTCCCCACTAACAGCCATATGACTTCTTTATTGAACCATTACAATATTGGAATGGATGCTGAAGCCTTGTCATGTTATAACATTTCATTGCGTGTCTTGGTACCCTGAGGGCCTGTAATTGTGGATATTATCTCCAGTTATGAAATTTTGCCTCCTCCATTCTGGATTTCTTTAGAGGTCGACCTGATTTAGATTGAGTGTGTATTGCGTGACACGTCAACTCCCGACATCAAACAGTTATACAAGGGTCACGTATGTACACGTGGTACGGAAATCGTTCTACTTTCCATTTAGTAAATTTATACACCAAATCATACAGCATTCTATAAATGCCAGAAAATTAACGATTTTAAGGCCGACATATAACCTTCTACCGCATTGTTATACAACATGGTGATATTATGTCGAGAACAGAGAGAAGAAATGCACTTTGCAATAAGGCTTGGACCAGAAGCAGAATATCAAAATGTAATACCTTTGCTAATTATCATTTTCACCATGCTAAACTGTGAATGAGTAGTTTCAGATAGAGATAGGTTTTTCCGACTCTAATTGATAATCTTGATTTTAAAATATGAGTTAAATCAGAAATGATATAAGGCCATGACGCTCTTTTTTGGTGGTGAAATAAGGATGCATGTAACTATTATAGAATTCTAACTGCCTAACCGATATCCTAAAACAACCTGTGATGACAATTCTACTTATATGTCTCACTGTTGGTAGTTTGTATTTATATTAGGTAGATGTTCCTACATTTTATATATTTTACTTTGTTACTTAATTTATTATTATTTAATTACATAATTATGATGGTTTTTGAGAATATTCTGATTTATCTGTGAGGAAATAAAGATGCATTCATTCATTGTGTGAATTGTATACCGGTGTGTGAGGAAATAAAGATGCTTTCATTCATTGTGTGAATTGTATACCTGGTGTGTGAGGAAATAAAGATGCATTCATTCATTGTGTGAATTGTATACCGGTGTGTGAGGAAATAAAGATGCATTCATTCATTGTGTGAATTGTATACCGGTGTGTGAGGAAATAAAGATGCATTCATTCATTGTGTGAATTGTATTGTATACCGGTGTGTGAGGAAATAAAGATGCATTCATTCATTGTGTGAATTGTATACCGGTGTGTGAGGAAATAAAGATGCATTCATTCATTGTGTGAATTGTATACCGGTGTGTGAGGAAATAAAGATGCATTCATTCATTGTGTGAATTGTATACCGGTGTGTGAGGAAATAAAGATGCATTCATTCGTTGTGTGAATTGTATACCGGTGTGTGAGGAAATTCTTCTCTTTGTAGTTGAGTATTTGTCCAGTTGATATCTTTTATTATTTTATGAATTATGAATGTAACAAATTTCTATGACAAATGTTACCACATTTGTACATTTGTCATACAGAAAAGTAGGAATTAATCAAAACACAGCCTGATGTACCCTTAGAAGATAAATGGATCAGTCCACCGTTTTGGAATACAAGTATTGATTGATTGTGTCTTGTTTAACGCCGCACTCAGCAATATTCCAGCAATATGGCGGCGGTCTGTAAATAATGGAGCCTGGACCAGACAATCCAGTGATAAACAGCATGAGCATCGATCTACGTAAATGGGATACGATGACATGTGTCGACCAAGTCAGCGAGCCTGACCATCTGATCCAGTTAGTTGCATCATACGACAAGCGTGGGCAGCTTAAGACCAATTCTTACCCGGACCTTCACACGTTGGAATACAAGTAAGCCCCGTTAAAAGAATAACAGTAAACCCTTTGGCGCATATACGTATACTCTTTGAAAAGTTAATGGAGTTAAAACAAGTCATTTACTAAGTGAGTATGTCCAGGAGTTCACACAAAGTAATGTTGTTGATGTATGTCAGTACATATGGTGCGGTGTCCTTGAATCCGATTCCTGCAAGGTCCTCACAACAACGTTGTTCACCTTGAGGCAGTCCCAGCACAGCAATCAATGGTAAGTCCACTCCCCCGTATCCTCCAACCCTCATCAGTTAATGATGATGAGCTGCAGCTCTCCGACAATAGTCAGTCCTTCAGCTATCAATAAGCTGGCCGGCCAAGCCAGGCTTCTATAGGTTCATCAAGCGTCATCTCAACCCAGTCTACACCGCTACAACAACCACTGTGCCACCGTTCCAACGCTGTCAGCCCGGCCTCCGCTACCCTTTCCTCATCCGATACGTTTATTGTATTCATTACCTATGTTTTCATCATTCGGTGGGCGGTGGGGTAACATAGTGGTTAAAGCGTTCGCTCGTCACGCCGAAGACCCGGGTTCGATTCCTCACATGGGTACAATCTGTGAAGATTATTTCTGGTGTTCCCCGCCGTGATATTGCTGGAATATTGCTAAAAGCGGCGCAAAACTAAACTCACTCCCTCTCTATTCGGTAGGTATGGGGTCCTCCTATCCTCTCACCATTTCAGCATTTTCTGTACCTGCATCTAGGCAGCATGACAACGCCAACAACAACAACGACGACGACGACACATAATTGTAGTTGTTAATCTAATCCCCTTGAATATCGCAAAGACATCGCCACAATCGGTCCTAACCAATCAATTCTCCCCTCCCCATCAATAACAGAAAATATGCCTGAAACATAACGCACTTCCATCTAGCCAACGCATTTGTCTCTCTTCGGATTCCACAGTTTCCACTTCACCAATAAATGGCACACTTAATAAGTAAATGCCGTCTCTGAAAAGTGGAACGCTTTTATGGATAGACAACTTCTTTGCTGCAGTAGTAGTTGCGACGTTTCGGTGTAGATCATTTGCTTGATAACGGTGTTAGGATCTACGAAACGTCGCAACTACTACTGGCAACAAAGAAGTTGTCTATCCATAAAAAGTGTTCCACTTCATCATACCAGCTTCTAAATGCCGCTTAAGGAAGATCTCTGGAAAATGCAAAAATGTGATTATGATTATGACAACTGTGGCAGAAGAGTACAAGTCATCTTTCTTACACTAAAAGCCTTAACCAAAGCATCCATACAGATACCCCAGCATAGATGATCTCCACTTCAATGGGCGTGTCCCCAAGGGTCTAATAGAAGCGACAAAACCTATTCCATAACCATAACAAATCTCTGCTATAAGCAGTGGCGACTGTACAATTGTGACAATATCATGAGTATGTATTTGTTTCAGCAGTATTACGAAATAAGAAATATCCATTCCCCGTCCTCCGACGAGCCGGTTTTTATAAACATTCACAAATCAACAAATTGAAACTTTCAGAACATCTACCCTCTGTTTACACAACCCCTGGGTCAAAGTTCATAGGTTCACTCAGAATTTGCCTACACAAAAATTCAAACAATCAAAACAACACCTTCATTAATAATGGCACCATCGAAATTAACAGTAACATGAACAATATCATAGAATTTGTATCAGCAGTCATCTTTTGAAATAATGCACCATTTATAAGTTAAATAGCCTTGCTCTTATTAATCATAATGTATCAAATAATCTTTGAACAAACTCAAATTTGCCTTCAACTATTTAAACTAAAACAAAATAATTTAAAGCACCATATGACAACTTGCTTATCGCGATGTTCTGGTCATAATGTATCAAATAATCTTTGAACAAACTCAAATTTGCCTTCAACAATTAAAAGTAATACAAAATAATTTAAAGCACCATATGACGACTTGCTTATCGCGATGTTCTGGTCATAATGTATCAAATAATCTTTGAACAAACTCAAATTTGCCTTCAACAATTAAAAGTAATACAAAATAATTTAAAGCACCATATGACGACTTGCTTATCGCGATGTTCTGGTATGCTCCTTCCCTGACCACGATAATTTTACAGATGAATTGCAATGTTTTCAATGTTTCACACGGGTAGGATATTGAAGGTCACATGCAACGTAAAACACAACTTTGCAGATTCTGATACCTTTCGGTGTGGACTTACAGATACAAATCATCAAAAATGCAAATTCAACTTATAAAGTTGAAAAATAACGCGATGAAAAAAACCCGCGAAATCGGAGTTTAAACGATTCACTAAATTCACCCAAGCGATTGGGGTGAAAAGTGGTTTCAACAGCTGTGCTGCGCTGGGCTGGGCTGCGCTCATAGCACATGCGCAGTGACATAGGTTCGCTCAGCTTGGAAGCGGGATGTCCAGATTATAAGGTCGTGAGCAGGAGTAGTCTAATCAAAACAAATAGTAAATTTCATTACATAAAAGAAAATTGTTAGGATCTAGCTCTACTCAGCTATGTGTCAACCAGTAAGGCGTTATATTATTATATTATATGTCATGAATTAGTGACAATTGTGTTTTAATTATGTTTGATTTTGTGGTTGCATGTGACCTTTAATGTACACGTTGCCTTAGACAAAATTCAACCACATGTTATTGCTGTACACTTTAAGGAAATAGGTTATCCGCCAAAACTGCCCTTAAAGGCACTATATGACCCCACACTTCTCTAAAAATAAATAATGCATTTCGCTCAATAATACTGACTATCAGCCCTCAGGGAAGCTACCATATAATTTATTTCAAAATAAACTACGCATTTAGATCACAATTTTAATTTAAAAATTTCGAATGAATTAATGCCTAAAATCGACTCTTGTGCCCTCAACCGACTGAACACAATTTCAAGCCAACCCCACAGAGTTATGTCCCTTGGAGCGCTCTTTACGAATATCCTACGCACAACCTTTGATTGAAACCAGTTCGGCAAACACCGACAACACCGCGTGCGACAGTTTCCGATGTACGGAGCAATTGTTTACATTCCATATATGGCAAGTGTTCTCTGTTTGGAAGCTGTTCGCCTCTAAGTTTCAATTATCGAATTCAGGCTAGTCGTAAGGGATAATAAGATTTTTATTGCATCAATAGGAAGCTAAAGTGAGTGCATATTCCCCAATATATATAATATAAGCCACAATCTTGTCGAACATGTGTGACAATGTGCCTTTAAAATATCAAACTAAGATTTCATATCCTTTAACCCATGACATTTTCCCAAGCGCATACATTTATAAAAAATACATGACTGACTACATCAGTTGTTTGAGAAACACTAACTCTGTTCATGATAAAATAAGAAAACAAATGACTTTTTTATATAGCTAAATCTTCAGTCCAAATGTCAGAATCAATGATTATTCCTGCCATTGAACGTTATTATTAAGGATCAAAGAAGTATTACCTTGTTATTACACGGGGAGTTGAATGTATTTCTGTGGTATAACAGTGGGAGAAAATGGTCCATTATCGTCGAATTGTGCGTCATCATACTTGCAAACATACAGAACGATATTTCCTTAATGTCGTCGTTCAGTTGAATATATTGTGTGTACTTCCACGACAACAGCTAACGGGCGAGAAATGTTACCAACAAGATCGTTGCTGTAAATGGTTGTGTGTCATGGTTTAAATTTCGTCTAAATGATGACGGTCTTCGTGTCTCGAACCAGCTGAAATAATGTTTTCCTTTGTTAAGAGTAACATCCGGCGGCATTGTCGCAATGTTGATGAAAGTGCTAAGAAATTGTTTTTAACCAACCGTTGTTGCGCTTTTTATGCGAAAGTTATCCACGCCCTGTCCGCCATGTTTGTTTGCCGTGTTCAGTTAATGCTTGGGTCAGTGTATCCGCAAGCCCAGCATACACAGGGATCCAGGCTGGGTGTATATGGCACTATGCAACTATATAATACGTGATATAGATACAGACCCATTTAACAGGAATTTCACCTTTATAATGCATAAAAGCGTACATATACCCCATATTCTACCATCTAAAGCACACGACCCGTGAAGATCTGGGTTAGAATTGGTCTTCAGTAACCCATGCTTGTCGTAAGAGGTGACTAACGGGATCGGGTGGTCAGACTGGCAGACTGGTATACATGCTACATACTGCGCTCTGTGTATCACTGGCTTCCACCTGGCTCTATGTTTATGTCTGTAATCCTCTGTTATCCCTTTATTCGTTATCATCACATTGTTAATTTCGCCTCAACCTTGTACCATTCATACTTGAAAACGATACAAGAACCTGTATCGGAACGTCATGCTCTAGAAGAAAAGAAGTTGTCATCCATATATACTTGTTCCAACCCAGATCGATGCACATGATTCTGATCACTGTATTGTCTGGTTCAGACTCAATTATTTACTGACCGCCGCCATATTGCTGGGATATTGCTGAGTGCGGCGTAAAACAACCAACCAAACCAAGCCTAACGCACACTATGCACAGAAATGAGTTCTTTGGTAAAGCAAAGAAATGTTTAATACTCCACAAACAGAACCCAAAATGCTCTCAATATTGTCAAAGAGAGACCATTCCAAACTACAATTGCGATTCAAAAAATATATAACCAAATCAAACCAAAACACACCCCCACCACAACCATAAAACAACAAACAAACAACAGTGGCGTGGCAAACCTTTTGTAGAACCCTTAAAATTGGTTCACTAAATGCTTGTACGTTGTGGAAACATAAACTGGTAAATCACCAAAGCAGCACATACACCTATAACGATACTAGTAACTAAACATCACCAAAGCAGCACATACACCTATAACGATACTAGTAACTAAACATCACCAAAGCAGCACATACACCTATAACGATACTAGTAACTAAACATCACCAAAGCAGCACATACACCTATATCGATACTAGTAACTAAACATCACCAAAGCAGCACATACACCTATATCGATACTAGTAACTAAACATCACCAAAGCAGCACATGCACCTATACCGATACTAGTAACTAAACATCACCAAAGCAGCACATACACCTATAACGATACTAGTAACTAAACATCACCTATAACGATACTAGTAACTAAACATTACTACATCAGCTAAAAAGTACAAACACTAGAAAAACATAACACCCTCAGGATTAGACGGTATCATTTTCAGTCACATTCCTATAAAGTTCTAGGCTTCTTATTGCAATACTGTATCCAAATAGGGATGCCAGAGACAACCACCAGCTGTGTTGGTATCAGTGCTCAAACCAAGGAAACCCATCTATGAGCCTCGCTCTTATCTCTCTATGCCTTTACCTTTCACCATTTGAAAAATCATGGAATCCAAATAGGCACCAGGCTCATATCTAAAATGTCTAATATCAATCTGGACCAGAACGGCTTTACTCCAAAGATTAAACATTTAGATCACATTTGACATTTAGACGTTAGGATATCGTACACACAAAAGAAATAATCTTTGGCTATACGTAATTATATCTGTAAAACTTTAGAGATGGTTTAACACAACGTCCCAACACAACGTCCAACACAACGTCCCAACACCCAACACAACGTCCCAATACAACGTCCCAACACAACGTCCCAACACAAAAGTTAGATAATGGAGCCAGAAATGGTAGAATTCTAATTTTCTTTCTCTCCTTTATAACCGACAGAAAGCCATCCCGTGAATCAAACATCACACTCTCTGACACACCGAGTTTAAAATATATCACCCCACATGGAAACATTGTGTTGCCAACCTTTATATTTTATGACTGCCTTTTCTAAATTCGGCAAAGCCTGTTTCAGAAATTAAATTACTGATAACATCTCCCGATGGAAATCTTCAAAAGCACCAAAACAAATCCAAAATCAACTATAACCAGTTTTGAAAATTGGTCTGCCTATTATGCATTCTTGATTAAAGCCAAAACCTATCGGCCGTCTATTTACCGCCACCACCCACCCTAGACCAAAACAAACAAACTACTCCTAAACCATCAATAAATTGCTTTTAAAACAGAAACTATTCCTCAGAGTCACATTGGACCAGCACTTTACATTGTCAGACCATATGACTAATTTGGTCAATTCTGATCAAACGTTCTAAATCTCACGAGAGTCATAATTCGCTCTGACTTGGAGCTGACAAACAAACTCTTCTAAAAACATATAAAACACCTATCTAATCAAAGCTGGATTATGTCGCTCCGGTAGTACACTCCATATCAAATGCAAATAATAATAAACTAAACACCAAATAACCCCTGAGACCATCTACCCAGCTATATATACCTTTTTAATAATATCGGGTAAAACCTTCAATCTCTTGGCACAACATAAATCCGACTTCATCACCGAGGTAAGACACAACAACCCTGAAAATACGGAACATTTTCAGCAAAATACCACATTTTTATAACAGCACCCAGAATAGGAAGCTCTCGCATGTCCCATATCTAACTCACCTGTCAAAACTGATACACAGTCACAGACAAGAACATACATCACATACACCGCTACCAAACACTTAAAACCCTCACCTGAAACCCCACTCAAAATCACCCATCACGTGATCTCCATTCAACGCAGCTGGCCTAATCACACCCGCATCAAGGTATGCCTGATAGTCAACCAACCCCAATGTGCCACTACATTTGAATTCTAAGCTAAACCCTTCCCTCAACCTGAACTCTTATCCAGGAAAGTCGAAATAGAATTCAATAGAATATATGAAAGTTTCACACAACATCAAAATTTAAAAATCTAAATACGTACTCGAAATTTAAATCTCAATGGATTAAATGTGAAAACACACTTACAAGTTGCCTCAACCTTTCCACCTTGACTCAGTTAGATAAAATAATCGAGCACCTATGTCACTTACTTTGTACATATCCTCCTCCCCTTCCCCCCATAAATTTCGACGGTCCCTTACCAACACACCAAAGAAATACTCTCTCCTCAACCCACGTAATACTCCGGCAACACTTGAATCTATCACTACCTGTATCACAAATGTCAAGAGTTTCAATTATTTTCTGTTTTACATGTTTTTCCTCACCTAACCCTTCGTGTCCTCGAAACTGGAATTGTGTGCTAATAACCATAAACTGATGATGGTGATGATATCCTTGGTATCTTTTTCGTGAAACGTGGTAAGGTTGATTGGCGGGATACAGTCGGGATACACGACGGGTGATGATGATGACGGTGATGATGACGACGACGACGACGATGATGATGATAAAAAGGAATTCCTTACATCAAAGCCTACATTACAAACATGCATAACACATGATGTATAATATGTACCTTATTTACAATTGATATAAAGTATATATTAATAGATCACCAACAACCATACAGCTGTAGAACATTGCAACCCATATCTGTGCCAGGCCTGGTAATTGGAATCTGGTTGTAAATCTATGAAACCTGCTGCGTGTTGGCGTACATCAAACTCTACTGAAAATTAGAAGAACACCTCTACAGCAAGACTCCAACGAAGGAACATTTCATGCATTGGAAGGGTGTTGTTCTAAAAGTATTTTTCTAATTCGTTAATGAAAATGCAGGTTTATGCAGTAAAATATGCCCTAGTTCAAAAACCCACATAGCTTCTCATTTTCGAGAAGTTGAACCATTTTGGACATTTCAGCCGTCACACTCGTAATGTAAATTCAAACTTATCATATGATGGACATTGAAACATAAGACGTTCTTCATCTTTAATCTGAACAACAGTTAAAACACTCGCTGTCTTCAACAGTAAACTTAACATATATGCCTGTTGCAATACTTACAGCTGCAATAGCACATCTACATTTCGTAAAGGGAAGAGGCATAAAGCTTTGGACATAGTTGTAAAAGAAAAGTAAATTCTGAAAAATTCTGTAATTAAGAGTCTTTTAATCCGTGTTAATCGTTTTCGCATAAATGGTCCTGCCAGCATATGATATATTTTTCACAAGAACATTTTCTATTCTATTTCAAATAGTCCTCGTGTTTAAACCACGTGTGGTGATAACTGGATACCGCATGTTAAAGTCGGCTAACTGTTCCCTAAACCGCGACTTCCAATTATTATGTGGTGAGCTTTTTGCCAGTATGTAGACGTGTTTTGTTACAGATCAGGCATAGTTCTAAATGACACCAGTATCTAGGTACACATATCGACAGTGAGATCGCTCCTGACAGTTGGTCGTGAGGCAAATGGGGGACGCCAATCTGGCCATTTTATCATCGGTCAGATATGTATAACAGTTATATTCTTCAGTTTGACCAAAAACTATACGAGACATTCCGAATTGCCTGTCTCGACATGCGGTTTGTATTGTACTCATATAGAACATGGATCAATACATACGCTTTATCGTTCACTTGGTCTCCAATAACAATTTTAGTGGATGAATAAATTTGTATGACCTTCTAAGATATTTTTTGGAAATCCCTGAGATATAAGCGTGACAAAATCTGTTATTGACAACAATTCATTTATTTACTTATTCCATATTTCGTCTTTGTAGTCTTGACAGATAATGATAATGATAATGATAATAATAAGGCCACTTATATAGCGTTGAACTCTACTCCTCACGGGCATGCTCCATGCAACATAATGGACATTATTACCCAAGCTGTGTGTGAGGTGCTGGAAGGCTAATAGTGATTTGACTTGTCCCACAGGGTACCCATTTTCTGCTGTGTGAATAGAGGCAATTTTGAACAAACCCACTTGCCTAAGGTGAGACCACAGGTGTTTTGTTGTGGGACAGGACTGAAGTTCTCGAACCTCTTTGAATCAAGCTGCCAAACATGGTCACCCATTCAAGAACTCTCCGTGACCAACGTTGGTTAACTTGATTTGTGACCTGGGCACAAGACCACACGTCACCACGTGGACACCGGCCATCTACAGAATTTGGTTCATTCTTCTTTGTTGCTTGTTGTTTAACTCAATAATTTGTAAATAATTGAGTCTCGACCAGACATTCCAGTGACTGGCTTTATTAGCATCGAGCTGCCCAATTAGGATACTGTGACATCCATCAACTACGTCAGCCAGCCTGATCTTCTGATGCGAGTAGTCGCCTCTTATGACAAAAGCATGACTAGCTAAAGACCATTTCTAACACGGACAGCTTCTTCTTCTTCTTCATTGCATGCTAAAATACTAGCTGTAGAAGACTTCAAAACTTCAAGAAGTTCAAAACGTAATATAGCTGTTATGCCATACACCGTGCACAAAATAAAACACACACAGTAAACTGAAAAAGAAGGGGATACATTGTCAAATAGCCTGGAGGTAAAATTAAATTGAAATTGAAACTGCCATTGTTACACGCCACCTGGTAATCTGTTATGGATTCTGCAGCAGCTTTGGATAACTACGCGTTGTTAAACAAAATATCATAATATTCACGAGCTAATGGGTTCTTTTCACCCCATTGAGCAACAGCACAGGTCTCCAAATGTTCAGGATGACATGGCAATATTTAGTCAACACTTGCATAACCATCACATTTATTGATACCAGTTAACCAATCATCTTATCTTTGCAGTTTCGCTCTGGCCTATTTCCAAAATATTGAATATTAATCAAAGGGTAATGATAATATTGTTGTTTCAGTCGGATCATTAAGCGTCCCGGAGTCTGCACTTTTAGGTTAGGAATATCCAGCCAGTGATCTCAACTTGTATCTCGGTGTGGCATCCCCGTTCACTGCCTGGTGAGACGTCCTTCAGATCACAGGCCGTTGTCCTCATTGGCAGATCAAACATGTCAAAACTGAATCTTGTTACTTGGTCCCTGGACATCAATAGCAAGATTGAACTATCCACTGGACATCTGGGATATGTGAATACACATTTGCCGTTTCTGGTCCGCTGTCCTGGAGCTTTACAATGGTCTGAAACCCTGGTCGTATACCCACATACTGAATGGGACATTCGGAAATAGGCTCACATACTGCGCCTTGTGTCGAGTCTACGTAGGTAGCATGCTTGGACTGATTGCTGAATACAGCAGGTCCCTAGCACACATCTAATACCACCATGTTACAACCATGGTTGGTTCCGTCTTAGGTTTCAAACATTCTAGGTCGCCTTGCCATTTGATCTTGCTTCATATACGATATAGTTTCTAAATACTGTTGACACTGTTATTCGTAACCAACAAAGGATATACATGTTTTAACATCATATGTTTTGGTTATTTATATCATTATTAAATCCTTCGTGAGGATCACATCTCAGCGTTTAATCCGCAAAATCTTGTAGTCGCTATGTGAACCGAATGAACATGAAATGAAGGTTTAATGGCGTAGCGTAGTAAGTAAAACAACTTTATTCCAAGAGAATAACCAGTTCTGACTATCCCCAGAAAAAACCTGTTCCATTTTGTGCAAAGGGCAAATGAGCTGTGAAAACACGGACCACGGAACGTCCACGATGACACCAGGTGCTCACGAACAGTCTCAGCATGTCCTGCCCTGTCGGTATCACCCGTCATACAAACAATTTACCTTAAAAGTAACAACCTACCTCCCGGCGCTGCACAGCTGTAGACCTGCCAGGCGAAGGCGCCTCTAAGCAAACCAGACATCCAAGTGATGCTTCACACACTCCAGTTGTTTGTTGCAAATTTTGACTGATGGAAACAGGTGCAATGGTTCTGCTGCTTATAAGTTAAGATAACAGCTTTGGAAATAGATCTGTATCACTAAACAGTGGCGGTCAGTATCCTCGACCCATGTCGTACATATATCAACTCTTTACCATGTGTGAAGCCGATTCATGAGGTTCCACGTATTATTGCGTTCAACTGACAACTGACATTATGTGAGAATGATCAACAAGGATATAGGAAGAATTAACTTATAAATGCTTAGAAATGGGTGTAAAATGTGTTCTGTTTGAGTGAGCTTGCAAAGATTTAACTGACTAACTTATTACTGTTTTGGTGTTGCGATTGTTTCAGGAGGCATTGCTGTTTGGCTCGATCGACCCTGCGCATGTGTCTTTGGTCATGTTTATGTGTGAGCGTCTCAGTATATTCAGGTCAACTGATGCAAATCAGCCTTCATCGGACACTGAAAGTAAATCTGAATACCCTGAAGCCCTATCCTCTACGGAATTAGAGTAGACAAGTAGAGCATAGCTTTACACAAATAGTATCAGACAGTAACAATATTGTGTTATCTGGACGTCGTTATAACGATGGTTCCAAAACAGCGACCTTTCTTTGTGATATGTAACCTACTGGTTTTCTGAAATTTCTAATCATAAGATTTGCGCAAATATAATACATCACATCAAAATGACCCAGGTTTCTAATAATAATTTCTAATCAATTGAAAATTAAAGATATAAAATCAAATTCTCGGACAGTGTTCATTATACAAGTTCTGGTCAAATGGCTGGTTAATGACCTACAGACATACCAAATGTCCTCTAAGAGGACTATCATCTATTGGAGAGCTGACCTTTATTAGCGGAAACATGATTGGTTTTGTCAATGGAAATAAAGGCGGCAATATTAGATTCATCAAGAAATGACACTAAATATATTCAACATGTGACCTTGTATGTATTCAAATGAAACGTCTATTACTCGAAACTTGTTTCCACCAGTGAAACCATATACTTTCTGTCTCTCAGGTAAATGGGAAGCTCATTGTAAATGTGATAGGGTGTCGAGACCTTTAGAGCCAATATTCATTCTGAATTCTACTGTGCTTTAATGTTACTCCATATCATATTCGAAGTGTTTCATTAACAGGAACACTGCCATTGAAACGTGTTTCACAAACAACCCTGCACACCAAAGGTCGTACTTTTATGTCCACAATTTCCATGTTATACTTTTATAGGTGCTAATCAGACCCTGGTATGAACAATGCAATTTGCCATCGGGCTTAAGGTAAGTGTTTTGAACGATCATTAAGGTTATGTTACTTTAGATACACAAATCTGCATCCGGTTCTGTGATTTTGAAATACATAAACTCCCCTGTGTTGCTGCAAGCGTGTCGAAGAGGACGTGTGATGAAAGCTTGTCGTAGCCGGTGTGGAAGTACCCCCAAACCGCAGCCACGCATTCTTCAGAAAAGGATAAGAACTGCTAGTCTAACTTCGTATTGTTTTTACTTGGTTCAGTTTGTTTCATATATTTTGACTGATACATGGGTGAGTCTTGTCCTGCAACGCGTTGTCCAGCTGTGCAAATGTCTGTGACGTATTTTTGACGGTGACGTACGGGTCTATCGAGTTCACGCCATAAATGCTCTGTCGGGTTAAGAGCCGCAAGTCTGGAAGGACAAGGCAAGACATTGACGTTTGAATTATGAAGGTGTGAGTGAGTGAGTGAGTGAGTGAGTGAGTTTAGTTTTAAGCCGCTTTTAGAAATATTCCAGCAACATCACGGCGGGGGACACCAGAAATGGGCTTCACATATTGTACCCATCTGGGGAATCGAACCCGGATCTTCGGCGTGACGAGCGAACGCTTTAACCTCTAGGCTACCCCACCACCCCTGCTCATGTTGAAGGAAGAACAACATCTGTCGGTTGATAATCTGATTTATTGGTTTGTTGTTTAATGCCGCAGTCAGCATTATTCCTGCTTTATGACGGTGGTATGTGAAGAAGGTGACGAAGAAGGTGAGAATTTTTATCCCTCCACCTCCGAAGCTGCCGACATGTCGAACGCAGTTCGGTGCAAATCGTTCACTTCCAACTTCGGCAGACACGCTCTCTTCCATCGCGGCGTTGGAGAAGAAATCGTGATTAACCACTGAACCAGTCGCCATCTGTTTCTCAGAGTCCTACCAGTACGATGTTGCTCTGTCGCATTCACTGTCGTTGATGCAAACGGCTCAATACAAGGACAAAAGAACACCTCTCGCAGACAATGTCTGACTCTGATTCACTTAAACCAGGCACATGTTTTTACAGTGTCGGTGACAGAAGCATGCCGATGAAATCTTGGGTTGATGTGAGACAAGTATAACAATCCCATGGAGGAGATAAGGTGCTCGGGTGTACGATGATTTGACGAGTAACTGTAGTCCGGAATCTTCAGATTCTAGACGTCCTATGGAGAAGTTTTGGTTGGTGGCATTACCTTCTCGAGAAGGCATTGAAGGGTTGGTGGCATTACCTTCTCGAGAAGGCATTGAAGGATTGGTGGCATTACCTTCTCGAGAAGGCATTGAAGGATTGGTGGCATTACCTTCTCGAGAAGGCATTGAAGCATTGGTGGCATTACCTTCTCGAGAAGGCATTGAAGGATTGGTGGCATTACCTTCTCGAGAAGGCATTGAAGGATTGGTGGCATTACCTTCTCGAGGAGGCATTGAAGGATTGGTGGCATTACCTTCTCGAGAAGGCATTGAAGGATTGGTGGCATTACCTTCTCGAGAAGGCATTGAAGGATTGGTGGCATTACCTTCTCGAGAAGGCATTGAAGGCATTGAAGTATTGGTGGCGCATTGAAGGATTCTCGAGAAGGCACTGAAGCATTGGTGGCATTATCTTCTCGAGAAGGCATTGAAGGATTGGTGGCATTACCTTCTCGAGAAGGCATTGAAGGATTGGTGGCATTACCTTCTCGAGGAGGCATTGAAGGATTGGTGGCATTACCTTCTCGAGAAGGCACTGAAGCATAGGTGGCATTACCTTCTCGAGAAGGCATTGAAGGATTGGTGGCATTTCCTTCTCGAGGAGGCATTGAAGGATTTGTGGCATTACCTTCTCGTGTTGTCAAACATGTTGCATTTGTTGAGAAAATTTCGTGAGTGAACAAAATCAACAATTCATTATCTCCTAATCGTTTATCATTGGAGGTAGAAAATCGATTGAAAAGTTGTATCTTGTGTTTTCAGCTGCAAGAAGTCATTATACTTTTTTGTATCTTGTGTTTTCAGCTGCAAGAAGTCATTATGCTTAAGATGGACATGAAGTGTAGCTCCTGGTTGGACGAAGTGCTGTTGAAACGTGGAGAACATGAGCAGATTAAATGGATCGTTACTAATGTGTTGTCTCTGGTTCATACAACTCCAGTAAAGGGTTGTGTTCACGGCAGGACTTAAGTATTCTCTCGTTAGGGCCCAAGTGGGAGGGCTGTTAAACAGTCACTAGTGTCCTTATCCCATATATAACATAGGGTTGGTACAGTTTACATGAATTCCATTTTTATCTCACTAAGTGCAAAGAGCTGTTCCTCTTACTGGGAGTGTTTCCTATGGATCCGTGTAAGCCGGTATGGTAACCTCGAGTCCCCTCCGTATCCCATTGTCATAATTAACTTTATACATGGATTCTGATGTTCAGATTCAGATGTCATATAATGGTGCGGGCAGGTCTTGAGAGAGAACATGCGATAAACTAGTCTGCCTGCCCCAAAGCGCTTGCGCTCCTCGCCGCCTACAGCTGCTAGGGGGGCGAAGACCAGGGTACAAGTCTGAAGTAGACGATCATGAAAGGAAGAGAAATATTGGGTGAACTTACATTGTTTATTCACTCTGCAAGTCATCACGCTATTGAAATTCGATCCCCAGTCACAATAAGAAATAGAGATCTGTCTATGTATAGGTAAGACATATTTGTTCTGCTATCCTATTGCAGAAGCAGTTTGCCTCTTGTCCAGTCTTGCGTCGCATTTCCCTTTGTACTGTTGGGTTCTTGAGTTTCCCCAGACCTGCATCACAGTGGCCTTCCTCCGACATCAGCCAGACACAATATGATCTGACTAAAATACTTTCTTGAAAACTCAATTCATGTAGATTCTGTTGTGCTGAAAAAATATCACATTTGTTATTCGTATTGGTATTCATGTGACAATAGGCAATTTGTCGCTCCAACATCGGCTGGCCATGGGTTTGTATTCAGAAGTCACCCAGATTTCAATACCAACATTCTGACTTGTAATGCTAACATTATGTAAACCTGTAATAATGCAGTTCCGCAGTTGTGAAATTATGCGTTATTCACTTTAAAGTACCCATGGGAATTTCAAAGCAAAGCCAGTCTCGAAGCTATACTGAAACCGACTTCTTAGACCATATAAAGCAAAATAATGATTGAAATTAATTGAATTGATCCGTGAAATTGGTGACCAGGTGTTAGAGAGGTCAGCATGTCCTGTTCTATAGGTAACACTCTCCATGTTACACAGGATAACTGATAAATACGGAGGAACATCACTTGCAATACGGATGCATCACTTCCAGAACGGGACCGCCTCCGTGGTGTAGTGGTTAGAGCGTCCGCCCGGAGAGCGGAAGGTCGCGGGTTCGATCCCCGACCGCGTCATACCAAAAGACGTTAAAATATGGTACTTGTTGGTCCCTGCCTGGCGCTCGGCATTAATGGGTACAACAAGGACTGGTCGGCTCGGAGTGAGTATAATGTGTCTGAGTGGGGTATTCATGCTTCACAGCGGTATGGTATCTCAGTGGGCTAGCACTATAAAACAGCTTCAATCTGGGCTAGTACAAGCAGCCGCACATACACATACACACGCATGCACGTCGACATATGAGCGAAATATTCTCAAGCACGACGATAAACCCAATTTCACCTCACCTAACCTCACTTTCACAACGACATCAGCCATCAGTTCGCTTCTGTTTGTGTGTTTCTTCTTTGTTCTCGAAGCTTAGCGTTAACATGTTTCTTTATTACCAGTGTCATATATATCATATGTGTCCGTGTAAGGTGGCGGTGCTCCGTACTGGCACGTGGTCAGTGTGGTCAGTGACATATTAGAGAGCAAGACTGAACCATAAAGATAACCCAAGACCAGGAAGACCTTCAAGTGGCGCAGCTAAGAGACATACATTTTCCAAGACGAGGAAGACTCGCAACAGTTGATATACTTACACTACTACATGATGTGGTAATGGATGAACCACCTATCTCAGGTCACAGTCGGAGGAATGAACGTGGCAGCACAAGGTTTCCTCGCTCAGTCCCATGGCTCTCGGTTCCTCATCTCTCATGGTGACAACTGACGACGTTTTGAAGCAGACAAAGCCGATTCTAATGAGCGAATGTAGCCATATATGAGGCTTAGGTCTACCACTATCAGTCAAGTCTATGGAAACATCACACCTCAACTGCTCCGAAGAAAGCACAATGTGTTCTCTAAGCTGGCAAAGTGATTATTTACTCAATGAAAAAAGAAAACGCTTTTATTAGATTACTCCGCGAAATGTCTGACCTTTAATGGCCACTATTATGCTAATTGGCGGAGGCAACACCATAAAAGTATTTATGCTAATTATGTGTTCCCACCAGTACAATGTACATGTGCACAAATTGCATGTTACCTCCATGTCTACAATACATCATTTTGGTTCCAAGCAAATACCTGGCAACCATCAAGTATAGTAACCACGTTTGGTGACAAATGTCCCGTGTACCAAGGCAGAAAGTTTTCCCTTTAGATCGTCGTGTGTCATAGTAGTGTTGTAACATTAAATGTTTGGACAGAATTGAAATTGGTTCCTTTCTTAATTCGTATCTATGCAAGTAAATCCTTTGTTTGGGAGAATCCATATTTTTGTCTCAATACATTCTATAAATATAATGAAAGTACTTCCTTCGTCACAGGCAGGAGTATGTGATTCTATGTGATTTACAGAACCCAGGGAGACATCTTCTCTGTTCAGCCATCATTCAACTGCAACGTTTTTTAAAAACCAACTCACTTACTGACCATCTTCTTACTAATCATCTAACAAACGCTCAGACATAGGAGCATCAGCACATTCATCTTCTAATCATGACCCCCCTCTTCTCTCTCTCTCTCTCTCTCTCTCCAACTGCAAAGTCACACAAACACACGTTTATTACATATCGGAGAAAATCCGTGAAAAACATGTCTGCAGAGGTAAGACACTCAACACAATATGGTGATGATATGTCAATACTGTTGCCATAGTTACAGTACCAGCAACAGAATACTGTCCACATAACCCGAGTTAATGTACCTCCCATCAGGTTATTTGTCAACAAAATTTAATGTCTGTAGAAAGAGTACAAGTGAGCCCTATTCAATTTCTATCAGAATGTTCAATCAAGAGGGTAATCAAAATGTCACAACTTGATCTGGCCGCTTTCGTATCCTGAGTTCTCATGTACACGGATCATTAAAGGAAAACAGTCCTTATCGTGCCCACTTCTACAATATTTCTGCATCGGATTCAAATAGCACCACAAGATATCATATCAACTTACACGCTGTCATTCGTCGTTTCTAGCTCGATTCTACAGGCCTCTGACAGTAACAGCTTGTACACTCCTCACACAAGCCATACAGTGTGGAGCAACATGAAGTTAGAAACGGATTCGGGATTGGGGGAATTTTTCACATTCGGGATTCGAATCCCGAATCTGATTGTTTTTCATATTCGGGATTCGAATCTGAAGTTTTTTTCATATTCGGGTTTTTCTTTTGCACATTCGGCACTCGGCATTGGGCATTGGGTATTTGGTATTTGAACTTTTATTATGCATTTCTTCAACACATCTGTAATTCGGAACTTTAGCGTCCTTGTAACTATTATCTTTGCACCTTCATCTGTCAAACCTATCTATCCTCGACGCAGATAGTCAACGGTCCCGAAGCTATTCCCTACTTGCTGGCGTCAACCCTCGATCACGATCGAGCAAAGACGAACAATGTCAATAATCATTATTTCATCCCCCTTCTAGTGTACTAGGGCTCGTTGTATACCTGGGTAACTTAAAAACATAAACAACCACACTACAGTTTCCTCAACATTCGGGTTTCGGGATTTGAATTCCGAATCTGAATATTTTATTCATATTCGGGATTTGAATCCCCAATCTGAATAATTTTTTCAGATTTGGGATTCGAATCCCAAATGTGATTTTTTTAATCAGATTTGGGATTCGAATCCCCAATCCCTAATCCCGAATCCGTTTCTAACTTCATGTTCCCACAGTGTGGCCCAAATGGGAAGTTATACGCCCAGATGGTTTCATCATATGTCTGTTTATTTAATTGAACATATCTCAAGTTATCGATATCCAGAATGTGAGCCGTACTGGCTCTCTGAAGTACTCAAAGAATACTTCTGTGTGGTTTTATTGCAAAGAATATGATTTGATTTAGAACTTTAAAACAATGGAACACAAATCACATGAATACCCCATGGTAGATGTCACAATTTGACATCAGAACGACACATTCCCATCATTTCAAACATGGTTGGGGCCATGTGGTTTCGCATTTATTTGCAACTCCAGTTCTCATTAAACCAGTACAAGCGAGTCCTGTAATTCCGCGCGTCTAGTAATTCTGCGCAGCTGCAATAGCGTACTTCCGTATCGAAGGTAAAATCGTCTGCTACCAAATTTACGCTTGAAATCGGGACATTTCTACAAGGGACTGGCTTTTAATCACTAAAGGTAAGTAAATAATAGTAACTGACAGATAAATTGACAGACCTTTAAACCTTTTTCTTCATTATTCATATTTGGATTTAATATGAAACACTCTTCCTTACATTGATGAAGTGACTTATGAAAATAATCTGGCCCTAATACGCTTCCATACTTTGGATCTCCAGCTGGATGTTGTGCGCATCAGTTGCTGCGCAGAATTACCGGACAGCAAACGATGTCGTCAACCGTATGGCATAATGCAACGTTAGAATCTTACAGTCGTACAGGTACATATGATGCATACCAGCATGTTTAGTCACGTAAACCACAAAAAATAAGAGACGTTAGTTGCTGTGTTGCGATCGATGTGCTTAGGTGCACGGAATTACCGGACGGCATTGTATATGTTTGGCACAAAATCAGATTTCTTTTTAGTGACAGGAATGAGTGATAGCGAAATAGACATAACCTATAGTAATGTAACAGTTACAGTTGTTTCAGTTATATAAAGCAACTAATTCTCGGCATTCATACCTTCACTGTCAGTAGGCCTATATACTGCTCAACGCGACACTACAACTCAAAATGTTACAAGCTCACATCTCAAAGTGCAATGTAACTTGAGATAAAATCAGATGCTCACGTCTGCTACACAAAGATCTGAGGTACATGCCATCAAGGTCACGTTAGAACGATATTTCTCCCAACCAGTTAGTGTCTCTCACGAAATCGTGAAAGTGAAGGTACGAATGTATTTTGCAATCACGCAACCTTTAAAACGTTAACACAGTACCTAACACAATGCTCCAGTCGTTAACAGACAGTACCCCCCCTCCCCAGGCAGTACCTCCCTCAATGCACCAGTCATTCCAAGACAGTACCTCCCACAATGTATCAGTGATCCCCAGGCAGTACCTCACTCAGTGCACCAGTCATTCCAAGACAGTACCTCCCACAATGTATCAGTGATTCCCAGGCAGTACCTCCCTCAATGCACCAGTCATTCCAAGACAGTACCTCCCACAATGTATCAGTGATCCCCAGGCAGTACCTCACTCAATGCACCAGTCATTCCAAGACAGTACCTCCCACAATGTATCAGTGATTCCCAGGCAGTACCTCCCTCAATGCACCAGTCATTCCAAGACAGTACCTCCCACAATGTATCAGTGATCCCCAGGCAGTACCTCCCTCAATGCACCAGTCATTCCAAGACAGTACCTCCCACAATGTATCAGTGATCCCCAGGCAGTACCTCCCTCAATGCACCAGTCATTCCAAGACAGTTCCTCCCACAATGTATCAGTGATCCCCAGGCAGTACCTCCCTCAATGCACCAGTCATTCCAAGACAGTATCTCCCACAACGTGTCAGTGATCCCCAGGCAGTACCTCCCTCAATGCACCAGTCATTCTAAGGCAGTACCTCCCACAATGTGTCAGTGATCCCCAGGCAGTACCTCCCTCAATGCACCAGTCATTCCAAGACAGTACCTCCCACAATGCACCAGTCATCCTCAGCTGAATATCTCGCACAATGCACTCACTCTCTAGACCCCCCCCCCCCCCCCCCCCCCCTTCAAAATTCCTGGATCCGCCCATGAGGTTGTATAAACGAACTGTGAAAAACAGCGCCAAGAGTCATGAATCATATTTTCTTTGAAGATGTACGCAACTTCCATGCACTTGAAACTGCCAGATTTATCCCTGTGAGTGGTATATCTGTACATGTGATATATACATATCTACGCCACTGCTGCCACTGTTGCCGTTTCATGCGTTCGAACTGTGATGTCGGAGAGTTGTTGTAGTCACGTTACATCTTCTTCACGATTCCAGCTTCAGCATCACCGTCGCATGAAGCAGTGTTTGACTCAGTATGACATGTCAATACATCAGCGGTTCGGCTGAGATAGGCAGTCACACTTAACCCGCAATTCCCATCAATAAATGTTCACATCACACAGTTTTGTGTTTGAATCTCATAAATAGCTTCTTTTGTTCTTCAAAAGAGCTCATGACAAAGGAGTGCTCTGAACACACGAAGAACCGCCCGCAGATGAGGAGAGATTGATCCGGTGGTGTCATGATATAAACACCTATTTCCTTGACAAGGTCGCATCTCATAGATGTCAGTTTACAACTTATCGCGGGATAGTTTTCACTTTAAAGATATCGTAATCCCAGTTCACTGTTACGCTCCATGGATCCTTTGCTGTGCTGCTAAATATATGCTGGTATAACCTGCCTATGAAATAAACACACGCCTAAATAGACAGTCAAATTAGTCAAACACTGTACTGTCCGAGTACTGTCGGATATAGAAAAAAACCTGTTTTTAGGCTATTACTCTGTATCCCTAAAATTTACACAATTGCAAATAGCATATGTCGAAATAACCCACACCGGCCTAACTGAGCGTTCAGTGGGACGCGTAATAGGATATCCAGAAAAGCATGTTTACTCGTAAAATCGGGCAAAACTTAGACAAAAATATGAATAGCTGCTGAAAACAATAGATCAGACTATAGATGGCAATTAGGTCGCTCAGCCAGGTATGACGACGGACCATCGACTCACCTGGCATGAAATGCACGTGCTGCCTACAGGCACAAGGGATCATCTCAAATATATTTGATGCAAAGATTCTTGTGTGTTGAATATGTCGCATCTAATGATTAACATCTTACGTGTATTTCTTTCAATCAATCAATCTTTTCGTACATAAAGTTTATGTTCAGATATGTAACAGAGTATGATACCCGTAGAAAAGCATAATCAGTCATCGTATTAAATGTCTCAAAATATATAGGTGGCATGACCACCCGAAGATCGACAGGACTGGATATTATTTGTAAATTGTTAAGGCATGCCGTTTACTTCCCCAGTTTAATTGCCCTGAAGGATCATCTTATCTTAGCTGATATCTCTATACCCCAGCACGACCCCAAACCACCGTCTCCGACACCCGTCCTTGTTTTGCTTTTGAGACGACCCCTCCTACCTGTTTCTTTTTATAGTGATAGTGAGACTCCATGGTAGCTACATCCTTAATAGTTTCAGTATTAAAGTTATTATTTTTTTACGTTAGCCATCGTTTACAATAAAGCTACGTCTAATTTCAAAATGGGTATGTAAAAAGTGTCCTTTGTAATACAATATCATCGCTCCTCTAATTTGCATAAAGCCATTGTCTGTTCCAAATAAGTCGATTTGGACTTAGAAAAAACCCGCATTGCTCATTTCTGCACTAATCCCTCCTGAGTGCAGTCCAATTTTTAAGTTTCCTATCTCCCTACCACTGAGACTATAGTTAGGCCGATCTTAGTTTAACAAATATTTCACACTTTCACATATTATCTATATAAATTGTAGATGTAAATGTGCAATAAACGTTTTTTTCTATTTCCGACAGTACTTTAGTCAAATTATCTTCACAAAAGAAAAGGGACGAAGAAACTTTTATAGTTTCAGCACCTACTCTAAACACACAAGAGGGACACTGGCGTGGAGGAGGGAAGGAGACACACGAGAGGAACACTGGTATGGGTGATAGAAGGAGACACAGGAGAGGGACACTGGTATGGATGATAGGAGACACACGAGAGGGACACTGGTGTGGAGGAGAGAAGGAGACACACGAGAGGGACACTGGTGTGGAGGAGGGAAGGAGACACACGAAAGGGACACTGGTATGGAGGATGGGAAGGAGACACACGAGACGGACACTGGTATGGAGGATAGAAGGAGACACACGAGAGGGACACTGGTATGGAGGAGGGAAGGAGACACACGAGACGGACACTGGTATGGAGGATAGAAGGAGACACACGAGACGGACACTGGTATGGAGGATGAAGGAGACACAGAGAGGGACACTGGTGTGGAGGAGGAGGGACACTGACACTGGGTATGGAGGATAGAAGGAGACACTGGTATGGGAGGATGGAAGGAGACACACGAGAGGGAGAGGGACACTGGTGTGGAGGAGGGAAGGAGACACACAGAGAGGGACACTGGTGTGTAGGAGGGAAGGAGACACACGAGAGGGACACTGGTGTGGGGGAGGGAAGGAGACACACGAGAGGGACACTGGTGTGGAGGAGGGAAGGAGACACACGAGACGAGAAGGGACACTGGTATGGAGGAGAGAAGGAGACACACACGAGACGGACACTGGTATGGGATGGGAGGGGAGGAGACACAGAGACGGACACTGGTATGGAGGATGGAAGGAGACACACACAGGAGACGGACACTGGTATGGAGTGGGGAGGAGGGAAGGAGACACACGAGAGGGACACTGATGGAGGAGGAAGGACACACACGAGAGGGACACTGGTGTGTAGGAGGGAAGGAGACACACGAGAGGGACACTGGTGTGAGGAGGGAAGGAGACACACGAGAGGGACACTGGTGTGTGGAGGGAGGAGACACAAGGAGGGACACAGGAGGGAAGGAGGACACAGGGACACTGGTGTGGAGGAGGGAAGAGGAGACACACGAGAGGGACACTGGTATGGAGGAGGAGGAAGGAGACACACGAGACGGACACTGGTATGGAGGATGGAAGGAGACACACGATAGAGACACTGAGGAGACACACTGAGGACACTGGGCAAGGAAACATACGTGTGGGACCCTGGGGAAGGAGACACACGAGAGGGACACTGGTATTGAGGAGGGAAGGAGACACACGAGAGGGACACTGGAGAAGGACATACACGAGAGGGACACTGGGTAAGGAGACAAACGAGAGGGACACTGGGCAAGGAGACACACGAAAGGGACACTGGGGAAGGACATACACGAGAAGGACACTGGTATGGAGGATGGAAGGAGACACACGAGAGGGACACTGGTACGGAGGAGGGAAGGAGACACACGAGAGGGACACGGAGGAAGAAGACACACGAGAGGGACACTGGGGAAGGAGACACACGAGAGGGACACTGGTATGGAGGAAGGAGACACACACGAGAGGGACACTGGAGGAGGACACAGAGAGGGACACGAGAGGGACACGGAGGAAGAATGGAGGAGGGACACTGGGGAAGGAGACACACGAGAGGGACACAGGGGAAGGAGGGGAGGACAGACAGAGAAGGGACACTGGTATGGAGGATGACACACAGAGAGGGACACACAAGAAGAAGGGAACACTGGGGGGAAGGAGACACACGAGAGGGACCCTGGTGTGGAGGAGGAGGAAGGAGACACAAGAGAGTGGGACCCTGGTGAATGAGGGAAGGAGACACACTAGAGGGACACTGGGGAAGGAGACACACAGAGAGGGACATGGGGAAGGAGACACACGAGAGGGACGCTGGCGTGGAGGATAAGGAAGGAAGACACATGAAAGGAACAAGGAAGGACACATGAGAGAGGACACTGGTGAAGGAGAGACACGAGAGGACACTGAGGGACACTGAGAAGGAGACACACGAGAGGGACACTGGGGAAGGAGACACACGAGAGGGACACTGGTGTGGAGGAGTGAAGGAGACACACTGGAGGGACACTGGGGAAGGAAACACACGAGAGGGACACTGAGGAAGGAGACACAAGAGAGTGACACTGGTTTGAAGGGGGAAGGAGATACACTATTGAGACACTGGGGAAGGAGACACACGAGAGGGACACTGGGGAAGGAGACACACGAGAGGGACACTGGTGTTGAGGATGGATGGAGACACACTGGAGTGTCACTGGTATGGAGGAGGGAAGGAGACACAAGAAGGGGTCACTTGAGATGGAGACACACGAGAGGGACGTGGCGTGGAGGATGGAAGGAGACATACAAAAGGGACACTGGCGAAGGAGACACACGAGAGGGACACTGGGGAAAGGAGACACACGAGAGGGACACTGGGGAAGGAGACACACGAGAGGGACACTGTGGAAGGAGACACACGAGAGGGACACTGGGGAAAGGAGACACACGAGAGGGACACTGGGGAAGGAGACACACTAGAGGGACACTGAGGAAGGAGACACACGAGAGGGACACTGGGGAAAGGAGACACACGAGAGTGACATTGGGGAAGGAAACACACGAGAGGGACACTGAGGAAGGAGACACACGAGAGGGACACTGGGGAAAGGAGACACACGAGAGTGACATTGGGGAAGGAGACACACGAGAGGGACACTGGGGAAGGAGACACACTAGAGGGACACTGAGGAAGGAGACACACGAGAGGGGCACTGGGGAAAGGAGACACACGAGAGTGACATTGGGGAAGGAGACACACGAGAGGGACAGTGGGGAAGGAGACACACGAGAGGGACACTTGGGTGGAGGTTGGAAGGATACACACGAGAGGGACACTGGCGTGGAGGAGGGAAGGAGACACAAGAGAGGGAAACTGGGTAAGGAGACACACGAGAGGGACACTAGTGTGGAGGATGGAAGGAGACACACGAGAGGGACACTGGTGTAGAGGAGAGAAGGAGACACACGATAGGCCCGTAGACACAATGTAGGGACATAGGTGAAGAGGCGGAACGAAGACACATGCGAAAGGAAGGGCCTGTAGGTAGGCTGAGTCTAATGACAAGGATGCAAATAAGAGAATTATGAAGCTGTCTGACAATGATTATGATGTATAATCATTTCGCAGATGTTCCCAGATATCGTAGTTATAACATTAACTTGCACCACCGATGCAGCAGCTAAGATATCCGGCTTCACTTTCCTTGAAATACAACTCATTGTCTCTTTGGTTTAATTTCATGTCTGCTAGCAATACATTTCCCCTGAACTTTCGAGTTGCTTACCATTTAACACTAACAAATACCAGACAGATAGACCCCGGGAACTTTACATTGAAACGAGAAGACAGGGTGATAGTGTAACGAGTATTACTTTATCTGTTAGGCGACAGTCACTGTCTGAGATTCCCAGTCCATTTCCTATCTTATAATAACTCCAATTTCATTTTGTATAATATCACAGGAAAATGAACTTATGTATCAGCCAAGCCCCAGCACAAAGAAAACATTGTTTCAACCCCATGACGTCTGTTTCAACGCAGTATCACGTCAACACCAAGTGTATTCATCATATTTACCGAAACACGATCTATGTCGAGTTTCAGGTGATGTATCAACTCTCAGCCAATATGCAACTGATCGCCTGATACAAAGTACACACTAAATACTTCACAAATGAACTTAGGAATTATACTGTAGTGTATTAAAGGAGAACAGAAAGAGATATTCAGGTGAAAATAGTTTTGGAGATCTTCGAATCATGAAAGATAATAATGCTCCGTCTGTGTTGCCGGAAGTCCGAAACAGTCCGACTTCCGGTAACAAAGACAAAGCAATGGAGTCCGGTAACTCATTTCCTCCCGAGTCAGTGACTGATATATTCCGGTGTGTCTGTTGACAGGCTCACGGGTTCTCTCGCAGAGATGTCCATCTGCGAAACAAAGGGACCGCACCGGATCTTCTTCATCAGCGACCAAAACGTCCATTGTAATTCTTGATATGAATTGGTTCTTGTCTGGGTGGAGCTGATCCAGACTCTATGTCCTGTCTACTGTCACTGTTATAGATGGCCGTCTTGGCTGACGTGGACGACTCTAGGATGCCGACTATCTGTTGTTACTGATGCTGCTTACACACTCTACTGCTGCAGTAACTGGCTGTTGTTGAATGACTCTATTGATGGTTGTTTGATGTATTTTTATAGATTTGTTTGTAATGAATGACAACCAGTCTGACTGTTTCTGCTGCTGGAGTATTGTTGCAGGTGACTGACTCTGTTGATACATATGATTGCCTCTGTACATTTCGATGACTGACTCTACTGTTTCTGATGACTGATTCTGTACTTGCCGATGACCGACTCTATTGTTTCTGATGACTGACTCTGTACTTGCCGATGACCGACTCTATTGTTTCTGATGACTGACTCTGTACTTGCCGATGACCGACTCTATTGTTTCTGATGACTGACTCTGTGACTGACTCTTTCTGCCGATGACCGACTCTATTGTTTCTGATGACTGACTCTGTACTTGCCGATGACCGACTCTATTGTTTCTGATGACTGATTCTGTACTGCCGATGCCTGATGACTGACTCTGCTGTACTTGCCGATGACCGACTCTATTGTTTCTGATGACTGACTCTGTACTTGCCGATGACCGACTCTATTGTTTCTGATGACTGACTCTGTACTTGCCGATGACCGACTCTCTTGTTTCTGATGACCGATTCTGTACTTTTCGATGATCGACTCTATTGTGTCTGATGGCGGACTCTGTACTTGCCGATGACCGACTCTATTGTTGATGTTGATTGCCTCTGTACTTTTCGATGACCGACTCTGTGTTGGTGATGACTGACTGTACTATGGCTGATAACTGACTCTGTGTTGGTGATGACTGACTGACTCTGTGTTGGTGATGACTGACTCTGTGTTGGTGATGACTGACTGACTCTGTGTTGGTGATGACTGACTTTGTGTTGGTGATGACTGACTCTGTGTTGGTGATGACTGACTCTGTGTTGGTGATGACTGACTCTGTGTTGGTGATGACTGACTCTACTATGGCTGATAACTGACTCTGTGTCGGTGATGACTGACTCTACTATGGTTGATAACTGACTCTGTGTCGGTGATGACTGACTCTACTATGGCTGATAACTGACTCTGTGTTGGTGATGCCTGACTGACTCTGTGTTGGTGATGACTGACTCTACTATGGTTGATAACTGACTCTGTGTCGATGATGACTGACTCTACTATGGCTGATAACTGACTCTATTCAAGCAGAAGATTGACTCTTGTGATATACATTACTAACTGTACTATTACTTATGATGACCAAATGTATATTATTGCTGATAACTGACCCAACTATTGCTGGTGACTCTGCCATGACTCTGTTGATATAGATGACTGACTCCATTGTTGACGATGATTGACGAGACAGATGCTGATGACTGACTATGTTAACACTTATGACAGAGTCTGGTGAAGCCGATGACCTGCTCCACATAGCATCTAAAGAGTGTTGTAAACCGAATGTATCTAAAACACCACAGTCACGTATATCATGTACGTAGAGTGTACATTCTGCTTCAGTTAAATACATGCGCTGATATATCACGTTTGTATCAAGATTACAAAGCTAATAAATATCGACTGTGACACCAACAAAATTACACGATTAGCTAATGTATTAACGACATGAGACCCGTGAAATTCCTGGTTGGAATTGGTCTTCAGCAAGCCATGCTTGGCGTAAAAGGCGAGTAAGGAGATCTAGTGGTCAGCCTCGCTGTCTTGGTTCACACATGTCATCGTACCCCAATTGTCTAAATCGTTGCTCATGATGTTTATCACTGGATTGTCTGGTTCAGACTCGATTAGTTACAGACCGCCGCCATATAGCTGGAATATTGCTGAGTGCGGCGTTAAACAACGAACCAGTCAACCAACCAGAAGACGTGATTCATATAGGCGAATGGATGCCATATCGCCCAGTCACCAGCACTTGTACATGCCAATATAACTTCAAGAACGTTCACATCGGTCGGGTAACCTTGTGGTTAAAGTGTTCGTCATGACGTTCGATTCCTAACATGGACAAAATTTGCGAAGACCATTTCCGGTGTTCCCAGCTGTGATATTGCTGCTATATTTAAAAAGCGGCTTAAAATCATATTCATTCACTCTCTCAGATCGAAACAACTTGTTCCACACTTGTCCTTGTTTGCTAATGGGTTCTGTATATCTTAGCGTTTATTTGAACCTCATTTTAATACTTTGTATATAATATGTTAAGTCATTATATGTCTTAAAATTGTTTGCATGAGGTATATATGTTTGTTGTGGTGAATAAAACCCGCAGGTGTGAGTCCGATGGTGCTGTATTTATTTATTTCCATCAGTTCATACGCATTTGTCTGAAGACATTCTGCACTGCTGAACATCAGCTCAAAGGACATCGCAACGTATTCGGTATTCGCACAATCTCTTTCATGTATAGAACTCGAGTATGAATTATTTGTGGAATATCATTAATCAACCTCAATGAGAGATTAGAATTAAAAGGAATCTTAAAAGATATACGAAATGGCAGATGATCATCTGCGTGTTAGAATTCCTACATATGAATGAGGCAAAGATCAGGTTGCATTAATCTCAGTGTGTGCGGCGGGCGGCTCAGGTTGCCTCAGGAAGCCTACAGCGCCACAAGGAACTGCTGATATTACAAGCTACCCATACGTCAATAATTCAGTGCTTGGAATCCGGAAAGGTTAAGCCAATACTTAAGACGCGGATTCTACTTAGGGAAATATAGAATAATCTACTTGGGACTAAATCATTGAACATTTAAAAGGGTGGTCGATCGAATTTAAGATCATGATAAACTATCCTCAAGGCAAACTCTTGGTAAACCGTTTTCTTAGACCACCTACCAGAAACAAGAAGCACCCAAAACGACCCCATCTTAGTACATCGGAACAACTGCACTGCTTTACTCCATCACAACAACCGCAATGCTTTAGTGCTTCCCAACCTAAACTCAGATTCAGTACATTCAGTACATCCACCATCCACGTTGCTTAAGTACATCCGAACTCCTTTAGTTCAACCCAGCACCAACACTGCCTGAGTACATCGCGTTGGTACACTCCCTCAGTACAAACCTATGTAGTATATCACAATAACCTTAGCACACTACAACCAACAAACCACATTGGGATACCCCAACCCAACCACGACAATGTAACATAGTTCCACTACCTACTGCTTATTGTTGGTTCGTCTGTTAGAGGGAATATTGCGCCTTTGTTTGAGTAGTCGGTCGTCTATAGCTGTAGTGGTTTGTCTGTTAGAGGGAATATTGCGCCTTTGTTTGAGTAGTCGGTCGTCTATAGCTGTAGTGGTTTGTCTGTTAGAGGGAATATTGCGCCTTTGTTTGAGTAGTCGGTCGTCTATAGTCTGTAGTGGTTTGAGTAGTGTAGCTGTAGTGGTTTGTCTGTTAGAGGGAATATTGCGCCTTTGTTTTGAGAAGTCGGTCGTCTATAGCTGTAGTGGTTTGTCTGTTAGAGGGAATATTGCGCCTTTGTTTGAGTAGTCGGTCGTCTATAGCTGTAGTGGTTTGTCTGTTAGAGGGAATATTGCGCCTTTGTTTGAGTAGTCGGTCGTCTATAGCTGTAGTGGTTTGTCTGTTAGAGGGAATATTGCGCCTTTGTTTGAGTAGTCGGTCGTCTATAGCTGTAGTGGTTTGTCTGTTAGAGGGAATATTGCGCCTTTGTTTGAGTAGAGTAGTCGGTCGTCTATAGCTGTAGTGGTTTGTCTGTTAGAGGGAATATTGCGCCTTTGTTTGAGAAGTCGGTCGTCTATAGCTGTAGTGGTTTGTCTGTTAGAGGGAATATTGCGCCTTTGTATTGCGCCTTTGTTTGAGAAGTCGGTCGTCTATAGCTGTAGTGGTTTGTCTGTTAGAGGGAATATTGCGCCTTTGTTTGAGAAGTCGGTCGTCTATAGCTGTAGTGGTTTGTCTGTTAGAGGGAATATTGCGCCTTTGTTTGAGTAGTCGGTCGTCTATAGCTGTAGTGGTTTGTCTGTTAGAGGGAATATTGCGCCTTTGTTTGAGTAGTCGGTCGTCTATAGCTGTAGTGTCTGGCGAGACAGATAGGAAACCTCAGATTCTACAGTCTTTGCTTAGGTGCTGGTTCAAATGCACATCAACACATATTCATGGATTAAGTCGATGCCAACCTGACGTTTGTTGGTGGAGAAGTCTAGATGTATGACAGTCGGCTGTTGATGCTTTCTCACCGCCACCTTGTCTGTTAACCTGCGTTGTGTGTGTGTGTGTGTGTGTGTGTGTGTGTGTGTGTGTGTGTCACCGCCACGTTGTGTGTTGGCCTGCGCCACTCACTCACTCACTCTCACTCACTCATTTATTCATTTATTAATAATATTTTTATTTATTGTATTTCAACCTGCCTTTTTGTGTGTGACGGCAGAACGTGGTGTTTGTTTCGCCGCGATGGTGTTTGTGTCACCTGAATATGTTTGGTGCAAGTGCGCGTGGAAGTCGGCGTGGTTGTTGGCGTGGTTGTTGGCGTGGGCATGAGTGTAGTGTCGGGACGACGTTTTTATCATAGTTCAAATCGTACATTCAGAACATTAAAATTCTTTTCATTTTTTGTAAATCTGATTTGGGTTCTTATAGGTCAACCCATTTTGTGTAAAGATCCTTGCAGGTATTGTAACTTGAACTGAACACTTTAATGGATTGCTCTTTTTCCTTATTGACTACCTAAAGAACCTGCCAATAGAAGTCAACAAGGAAGTTCCGATTAGCAGCCTGAAAGGACAGTAAAGACACGGGATCTTGCCTTCTTATAGTTCAAAAACATTAACATTTACCTGGGTGTTGAGAGCAAGTGGGTGAACAATGAGTGAATCGGATCGGTTCTTGTTAACCAGGAAGTTACAGCGATGAACCCACCAGTCCCAATATGTTAGCGTAAACGAGTGTGTGTCAAGGATACATCTTATTTTAATGACATTGTGATAGTCGTTAGAAATATATAAAGAATGCAAACTTCCTCAATTGCATAATTCATTATGCATAATTCTAGCCTTCTCTCCTCCAGTCTAGTTAATGTAGTTTGATGCTAGCTTCGCCTCCTCCAGTCTCCTTTCTCCTGGTCAAGTGAACCAAGTCTGACGCCAGCCTCGTCCCCTCAACAGTAGGTGACATAAAAAGTGATGACTACTTAATCACCAACAGTACTGTGTCAACAGATGGTGACATAAAAAGGGTGACATTAAAAAGTGATGACAACTTAATCACCAACAGTAACAGTAGTTAATCACCAACAGTACTGTCAACAGTAGGTGACATAAAAAGTGATGACAACTTAATCACCAACAGTACTGTGTCAACAGTAGGTGACATAAAAAGTGATGACAACTTAATCACCAACAGTACTGTGTCAACAGTAGGTGACATAAAAAGTGATGACAACTTAATCACCAACAGTACTGTGTCAACAGACATAGTGATGACAACTTAATCACCAACAGTAGTGATGAGGTGACATAAAAAGTGATGACAACTTAATCACCAACAGTACTGTGTCAGCAGTAGGTGACATAAAAAGTGATGACAACTTAATCACCAACAGTACTGTGTCAGCAGTAGGTGACATAAAAAGTGATGACAACTTAATCACCAACAGTACTGTGTCAGCAGTAGGTGACATAAAAAGTGATGACAACTTAATCACTAACAGTACTGTGTCAGCAGTAGGTGACATAGGTAGTGATGACAACTTAATCACCAACAGCGCTGTATCAACAGTAGGTGACATAGGAAGTGATGACAACTTAATCACCAACAGTACTGTGTCAGCAGTAGGTGACATAAAAAGTGATGACAACTTAATCACCAACAGCGCTGTGTCAACAGTAGGTGACATAGGTAGTGATGACAACTTAATCACCAACAGCGCTGTGTCAACAGTAGGTGACATAGGTAGTGATGACAACTTAATCACCAACAGCGCTGTGTCAACAGTAGGTGACATAGGATGTGATGAGAAATGGAACACCTACACCACCGTGATAACAGAAGCTGACACGGAAAAGCAGAATCGTTATTTCAGCAAGTACATATGGGAAGGAGGTATCGAGATGGCGAAGGTGTATTCTACAATGGATCCATACGGCTACTCTCTGCAGTCTACTTTACGCTCGAATCCACACGTGGAAAGGGTATTAAGTGTCGAGGGTCTATTTCAGAGAACTATGCCGGGGGAGACAGAGTGAAGATGTTTGAAATGATATAAACATGACAACTTCCAACTCCCAAAGGAGGTTGGGGAAATTCCTTATCTGAACTCAACTCGAATTGCAAGAGTTATGACAAACGCAGATATTCCTACACGTTGGTGGATCTCATTGTTCTGAAAATAGAAACTTGCTATCTATGTTGACTGACATCCGTCTTACCACAACAGAATTACAGACATCAGCACACGAGTGAGGCATCCACATAATGTCAGGGCATTATGTCTAGCATGTAAACTAAACATATTTCGATGATATGTCAAAGATAGGGATAGAGGATACTAAACGACCTTCCGTGTAATACCATATTTATCAAACGAGTTAATGATCTGATACTCACGAGTTTAATAAAAATGGTACTTCACGGAAGCGAGTTTAGTAATGATATTACTGCATACACGACAAACATAGAAATGAAAGTATTACCGTTGGTAATAGCTTACCGAGAAACAGATGGTGTCAGCTAGCAACACTCAGTTACATATGCTGCCAGTAAGACGACCTTGATATAGTGAAGGCAGCTTGGGTACCTTGACACTGGAGACAGCATAGGTTACCTAGATTAAAGGCTACGTGGATATACTTGGTGACAACAAGGGTTGTCTTGAAACAAACAGAGTCAGCTAGGGTTACCTCGATACTGCCCAGATAACATTCAGGCGTTGGCTCAACGTTGGCAATGGTTTTGCCAACATTGCCAACATTGGGCCAACGTCCGAATGCTATCTGGGCGGTGGTAGCATGGTTACCCGGATGCAATGGAGACAACATGGGTGGTATCTAGACTCTTACTGTTGGAGATCTGCGGTACAGATGGATACGGGGAAGGTCGACCCGTGGTACAGATGGTGACAAGGAAGTTCGAGCTGTTGTCAAATGGAGACACTTAAACAGTCCCAACATAAAAAAATTACATATCGTGTCGTCCCAGGGGAGGTCAAATTCTTCTCTGCCGTTTGCGCCTGGGCTGCAGTGATCTTAACTCCCACTTGTTTGATAGATGTTTGTCAGACAGCCTAACCCGCTCCTGTGGAAACACTCAAGAGGATCCGTTCCATTATTTCCTCCAGTGTCCTCTATATGAGGACATGCTATTTACATGCTATTCTAAGCGGCGACGAATCATTGTCTCAGTATGAAAACGAATTGATAATAAAATCGGTTTAAAATTTCTTGAATGATACCAACTGTTATCCGTAACGTGTGGTACCAAATGCTGTACTTAGTTTGAAATTATTGAATTTGTTATTTCCACAAACGTATTTAAAAACTATTTCTTTATAAGTGCATGTTTAGGAGAATCATTTACATCGGCTGATGCAGCCTGTTTGCTGGTCCTTTTTCCTTTGTAAATTATTAATGTATCATGTATATGACATGTCTTTCGGGAAATAAAATACTGCTTAAATCAAATGGAGGCAGGGAAGGTCGACCAGGGTTACAGATGGAGGCAGGGAAGGTCGACCGGTGGCATAGATGGAGACAGGGAAGGTCGACCAGGGTTACAGATGGTGACAGGGAAGGTCGACCAGGGTTACAGATGGTGACAGGGAAGGTCGACCAGGGTTACAGATGGAGACAGGGAAGGTCGACCAGGGTTACAGATGGAGACAGGGAAGGTCGACCAGGGTTACAGATGGAGGCAGGGAAGGTCGACCGGTGGCATAGATGGAGACAGGGAAGGTCGACCGGTTACAGATGGCATAGGATGGAGATGGAGACAGGGAAGGTCGACCAGGGTTACAGATGGAGGCAGGGAAGGTCGACCGGTGGCATAGATGGAGACAGGGAAGGTCGACCAGGGTTACAGATGGAGGCAGGGAAGGTCGACCAGGGTGGCATAGATGGAGACAGGGAAGGTCGACCAGGGTTACAGATGGAGACAGGGAAGGTCGACCGGTGGCATAGATGGAGACAGGGAAGGTCGACCAGGGTTACAGATGGAGGCAGGGAAGGTCGACCTGTGGCATAGATGGAGACAGGGAAGGTCGACCAGGGTTACAGATGGAGACAGGGAAGGTCGACCTGTGGTATATACGGGCACGGGGAAGGTCGACCTGTGGTATAGATGGAGGCAGGGAAGGTCGATCTGTGGTGCAGAGGGAAGACCAGCGGGGAAGGTCGAAAATCGAACCTGTGGTGCAGATGGAGACAGCTAAAATCGACCGGTGGCATAGATGGGACAGGGAAGGTCGACCTGTGGTATATACGGGCACGGGGAAGGTCGACCTGTGGTATAGATGGAGGCAGGGAAGGTCGACCTGTGGTGCAGATGGAGACAGCGAAGGTCGACCGGTGGTATAGATGGAGACAGGGAAGATCGACCTGTGGTATATACGGGCACGGGGAAGGTCGACCTGTGGTGCAGATGGAGACAGGGAAGGTCGACCTGTGATATGGATGGAGAGGGAAGGTCGACCTGTGATATGGATGGAGAGAGGGAAGGTCGACCTGTGATATAAATGGTGACAGGGAAGGTTGAACTTTGGTACCGATTGGAACTGTGAAATTTGTTTCACAACAGATGGAGATTAGCTAGGTTTACAGGATACAGAATCGTACATCTTTAAATTAGACTCTGTTTCTTCATTTTAATGAGAATAACACTTCCTCCGTTCTATTGCACACATATCACACATGTCTATTACGTTCCCTAGTAACAAATTGTTTTGAGGATGCAATATACAGTAACAATAGCAATACATGAACTTTCCAATCTCACAAATCATTCAGTCATAGAGAGCCTAAAGTCTCAACTTTCGGGCTCATATCATGATCAATATGCAATTAGAAAATAGAGCAATCTCGCACAAGTAATTCAAACAACGATGCCAGCTGCCGCTTTGCTGCTTTGTATACATCATAATTCATTACACCAGGCAGTGTCAATATTAAAATGTTGATAAAGATGTTCTTTTCGATGACTTGGCAATATAATGTTTCTCATAAATCTGATTGATATCGATTTCATTCTCTGTGGAAATTCAGTTTTTATTGTGTGACAAAAATGAATATTTTGAGAACAGCTCATTTCTCAATATCGAGACATCACATTGTTGCTGTCTTCATCCTTCTTTCCCTCTTCATACTTCTCGCTTCCTTACTTCACAAAACACTGTGTTCGTCCTCCGTTTTTTCAGAGGGGGCTGTTCCTTTCCTTCATTCTTCTATACTTTCCATTATTTTATTTCCCCTTCCTCCCGTCCATTTACTCTTTCTTCTTTCTCTCATTCCTATCATTCACCTCCAATGCCTTTTCTTCCTTCTCTCAAATTTCATATATGTTATGTCTTTCTTCCCGGCTTCACATCTCAAATTGCCTTTTCCACATTTCTCTTCACCAAATGTATTTTCTTCCCCACTGTCTCATGCATAACCCATGTATTTTGTTTCTTGCTTCCGTACTTCACTCACTGCACTCTTCCCTCTTCTCTTCTTCACTTCCATGTTCTACTTTCGTTCTTTCCCACCCACTCCACTCCACCATCTATTGTTTTCGTCTCATTTCTTCTTATTTCATACTCGTCTTAGTTTCTCCCGACTTCAGAGCACCGTGTCTTCCCATATGATCACCAATATGTACTTTTTTTCTTTCTTCCCTACTTAAAACCCCTGACTAATTACATTTTCCATATTCATTCTTCTGTCTCTCTTCCTTTCTCCCCATCAGTCAGTGTTAATAACACCCCAATAACAGCTCCCCTTCATCTGACAGAAGCCTCGGTCATATCATGTTACAAATGAACATATTCATATCCAGGTCCAGCGTTGTGACGTGTGACAATAACTCCAAACTAATAATATGTTATTTGACGACAGGCACGCATTCTAGTTGACTAAAGTCATCAGCGTTGATTAGAATAGTCGCGTGTGCCTGTAACATCGAGCTCTTCTACATCAAGGTCGCAGCAGCTTTTGATTGGTCCGAGACATTTAAACTGACCACCCTGTGTGTTGTAAAACCAATTTATTTTCTAAAGCAAGGGACCACCAAACGACCTTCAACAAACTCGACCTCAAATCCGTTATTTGTGAACACATTAACAAGAACCAGGACCATGTGGGAAGCGACCAAAGTCCCATCTACTACTGGCGTCAAAGGAAACTGCAAGAGCCCAAACATCAGAAGAAGCGCTAGGCAGATATGTTCCGTGGTCACGGTTGATTGCTAGTATCAGCTGGGATCAGGGAACATACAGTACAACCAGAAATTATTGAGAATTTAAGATTGTAATTTTTTATATTGTTTTCACTCATTACTCACGTATTAAATGTGAATATTAGCAGAACATAACTCCAGATTCAAAGACAGGTGAACAGTTAGTATTTTGTCATGTCCCCATGGGCAGCAATGCAGGCTTCAATGCGGCGGGGCATACTACTGACCAAAGACGTTAGAAAGTCGTGGTCCATGCTGTCCAAATATCGGACCACCTCTTCTTTCATTTCAGCAATATTTGTCAGATTTTTCTTATTGACACTTTCCTTAATAAGTCCCAAACATTTTCTATTGGATTTAGGTCAGGGCTATAGCTTGGCCAATCTAATAATGTCATATTTTGGGTCCGAAACCAGGCCTGTGAATGCTTTGAACGTTGTTTTGGGTCGTTGTCCTGCTGGAAAATCCAAAACTTTCCATAGAACACGTGAGCAGATGGAAGTAAATGTCCCTCGAGAATATCTGTGTACCCCTCACTGTTCATATTCCCTTCAAATACACAGAGGGGCGTTGCCCCTAAAACAGATATGCCACCCCACACATTAAATTTCGGACTGTACTTTGGGCGCTGATATAAAGGTTTTTCAGTTTGTTTGTTCCAGAATTTCAGTGTATTAGGAAACAGCCACGCGGAACCTTCTTCTGAGAAAATCACATTGTCCCAGTTAAAATTTCTATGCTGTAAGCACCAGTTCAACTTCGTTCCTTTTGTTCAGGTTTCATGATCGGTGATGGAATTCCTCGACTTTTCTGCCAACCCTTTGCATGCAGCTCAGATCTAATTGTCTCCTTACAGACAGCCACAGTTTCTCTATCAATCATATCCAGCCTTAAGTTTTCTAAACTCCTTCGTTTGTTTTTAGAAACAAGAATACCAAGCCGCCTCCTGTCACCGACAGTCAATTTTCTGGACCTACCTGTGCCTCCCTGGTGCTCAATGCCATATCCATTTGCAATATTTTTCAAAACACGAAAAACAGTGGACAAAGGGATGCCTGTTCTACTTGTAATCACTTTAGCTGATCTGATGTCCTTGTTATAATACTCTAAAATCAACTTCCACTTCTCTAAATCATCCATACTGAGGATCACTGAAAATGTCGTCTGCTAGCAAGTAAACAAAGGGGGATAACTCTTCACAAACTAATGAAGAAGGATTAACGGAGTTGTCTCTCTTGAATGAAACCAAGCACTTGATAGCTGGTCAAGGTTGTTTATACTAGAAATCCAATGAAACATATTCCTAAAATTCTCAATAATTTCTGGTCATGCTATATCTGCCTAAGGCTTGGGACTTGTTACTTTAACCATACTGCTGGTCTCATTGTCTTGGTACTTATCACTAATTAAGCCTGGATTAAATTCTGGCTTCCATTTCTTTCCTTTTCCCTTTCTAAAAGCCACCATTGTTACCTCATCATTCATGCCTGGATTAACAATCCCTGGCTTCCCCTTCTCCATCCACCCTACCAATTTAGTGCTAGTTAACTACTGGCTTCAATAGTTATGCTATCACTGTTGTTGTTTCACGTGTACATATACTGTATATATAGCTGTGTGTTTCCTAGTCTTTCATTCACGTCGTGTCCCACAAAATATAGAAGTTGACATCCATAAAGACTTGCCTTTATGTGTATCTCTTGTAAATGTTGTTCAAAGACCCTATGTTCCAAACGTTTATCTATACTTAAAATCTCTATTTTACAGGCAGCCGTCAGGTAAAACATGCTTCCAATTGTTGCCAAATATTGGCTGAATTTTGATGAATGGCTGCAGCTATCGGTGGGACGGGACATGCTTGCCCTTTTCGCTAACATCTGATGTCATCGCCAATGTTTACTGATCCATTCACATAATTTTGTCAACTATTTTCCCCTTTAAATCAATACGGATCTTGATTCTGAGGTTAGTCAAGACTGGGTACTCTTTAGCATTGCTGTTCCATATAAATCAGAATCACTGCAGACTGCGAACTGAGAATCTCGTCAAGATTATGGTTACAGCTTGCTACTTGTAATCCAGAGTCCCCGGTACATCACACCCTCGTATAACACGGAATATCACCTATCTGTTTCATGTTTTACAAGACAAATTTTATGGATACCAACTTCTGTATTTGTTTACCACGACGTTTCTGGGCTGGTGGATCTTTACGCTCGCCCGCAAGCTCGAGTCGAGTAAAAATTTAGTCGGGCGAAAGCAAACAAAATTGGCGGATTTTCGAAAGGCGTTTGATTTTGTAGACAGGCAGAAGTTATTGTATGTGTTACATAATAAGGTGTTGTTGGTAAAATGTATAATCTCCTGCAAGATATGTATGGTAAAGTCAAGGCATGTATAGCAATGAATAGGTGTAAAACTGAATCGTTTTCAACATCTTGCGGCGTTCGTCAAGGCTGTATGTTAAGCCCTGTTCTATTCACTCTATTCATAAACGAGTTGGCTATAGAATTTGGAAATAGTAGTTTAAGAGGTATTTTTGTCACTGAAGAAATAGAAGATATTCTCTTGTTGTTGTTTGCTGATGACGTAGTGTTGGTAGACGATTCAATTTATGGGTTACAGCAAAAATTAGATTTCTAACACAATTATTGTTTGAAGTGGGGTTTAGAGGTTAACTTAGATAAATCAAATATAATAGTGTTTCGAAATGGAGAGTATTTAAAGAGCATAAAGAAGTGGTTTTATTCGGGTAAAGAGGTTAAAATAGTCACCTACGACAAATATCTTGGTATTGTATTTTCCTCAAGATTAGTTTAGTCTAAGGCTTGTGAAACTCTTTCTGTTCAAGCTAGGAAGGTTTTGTTCCCAGTTTATAAATTAATTAAAGTTTATCCTTCACTCCCATTTGGTGTAGTCCAGAAAATATTTGATACCAAAAAAAATGCCTATAATATTATATGGCTCGGAAATATGGGGTTTCACTTATAGAGGAGATATTGAGAAAGTCCAAAGTTTATTTTTTAAAAGTTGTTTGAATATTTCTAAAATGACTCCGACTCGTGTTGTATTGGGCGATGTTGGGAGATATCCAGTTTGTGTAAGTTATTTCAGTCGCTGTGTAGGGTATTGGTGTAGGCTTCTTTGTATGCAACCAGGTCGTTATCCTAAAGCCTGTTACGAAATGCTAAAGTTGTGTGATAGTAATGGTAAAGCAAACTGGGTAACAGGGTTCGTATGTTATTGTTTTCGATGGGCTTTTCTTATGTTTGGATATCACAGGATTTTGGCAATTATGCTATATTTATGCATACCTTTTCGACACGCTGTAAGGATATACAGTTCCAGGATTGGCATGGTAGGCTATCGGGAAGAAGTGATTTCTCCTTTTATACTAGCTTTAAATCTTTGTTAGACACTGAACGATATGTCGTAGAACTGTTTAGTCATAAAGATTTATTACGATTATTTGGTAAATTTAGATTCCAGTCACACAAATTAAAGATTTGTAAATTAAGGTACGATAATAATATTAATACCGACCAACTTTTATGCTCTAATTGTACTATGAGTGTTTGTAGAAGATGAGTATAAATTTGTATTAGTTTGTCCATATTATAAGCATGTAAGAGAGCAACTAATCTCTCCTTATTATTTCACGTGTCCTACAAGGGTAAAATTGTATCAGCTGTTGACGTCTAACAATCCCGAACATATAAAAAATCTGTCCATGTACTTGAAACTGAATCTGCCAGCTTGAGCTGCCACGCATACGATATTGAAATGTACTTTCATGTGCTTTTGGCCATGAGGCCTTATCACAGAATAAACTTGTCACTTGTCACTTGTCACTTACCTTGTCACTTGAGATTCATTTCTAAACTAATTTGAAATCAGGTTTGTCCTAAATGATAGCAATTTCATTCGAGCTTAGAATATGTTATAGTCATGGGCTTTCGTCCATGATGTTTGTTTGAAAACTTATCAACCGTGTATTTATTAACACAGGATCTAAACAACTGACAGAAAAAATATGTTGAATAATAAATATTATATTAACTATCTCCAAGCCGATTTCCTCTTTTATGTACTATATCTGTGTAGGCCTACACATGTCTGAAACATTGAGCACAGTATATAACATAAGCATTGAGCAAACTTTGAACAGAAAACGTAATGATCAACCATACGTCATAACATAAAGTGATGACGTCATTAACATTATCACATCACAACAATTGCGTCATGCGCATGGCTATTACCGCTGTAACATTGTAATCTGTGGGAAGTTTTAACATGGAAAACATGTGACCTGCTTGACAGTAACACGACTGTGACGATGCAGTATGGTCGCCGTTGAAGATTTTCCACAAAACTGTTGCATTGAAAATAAAGAAATGCTTTAATTGGACAGCCATCATGTTCCGAAAAAAGTATAAAAAGGCTCATGTGCCAGGAGGTGAAATTAAAGTTGGGTCAGTAACACTAGATGTAAGTTTCTAGTTGAAAACAAAACCTAAGTCTTTTTATCGACGCAATGTTCTTGTAGCCCTGTCAGTGTAAACTTACCGTGCTCGTCTATTTCAGGCACTCCACGCTTGTCGAGTCTGTCCAGACCTCCAGGCACTGCCATTTTTACCCCTGCACAATATCGACACCTAGCCTGTGATCAAAAGCGGGTTATGTGTACATATCTCAAAAAGAGGTCTTCGACGAGATTTTCCGTTGTGATGCTGGGCAGTGAGTGTTGTTGTGGAAGACGTAACTACCCCGAGGCCCCCCCGCCCATGGGTTTCCGTGATTGATATAGCTACTCTGGTACTCGCGTGACTGTCTATAGATACCATGACTCACCTTGGGCCATCTCCACTGATCTACATTTTCCCTACATAACCCGTCTAGATGTGGTGGCATAGACTTAACGATATAAGCCGCCTGCACTGATATATGCTATCACCAACACAAACGCCATACCTTCCCAAACATAACCCGTCTGGCCGTACAGTTCTAAACACAGTAAAGACAAGAATCTGAAGTAAGTAGAAACTCAAAACATCTTACAGCGCTTTTCGTAAAGTGTGCCAATGCAGAGGTGACTTAAAAACTAGAGATAAAGCAAAATCGTAAGTCTCCTTGATTTACTAGCCTGGGTCCCCATCCACAAAGCGTTCGTAACGTTACGACCTGTCGTAACTCTATAGTTTATCATAGGCTACGAACGTTATGTGGATCGGGGCCATGCTATTCTTATAGAACTTCGGTAATACATTGTTAGGATAACTCCAGTAGCAAACACTGAAATCGTGACTCAACTAGCATACGAATAATTCCTATCCTCATTAAATCCGAGGTTACCTATTTCATTTCAGCAAGAGTGTTGGACAGGATGGGGATGCTTTACTCTACACCACTTAAGGAAGTGCAGGGAGATCCGTAGATTTCACGAGTGCCAGAGTCACTACACCTTAAAACGGACAGTGAAACGTCTCTGCCGGGCAGTTGGTTTTCGAAGGTTGATAGAAGGCCCATACTTTAAGGGTCACATCCGCTGAAAGGTACACATCCGGGTACATGACATACGGGTTGTTTGGGAATGTTTCGAGCTGGGGTGGATTTGTGAACAAACAAGCAAGAACCTAAACGTAAATCTACTTTTCAAGCAATAATAATAGCTCTGGACTTGTCACGGAGCAGTGGGAAATAACGGACTGTGACCCAATGACTGGCGTATTTTCTTCTTCGAAGTCCTTCTGGTAATAATGGAAAATTACTGCATGCGATAATATTACACAAAGAAATTAATTAAGCACCCCCTGTATTTTTGCAATGATAGGTTTTCAACACGTACATAAAGCTTCTCGTGGGGACCACGATGGAAAAACATAAGTTTTTATGACCCATATGATCCTTTGACTCATACAAAATGACAAAATGATTGGAATTTATGTTGATTATATGATGATGATTGCTCATTTTAAAAACACTGATTTTCATACAAAACCATATCTGTACAAGTATGGCCCTGGAATGTTTAATGTTGAATTCATTGGTGAATGTGAACATTCAAAATGTCATTTTGCGTGCCTTACACGATTCAATGTCAATACCAAGTGTAACCACCATGTGACTGTATGACAGCCAGCACTCTCCTCCTCATACCCCCTGTCAGCCTCCTGATCCTCTGAAGGGACAGTCTACGCCATTTCTCATGTAAAGCAGCTTCCAATTGGGCATGGTTCTGTACAGGAGAATCCCTTTGTTGCACAAGACGACCAATCATGTCCCTGTGCAGAAAGGGTTAAGATCGGGGCTCATACAATTGTGAGATATGTCAGGGGGTGCTTAACTAAGTTCTTTGTGTATATATTGCTTTCATGTTTAATAAGGACATCGCAGCAGTGAGGATGTATAAGCTTCTGCAGATCAAAAGGCCTGTGTATCAGATCTATTGTGTGTGAATAGGACAAACAGATCGATGATCCCAAACCTAGCACCTTGCCATCAGCCAGATCACACATGGAATCTGTGATACCATCGGGACTAAACACAAACCTCTGCATTGTACTGAATTTCCTCTGATATGTCAACTGAATAAATGTGGTGTTTTATTCATTCCCAAGAAGATCAACGAATTAGGTTTCACTCAGTAAAGGGGACGGGATGTAGCAAAGTAGTTAGACGTTGGTTCGACATCTTCTCCGTCGTAGAGATCTGCGGTAAAGAAAGGTGCACTATTCAACTGTTCGCCGGTACCAGTCGTAGCTCGCCGATTTCACTGCAATCACATGACCAAACTTGTGATGCAGTAAATGGAAAATTGTTGAAAGTGTTAAACATCAAATCCTGTCAATTTCTAAAAGAGATACCTTTGCAATGACAAGGTCTTATGTTTCAAACGTAAGACCTCCTGATGGCAGAAAGACCTCACACGATCATAGTAAATTCCCCCAAAGAAGTTGTTCAGTAAATATCACAAACGTACAGTTCAATGGGCAAAATTTGCAACAGCTATGTAAACAGCCGTCATACATTCCCTAACACACACCGCTTAGCCTGTGGTATACAGTCCTCAACATAATCCTCTAGCTAGTGACATACTGTCCTCAATATACCCCTCTAGCCTGTGGTATACAGTCCACAATATACCCCTCAGCATACCCCCTAACCTGTGGCATACAGTCCTCGATATACCCCTCTAACCTGTGGTATACAGTCCTCAACATACCCCCTAGTCTGTGGCATACAGTCCTCGATATACCTCTCTAGCCTGGGGTATACAGTCCTCAACATACCCCTAGCCTGTGGCATACAGTCCTCAACGTCCCCTGCCAATCCTGTGGTATACAGTCCTCAACGTACCCTGCCAAGCCTGTGGTATATAGTCCTCAACGTACCCTGCCAATCCTGTGGTATACAGTCCTCAACGTACCCTGCCAATCCTGTGGTATACAGTCCTCAACGTACCCTGCCAATCCTGTGGTATACAGTCCTCAGCGTACCCAGCCAATCCTGTGGTATACAGTCCACAACGTACCCTGCCAAGCCTGTTTCACACAGTTCTCAACGCACCCCTCTTGCCTGTGGCATACAGTCCTCAACATACCCCTCTCGCCTGTGGCATGCAGTTTCCTCAATGTACACGCCTAGCAGACACAGGTACTTGAACAGTACCTGTGTGGACTTTGACATACATAGCTACAATAACCCTCCAGACGATGTCATACATTTTCCAATAGAGCCTTCAGCCAAATCTGTGTCTGGTGGCAAAACCCGCTCTGGCCTCTCTGACTGCCGTCCCGAGATCGTCCGTTCCTTGACTCTTGTAGGCTGTTGTATATATCCCTTGATCCCGTCTAGACTGTAGCTAGTATTGTGGCTAAGGTAGAGTGCCTTGTCCTTAATCCGTCTAAGCTGTGGTATATACCCTGATACTGTTACAAACCCGTACAGAGTGGTGGAATCCATTCAGCGACAAAGCTGTAGCCATAACACTTACTCTACGAACATGTCACCCTGACCCTATCACTAACCCGTCTCGACGTGACTGAGTTGTGGACATATTCCATATACGCGTCAAAACCCATCCCAACTGTTACGTCTGGCAGAGTCGTCTGATTTTCCATCTTTCGCTGTGCAGAGTTGCGTCCCTTGGGCATACTCGGCGTGTGTGATGATGAGGCGTGAGTGATGATGGACTCGAATCCCGATTTTGTTTCTGGCTCAGTTTTGCGCCGAACTCAACAATATTCCAGCTATACGGCTGCGGTCTGTAAATATTCCAGTGTGGACCAGACAATCCAGGAATCGTTAGGAATCGAACGGCATGACGAACACATTAACCGCAAAGCTACCCGACCGATGTGAACGTTCTTGAAGTTGTAGTGGCATGTACAAGTGCTGATGACTGGGCGATATGGCGTTCATTCGCCGATATGAATCACGTCATCTGGTTGGTTGATTGGTTCGTTGTTTAACGCAATCAGCAATGTTCCAGTTATATGGCTGCGGTCTGTAAATATTCGAGTGTAAACCAGACAATCCAGTGATCAACAGCATGAACACCCATCTACGTAATTAGGACACGATGACATGGGTCAGCCAAGTCAGCGAACCTGACCACCCGCTCCCGTTAGCCGCCTCTTACGACAAGCATGGGTTGCTGAAGACCAATTCTAACCCCGGTCAGGAACAATTAGTACAATACTTTGTCAGTAGCCCGGGGCGTCTAAGTGGATCAGGTGGTCAAACTCTGTGACTTGATGACGTAGATTGCTGCTAATAATAACTGATTCGCTACAGTTGTCAGATAGTGGGAACGTTGCCGAGAACGGTGTTATAAACAAGTAATAACAAACAACTTCGTGAATACATTAACCAACTTCTTTCGCTGTACTTCGGGATCCCCAGAAGTTATACAGAACAAAAATACCTCCTTCAGCTGTCACCCGAGGAAGAAATCTGCATTTATCTGTGAGCACTTTCTTTGTGGTGAACTTCTACAGCAATCTGACAGTATAAGGTTAGGTGTTGCATACAAAAGACACGTGTCAGTGTCAGGTGGACTTCTTCGAGTACAAACTCAATCAAAGATGTGGCGGAAAGAAATTCTGGCGGAGGTCTGACTTGGTCTTGTCTGTGAAACAAGAAACAGATGCAGACTTCCAGATCACGAAATGTCACAATGTGAGAAACAGATCGTTGCTTAAAAGTCTTCAGATGAACACTTGGTTTAACTCTTATCTACCCAAAAGAAGATGCTCCCATTGGCCAGAACACAACTGACAAACCGCAATGTACGTACTGGTTTCATCCACATCGAAATTAGTGATCTAAAACGCAGCACTTATCTATTAGGAGTTGCTTCCCGTATCACTACCAGGATCTGCTAGTTGTAGGTTAAATCTATGATTCTCAATGATGTTGATCCAAAGTCTGTCGTCACCAAGTGCTCGTAATTCAGCCTAAGAATACTTACGTGCCTACAAGCTGCACTATTTCGGGTGTTTCTTCCGCTATAGGATAACATGTCATTTTCATCGGAAACACTGCTCACAATGTGAATTTGCTCAAAACATTAATTAAATGAGACTTTTCGGAATTCTGGAATGAAAACCAGGAATTTAATTTTAAAATTATACTTTTTATCACTAAGCTCTAATTTAGTGTATATGGCAAGCCGCAAGTTAAGTTTTGTTGTAAATTTAGTTCTTGTTCTGGAGAGTCATGTTTCAAATCTAATTAGATTATTTTTTTATGGGTGTAATGAGCCCTGATGTTCTCTAATACTTTACACGGCATTTGGAAGAGAGAATTGTCATATCTTTACTCTGTCTGGAAGCAACGTATATATCTTTTTCCCTCATAAAATGTGATCAGATGGACAAATATTTACAGTATCCATGTTTGGTTATATTTTGTCCACATGTTATTAATTTAACTTAGATTAACAAACTCTTCAACATAATCGCATTCCCTCGTCACTTCTGAAGTGTTTCTTCAGGCCATGTGTGTATAATGAATTTAATCAAATCCACAGTGTTTTTTTATTCCGCCTCACAACATATTTACTTATTCTTATATTGATAACTAAATTAATAGACCTTATTCTCGGCATACCAAGATGTTCATATTATATGTATATCCATGTACCCTTAAAGCAACACATACCATCAGTGTGACATGTATGCCTGACCAAACAACTTTACCATGAAGATACTGGTTAAAATTGGTCTACAGCAACCCGTGATTGTGAATAACGAGATCGGGCGTAGTTTAGGCATGTCATGATGTCTCATTTGGGCAGTAGCTGCTCATGACGTCAAGCACTGGATTGTCTGCTCCAGACTCAGAGTAGCGTCATATAGTTTGAATATTGCTGAGTGCAGCGCTAACCAACGAACATGCCAACCAACCAACCAACCAACACAACACAACCCACCAAGGTAATCCCCCATTACCCCTACATGCCACCACCCCTACAGCTTATAACAACATAGTTTACGGTCTGTTGCACTGTTAATCCACTGCCTGTTACCTATTACCCATTTCTGGTGTCCCCCGCCGTGATGTTGCTGGAATATTGCTAAAAGCGGCGTAAAACCAAAACTCAGTCAGTCAGACCTATTCCACACAATGGACTAATCCACTTAAGAGACATAACAACACACAACTAAAAGGTTGAGAGAATGATTTTAATGAAAAGTGATCATCATTTGTCATCATCAAGATTTTAATAAGAATTAACCATAATTCGTCATCATGATTCTTTGATGGACATTAACAATTAATTGTTAACATTCAATGTTAACATAGTCATTTGTGTCAAGTGTTTCAGTCTATGAACATTCAGTGTTTCAATCTATCCCAGCTTAAGCAGATAGCCGACGGCGTCCAAGAACTGAAGAGGTGATTTCTGTCAAAGCTGCTCCTTGAGTCTACACAGGCGATTGTCAATCTCCCTGAAGACTCGCTTTCTGCTTCTTGTCGCAGCACCAAAGTCTATTTGTGAAATCCATGTTAGTTAGTTTGTTGTAAACAGCTATATACTATACCGAACAATCTCAGTTTACTTTCTCGTCTCACCTTCTCATTTCCCTCCACTTCTCAATAATACTGTGTATCTTTTATCATGGCACTAAAACAACTTAATTTCAACATTTAACAACCTACATATTATCCAATTTGTAAAATTGTTCTACTCACTAGAGGTTTATCTTTCATCATGAAACTAAAACAACTTTTAGCTAATCCCAAATTTCCTTGACACAAAACACTAAAGAACAGTTTAATGCCTCCCTTGATCTCATCTGTATACTCTATGCACTAATCTCTCTTTGGGTCAGTTCATTATGCCAGACAGGTAAATGCCGTGTGTTGTTTTAACTAATTGTAGGGGTACTGGGCTGTAGGGGTAGTGGCATGTAGGGGTTATGGGATACAACCCCCACCAACTAACCAATCATGCAACCAACCAACCATACAACCAATCATATAACCATGCATCCAACCAAAGAACCATGCAACCAGCCATACAACCACGCAACCATACAACCAAGGATAACCAACCATCCATACAACCAACCAAACCAAACCAAACAGTAACCAACCATACAATCAACCACACATTATAATCAACCAACCGTACAAACAACCAACCATACAAACAACCATACGTACAAACAAACATTCAAGCATACAAACGTACAAACATGCAAACATACAAACAAACATGTTTGTATGGATTAATATATTCATGTTTATGTCTTTATGACGTCGTTGCATTTGATACCGGTTCTTGTGTATTTAATTTACATATACGTCTGAGATAACTAAGGACATATATTGTTTAATATTTCAATGCGGCATGTCAATAAAGATATTAATACCTTTATCGACCAATAGTATTGAAATTCAATGAGGTAAATACCATCTTGTCGTAAATGCCACGTAAATGGTATTTAAACATATTTCCAGTAGGGGCTATCACAACGTATGACCATAATACTAGCTCCCATTTATATATGTGATCAATTAATCGTTTATTGGACAAATACTAGGGTTATATACAGATGGCTTCTGGGTGATCTGCATACGGTTTCATATGTCTTAAGTAAAGGTTTTACAAGTATTACCGTCTAATCTCCCTTCTTCATATCTGTGTATTACTTGTATTGACGTTCCTTCTCCGGTTTAACAGCCTCTTTCACAATAACAGTTTAAAGGTAGATTTCCAGTTTACGCACTAAGGAGTATCATTGGCGGTGGTATGTGAAACTAGAAACTCTTTCAGTTTCAGCTGCAGAACAAGATACTTTTTAATATTATGAGCCTGAACATGTGCTTAAGCCACCTGGTAACAATATATATTTTGTGGATAATATTTCTTTTTCTTTTCTTTTTATAAATTCTGTTAGTCCTTTGGGTTTGCCATTGGAACTATTATTGCATGCTTGATTCACTTGTATAGTGAATGATTTTTATAACTATTCCTGACATTTTGGCATTGGCGACAGTTCGATCATTTCTATGAAGTTTGAATATTTGTCTCTGAATTGTTTCACTATCTGTGATTTCGTATAATGAGGCCATAATACGACTATCTTTTTCTCCACTGTTGAATAGTCAAACACATTTGATGTAGGAGGTTTTGCCTCATCATTTCTTTGTGTAAATGTTCCTATTGAAAACTCTTTGTTGGGCAAAGAAAGTATGCACTTAATATCGGATTTACCAAAAGTCAAAAGGTTATCAAAACGTTACTAGGTTATATAAATGCCCACGAAACAATGACCAAGAGTAAGGTCAGGCATCAGGTATATCTTTATTTAACGGCATTGTCTCTAAGAAGAGTGTTACTGGTGGTCATTTAGGTATCTTAAAGTTCAATACCATTAAGTTCTGCTTCGTTTAACAATATTTAAGTTTGATTTCTGTAATTACCTTTGTGTATATGAGTAATTAGTAAGGAATCATCCTATCACGTCCTATTATCACTTGACAACATGAAGTTAGTGTCATGACAATGCCATTACTAAACTAAATATACATTTTTATCTAGAATAGTATACATTACAAAACTAAATCAGCTGAGGGAAGCCGAGTGACAACGATACCTGTAAATGTTAACTGACTGTTACTGAACCGTACGTGCTGCCTGAATTAGATACACGTGGGAGGTAAACATTAATAGAATCTTGACGTGGATGTCAAAGTACAAACAAAAGACAATATCGTCATGGAAAAATTCCTGCTACGTCATAAGCAGGTGTTGTGAATTGCGATCGATCAGTGAAGACACCGGGTGTTTGGTAAAGGTGATTGTGTACTGCCCCAGAGAAACATGATTGTCGTAAGAGGCGACTAACGGGATCGGGTGGTCAGGCAATCTGACTTGGTTGACACATGTCATCGTATCCAAGTTGCGTAGATCGATGCTCATGCTATAGATCACAGATCCACACTTAAAGAGGCGTGTTGGAGGAGAAGGCATATCGACCGAGGAAAGTGTGAATATATCTACCTGATACCCAACTTCGTTTGAGTTGACATTGAAAAACATTTTGTTTCGAATCTAAATTAGACATTATGGGTTAAGTTAGATCTTCATAATTCATTTGAAACCATACGTAAAGACCCTCACATTCCACATTCGCGGCAAACAGACGAACATGCAAAATTAGCAAGAATGTGTGGGCAAATTCTTTTAAGTATGAAATGCTCACGAAGAGTCAAACAAATGTTTCGAATGGGCCCTGATCAAGTACATTGGCTCAAGACATGTACACAACGCACTTATTATTCACGTTCCGGGCAGCTGTCCACGAGGCAAGATGCACTCTGCTGTGTGATGGACGGTGAAGACTTTAATATGGCTCAACAACCAGTTATATACAGGTTTCAAGATCACGTAAGCACTACGTGCAAATGTTTCAATGGACAGTTGAGTTTGCGCTCTCAGCACACGTGTGAATACACGGATGAAAAGCCCCCACTGTCTACCGATAAATAGTGAGTGAGGATTATGCAATGTTATACTTTATGTACTTTAGTCTGTATTTTGTACCGATCTACCCGTAAAGATCCGGGTTAGGACTGACCTTAAGCAACCCATGCTTGCCAGACACATGTCATGGCATCCCAAGTGCGTAGATTAATGTTCATGCTGTTGTTCACTGGATCAAGATTACAGACCGACGTAATGGGGCTGGGATATTGTTGAATGCAGCGTTAAACAGCAAACAAACAGAAAATAAACACAACGCTTATTGTAGGCGAAAGACTCGGATGGGTTTGGAACTAAACTGACGTACAAAAGAAAGTACACACCTGGTGTTTGGGGATTATTTGAAAATGTTGTGATTTTGACTGGCAACTTCGCAATTGGGCACGATATCTTTGGTGTTTTGGCAACATATTAGGAAGGTCTGTGACTTATATATCACTGTAAAAACTCTTTTCAAAACATTTACGTCGCTTTTTGGATATTAATCCAAAAGCACCAGGTGTATACTTTCTTTTGTACGTCAGTTTATGGGACGGGCTGTGCAACATTGATGTTACACCCTGTTTCACTACAAAATACCCATATATTGTGCTTGTGTTATGTGGTCTGAGGAAAATGCCGTTCACTTCCGCCAGAAAACCCCCAAAACATCAGCACATTACATTCGAGGTAAACCTGTAGGATATAATACACCTACAGGTTTCTGTAAAGGCTGTAGGTGTTTCGGCCAATACACCTACAGGGTTCTCTAAAGGCTGTAGGTGTTTCGGCCAATACACCTACAGGGTTCTCTAAAGGCTGTAGGTGATTCGGCCAATACACCTACAGGGTTCTGTAAAGGCTGTAGGTGTTTCGGCCAATACACCTACAGGTTTCTTGTAGCGCGGACAGTAAAGAAAATAGTTTCAAAACACACAGCACAAAATACTTCGATTTCATTCATATGTATTTCTTGTGTTGAAACTATTGCTTGTACCAGTAAAGCCTCCATGACACCGATAGCAGAATTCTTTACGTGTTCTTTATGTGTTTAACCCGTGAGGATCCAGGTTAGAATTGATTTTCAGTAACCCATGCTTGTCGTAAGAGCCGACTAACGGGATCGGGTGGTCACATGTCATAGTATCCCAATTGCTTAGATCGATGGTCATGCTCTTGATCACTGGATTGTCTGGTCCAGACTCGGATATGTACAAACGGCCGCCATATAGCTGGAATATTGCTGAGTGCGGCGTAAAACTAAACTCACTCACTTATTCTTTGTGTCTTTACTATCAGTGAACAGTTTTGATGAAAGGTCTGTTACACGCGTCTATAACCCTCTATTGTGAGGGCTTCATCTAATGTATCGTCCAGCCTGGTAATAGAGTACAGTACTTCGATAACCTCAGTTGTCTACCGGGAGAGTAAGGTAGGTGGTTCCATTCACTTTTTATACGAAATTACGTTAAACAATACCAATTATATACAAGAACCAATCGACTCGGATTCAGAATACTTTGCCTCAGAATGTTAAAAGGCGGCACTAACTATACGCTATAAACGCCATTGTTTCCGGCTAGCACACAACCGCATACGCACGCACGCACGCACGCACGCACACACACACACGAACATGCACAGGGCGTGCAATAATCTTAATCTCGACTTTAAGCTCATCTCACCTCAACCCTTACCCTAATCTTAACCCTAATCCGCACGAAGAAGCAGATAATTCTTAAGACCAGTTGTGATGTTAGCTCCTAAGAGATCAGTAACAGCTCACGGTCACCTATATATAAGAAAACTCTCCATGCTAATCAAGAACGTGGGAGAATATAGACGTCAATAAAGAAGCTGCATATTTATGTGCACTCTCCAGAAATGATCACCAGAACGCTATCGTCATGTACCAAAAGGCCGTATTTGTAAATCGGCAAACAATTCATAATACATTCTGGTTATCAGAGTTCGAGATTGGAATTGCGAAGAGTCTCGATGCTGTCACCAAGGCAAATAGTAATCCATGAGTTTTTAACTTAGCGCGGTTTCAGCATACTGGGTCCCATGGTTCTGGTTCTTGGTCCAGCCATACGTTCCCCACCGTCGGCCATGGAGTTATTGTCTTTTCCGAACGAGGCAAAGTGTGTTCCATCCTGCGATATTCCAGCAATACCTCTGCTGGGGACATCACAAATGGGCTTCACACTATGTGGGGAATCAAACCCGGACATCGGCGTGACGCGCGAACGCTTTAACCACTAGGCCATCCCACCGCACCACAAAGGCTGGGTCGACCTACTGCGTGTAGTTGTGTGTAAGTTCGTATACCGTCGCGTTGGAATATGTTTGGGTTCATCTTCAATGCTTGGTGTTGTAAGTATCAGATATAATGATGAGTTGAACTACACCGTGTACATCTTCAGATATATGGTTTGACATTTATAAAATGTCACTCGGAGGTGGTAACCCCATATCCAGTGAATCGTCTTTACACTAATGTGGAACTCAATGTATAATGAAACATTTCAAATATTCATCGATCCGCCTCCAGACGTTCACAGTAAAGCTATCGTCAGACTTGTGATCGTCACCTATGGCCTATAGACTAAAGGTGGGAGTGACGGGCCCCAGTCCATGAATTTATAGAGCAGTCCAATGTATAATGTATGCCTCATAAACATTTGATTAGTAGTACCAAAGCATACATTTCAATGCAACGATCGCCTGATGTCAAATGTTTGTAGGTACTGAAGGTATGTCTCCCATGGCGATGACCAGTGTACATTGTATATTCATTGATTTCAGGTCGAAAAGATGCTTCATACGAATGAAAATATTTTGTAGGATTACAATTTCCGTAAAGTGCAGATTTTAGTACTTCTTTAGTTTAGCCCCATGCTGTCGTTTCTACTGCCAGGCGTATGTACTTGTATCTATTACTTGGATGACTCCACGTTTATTTACGCTCACCTTTTCGCGAACTCCATGTATCATCAATATTAATTAAATTTTCATTTCAATTTTCAATTTCAATACACTGATTGTGCCTTTGTAGAGATTTCTCAAGGTTGTTTCTGTTTTCTGCAAGCAGTTTGGGCATAAATGTCTAATAGTGTTTGAAAATGTTGATTTTTCCTGTTATGTTTAGGTTGGGTAGAACGCACCAGGCAGACCAACTCTCAGTCATAGAGGACAGGCATTCTTTAGGGGATTACTCAGAACATTACCTCTCTTCATAGAGAAATAAACCTGAAATGTCAACCATATGAAACTGTTTTGTTGAAATGCATATAGTGTTCTTGACCGGTTGGCCCAAAGCGATCTTAGCGCTTCGATGACCATGCCTCCCATATTCCCGTACTCTAATGTAGGCTTAGTCCCCACATGGGTTCAGTGTGTGAAGCCCATTTGTGGTGTCCCCCGCTGTGATATTGCTGGAATATTGCTGAAATCAGCGTAAAACCATACTGACTGACTGACTGACTCACTCACTAACTCAGATAGTCGCAGCGCGAAGCTCGCTATGTGCAAGTGTGCCCTGATGACGTAGAGTGATAAATATGTGACGTCATATATATTGCTCACTTATCAATTTGTAATCTACGTCAGCTTTCAACCATACTGTAATAAGCCTCCAAAAACCCGCCAGAAACCTTGCAGGGTGTGTCCAGCTACCCGCAGCCTCAACGTGCGTGTAGTAGATGCTTGTACCAATTGGTGCTTGTGTGCTTTACTATAGTGTGTCAAACGTCGAAATCCTGCATCCCCCTCACAAGCTTACACGCAGTGATACAACCAATACACTACTCAAAGCGGCGTGACACCAAACTCGTTACACCAAACTCGGGGCGGTGGGGTAGCCTAGTGGTTAAAGCGTTCGTTCATCACGCCGACAACTCTGGTTCGATTCTCCATATGTGCACAATGTGTGAAGTCCATTCCTGGTGTCCCCCGCCGTGATTGTGCTGGAATTTTGCTAAAAGCGGCGTAAAACTACATTCACTCAATCATACACTGCACTACGCCAAACTCGTTAAACCCAACTTGTCACACCAAACTCGTTACACCAAACAAACATACCACATCCAGCTATACACGCCGTGGTAAAATAAAACAATGTTCTCAATGAAGTGAAACTAAACTTTTACTCAGTTATCCCCAGTCGCCTGCATAATCTTACTGAAGGAATTCAAATACAAATAAAAAACAGATAATTGCCATCGCCTTATGTCTCAATCTGTCGGATTTGATCAAATCCGCCTTTAGTTTGTATAGTATCGTCGGTGAATGTTTTATGCCTTGTGTTGTCTTGACAACCAAAGATATTAGCAATAAAAGTATTATATTGCAGACAATGTGTCGGTTTTAGAGTTTGTGAGTATATAAAGAATACTTTAAATTGTTCAAGATGGCAGTGTTCATTACAGATTGTGCTAACTCCGGGTCGTCCATGCTGAAGAAATCTACTGTTGTCATCTGATTGAATTGTGTTAGCTTCGTTTAACTCTAAAGTATTCACAATGCTCCCGGAAGTCAATCTGCACGATAAAAGAGATGGCTTCTTTGAAGGAATCGTGACTTTTTAAGAGTTCCTACTTTGATGAACTCTGGTGAGCGTGGGGCTCACTGGTGCAATCATGGGTAATCGAATCTCACAACTTTCTCATTGCACATCACCTGAAATTGTCTCATATGTTATTCAGTGGCAGGGTATCTCTGAGATGTTTGAGTCAGCTCGTCTAGGAATCAAATTTCAGGCATCTGCGTATCACATGGGAAAATACTTGCTGTTCAACATATGTTATATTTGGGATTACACTTTCTTTGTAAAGTACAGATTCTTGTACTTTTGATGGGTTGAGTCCCATCCGGGATTCGAACCCACACCCTCAGATTCAGGCACCTAATCGCCAGCACACAAAGTCAGACGCCTAGACCGCTCAGCCACCGTGGCTTCCACCTGACTCGGACAACTGGTAGTCTAGACTGCGGACTTTGTACGCCTCTGATAAGTGTAAATTGTCATGGCTCCCACGGCCGAAAACTGTTAATACACAATGTCATTTGGAAAATGGTCAAATGTAACATACTTTATCGAATCCAGATGAGACTTAACCAAACAAAAGTACTAGAATCTGTTCTTTACTAGGAAGGTGTAATCCCAAATATAACATATGTTACATCTGATCACTTTCTAAATGGCATTGTATATTCATACTTGGTGTTCGGCTACCCGTTCAGTTTCGTAGCTAACGAGCAAACGCGAAGTAGAAGTTTGGTAACGTTGAGAACAGATCCATTTAATAAGCTGCCTATATACTGACGTTTATCGGGTCACACAGAAATCTGTGTGTCGCTTATCAAACAGAATGTCCTCGTTAATGAGCACAAAATCTGTTGGTAACACTAGATGTGTCACATCGACAATCTTGCTAAGAGCTGACGTCTAATTGAAAAAAATGTAATTTGATACCGTGTTATATAAACCCCCCTCGGGGGATCCTGGTTAGAGCAGGGTCTCCTTTCACGAAGCAACCTTTCCTAAGGTTAACTCCCATTCTTTAACATTGAACTAAGGCTACCTTAGTGACTTACGAGGGGCGGTGGGGTAGCCTTATGGTTAAAGCGTTGGCTCGTCACGCCGAAGACCCGGGTTTGAATCCCCACTTGGGCACAATGTGTGAAGCCCATTTCTGGTGTCCCCCGCCGTGATGTTGCTGGAATATTGCTAAAAGTGGCGTAAAACCAAAACTCAGTCAGTCAGTAGTGACTTACGATCACCTTAGTGCTTTGTGAAAGGAGGCCCTGTTTTCCAGTATTCCGTGCTTGTCGTTAGTGATGACTAACTGGATCACGTGATCAGGCTCGCTGACGTGGTCGATGCAAGTCGTCGTACCGACCGATGCTGAAGAATTCAAACACTGGATTGTCTTGTCCAGATTGTTTACAGACCATCGGTAAATTGATTTGATATTGTCGAGTGGAGAGCTAAACAAGAAACGTTAACAAAACATGGCACAGGCTGTGGCACCTGCTGCTGTATACAGTCATACGTCCTCGTGTTTCCGGGCTAGAATAGAAACATTGCCTTTGGTGGCGATTAAGTGGCTAGGGAGGAGGTCTCCTTGGTGAATTAGCTGAAAATACCCCACCCCACCTATGCTCATAATATCAATCACTCGACAATGATGTCATGAGTTCGTTTTGGTCTGAGTATATTGGTGCGATTAGAAGTGAGTTCTTCTGGTCTGACTAGATTTGTGCGATTATACTGAGTATATTTGGCTCTTCTGGTCTGTGTATATTTGTAGAATTAGAACTGATACATTAACTTTTGAAATGAGCACTCGCTGAAACCAGGCCGCGTTTTGATTCATGGGTCAACGATTGCGACAGTTCCATGATGTGTTCGCACCCATAACGTACGCGAGAGCAAATACATAGAGGATACTAAACGACCTTCCGTGTAATACCAATTTCTATTAAACGAGTTAATGATTTGGTATCAAACAAGCGAAAGCGAGTGTGATACTAAATCTTTCATGAGCTTAATAAAAATGGTACTTCACGGAAGCGAGTTTAGCATTCTGTTTATTACTCTCCAACATAAAATTATAGAAACTGCCTACAATGTGATGACTGTCAGCTTTCAAGCAAGGTCAAATACCATTGTGACAGAGGTATTAGCCGTAAAATACTACACTGCAGTATCTTCCACGGGCGAGTAATACGAAGCAGTGCAACCCGCCAAGTGTGTACCTTTTGGAAGTCAACATAACCGCTGTGTGGACTCAATATGCACACGAGTATGTATGAGTCAGTGTACCAATCATGTAACAGAGAAACAAACTCATAAAATACGAACAAACTTTTAATAGCCCTACAGTAGCCGCAGTGAACCTACCCCCGCTCTGCCAAAGTCCCTCTATCAACGTCAACACAACAGGCCTAAGTCCCGACACGCTCTGCTCTGACAACAGTGGTTAGAGTTCGCTCCCCTTGGGAGCCAGCATACGCTGCAAGACGACGCTGCACTCATTTTCCGAGCTTGTTTTCACACTTGCAGTTGTTGCCCCAGATAGTGCACACACATGACATGCCTCCGCAACACCTCAAGAATGGGTACTTGTGCAAAAACGCTTTATCTGCAGGACAGGGAGCCCTCCATGGTAAACACAGGTTGCGTCCACCTCGCCTACAACAAACAAACATACCTTGTGAATCATGGTTGGTACCGGATAATATTGTGGATGTGTAGTTCCTCGTGTAAGACTCGCGTAATGGTCTTCTTTAGCCAATAGTATAATATGTCTGTTATGTATTCAGAAATACGAGGCAAATGCAATTCGCTGTGTGGAGTTGGGTCCCTTGAGCACGCCGAAAACCTATGTGGTTTCGAGTCCCGGTTCGCCTCGATTATGTAATAAAGTGGTAAACATCGGAGACTATCATCCTTTTCCTCCAATATTTAGAGGAGGCTGGGCCCTATAAAGCCCCTTTTTCGCATGTATCTCTACGCTGCATAACCTCTCTTGCTCTCGAATATACACTACACTGTGTAGCCTCCCTTCCCTCTCGTATCTGTGTTACGCCGTCAATCCCCCCTTTAGTCTCGCATGTATCAATCCGCTCAACATCCCTCTCCCAAGACCAAAACATATCTCCCTCTGGCAATGTAAGTCAGTAAGCCTTACAACGGTCACTAGGGGAATTGAATTACTCGGAAATAACGTATAAGTCACACGAGGGTAATTTGATTGTCGAGGAGACTTAGTCAAATACGTGGCATTACTTGCAAGTAAAACACAGGGAGGAAGGCAGACAAATCCGTTATGTTACATTCAGTACATTTGTCAACACTGCCGCGATACCATGTCACAGTGAGATTAATAGGAAGGAAGCGGAAGCCAAAGGCCACGGTTTGGTTCAGGAAAACGTTCGAGGTTGGGTTGATTTATCACAGACAAAGCTTTGGTAGTACTTAACTCATTTCACCAATGTGTCATTTTTCGCTTACTGAGTTCACTCAGTGCGTGTTCTGTGTGCAAAATATTCCCCAAAGTTTAACGTTCGCATGTTTTGTTTTCTATAACATAAACAGGTCCAGTTTGCGTACGTCAACATATTTTCTGTTTTCTGTCCCCTAAAATATTTTTGGTCCTTGAACTTTTCGAAAAACACGTCGTGTTACTCGAATGTTTTTATCATCTATTGCAATGTTTGCTATGTTCACAATCGGTCCACGTGAATTGCAACCTGCCGTTCCCCATACCCCCACAGAACATGTTACCCATGTACAGCCAGACTGTGTTTCAAGCGACATAGCGAGATCGGGATCAAGAAGTAATCAAATTCCCCAAGCCGTTTTTATTCTTGCTGCATCGATTTTGTTGGCAAATTAGAAGAACTACTGTGTTTCAAATGTTTCAAATGTCAAAAGTAGACATGCAGTCTGATATGACAAATAAAAGTCCACTGTAAACCTGAATAGCAGTATTTGCAGAGTATCAAATGTCAAATCGACGATATAGAAGAACGTTTACAGAGCCCCACGAGAAATGGATGGGTAAGTCGACCTGGGCGATGTATAGACAGACGTGTTTTTAATTACTGGCGTGACTTGGATAAACGAAACGCATATCTATTTTGATAACGATAATTGGTATTGAATTGAATTTCTCATTTTTGTAACTGTATCTTAAGGATTCTTTTCGTAAGGAAGAATGGGAATATATTAGGTGTCTGAGGTATCTAGTAGAATGTATTCATCTTGACATCCCCGGATGTTGTTGATGTATCTTCAATTCTATGGTTGGCAATGTACGTGTATCCCGGGATGCTCGTGTGCTTGCGTTCGCGAACGTGTGTGCGTGTGGTAACGAAGAACACATTCAACCGTATAGAAAAGTCACATGCTATGTATACTAGAGACACTGTATAGAGAAACAACACCATGACGCTAATGCCACAAAGACCACTAGTGTAAACATCACCACAACAATGAGAAGTGGAAAGTCACAACAGAAGGGATGTGGATGAAACTTGGACATTGTCTTGTACCCATAGTCATATCTCCACAGTCGTTCGCTTGTCTGTGTTCGTAGTGACTCCAATCTTGTCATGTGCTGTGTCGCTGTCCGTGGTTTTACAGCCAGTTATCTTGTCAGCAGGTTCGTAGTCCGCCATCTTGCAGTGTCATTGCCCGCCTCATATTCAGACGTTTTACAGTCCGCCATCATTTTAGGGGTTTCATAGTCCGTCATCTTGTGAGCAGGTTCACAGCCGGCCATCTTGTCATATGCAGTTTTATTGCCCGCCATCTTGTTAGGAGTTCCATAGCCCACTATCGTCTCTGCACTTTCCTAGTCCGCAATTTCGTCCTCTACAGTTTCAAATTCAGTGATCTCGTCGACAGCAGTTTCATATCTGCGATCTCGTCGAGAGCGGTTTCACTGACCGCCATCTTGTCGTCTGCGCTTCCAGTAGTTGGTGTGGGTGATCACAGGTAATCGGTGATAATTTTGCCCTACGTTCTTCTGTAATGCGAGACAAAAGTATCACCGCTTGCCCGAGACCTCCTTGGAGGACATAGCGCCCCCAGCCTCCGAGTTGGTCGTTGTCGAGGAGACCCTCGTCTGCCATGCAAATACAACAGACACAACGGCGGCGGAAATAAGTCCGCATTTTGTCAGAGTAAAACACCAAATGAAGAAGAGAACGACGAAAACATACACGAGTCACAATCATGGGAGTCTCAGGAAGCTGCGCTTACAAAAACATGTACCAGGACAATAATACAAGAAACTAGACGAAACGTAACAACGGTCTTCTCTTTGATACTACTGGCAGTTCCTCGTCTCTGGCTTCTCCACTCAGTCGTTTCTGTTAATTCATCACTGGCTTCTTGACAGCAGTTTGTACGAGGTGTCAAAGGTTTGAGCAGTTTGTCCAGCGTGTCCAGGTTGTGTGGTCTCATTCACGTGAAAACAACCCTGTGGTCCACACTGTCTTCCACATGAACAATCTCATCATCTCACTTCTGCTCTCAGTCCTGTTTCTGAATCCTCAAAATGTTTACCCAGCTAAACCCCCACGTATCACTCTACCCTCACTCTAAACCGTTACACTTCACTCTACTCTGCTTAACCGTTACGCTTCACTCTACCCTGCTAAACCTTTACACGTCAATCTAGCCTGCTAAAACCTTACACTTCACTCCACCCTGCTTAATCCTTACACGTCAATCTAGCCTGCTAAAACCTTACACTTTACTCCACCCTGCTAAACCCTTACACTTCACTCCACCCTGCTAAACCCTTACACTTTACTCTACCCTGCTAAACTCTTACACGTCACTCTACCCTGCTAAACCCTTACACTTCACTCCACCTTGCTAAACCCTTACACGTCACTCTACCTTGCTAAACCCTTACACGTCACTCCACCCTGCTAAATTCCTACACTTCACTCCACCCTGCTAAACCCTTACACTTTACTCTACCCTGCTAAACCCTTACACGTCACTCTACCCTGCTAAACCCTTACACGTCACTCTACCCCTGCTAAACCCTGCTAAACACTTCACTCCACCCTGCTAAACCCTTACACTTCACTCCACCCTGCTAAACCCTTACACGTCACTCCACCCTGCTAAACCCTTACACGTCACTCCACCCTGCTAAACCCTTACACGTCACTCCACCCTGCTAAACCCTTACACGTCACTCCACCCTGCTAAACCCTTACACGTCACTCCACCCTGCTAAACCCTTACACGTCACTCTACCCTGCTAAACCCTTACACGTCACTCCACCCTGCTAAACCCTTACACGTCACTCCACCCTGCTAAACCCTTACACGTCACTCTACCCTCCTAAACCCTTACACGTCACTCTACCCTGCTAAACCCTTACACGTCACTCCACCCTGCTAAACCATAACACGTCACTCTACCCTGCTAAACCCTTACACTTCACTCCACCCTGCTAAACCCTTACACGTCACACTACCCTGCTAAACCCTTACACGTCACTCTACCCTGCTAAACCCTTACACTTTACTCTACCCTGCTAAAATCTTACACTTCACTCTACCCTGCTAAACCGTTACATCTGACTTTACCCTGCTAAACCTTACACTTCACTCCACCCTGCTAAACCCTTACACGTCACTCTACCCTGCTAAAACCTTACACTTCACGCCCTCATGTTAACCCTAAAACCCAACCATCACCAACCATCCCGACCCCATCACCACCTCCACCGACCAACCCATGACCAACCAATTCCTAACATCAGTAATTGTGTCTGTTTTGAATGTGTTGAAATCTCCTGCCCTCCACGTCTCCACGCAGCGTCAAAGTGAAAACCGTTGATGCAACGGTGATCCCGGCGCGTTGTCAGTGACGGCAGATCAGCACTAAAGTGACAAAACACCACAACAGTGACAGCCGTTAACGCTGGGGGATGTTAATACTGTCATCTCAATAACCTGCCTAACGCCATTTAAGTGGAAGCACAGATCCGAACAGGAAGTGAGGTTTTATGAAAGATAACAGGCACAAATGGAGTTTTTGTGTGTTCTCTGTAGACAGAGCGTAGTGCGGATTAGTTCTGACAGGGCCTCTTGATCTGTGGCGTGCTCCGCAGTGGAGACTACAGTCCTTCAGTAGTCGGCGTTCCCGTTATCCGTCAACAGCACGGACACTTGGACGACTGGACATATGATGCCTGACCGCCTCGACACATCACGACCTGGAGATGTGGAGATATGTCCCATGTGTCGAACTCAGCACGCGTGGAGAACAATGGCTGTATTTGGGGCAGGACGGGTTGAATATGGGGTGGGATTGCGTGATTTACCTCTTGACGGCGTCAGTGGAGGAGGGGTACGATAAGAGAACGGGGTTGGGGACGAGGGTGGCGTACGGGTGAGGAGCGTGGTGAGGTTGGGTGACTCACAGCGTCAGTGACGGGGTACGATGAGAAAACGGGGTTGGGGACGAGGGTGAGGTGCGTGGTGAGGTTGGGTGACTTGCCTCTTCACAGCGTCAGTGACGAGGTACGACGAGAGAACGGGGTTGGGTACGAGGGCGAAGTAGGATGGTGAGGTACGAGGTGAGGTTGGGTGACTCACCTCTCCACACCGTCAGTTCTGTAGGGAGCGAGAGAAGAACAGGGTGGGGCACGAGGGTGAGGTACGAGGGTGAGGTACGTGATCAGGTGCGAGGATACGTTTTTGTGGGCTCATTCAATCACAGAGCCAGTTGTTTACGAGGAGAGAATGGGGTTGGGTACGAGGGTTAAGTACGAGGGTGAGGTGCAAGGGTTGGTTAAATGGTAGGGTATGAGGGTGAGTTTGCATGACTCACCTCTTCACAGCATCAATTGTGTTGGCACCTTCTTCGCCATTCGACCACCCGTCATACTGGTCTGAAACAAGTAAACAACACCATGATGTCCATATTAAGAAACAGTAGTATGTACAAATGTATCATCAGCGGATGCAGCAAAGAGCAGTACATCGTTTGCGGTAAGCCCAATTCACTCTCTGAATTAAACCGCTATCGCAATACTCACCCTCGTGCTTACAGCATTACGTACATGATAACAGATGTAAGTAAAACGTTCACTAGATATATCGTGTTTGGTGGCCGTCAGTTTAAACTTAAACATAATAATTCAGTTATAATGTATTTCTTTGGATACCGTAAACTGAATCTGTCTAGTTGTGTGTATGGATGTAGGGGAGGGGTGAAAACTGTCCGCAATTCCCCACTTCCTTCTAGATCCACTGATGCTCGGAATTGAGTATAGTTACGATATACTTGTCACGTTACGAACCCGCGTGAAAGCCTGTATCGCCTATACCAAGACACATGCGCCCATTACCAGAGATATTACATCGACTATTCATCATTGTTTTGCAATCCATCTTTCTATTTTCATCAAAATATATTTGTTGATTTCTGGAAACGGGAACATTTTCCAATATACATGTAATTATACAGCAGCATTCTAACAGATAACACTCGCCGCGGACCGTGTTAGTTAGCTTCTAAAGTTTAAACTGCAAATTGCTTCTTTTTTCTGGCATGTGTTACATCAAAGTCAAGGCAAACTAAATTAGAATTATCCATACCCTGTACTTCTTATGCGCGTTAAGTATTGGAGCCGTGTAAACACTGCTCATTACCATAACAAGCCAGCATCACCGTGGCCAGGGCTCCTAGTCTGCGTCAGTTAGCTAATCTGCAACATCCGTCTTTCTACCACAATCATCTGCACGCCAACAATCATCTCCTCTGCAACAATCATCTACACTGCAACAATCATCTACACTGCACCACCCATCTACACTGCAATAATCATCTACACTGCAACAATCATCTAATTTGCAACATCCATCTCTCCACCACAATCAGCTACACTCCAACAATTATCTACACTGCAACAACCATCTCCTCTGCAACGCCCATCTCCTCCTAAACACTGCTCATTACCATAACAAGCCAGCATCACCGTGGCCACTGCTTCGAGTCTGCGTCAGTTAGCTAATCTGCAACATCTATCTCTCCACCACACCCATCTACACTGCAACAACCATCTACACTGCAACACCCATCTACTCTGTAACATCCATCCACTCTGCAACATCCATTAGCTCTGCAACTTCCATCTACGCTGCAACAACCATCTACACTGCAACAACCATCTCCTCTGCAACACTCATCTACTCTGCAACACTCATCTACTCTGCAACACCCATCTACGCTGCAACACCCATCTACGCTGCAACATCCATCCACTCTGCAAAATCCATCCGCTCTGCAACATCCATCTACGCTGCAACAATCATCTACTCTGCAACACCCATCTACGCTGCAACCATCTACACTGCACTAACCAACTGATTTATTCCAATCATCTACACTGCAACAATCATCTAGTGTGCATCAACCATCTTCTCTGCAACAGACAACTACTCGGCATCAACGATCCACGTTCTAACAATGATCTATTCTGCAAATACAATCTAATTTGCAAGAACCATCTACCTTGCAACATTCATCTATTCTGGAATAGAACGGTCTATTAGGCATGGAGCTGAATGAGGGTGGCACTTATCTGTGTGCAGATAAATAGACAAATAGCCTGAATTTCAATAATCACAGCCCCAGGGGAAGATGGAGATTTCCTTAGTTTAACCGTGACGCTCCCACAAACACGTTTTTGTCGCTTTAATCGCTTCACAGCAGTTGGGAGCGAGTTTCATCGGCGGTCGCTTCATAAAATCTGCTTCAGTTTATTTAATCAATGTCACCTGAAATCGATTATAATTTGAAACAAAACTATCTGATTCAGGTTATATGAAATGGGTCTCCATGGCAACTCAAACAAGACTTGAGTTAACCTGACAGTAGACACCGACTTGGCTGTTCTTGTCAGTTAGAATGCTTGAAATCTTTCTTTTCATTCGCAAAAAACTCCCAGTATTCATCCATATCTCCGCATGCTATACGTCCATTTCTTTGATATCTAGTATGATAGGCCGCTGTTCCCTGTTGCAAAGAGTGGAGCAGAAGCTGGAAACGTGATGCCTAGGTCAGTGAAACAGAATTAAGGCTTTGAAGAACGTCGGGAATACTTGATGGAGATAACTGAGTTAAGAAATACATTACCGAGATCAGTCTATGTCAGGTTCCGGCAAACCACAACATGTGTCATCTCAGCTGGATAGAGCGATTTATAACGTGCTAGGTGACACAGCGTTAATCTCAACACAAAAGTATATATAAGATACACATAATGATACTATTTCGGCACACCCTTACCATGGGCCTGATATATGTAAAATAAAGTAACAAGGCAAAGATGATGTATACATAATCAATATACGCGTATTGAGAGGAATCATGCCGAGCGGTGTTTGTTACTTGTGTTACATCAATGTTCAAATAACATTCCGGCTCTTTATTGTAGTTATGACCAGTATGCCTTTTATAATTAACGGCAGTAATTTCTTAAAGGAAATGCCCTGTGATGTCCCATCGTAAGGGCAGTAGTGTGGGAGTCTATGGTCAATGCCCCCACTCCCCTTTCCGCTTGGTTATTGACTCAGTCACGTGCTGTTTATCATCCAAACTTCCATCTGAATCAACAGAGGTACCAATATGTTTGTGTGTTGGGCAACCCACGTTCTACGTCATGTTGCTCTTGATGTGTTCTTTGTTCGCGCTGGAACGTTGGGACTATGAGAATATGTATCAATGAGACGCTAATCGGCTTTTTTACCACCTTAAACACCTCTCCAAACTGCGCTGAATCACATTACTCCTTATTTTGACGAGTATTAAGAAAAGAGCTATTGAGATCCAATACCCAATTTCCTGAAGAGGGCACAAGAATCCGTTTTACACTCAATTACCTCCGGAATCTCCCGGCATGCCGCGCTAACAGGAGTTACTATAGTAATGAACAACCCTCAGCTCGACTAGCTGGGAGTAATTGACCCTTGAATAAGGCCCGTCTTTGTGCGACTACTCTACGACGATTCTCAGGACCATAAACCAGTGTAACATGTCACATGACCTCTCGAAACTGTTGGTGCCGCTGTTGTTGAGGGGAAGGTGACTACGTGCAGGATGGCGCTGCTGTATAACACGTTGTTCCAGCATAAGCGCCTCGGTATTGAAACATGCAGGGTTCTGTACTGCGCACACTGTCTGGGCGCTCCGAGATCAAACAGACAGTGCAAAGAAACCTCGACATATCTTTAGAATAAAAAATGACTGAAAATACTCTCAACAAACTTACTTTGACGATCAAAACCTTCCCTGTATATTGTCTGTCCTCATCCAAGCCTTTCCGTCCTCTACCTTCATCCTAACATCTCTGCCCTCCCCTTCATCTCAGCCTGTCTGTCCTCCACCTTCATGCCAGCCCTCCTGTCCCCAAACTTCATCTCACGTGCACTGTCCTCCACCTTCATCCCAACCTCTCTGTCTTCTACCTTCATCCCAGCCTCTCCATCGTCCACCTTCATCCCAGCCTCTCTGTCCTCCACCTTCATCCCAGCCTATCTGTCCTCCACCTTCATCCCAGCCTATCTGTCCTCCACCTTCATCCCAGCCTCTCTGTCCTCCACCTTCATCCCAGCCTCTCTGTCCTCCACCTTCATCCCAGCCTCTCTGTCCTCCACCTTCATCCCAGCCTATCTGTCCTTCACCTTCATCCCAGCCTGTCTGTCCTCCACCTTCATCAAAGCCTCTCTGTCCTCCACCTTCATCCCAGCCTCTCTGTCCTCCACCTTCATCCCAGCCTATCTGTCCTTCACCTTCATCCCAGCCTGTCTGTCCTCCACCTTCATCAAAGCCTCTCTGTCCTCCACCTTCATCCCAGCCTATCTGTCCTCCACCTTCATCCCAGCCTCTCTGTCCTCCACCTTCATCCCAGCCTCTCTGTCCTCCACCTTCATCCCAGCTCTATCTGTCCTTCACCTTTCATCCCAGCCTCTCTGTCCTCCACCTTCATCCCAGCCTCTCTGTCCTCCACCTTCATCCCAGCCTCTCTGTCCTCCACCTTCATCCCAGCCTCTCTGTCCTCCACCTTCATCCCAGCCTCTCTGTCCTCCACCTTCATCCCAGCCTCTCTGTCTTTCACCTTCATCCCTACCTCTCTGTCCTCCACCTTCATCCCAGCCTCTCTGTCCTTCACCTTCATCCCTGCCTCTCTGTCCTTCAACTTCATCCCAGCCTCTCTGTCCTCTGGAACATTCACTCCATCCTCTATGTCCTCTGCAGCCGTGTTTCCAGCATGTCCGTCTTTCAAACTCCTCTATCCCTTTCCCAAAACCCTTCAAAACGTTTGTCAAACCGTTTTTGTCCTCTAAATCCTTGATTCAATCCCGCCTGTCCTCTGAAACATTCATCCCATCCTCTGTTCCCTGAACCCATCTCCAGCCTCTCTATCCTTTAAAAATCTCAATCCCAGTCTATAACCGTTCCATCAATCTGTGATCTAACGCGATTAACACAAGACCAGGATCACGAGTTTCACCTGCAAACAAGAACCGAGTGCCAGCAAACAGCCAAGCCATGGGGCTGTGATAGAGATGCATCGTTGGCTTCATTGACAAGTAAAGGTCATTGCTGTGTGTAATTCTCCTACAATGAAATAACAAGTTAGTAATGGCTGTCATTGTATGTCAGTGTTTCGTTTGACAATGCAACGCTCAACATCACTTGTAATCCCTTCAGGCCTTCTAACTCTGTTTCCAATGATCAAATTGCAATAAATTTTATATTTATTAGTAAGTTGTTTTTCTCCAAGTGCATGGATAGCGATTAAATTAGTTGGAAACGAATACTTGCGTGATATCACGGTGTTTTATGCTTTTAATGCTCAGTATTCTACATACTTAATTCGATCTGAATATATTTCTGGTTAGGTTTAGTTTTTCACATTACAGAACAAATCAAATGTATCAGGGTTTCCAGACAACCAATGATAAGCACAAAGTAGGATGTTTTTCCTGAGGACAAACCTCCATCGAGGTTGTCCATTATTATATTGTCTGACATTCAATTTCATCTGATCGCATGTTTCAAAATACGACTTGTCAGCATCTTGTATTTATATTGCACAATTGTTCTGCACTTCCAGTTTTAGTCTGAATGAAATTAGTATGAGGATTTACTATGTTTTGAAGAACGTAAATATAGAATGAAAAACATCCGCTCAGCTACAGATGTACAAATCAACATTATGTTCCAAGTGGAATACTTTTCACGAGGAAAATTACTTGATATGAAATTAGAGTAAAGTGCGTATATATACAAAGTATGTGAAATGTAAGCATATAGCCGCATCACTTACCTACTAGAACATCCCTACGAACTAAATATAGATCCGACGAATGATTTGGGAATCAAACTTATCGGTAATCCTAACTGTCCTTTATTACATTTGTGTGACATATTCTTTTATGACATCACCAAACGACATGTTCGACGGTAGAATAACAATTTTGATTGTTGTCGTATCCACACACGGTTCGGCCAACTGCTTCAGCCATACTGGTAAGTCTTTATAAGATGGCGGATTATGACAGAATTTAAGCATACGAATGAGAGGGTGAGATAATAACTGTTCAACTGGGTGGGTATGCTCATCGATTTCACTGGACATTGTTCATTATACATATGATATTTTGTCGCTGTAACAAATATGCATCGGGTACCTTTCATTTGAATTTCAGTTCACAAATATTTTGGTTTTCAAGGAAAAAGAAACGGATCTCACTGAGTCGGTATATTTTGCCATTCGAAACCCTCCCTAGGTAATCCGGCATCGGCTTATTTGTTCCGCCTGAAACCACTCACGTATAACACAATATACTACTCATCAAAATTTTAGACTCACTAGTGTAAATGTAGCCACTTACTTCAGTCAACTGTTCTGAACTAGATTTTGCAAAATATTCCATACTGTTTAAAGGTACTTTTTGCACATGAACTGATGTCTTGTAGAACAAATTCGTAACGTTGATAAAGTTATTGTCAGGTTCAATAAATGATGAAAATTGGCGAATTCTTCACACAGCTTACACCAAAACGCAGCTGTTCACATGTACAATCTTTGCACATGCTCTTCAGCAATTTGATGCATGATCCTCATGCAATTCAGCTGCATTAGGTTTGCAGTTGGTTCCCCCAAGTTAGTGGAGAAAGCCATCTTCGATCTAACCATATATATATGCATAACATATGGTGAGTGCTTTAGGTGAGTCTAAACTTTTGAGGTGTAATATATATCCTTTATTCAAAGCCTGACTAGTTGCCTTGGTTCGCACGTGTTTTGTTTCTAGTTAGACAGATTGTTAATGCTTATACATTTGTTTGTACATCGATCTGAACTTTACAGATCTAATTTTATATGAGGCGCAAATGTAACATTTATGATTCATTTACGTGTGCAAATATATCATAGACTCATATACTATAATATACATTGATCTATACTAAGCAGATTTTATAAATGTCTGTTATGATACATGTGTGTATGCAAATGTATCCTATAAACAACTTGTAATGATAGCTGTCTACGAAGTACCGCTAGGGTTGTCATGTTTGTTGGGGAACACAGTTATGGTCTGTCCAAGGGAGGCAACTCTGTATACCGAACTGTGGCGTCTTTAATGGCCCGCCCTTGTTACCCGTATATCACTGAGTTCATACAAATAGACAAACTGAACTGTATGTTCGGAACAGCATGGAACAATCAAGTTACAAATGAGTTTACAACCAAATACGTTCTCCCTAAGCCTCGTGGAGCACAAGGTTGTTATACGCCACGATTTGATGAGCTGAGTTGCGTCCCTTGAACGTGACTGAAGCCTTTTATCATGAGTTCGAATTCTTCTTCTCACAGATTAGCTTTTTTGGTTTGTCTGCACCATACCAGCACTCGCAGATGTCACCAAATCGTTGACCTGCCTAACTTCACTCTTTCCCCCACATCAAACTGACGGGCCGTGAAAAAACCTAAGTAGTGTTCAAAGAGGGTTAAAACAAACTCGCTCACTAACGCTTCCCTACGGATGCGCTCGTATTTATTTCATCAGCTTAAGTTGTGTTACACCACTGCCACAGGGAATTTCGCTTTGTGAATAGGAGACATTATTTCCCACAAATACGGTAATGCAGACCGTAATGAGATAAGCAAACGTTCTGAGTATTCCACTTAAACAAAGTTATGTTTCCGCCACACGGTCTTCAATAAAATCATTTATGAGCATTAAAACTGATCGAATTTCCATTCCATGTAACGTGGTACTTATACAAGCTTCCAGCCCTACAGTGAATGTCTCGCTTGTTGATATAATCTGATCAGAGAACCTGTACCAACATAACGATTATTCACTAACTACTTGCGTCGTGTTACAAAGCTGTTATTGCACGTGTAGATATCGAAAAACATTCATTTAGAAACAGTCCGCCCACGTCTGTGTCTCGCTGTGGCATTGATCCAGCACTTCTCACGCCATGAAGCAACTTCTGACTTCATCAACGGCGATCATACCAGGGAGCTGTGTTGTGTACGGATGGCATAGTGTGGTACATGTGGCCATGGATGGAGAGTTTTGTTGTGTAAGTGTTCGTCGGTGTGGGGATCAGTGCGTGGGTGTTGAAGTGGTTGTTGTCGTGGTGTAAATGATAACTGGTGATGTGGTGTTGGTTGCTGAAGTGGTGTTGGTCGCTTGGATGTAGAAAGGGTGCTGGGTGGATGTTGTGGTTGTGGATGTAGTGACGATGGTGAGGTGAGGTGAAATTGTGTTTAACGTCGTGCTTGAGAATATTTCGCTCCTATGACGACGTGCGTGCGTGTGTATGTGTATGTGCGGCTGCTTGTACTAGCCCTAGCCCACTGAGATACCATGCCGCAGTGAAGCATGAATAGCCTACCCCACTCAGACACATTATACTGAGCCGACCAGTCCTTGTTGTTCCCATTGATGCCGAGCGCCTGACAGGGACCAACATGTACCATATTTTAACGTTTTGGGTATGACGTGGGCGGGGATAGAACCCGCGAACTGCCGCTCTCCAGGCGGACGCTCTCACCGCTACACCACGGAGGCGGTCAGTGACGATGGGGTTGACGATAACGGCGATGATGTGATGGTGATGGCGATAGTGATGTTCTGTTGTGTAAGTGTCCGTTGGTGTGTAGATCATGGTGTTGGAGTGGTTGTTGGAGTGGTTGTTGCTGTGGTGAAGATGATGGCTTATGATGTGGTGTTGCAGAAGTGGTGTTTGTTGCTTGGATGTTGTAAGAGTGCTGGATGGAGGTTGTGGATGTAGTGACGACGGCGTTGGCGATACCGATAACGATGGTGATGGTGACGAGAGTGATGTTAATGGCGATGACGACTTCGATGGTAATGGTGAACATGTTGAAGTTGGAATCTGTCGTTGGTGTTGTGGTGATTGTTTCCATTGTGGCGGATGGTACTAGTGTGGTCGATATATTCTCGGTGTAGTTGTAGTGGTGATGATGATGGTGACGGCGTTGTTACTGCAGGTATTAGCTGATTGCGCGTCGGTTTAGATTGTAGTGTCTGTGGGTAGGTTCAGTTACGTGATAGGTAGCAGTTGTGTTTAGTAGCGGTGGTTCTATGTTTGTTCTTGTTTTGTATTGGTTAATGTATTAACGCACCACGACGACGTGCGACAAAAGATCCCCTACGAGGACTCAGGGAAACCTGACAATCATGGGTTGAGTATGATGCTCTGGAGATATGGATGTTTACTGAGATAAGACCCCAAACCTTCATCTCCATCTAACCCCCCTCATGTTTCTGTAACAACATCATCTGGAAACACTAGTCACAGAGCAGACAAGCCCTCGGGCGACAAACGGAATCCTGTTCAGAGAAATTAATTTAGATAGCGTTTGTGTTTTCATAGGAATGACACCCCTGGGCTTAAGTCAACAGTACCGGGTCTTATCTGTCAGTGACAATTAGCAAACATCAGGAACCTTAACCCTTTAAATGGTGTGTGCATGAATGGTGATATCAACAACAACTGCAACCGTAGAAACAGAGGGAATGTGCATTCATAGAGTTTCTTGTACTCTTATAAATACTTCATTTTAGAAGAGGATGGAATTTTGTAAAGACAGAAACTGGGAAGAAGGTTTTATAGGACAGAGAGGTTGGGTGCTTAGAGAACAGAGAGGATTGGCTGAATGTTTTAAAATGTAGAGGATTGGATGAAGGTTTTTAGAACAGAGAAACTGGAATGGAGGTTTGAGAGGACAGAGGATGGAAAGGAAATTTCAGATGACAAAGAGGATAGAAAATAGGTATTAGAGGACCGAGGATGGGCGAAGGTTTTAGAGGAGATTGCGGATGGGATAGCGAGTTTTGAAAAAAGCTTGGATGAAACTTACAACAAACTTAGAAAATTTGTAAAGCAATATTGTGAACAATCAGCTGTAAATTGTTTATGATATTTTTGCTTGACATTGATGGAATTATCATACCGATTATGCAAACATTGAAACAGTTTCAATCAATGGAAGAATGAGTCGGGGAAAGAGTTGAGAGAATCCACAAGAACGTGCTGTCGAAGATGGCAGAACATTACCGAACACTCCATTCTGTATTCAGACACTAAATTGGTTTCAACAAAAAGGTTAAATTGGTTATTTGAAGACGAAACACGAAGCCCAACCAGTTCTGTAGACATCGTGGTGCACACTGTGTCTTGTAGATACCAGCAGTGGTCTACATATGGGACTGGATTCAAGAGCCGGACTTTGCTGATCACGCCGAGAGAGAAACGTTTCTCATTAAGTTATAAACAACAAGCGATGATCACTGTCAATTTCGTTACGAAAAGACATGAGTTGAAGTAAAGTTGGGCTGTGATGTCTTGCCGTGAGTGGCAGTAATGCACGTTTGATACGCCATGGGGACGTCTCGAACCCTTCCACACAGCTAATGTGAGACTACCATCGACCAACTCCGACACCATCGGGTAGACTTACATACAGCAAATGCCAGCAATAGCGGGCAACAGAAGGCATCACACTCACTCTGGTGACCATGTTCCTTATATATCAGCTGTAGGGTAGAAGCAAGCACCAGGAAGCACGCCTGGTTATGCTGAGCTTAAGACCTTACTATCATCGGACACTGTACAGATGGCTACACCATCATATTTCCGATTCCACGATATGCTAGAGAGCAACGTTAGCATTGTGTTTCCGGTACCATTAAGACAGACACTTCCTCCACTGGGACCAACAGATGACACTATCGTAGAAGTGGGGCTAAGAACAGGTCGTAGAGTACCCTAGTGATTATGGGTGGGGGACAGGTTGTCGATACCAATGTGACCTATAACAAAGAGTAGAAACCAAACCCAAGAACCATTAAGACCTGACCGGGCGCTGTACTAAAGGTCGTTGTTGCGTCGGTATTGATGCGCATTAGGGACGCGTCAGATTACTGCTAGTTGAAGACAACGCGAGCAGGATTAAGGGGTTTACGGCCGTTCTGGGATTAAAATTCACTTAATGGAAACAGACTTAGTGTTAAATGAACAGAAGTAGACACGGAGAGTGACAGTCAGGGAGGCTTGATAAGGAGTGGGCCTAAACTAGAACTAATCCCAAATACCTCTCCAACCCGGCAGACGTAGAGCCTCCCATCAACCTGCTGTGCAAATGTTCCTGTTATTGCGTGACAAAGTCCTTCTCGGCATATTTACAAGGAGATGCTGGCTGTATAGGAACAGTTATTTTTTAAGTATTGTACATGATGTAAGGTGAAATTGCGTTAAGCGGCATCCAAGATTCTTGCACATATATAACGACAAACTTGCACATGTTTGTGTGTGGCTGCTTGTTCCAGTCCATACCAGTTCGTACCAGTCCGGGCTAATACCGTTTTCATAGTACCAGCCCGCTCAGATACCATGCCGTGGTTTGGCATGGATACCTCAGCTAGACACAGCATAAGACTTCGAGACGAACATTCCCTGTTTACCACTTGTACGTCGAGCTCTAGGCTCGAACAAGTACCATCTTTTCACGATATTTGGTATGCCACGACCAGGGATCGAACCGCGACCTTCCGCTCTCCGCGAAGACGCCCTAAACCACGGAGATTGTGTGTACCATATTGTAAGGATAATTGATACGTAATGTCGGAATGACCAATTCTGCGTACGTGCTCCTAAATTCGTTAGAATGTATACTAATATGATTAATGATCATCATATGGCCTGCGCTAAACAGAAGAGATGGCATTCATGACAACATCTCAACCTCACCACGCTTGTTTATGGACAATCAGCACGGTTATTATATAGAAATAGAACTGCTACCACCAAAACAAAATCATTTCTGAAACGAAAATGGAATTCAGTTGCTGAAATTGCATCTTTTACAAAACAGGCCACAACCTGGGACCAATAACCAGGCATACCCCGCTAAAATGAAATCTGACCTGCTGTTTGATCTTTACCAGTGTCATCCTATACCGAGGTATGAACGGCCTCATGATGTATTCATGAACTCTCTGTAAGGTCAATGCCAGTGAAACACAGAACAATAACAGATATATGATACGACAATACCGCGATATGTCAACGGTGGACTTACAACTGTATTACACCGCGAACAGATATGGCAACATTGCATGAAGATACAACTGTATGACTCAACAATACAGGGTTGGAAATATTGCATGAAGATACAACTGTATGACTCAACAATACAGGTTGGAAACAGGGCATGAAGATACAACTGTATGACTCAACAATACAGGGTTGGAAACAGTGTGAAGATACAACTGTATGACTCAACAATACAGGGTTGGAAACAGGGCATGAAGATACAACTGTATGACTCAACAATACAGGGTTGGAAACAGGGCATGAAGATACAACTGTATGACTCAACAATACAGGGTTGGAAACAGGGCATGAAGATACAACTGTATGACTCAACAATACAGGGTTGGAAACAGTGCATGAAGATACAACTGTATGACTCAACAATACAGGGTTGGAAACAGGGCATGAAGATACAACTGTATGACTCAACAATACAGGTTGGAAACAGGGTGAAGATACAACTGTATGACTCAACAATACAGGGTTGGAAACAGGGCATGAAGATACAACTGTATGACTCAACAAACAGGGTTGGAAACAGCATGAAGATACAACTGTATGACTCAACAATACAGGGTTGGAAACAGGGCATGAAGATACAACTGTATGACTCAACAATACAGGGTTGGAAACAGGGCATGAAGATACAACTGTATGACTCAACAATACAGGGTTGGAAACAGGGCATGAAGATACAACTGTATGACTCAACAATACAGGGTTGGAAACAGTGTGAAGATACAACTGTATGACTCAACAATACAGAGTTGGAAACAGTGTGAAGATACAACTGTATGACTCAACAATACAGGGTTGGAAACAGGGCATGAAGATACAACTGTATGACTCAACAATACAGGGTTGGAAACAGGGCATGAAGATACAACTGTATGACTCAACAATACAGAGGGTTGGAAACAGGGCATGAAGATACAACTGTATGACTCAACAATACAGGGTTGGAAACAGGGCATGAAGATACAACTGTATGACTCAACAATACAGGGTTGGAAACATTGCATGAAGATACAACTGTATGACTCAACAATACAGGGTCGGAAACAGGGCATGAAGATACAACTGTATGACTCAACAATACAGGGTTGGAAACAGTGTGAAGATACAACTGTATGACTCAACAATACAGGGTTGGAAACAGGGCATGAAGATACAACTGTATGACTCAACAATACAGGGTTGGAAACAGTGTGAAGATACAACTGTATGACTCAACAATACAGGGTTGGAAACAGGGCATGAAGATACAACTGTATGACTCAACAATACAGTTGGAAACAGTGTGAAGATACAACTGTATGACTCAACAATACAGGGGTTGGAAACAGGGCATGAAGATACAACTGTATGACTCAACAATACAGGGTTGAAACAGTGCATGAAGATACAACTGTATGACTCAACAATACAGGGTTGGAAACAGGGCATGAAGATACAACTGTATGACTCAACAATACAGGGTTGGAAACAGGGCATGAAGATACAACTGTATGACTCAACAATACAGGGTTGGAAACAGGGCATGAAGATACAACTGTATGACTCAACAATACAGGGTTGGAAACAGGGTGAAGATACAACTGTATGACTCAACAATACAGGTTGGAAACAGTGTAGAAAAAACAACAACCGTATTATTCCTCAATCTTGGTCTTGGATGAAGTGCAGGGACAAAATACTGTTCAATTAAACCGTAATGCATTCAGTTGAGAAGCAGGAAGATAAATTTTTATTTTAATACCGTCTAATCATTTCAACTGTACAAATTAGATCAACTGAATGAAAGTACGTGTTACGTTCTTGAGGCAGAAAGGCAACGTTCTGTTTATTCTGGTAAGCATCAAACACGCACAAGGTCTAATTGGAGTCGGTTTAAATTAGCATGACACACCGCTTCCAATAATAAAGAGATCGGAGCATGTTCAGTAACAGGCCATCATGTTGTACTCGTGTAAGTGCTGGAAACTCAAGGAGCCTGTTTGGTCGAGTTCCCGGGGGAAGGGTTGTCACGGAATGCTGGTTTCTCAGTATCCATGTCCATTAAACATAGTGTGAACATGGCAAGGTTGAGTGGTGCACACGACACACACGGATGTCTTGTCGGCGTGGATTAGCGTGGGGAAGATCACTGCAGTAGGGGTACAGGAAGCGGAGAAGGAGCTTGTCGTGTGGAGATGGTGTGGGAACGGCATGGGGAAATGGTGAGTTTTTGGTTTGAGTGTATAAGGTTTCGTTCCAGAGAGAGAGAGAGAGAGAGAGAGAGAGAGAGAGAGAGAGAGAGAGAGAGAGAGAGAGAGAGAGAGAGAGAGAGAGAGAGAGAGAGACAGAGTGAGATAGAGAGATGAGAGAGAGACACGGAGATGCGAGAGAGGAGAGCGATGGGGTGGGTTGTGCAGGGATGAACGACCTAGAGAAAGGAATGTGAGCGGTGGGTGGTTGATGGGTAAATGATGGAATGAACATTGAAATAAAGCGGTTTGGATGATGTATTATATTGGATGGTGAATTGTGGGTCCGATATTGGATAGTGGATGGTGGATGATGGATGATGGATGATGGATGATGGATGATGGAGTGTAAGTCCGAGGCAGCCAAGGTGCAAGTCTAGAGACAAAAAGCCAGGGTTTTGGTTGTAATTTAAAACCGAGGAAAATGAATTTCCCAGACAGTGAAGGAGCATTCCTGGATGCTTTGATCTGTGCCTCACGATTTCAATTAAATAGAAGAATAAGTTAGCGTTTGAGAAACGGGTTTTTTGTGTGTTTGGGCAGATTACTTTTTTACCTAAGTAAAATAATCTACGTGCTTCGTCTTTCAACCATCACATTAACGTCCATGATCAACCTCAGGTCCCATGAGGTCACAAGTCTTTACGGTCAGTCTCTGTTGCGTCCTCAGTGGAGGCCATTTCAATCCCCCGCCCACGTCCTCTGCGACGTTACTGACCATCCTTTGATCTCGTCTGCAACATCTTCAGTCCACAGTCCAATCAAGCAGCTTAACCCGATTATTAACTTAACCTACTGCCATCAGTGGGTATACATTCATGACTTTAACTTACTTACACAGTCGGTGTAGAAACACCCAAGAGATACCCAGTGGTGGGATGGATTAATATGAATGAATATTCTGTTAGATGCTAGGAGTGTGTAAAAGGGCGCAGTGCGTTGAAACCGTGGTCGGGTTTGTCGAAGATGAAAGAATATAGGGCAAGATTAAGACGGAATATATTTACCAAACAATTTGTAAACCCAAAATCTACAAAACTGACTGACCGAGTTTGGTTTTAGGCCGCTTTTAGCAATATTCCAGCAACATCACGGCGGGGGACACCAGAAATGGACCACACACATTGTACCCATGTGGGGAATCGAACCCGGGTCTTCGGCGTGACGAGCCAACGCTTTAACCACTAGGCTACCACACCGCCCAAATCTACTACAAAGGCATGTTATTAATAATACTCAGATACCATGACACCTTTGACCACGAAGTCAAAGGTCAATGGGTTGTGTAATCACTATAGATTTGATTCAGCTGACATGATTTACTCGACACCAAATGAAGGCTGTACAAAATTTGTATCGTTCAGTAGTAATTGCGACTGACCCGCGACGTGGTGACGATATTTCTAACGAGTCTTAGTGAGTGAGTGACAATGGTTTTATGCCTCTTTTAGCAATATTCCAGCAATATCACGGCGGGGGACACCAGAAATGGGCTTCACACCGTGACGAGCGAACGCTTAACTACTAGGCTACCCCACCGGTCTGTCCTCTAACGAGTCTGCGGGTGAGTAGAGAACCAGGCCTGTCCCACAGTTTGCCGATGTCCACGTTGATTATATCATGAGTTACACTTGTTTTACTTTTGGTTTGCGTTTAAGCGACTGGTGGCGGATCCAAAAAACACCTATCAACTCGTTATAAACTTGTAACATATCCGGTTAAAGGGGCGCAAACATTTCGTTCGGTTGCATACGTGTGAATCTCACAAATTTGTTTTGGGAGAGTTTGAATATAAAACTATATCCTCTGGTGGTGTTAGTTTTCGAGAGGCTAGTTCCTTGAAAATTGTTCCAAGGCTGCGAAAATAAAATGTTGTATATCCGGTCAATGGGTAAAATACGGACCATGGCAAAGAGATGGCGAGACCCGGGCTGCGCCACAATGTTGCCCAAATTATTGTCTGTCGAACTGCGGGGCATACAAACTTGTTACGATTAAAGTTTTGGCTGCAAATGAACGAGTTCTTCCATTTGTGATTATCTTAATCTTTGTGCAAGTATATCAGATGTACTATAACAAAATGTATATGTACGTGTGGGTGCTTGCGAGAGTGTTTGTGCGTATGTGTGTATGTGCGTGAGGGTACTTACCGTCGATGAAGTACGCCATGCTAGCCCCCACTATTGTGAACAGGACGATGACTGTGGCAGCTTTCATGTCGCGTGTCCTGCAATATACAAAAGAGCAACATTATTACTGAGGCCAGAATGTGAACAGACACAGACATCATATTCAAATATAGCATGCTCATTACGGTAGACTAACACGGTCTCGCTAAACATGGGTCGTGCAAAACGTTTTATGGCAAAACATGGTAGCACACAATGCAATATATGATATCCCAACATGGTGGTGTCAAATATACATCATAGCCAACTATCTTACTGTAACATGTATATCATATTACAAAATTTAAGTGAAACATTCTAAGTGAAACTACTTCCTAGGAATAGTTGTTTGATAACAGGAAACGAATTGCAAACACATTGCAGTCGGTAGTGAGTATGAAAACAGATATATCGACGGCCATTTTGAAAGACGATCGGGTAAGATGAGAATGTCAAAGTTGACAGCAGTAATGTGCAGAACGGCCACGATTTGTCAAACATCCATTCGCTCGATGAGGCATATTCAGTTTGAGTCTCCCAATGACAATTTGTGAGAGGCTGTCTCATTCCTTTTGCAGCGCCTGGTCAAGTTCAGCCAACGTCGTCGATGGCCCATGGCTTTTCCCTCTATCATGTGTCTGACATGTTCAGTGAGGGTAAAGGTCTTGGCTCATTGCTGGCCATGACATCCCATTGTGTTGTGCAGGTGGTCCTGGAGTCATCGACCTGGCAAACGCTAACCAAGGGTGATAACATGGTGTCTCGATAGTACCGTCCAGCAACCCCCCGCTGCACTATATAGATTGGGGTTCGCCCTGTCATGGTGATTTCAGCCCACACCGACACCGATACACCACTAGGTCTGTCAAGAGGTTGACGTTGACTTGACGTAACGGTTCATTTCGACGTCGCCTGACTGATAGATGACGAGCGGCAATTACCCAGCTCGACCTTATGTACACCACTGGCCCCTGCTGGCAACATAAGACGCGGGACAACACCTGGCCGATGGAGACAAAGTGCATCTACACGATTTCACCAGACCCCTAGCTCATATTACAATGGCTTGACAGACGTTTGTCTGAGTTCGAATTCGTAGAGCCTGACTTTGGGTCTTTCGATGCTACCCTCTTGCCGTTAACCTGGGACACTTTGAATTGTTGGTACGTGTTCCCTAGTCTGATGATCACAGACTGAAAACCATTGAACGTTGTGGCTACTGCAAGCTGAGGTGTGTAAGTTTCCAGCTTTCCTGTTGCCAGTGAACGATTTGCACGTTGCAGACGCCGCATCACGTGTTAATACACAAACAGTTAATGGAGTCACGTAACTCACAGAGTATATGTCCTAGCCAAACATATAATTCCAAACATTGGTGGTGTAAAAATATCAGTACCAAATATATAGCATATCCAAATAACCAAATTATGTCAGTGTGAAATGTATATTTGCATAGCCAAATATCCCTGTGTAAAGTATATAGCATAGCCAAATATCCCTGTGTAAAGTATATAGCATAGCGAAATATTTCAGAGTAAAATACACAGCATTACAAAATAACCAAATATATCAGTGCTAAATATAGAGCATAGTCAAAATCTCAGTGTAAAGATATAACAGCATATCCAAATATCTGAGTGTAAAAAATATATAGCATATCCAGATATCTGAGTGTAAAATATATAGCATATCCAAATATTTGAGTGTAAAATATATAGCATATCCAAATAACCAAATGCATCTCTGTGACTGAGATAGCATAGTCAAATATCGCAGGTAAACACGTGGTCAGCCACAAGACATGGTAATGTAAGGGATGGCAGTGCAAGACGGTATACAACTCAAAACGCCATAACGCCATACCGGCAGTAACTACTCGGCCAATTCAAGTCTTATAAGGACATATTCCTGGATAGAAATGTTATTATACACGGACAAATACAATGATTAGATTTGTCCCATGAAGCGGTTTGCGAGTAAAGCCGTGTTACGTAAAGGCAATCGTGGCTAAGAGAGCCTGGCCTCATTACTCACGTCGGGCAGGCTGTGTCTGGGGAGATGGGGGCTCGCTGGCACTGGCCTCCGGTGCCGGCTTTTGCATCTAACCAAATTTGTCAAGGAATGTTTGCATGTGCACGACTTATTGTAATGGAACATTTCATCATGGCCACCAATAACGAAAGGTCAAACACTAGAGCACGGGTTGATTCTATTTAAACGGTGTGTAACAGTACACTAGCTTGCAAGACCAAATTGATTTAGGATACATTTTATCATAGGAATGCAGATTATTACATCTCGACTACCGTAATCCTACCCTCACACCCACTGTTTGTAAATAAACAACTATAATCCCGCCCCTCAACAATCTGCTTACAAGCCACTGTAATCCTGCCAGCTCACTCATCTGCTTACATACAAACCACTATAATCCCACCCATCTGCTTACATGCAAAAAAAGTATTGCAATTACGTCCATCCATCAATGTGCTTATAAACACATCACTGTAATCACGCCCACTTACCATCTGCCTTACAAGCCACTGTAGTCCCACCCACTTACACATCTGCTTACAAACAATGCACTGTAACCCCACCCACTTACACATCTGCCTCCAAACAAACAACTGTAACCCCACCCACTTACACATCTGCTTACAAACAAACCACTGTAATCCCACCCACTTACACATCTGCTTACAAACAATCCACTGTAACCCCACCCACTTACACATCTGCCTCCAAACAAACCACTGTAATCCCACCCACTTACACATCTGCTTACAAACCACTGTAACCCCACCCACTTACACATCTGCTTACAAACAAACCACTGTAACCCCACCCACCTACACATCTGCTTACAACCAAACCACTGTAATCCCGCCCACCTACACATCTGCTTACAAACCACTGTAACCCCACCCACTTACACATCTGCTTACAAACAAACCACTGTAACCCCACCCACCTACACATCTGCTTACAACCAAACCACTGTAATCCCACCCACTTACACATCTGCTTACAAACCACTGTAACCCCACCCACTTACACATCTGCTTACAATCAAACCACTGTAACCCCACCCACTTACACATCTGCTTCCAAACGAACCACTGTAATCCCGCCCACTTACACATCTGCTTCCAAACAAACCACTGTAATCCAGCCCACTCACCAATCTATTCGCAAAGAAAATACTGTAATCACGCCCACTTACCATCTGCTTACAAGTAGCTGTAATCCTGGCAGCTCAGACATCTGCTTACATACAAACAAAATATTGCAATTACGCCCATCCACAAATCTGCTTACAAACAAACACTGTAATCCCGCCCACTCACCCATCTGCTTACAAACAGACCGCTGTAATCCCGTCGACATCCTTCTGCTTACAAACAATAGTAATCCCACCCACTTGCAGTCTTAATCCTGTAATCCCTCCCGCCTGTCATCAACTTATCCATTGCTAACATATACATTTACAACTGTAGTACCAAACACCTACTATCTGATTATATATAACCAGTGTGTACTCGACCAACCCTCTTCAAAACCATTAGTTGTTCCTTTTCACCACCAATGTCCCATCCATTTACATACAGACTAGAATACCCGTCACTACCACCAACAGAACATACAGCACCCTGGGGGTAATTCATCACCAGAAGGAGCAGACCTTCCCGTGGAGTCTTGATTCATCATCTGAGTCACCTGCTGCTGAATCTGGTCGTACGTATCAGATACATCATGAAGCGCTGTCTCCCCTTACACGAGGGAGATGCACCTCAGCGACCATCTCCATGGGTCGTCCAGGCATCATGCGACATCGAATAGATCATACGTTAGCATACACTGAGTGCGTTCTAGCTTTGCTAGCCGCATTTCGTGTTCAGGTCCCGTTGAAATCAACACCTAGACCATATACCACCAGAGACCTAGAACTGGTTTAAGTGTCAAAGTCACACATAATTGATTAGGTTTTTGACGAGTTAACGAGGATACCCGATTCCCAATCTCTGGATAGTAACGATCCTTCATCGGAATGTCATTTTAAAATGTAATAACCCCACAAGAACCGGGTCTAGTCCGGCTCTTCTATCCCGCTCGCCGAAGACTCACCCTCATCAACACTGCCGCATACCATTCCGACACTGGCGTAGCCGTTATCCCTTAACAACTGATCATCAGTTGATGCTAAGCCCACTCTTCACAAAAGCGCCCGAAATGTCATAACCCCTGCTTTCAAAATCAACAAAAGTGTATTCACTTACATACATTTCGTGACTGAGACTTAAGTCAGAGAATCAGTCAAACTGGAGTCTGAAATACATGTAGGTAAATATCTCCAGAAAACGGAATTTCATGAACACGTTCAACTGCGAGGACGAGCAAGGTCTTAAGCGCTGATGGCAGCTACTACCATCGCCGCCTCGAATAGGCGCAACAGGTGCATCATTTGGAGGCAAGGGCTGGTCAGCGAGCCAGCACTTCTCACGATAGCTTCAACGACGGAAACGTTGAAAATATATATCAACAATACTAAAAAGTCAACTGTCTTACCTTGAAAAATCAATTACTGAAAAAAGAAAGCACCGTTTCTTGTGTCTGTGAGAATACCTCAGATGAAAGAAGACATGTTTGAGAATTCTTACCAAGATGACAACGATGTGGCTGAGAAGTGCCAGCTGGTTTGAGTCCAGAGTGGATGACAGTTGCAGTACGCTCAGGAACACTTCATATATACACACGCTCCTCTAGCTCACAGTAATGTCGGGGCGCGATTACCATACAAGTTGTCGGAATACACGCGCGCATCGATTTATGATTCCTGCAAGTGAACCGGAAGCCGAATACTCTATATATATGTCAATACCAAGAGGCGTTTGCTGCCCCTACGTCACGGAGAGTCACGTGATAACCACGCGTCACACATTTTCAACTTAATATTCATCGTTCGTAAGAGAATATTGGATAAAGTGGGTATTTTTAAAACCCAGTGCTAAATAGTTTTAAGCGAAGTTATTTCTGATCTGCCAAACAAGGATTGGAAACGACAAATGTTGTTTTTACATTGATATATTTAGACTGCCTATATTTGACATAAACAGCAGATGAATTACGTGAGGTTTTTCCAAGAAGAGGGCCCATTCAGAGAGGAAACGCCTGGCATTTGAAGACCAGTTTAGGTCTTTCAGGGGTCGCCGCTTTTATGCAATTATCAAGTTTCCCTGTCTGTTACAGAGTGTTCTCGTATCGATTTGTATTCTTCACAAATCAGAGGCCAATTTACCGTCATCTCCCTGTCTCGTCGCCACTAGTGCGGGCGTCTTGCCGCCGCGGTAGGCGATCTTACTCGCCTAAACCAAACACTCTGTTTGTTACTCCAAACACCAAAATAAGGTTTTTAGGAGTGCAGATCTTGTACTCCTGGAGGCAAATGTCGGCTACTTTCATAGCAAATAGAGCTAAAGTCAAAAGGTCTTTGGCTAACATAACCATTTTATTAGTATTAGAATGCTATACATAACAGTACATGACTATATGTTTTATAAGTAATTAATATGCAACCCTGTGTAATGGGCTGTTAAAGGTGATAATATACACCTTGTAGTACTATGAGATAAGGCCAAGTTAGTACTTAACATTAATTACCTTGGTGATTCGTGTGTGCTCTCATAAATGATTAATCATTAGGGTTTCTATTACTAAAGGTACATTAAAATTCACAGCAAGCGGAATATTATTCTAAATCGGAAAGAGTGGTTAAGGTTGCAAAATTAAGCACGGTCGTCAGTTTATAACTTGCAGGTACAACGCCATGTGAAGTTATGAAACCAACTGCAATATGCTTCTGTAATTTGATTTCACAATCTGCGATTAGCCTCCGCTCCGCAGAACTATATGTCAAATAAAGGATATGTTTGAGTAAACAGGTAGCGGAGTAATTTATCTAGACAAAATGGTTTGTTTCAGATATAGAAAACTTCTGACTCTGCTTGTGGTCGGACGATGTTGTATCGTAATGATAAACAGGGACATGAATTTGAACTGAGAAAAACATAAACCCTGAGGATATGTCCCGCTTAATGATCCGACACTTTTACACTGAGGCTCATTACAAAAAATGATAAAATTGGCATATATATTACAGTCGAGCCATCAATTTCAGAATATTTTGCAAGTGCACAGCCGTTTTTCACATGTTTTTATTTCAAATCCTAACTCGCGTCATTTTAACTTTCAGTATCGCCCACGTTATGATCGGCGACATATTCATCGATCTATTTTAGTGAGTGTGGCGGATGGATATATAGGTGCGATCCGCCTCTTGAAGACTTGCGTCTTTTCTAGCCTTGTTTGTGCCTCCTCCTCCACTCCCCCCGCCTACGCACACGAGAAGTAGCGCTGCACGGAGCCGTGTGAATTGGCACGCGCAAGAGTACACATCTGCCGCATCACTGCCCTGTACCGTCAGGTCCTTTCAGTGTCATCAGTTAACCACAAAATGCCACCATGTACCCTTATGAAACATGTTTTCTCTGAACTGCGTTCCTGCACGAACAAGCAGCCGAATGACTCTATAACTTGACAAGCGATATTCTTGAAAACGATACCTTATCGTACCGACTTTGTTATTTTTTACAATTTTCAGCTGCGCAACGGTTTGACCCCTTTACCTAAAATGGTCGTCAGAGGGCGGGGCTTATATGAGCGAATGGTGATCAGCGGGCGGGATTTATATGACCGAGTATATAGGGGTAAGGGAAGAACATACGAAACATACGTGTCATGTTGTTGACAAGCAGATGTCAAAGATAATTGACGTACCATTAAAACTGTTTACGGAGCAATTCTCTTCCATCTGTAAGGTCCAAAACATCTACTTGGAGATGATTATGTGGACCTTGTTCATTACTACCAATCCACAGACTGAAAATAATACATGAAACCTTATGCGGCGAACAATCCCAGAAAACACAATTCCTGCTCGAAAACAATCCGGTCCTAATGCCTCCTTTGCCAGGATAACCCGTATTCTTATTGAAGGGACTGTAGTTCTGTTGAAATCGTAGAGGACGGTGGAGTAAACCAGTGGTTAAAGCGTACGCTCGTCACGCCCGGGTTCGATTTCCCACATGGGTACAATGCGTGAAGTCCATTACTGGTGTCCCCCATCGTGATTTTGCTGGAACATTGCTAAAAGCGGCATAAAACCCAACTCACTCTCTCACTGATATCGTAGAACAGCCTTTAACAGAATTATACTTCATTCCACTTCACAACCCTAAATTCAATCAATATATGCATAGCAAACAGTATCAAAAGTTTCAGGATGTTTCGAACACCAACTGGTCACAGACTGAGTTCCTGTCTCTGCACACAACAGACGAATATTCAGGAGGAGGTTTGTCAAGGTCATAATGGACGTGCACCGGTTGCTTAAGAGTGATTAAGTTCATTTCTTCAGGTGAAGGATGGATCTCTGTGCAATACAATTCATTAAATGGCCTATAGCCAAGATGTTTTAAGCAAAACAATGACCTTAAATTGAATTGGTTCCTCTCATTCGTCTAACTCTCAGACAGAAGGAAATAAGCTGGTACCTCGGTAATTTCCGTATAACAATTTGGCCCAGCTTCAAACACTTGTAGCCGCCTATTGAACTCTGTGTATCTCTCAGACCTGTGTCGTGTCGTCAAGTCATTGGTTGAGCTACTAGTACCGTGTAGTTTTCTGTAACGTCTACCTAAAGACGCCCTGTAATGACTAACCACAAATCAACTTTTTAGTCTCTTAGTGTGTCATATACGTACTCGATCATAATGGAGGATAAGTGAGGATAAATATCAGAACCGTCTCATTTGGGGACTACACAACACAAACATCTTCAACTAAAGCTAACATATATTGCAAGACTATTTGATGCTTAAGTTCCATGTTATAGGTATCCTAAATTCTTTATGGAAGCCGCTGTAAAGCTTTGACCAATATTGCCTGTTGCCATGGTGCTAGATTGGAAGATAATCTATAATATGTCTGGATTCTACAGGCGCCGATAGTCTTACCGATCCGAACGATTTCTCGTCTAATTGTGACCACTTCTTCGTTTTAGAAAAAAATGATGCTTGAATGACCGTTTGAAATACGGAATTGTATACAATAGAACAATTTTGCCTATAGTCAATAGTGTCTTCATATGTACAAAAAAATGAAAACCATGTACCCTCATTACTGAAAGGTCACCTAGATATGTAAACTGTCTGATATGAATATATACCATTAACGACAATAGAAGTGATAATGTTGACAATATGATTAACGTTGAGGAACATGCTGTTTCAGCAAACTTTCCCACTGATTTCCTTGTGAAACTGGATAAGTGGACAATGACTATTAAACACAATAAACAGTGCAAGATTAAAGTTGGAGGAAAAGGCAATCCAAAACTGACGCCTGAACTAACCAGTGATTTAGCTCCTGCGTGTGTAACACCTGACATGTAGTATTAGTCAACGTGGTTAGAAAAGCATTTTTTCTCGATGCGATGAAACACACCATTGGTGTCGAAAATGCAAAATTTTAAAAACTGACGCAGAATGTTCATGAAATAAGTTCATCAGATACAATTCCAACCCAATGCGAGTAAACAAATTCAAAACGGTTGACCTACAGTAGTCACCCAGATGTCCCTTTAACTACAAGAATAAGTAACGACTACATATGATGGAAATGAAAAGGCTTGCTCTTTTTCGTAGGGGATTGAAATGTCGCATCGCTGTCATTTAACCAGTTGAAATGTCAGAGAAACTGAAATAAGATGTGGATTGATCTTTGTTTTAACACTTCAGAAATGACGACCTGATCATATGTACTGACATTTGAGGCATACTGCCGCTATATTGATAGGACCATGGCAGAATTTCTGCAGGGGTATCGACTGGTATAAATGAAGAGTAAAGTATCTGCTCTTTACAGCTCCTGACATTAAGTCATATTAGATGAATGAGCTTACGCTTTAGACTACCAGGTGAACATTCCTCTAGATTTACCAACTCTTTGGTGCTATTTCGAATATAAAAATCGTGCCAGTTATGTACATCCGCTTCGTTAGATGTTGGTCACGTTTATTTCACTGGCATTCCGGTTTAAATATCCGTCTCGGCAAGAAAGGATATCAACGTCCAATGAAAGTCCCACTGGTTGTCGACGTAAATACTTTGCTGAAGACGGCATCTGTAACGTTTAAGTCGTTCGCAAAGGGGGCTGTCATCTAAACGTTGATGACACTGACAGGAATCGACGGTGACAGCAACGCCAGGGGTCCTGTCACAAACATCGGCATCCATCACAGAAGCGTCAATCATCTCGACTCTACAAGGAATGATCACAGAGTCACCATGGGTAATGTGTCAGAGCACAATGGCATCACTTATACTGCCACGGTTCGATTCCCCGCTTGGGTTCAGGGTGTGGAGCCCGTTTCTGGTTTACTTCTTCGTGACTTTGCTGGGATATTGCTGAAAGCAGTGTAAAACATACTCTCTCTAAACAGAATATCATCCCTGATAATGTCCCTCTTGTCACTCCTTAACACAATGCCATCACTAGCACTAGTGATACTTCCTCTTAACACAATGTCATCACTGATACTGCCTCTTAACACACTGTCATCACTGATACTTCCTCTTAACACAATGTCATCACTGATACTGCCTCTTAACACAATGTCATCACTGATACTTACTCTTAACACAATGTCATCACGGATACTTCCTCTTAACACAACGTCATCACTGATACTGTCTCTTAACACAATGTCATCATTGATACTGCCTCTTAACACAATGTCATCACTGATACTGCCTCTTAACACAATATATCACTGATACTTCCTCTTAACACAATGTCATCACTGATAACTCTCTTAACACAATGTCATAACTGGTACTTACTCTTGACACAACGTCATCACTGATACTGCCTCTTAACACAATGTCATCACTGATACTGTCTCTTAACACAATGTCATAACTGGTACTTACTCTTGACACAACGTCATCACTGATACTGCCTCTTAACACAATGTCATCACTGGTACTTACTCTTGACACGATGTCATCACTGATAACTCTCTTAACACAATGTCATAACTGGTACTTACTCTTACTCTTAACTCTCACACAACGTCATCACTGATACTGCCTCTTAACACAATGTCATCACTGATACTGTCTCTTAACACAATGTCATAACTGGTACTTACTCTTGACACAACGTCATCACTGATACTGCCTCTTAACACAATGTCATCACTGGTACTTACTCTTGACACGATGTATCACTGATACTGCCTCTTAACACAATGTCATCACTGATACTGTCTCTTAACACAATTTCATCACTGGTACTTACTCTTGACACGATGTATCACTGATACTGCCTCTGAACACAATGTCAGCACTCATACCACCGTACTTCATTGATATTACTCAAAAGCAATAGAGTCACTGCTGCCACACTTCTCCCAGGCAATATCTAATGTAGATATCCTCCCTGTAGATATTCTCCCTATAAAACCCTCACTGTCAATATCCCCCGAAAAACTGCCAGTAAAATTCATACACCAGTTTTGGTGAACATCCCGATGGTGAGCAGACTCGCCCTGGATGCCAGTGTTGGTTATCGATGTTAGTGGGGGTCGGTGTTTGAGGAGCGATTGGGTTATATCCCGCTCTGACTGCGGAAACCTCCGTGTGATAGAGATGTGTGTGGAGATCGACCGAACAGAGAGGACGGCTTCAACTTAATCGAGCATCTCAGTTAATGTGAGACTTTACTAAAACATTGACCAGCTGGGCTCGGTAGCAGCTTTCAACGAGAGCTATTTCAAATTACTTGTATTGAGTAACCGATATCGGCAAAGCCTTTCAGCAGGACCAGAGACGGTATTGTGTCGCCAAAGTGGATTAACCACTCAATTAGGAAAACACAAACCTGTACAAATATATTACAGGTCAAACGTTGGAATTTTTAAGTAATTTGTAAAATGCATTAATAGGGTAATGTTTCGACTGAATGTACTTGTCAGAAGGTATGGTAACCTGTTTGGAACATTTTCACACGAGCATTAATAGGGTAATGTTTCGACTGAATGTACTTGTCAGAAGGTATGGTAACCTGTTTGGAACATATTCACACGTGAGTGTGTCTCAGCGCCTAAGTTTGTGAAACTAAGGACCATCCTTGCGTTCAGTACTTACCAGCAATATGCCCGCAATGCCATTATGTAATTTATTAAGTGAGGTAGGAAACGCCACTGCCTTTAACAGCCTTGCAGCAAACGCCTGGTAATGGTTGCCAGAAATAATATGCTACAGCCTCTTCCCCGACAAATTGAATTCATTTTCAATCAATCTGAAATAAATACGGAGCACTCAAACTAGATTGTGATGGTCTGCAACCACAGGCATCATGGTCTAAGTGCAGACCGCTGTACCGCGTCGCTCACTCACAGGAAGCCGCTGTGGCCCCGGGGGAGGTGTGTGGAAGAGCACAGTTTCGTATGGCCCCATATTACAGTTCTTGTGTCCGTAGTGAATATACTTACAAGATCACGCGTTTATCAAAACAACCAGAGATTGGACTGAATGAGAATTTTGTTTGTTGTTTAACGCCTCAGCCTGCAATATTCCATCTACATGGCGTCGGTCTTCAAATAATCGAGTCTGGACCAGAGTTTGTTGTTATGAGCATTTAGGTATGCGATATCGGGATACGATGGCAATCATCAACCAAGAATGCGAGCCTGAGCACCCGATCCCGTTAGTCGCATCTTAGGACAGGCTGCTGATAACCAATTCTAACCCGTATCTTCACAGAGAGATTGTAGGGTGCCAATGGACATGGAGGGTCGATGGCTGAGGGTGGGAGAACAGTGGGGCAGTGGCAGTGGGGAGGGGGGGTAGGGTAGAGAGGAATTCCTAAGACGTCACTTCTGTATGCCTACCCAGGTTACAATCACGTTAAAGTTTATTATTTCAAAGCACACACACACACACACACACACACACACACACACACACACACACACACACAAAACACACACACACACACACACACACACACACACACTTTATTAGATAATGTCGTCAGAGCATGAAACTACCGATCGTATACCATCACAGCAAGTTGATTAATGGGGAGATTGTGATTGCCTCACCTGTAGGCACCACCATCACCCTGACAACACAGGGACGTTGATGGGATAGTGGGATAGCAGCAGCAACAGTAGCAGTGGTAGTAGTATTTGTAGTCGCAACAGCAGCAGAAGTAATGGCAGTAGCAGCAGGAGCAGATAGGAATGAATGAGTATTGTTTTACGCCGCCTTAAGCAAGATTCCGGCAACGTCTCGCGCCAGGACACCAGACATGGGCTTCACACCCTGTAGTTGTAACACTAGCAGCAGGAGTAGTAGTAGTAATAGAAGTGGTAGCGGTAGCAGTAGTAGTAGTAGGAGTAATTAAGTAGCAGCAGCAACAGTAGCAGTAGCAGTAGTAGTAGTAGTAGTAGTAGTAGTAGTAGTAGTAGTAGTAGTAGTAGTAGTAGTAGTAATAAAGTGGTCATTGCGGGGTTTTTGTTGTTGTTTTTTTTTGCTTATTAATATTTAGCAGTTCAAACTGAAGTGTTGGTTGTTATTTTATTATTTAGTTACACGTGGTAGTTGAGACGCTAGTCCCTTTAGCAACAGCTCCAAGGATGCTGAACAAAATACATGGATATCTGAATATGTCACCAAAATATTCATGTCGTGATGGTGCCAGTTAATCTCGCATTCTCCCGTATCCTGGAGAGCGACACGAGGTCTGGCTATATAATGGCGGTGTTTCCTGGTTACGGCGTTGGTCCGGGGCCCGGGCATCACGTGCATGTATATTTCCGGAGACTCTGGGGAGCCGTGCAGTTTGGACAAATCACTTCAGTCAGCACTCGTAATCAGATAATGGCCAGTGCAATCACGAGAAGCGACTCTAATGTTGCGGAAACACCCTGACTTCCTCAGTGAGGCTTGGTAACCATCGTACGTTCTACTTAATACCATGTTTGTAGGAACGCTAATTCATCCGTATACGCGTCCATCACCTCAGTTCCACCTGTTGTGTTTAGAGTGCCTCTTCCGTGTTCATAGATGTTCACAGGCGTGGGCGCCCAGGCTGAGCTGAAACAGCTATGGCATGACTGGCGACTGGAAGCGTCATGTCAGCTGGTGATTCTGTAGTAGCACGTGCATGAAGGGGTCACCCATGATATTACTATATTATGATATTACATGTTATTAATTCCTGTTATTATTGCTTGCAGCTATTCAGACCAGTATTGCACGTTGTTGATCCACGTAATATGCCTCGTTGTTGCTCGTCTTTATTGCTTGTTATTCTTGTGTGTTACTATTGGAGTGAGTGAGTATGGTTTTACGCCGCATTTAGCAGTATTCCAGCAATATCACGGCGGGGGACACCAGAAATGTGCTTCACACATTGTACCCATGTGGGGAATCGAACCCGGGGCTTGAGCGTGAAGATCGGACGCTTTAACCACTAGGCTACCCCACCGCCCCGTTACTGTTGGATTTAGATATTGGCAATTGTTATTGGCTGTTACAATTTTACGCATTGTTGCTTGCAAAGTTTGCTTTTATCGTTATCTGTAACCATTGCTTGTTACTTTTTGTGCTCTAAGTGGGTAGTACCAAAATGTATCAGTATTGCTCGTTACCTCTGTTTCTACTATTATGTGTTATTATTGCGAGTTATTATTGTGTTACTTTGCTTGTTATTAGGGATTACAAATACACTTATGACTCCTTATCGGTCAAACCTCGACATATCGCCCGCATTTTGTGTAAATAGTGATGAATTGAAGCAATTGAAAACTGATTACCGAAAGTTGTTTTCAACAAGAGACAATTGTTCAAGAAGAATTTGGAGTTCGTGTCGACAGTGACTGTCAGCAATTTCACAACGGAATCACCGACAGCGACATTTGTTGCGTTTAGCAACATCGACGATGGTTACTACCACAATCAATTCCAGTGTCAGGAACATTTACTATCTCTGGAGGACCCCATAATTAAACACGGAAGCTTCAAAGTGTTTTGTAGCTCTCTTGAACATAACCTACTTGTCGCTTCAAAGACACCAGATCAGTCAAATATTCAACATGCTTAGATTAGAGACCTTGGACATAATATGAAGGCTTAGAAACATGAAAGCTCAAATGAGCGAAAGCAGTTGACCTACAGTCTGGAATATATCTTAAAATGTATGTCTGATTCGTCGCAAGTGCAAGCGGTTTTCCAACGTCATGTAGAAACTGCCATTAGCGACTGATAAAGGTACAATGAATAATTCAACATGAGGTGAAAGCCATCAGAGATAAGAAATTTACCTCTTGCAATGCTTCAATTACTATATATTCATACAATATACATTGTACAATATCAAATATACATTATACATTATACAATATACATTTACAAGACATGAACGCGACCTTAAGCAAATAATTATTTGTAATTTCAGATTTTATTAATGAGTTTGGTGCCCGGAAATGCCATTGGGGACCCATTATAACGAATGCTGCTTAGATTAATAAAATTTTCACGTCCTTCATTGGGGCGGTAGGGTAGCCTAGTGGTTAAAGCTTTCGCTCGTCACCGCGAAGACCCGGGTTCGATTCCCCACATGGCCCATTTCTTTTGTCCCCTGCTGTGATATTTCCGGAATACTGCCAAATGCGCGGTGAAACTAACTCACTCACTCCCTCACATCCTTTACTCAATGACCCCCCCAGTCTGAATCCATACAATTATTGTCTCGAAAAGAACAACTTGTTTACAAGATATGATATATAAATTATGTATGAATATAGAATTTTAATATGGAACATTACGGTACTATACCTTGGCACCCAATTGAATCGACTGACTCGCTTTGCGAAACCTTGAAATATCAAAAGAAACGAACCCTCATGTATAATAAATAGGACTTTAACGTCTCCATGCCGATCCCACTTTTGAAAGACTTATTCTGAGAAAATGTCATTCTCCTTTGGTAAAAGCTGCCCACGTAAATGAAAACACAGCATGACTTAGAATCGCATGTTAAAACATTTTTCAATGTAGCAGCATTCATTCCTATCGTTCAACACATACTTTGCATGAGCCCTGGGAAAATAATTAAATCGGATCTAGTCCTAATGTGCAAATAAGTACAATCACATATTCATCTTTCATTTCCATATTTTGCACTGTCACCGACACCTTACATAGCTCACTCTGGATATCATGATAGAAGGCCAACTTGTCATATTACAACAGTATTAGTAAAGTTAGTGGGATTACCGCAGAACGCATGTATTCAGTTTGTCATCCGTAAGCCTTTAAACCGCTTTAGCAGTATTTCAGCATTATTCAAACAAAGGTAACATGTCTGAAGCCCGTTTCTAATGTCCCCCGCCGTGATATTGCTGGACAAACAATCTGACACTTTGTTCAGTCAGTTAGTCATGAAAGACAAGTTGCAACAACCCCCAAAAAAAAAAAAAAAAATAAAATAAAATAAAAAAAATAAAAATAATAATAATAATAATGATAACAATAATAAATATTTTTTTTAAAATAACAAAAATAAATATAAAAAAATAAATAATAACATAAATTAAACAAAAATAAATACATACAAAAAAACAAACAAAAACCCCAACAAAACAAAACCAAAAAAAACCCCCAAACAAACATAAAAAAAACCCCACAATAACTTTGTTAACATAGGAGCCGAACAATTATCTGTGATGACATCGAACATGACCAGCCAGCAGTTAATTTCTTTGTTACAGCCCGGAGACAAATTTGTTAATCCTGAATTTTCAGGAACAGGAATTTGTCGAACACGAGAGGTCCAGTCTCCCCACAGAATAACAAATGGCCGACCTCGTATATCACGTTATAATGTGGAAAGCCAACTCCGAGTTATATTAAATGTCCGCAGCCGTTGTCCCTCGTGTTAGACCGGCATATCCATTTCTGTCGCCCGGTTTGCTTAAGTCCACCGACACTGCCAGATTTATGAAATGCCATCGTTTGTACATCGATAAACCGAAACAAACATCGGTTAATCATCTCGTCGCATATCAACAATCGCACAAAGAAAATCAATACCTCAAATGGATATGATTAAGAATAAACAATAACGGTTGATTTGGATCCTGATTATCTGTGGGCGGCTATAGACAGACTCATGTGACACAAAGCCATTACGCAGGTCATTAAGCGGCTAGCTGTGGCTAGCTACCTGTCGACATCACGGACACTGCGACAACATAATCATAGTCAATACCTGGACAAAGACAAATGTATCACGTTTGGCAAACATTGATTTGGACAGTTTTAAGGTATATACGACACGTTATCCGCAGAGACCGTTAGCGGGAATGGGGTGACATGATGGTGGTTGTTGCTTGATGTTGCCCCAAGCTGGGAGTGTTATCTTTTCGACAAACATATCAGTTGACAATGTAGGAGAGAGCATGCAGCACATGTAATAAATGTCGCACTCGGTAGTCGATTAAACTGAGAGCAGCAGACGACATCATTTTTAGCAGATGAGATTGATTACAGAAGACATTGTCTGCATCAGGTGATATGAATTTTAATGGGGATACATTCTGTGGCATTTACGATCAAGTAAACCAGACGACATTGACTGTTGAAGATAAGATAGATTGCAACATTCGACTCTGCATGTAGCATATAGCGACAGGTATTGTTACAGATATGACTGACTGTAACAGACGTCCCTACTTGTTACAAAATAGGACTGACTGTAACATACGTCACTTTTTGTGACAGATAGTATTGACTGTAACATACGTCGCTTTTTGTGAGAGATAGGACTGACAGTGTACAGACGTCACTTTTTGTTACAGATAGGATTGACTGTAACAGACGTCACTTTTTGCTACAGATAGGACTGACTGTAACATACGTCGCTTTTTGTGAGAGATAGGACTGACAGTGTACAGACGTCACTTTTTGTTACAGATAGGATTGACTGTAACAGACGTCACGTTTTTGTTACAGATAGGACTGACTGTAACAGACGTCACTTTGTTGTGACAGATAGTACTGATTGTAACATGCGTCACCTTTTGTTACAGATAGGACTGACTGTAACATACGTCCCTACTTGTTACAAATAGCATTGACTGTAACAGACGTCACTTTTTTGTTACAGATAGGACTGAATGTAACATACGTCCCTACTTGTTACAAATAGGACTGACTGTAACAGACGTCACTTCTTGCTACAGATAGAACTGATGGTAGAATATTGAAATGATTGAGCGAGAAAATATCCATAAGCTGAAAAGCTGAAGTTGATAAAACAGAACAGATTGTAGTTCATGACAGCGTGGACTGTATGAGACAACTAAACTCCCAACACATCCTCGACCTGACTACCCAGGCTGCTGATGAAACTATCTTGATGTATTCTAGGTGTGTTGTTGTTTCCGTGAAGGACCTTCTTCACAGATGTGAGAGCCTCGTCCCGTGGTCGATCGTCTTACCACCAACACACCACGAGAGAACCTGAGGCCCAGTGTAAAGCGATGATCAGAGCGTACGGACGGTTTGAAGATAACTGAAAAAGATCTTTTTAAACCAAAAGGAAGCAATAAAATGAATTACCTCTGAACTGATGAAAGCCAAACTGAACCACAAAGGTGTTTTGGACCAGCCAATTGTCAGCAGAAGAGTGACGCACGGGATGAAGGCGGAAATGACCACAGCTTTTATATCCAAGGAGATATAATGCTAGGGTTATCCTGTATAGATCTGTCTCTGGAGTGTATAGAATAGCTTCATTGAGACTGTACCAGATTTGCTGTGAGTTTCAATGAATTCGATAACTCGGTTGGGAGGTTTCGGTTCAGTATCTGAAGCCCAGACCAGCAACTTTGGCATATCTGAGTCGGTGTTCAAATTTAAGGGTATGTGTGGATCTCTGTGGTCTTGGAGTAGAGGGCCGACGTTAACGTGAAACATCGTCACATAACAGCAAAGATAATGGGACTGCAATCATAAATAACAGGGTACACAGCCAGTGACATCACAGATAACGGGGTATACAGCGAGTCATATCACAGATAACGGGGTATACAACCAGTCACATCACAGATAACGGGATATACAGCGAGTCACTTCACAGATAACGGGGTATACAACCAGTCACATCACAGAAAACGGGCTATACAACCAGTCACATCACAGATAACGGGATATACAGCGAGTCACATCACAGATAACGGGATATACAGCGAGTCACTTCACAGATAACGGGGTATACAACCAGTCACATCACAGATAACGAGGTATACAACCAGTCACATCACAGATAACGGGGTATACAACCAGTCACATCATAGATAACGGGGTATACAACCAGTCACATCACAGATAACGGGCTATACAACCAGTCACATCACAGATAACGGGCTATACAACCAGTCACATGGCATCACAGAAAACGGAGCATAACAGCTTTCACGTATGCACGTACACAAATTAGAACCAATGTCAAGTGCCAGGGTAAGTATTTGTAAACCTATAAACCTTTCTTGGCGAATATAAACGCAGAAAACAGATCAATAGTTCCCCTTCATCATTACCCCCCTCCAACGCTCTCCTCCCCACTCCCTTACCCTCTCCTTATTTTCGTACTCCCTCCCCCCCTCTCCTTACTCTAACCCTACCCCCTCCTTCCTCCTCTTTCCAGCATGACCTTAGTGGGGACGACCGTTACTTCCACTCGAAATGAATATAGTCTAAGAATCTAATCGTGTATGTTAATAAACAATCGCTATTATTGATGAGTATTTTGGGTAACTATTCGATCGTAGACGACTCCAGATTCTCACTGTGGAATAATAAAGTTGGCAAGGAGATCACGGCGCAGGCTGAGATGGTGATTTCTCACAGACCAGTTTAATTTGTAGGCTCGTGCACGTGCTGGCATTCCGAGCCGCGTGTCGCCTGTCATTGCTGATTGATGTCGGAACGCGAATCAATTCAGAAACAGACGAACGATAAATTGGTTATATTCGTATATTACCTTTGCGGGGAAACTAAACTCCTGTCTGGATTCATTACGCTGCTCTCAGTTCCATTATAGGCTCAGAATACATTGACAAGAAGCTACTTTGATTTACATTACATGTGATATGAAAGGTTATACCAGATGGCCGATGTTAACAGTCCAGGCAATAATTGTGGTCAACAACGGATTACGTTTATTGGTTGGGATAAATAACGCCTTTTCATATGAAATTTACATTAGTATTGTCGAATATGGCTTTATATTTCTGGGTATTTTCTTTGGTGTTCACTTTCATGTTAAACATCTCCACATACAATGCCACACATACCCATCCCCCTTAAACCCCTCCTTTGTCTGCCCACGTACAAAACACATATTCTTGACACCCCCACACAACACATTGGTCGTAACCCCTCCGACACACACAAACACAACCAATACCTGTATCTCCAATATGTATATTAACCAATGTTGTAATGCCACACCCAACCACTGCTCGTTACCGCACCCCCCCCTTAACTCCACACAGACAGACAGACACACACACACACACACACACACACACACACAAAAGCCATTGCTCGCGTCTCTCAGCAAGATTCACAATATTCAATTTGATCCCGATGCCAATCTAGCACAACACGATCAATACTTATAGCTAAAGGAAACAGTTTCTTATTTCAGTGTTTAAAGCCGATGCAATAAAATACAGATGACCTTATAAATATACATATTAAAGTGACCTCGCTCTGACATACTTGGTCAAGAATTACACCTTTTGTCTTTAATTTCATTTTCATCAAAAGAAATCAATTCCAGTGGGTCTGAGAGATCGACACCTTGCTCTGATATTAATTCAGATTGCGTGGCTTAAATAAACCCATCAATCAGAATGTCTAGCTCCATGTTCGTTATCTGCATACGGTATATTGGAGCCCTTTTACCAGCAGTCAGAAGCTGTTGTGTATCAAAACATACCGGAAGTAGAAACAGTTGCGAGAGATCTGGAAACCAAGGCTGTATAAAGAACATTCCAATGGGAATAGCTAACAATCTTTTACCATTTGCTTAAATATTAAACACACGTGACCTTTAATGGCCCGCTTTGACTGTTGCTCTGTTAATGTTTAGCCACTAAATATTTTCTGCTTTGATGTAAATTGAGTCGCATGTTTCTGCATACATACAGTAAAAATATAACACAATGATGAGATAAAGAATGCCCTATGGAACGGAGCTCCAGCACTGTCGGAGCTCTGCATGTTCCAGTTAAACCGCCATTGAGGGGGTACTTGCCCGTAGTGTTGGAACTCATCAGTCGGTAAATGTACGTTTCCCTTTACCGGAAACTGTCTGGACAACCTCTGGATCACTTTAGCAACCTTTGTGGTAATGTTAGTGTGTTCTTAAAATTACAAACGCGACTACCCAAGATGTTCTACCAACGGTTTGATATATTTGAAAGATGCTATCCGAAAGATTTCGAGCCAGGAAACCTTTCAGATCCAAAATGGCAGAAATTCCGGAAGATATCCTGGAAAAGGATGATAGACACCACACTAATCCTACCGCAGAAGGCATATACCATTTCTAATCATGTTACTGTGCATCAGATCAATTACCATTTCACTTCCCTTTAGTCACCTAAGAAGTTGACAGTTACCACAGCTGTAAAGGTGGTGGTTTAGTCTAGCGGACAAAACGTTCTTTCGTCATGGCGAAAGACCGAGTTCGTTCCCCTCATGGGTACAGTGTTTAAATTTGAAACCCATTTTTGGCGAGTGAGAGCGTGAGTTTAGGTTTTCGCCGCTTTTAACAATGTTTCAGCATTATTGCGGCGGGGGACACCAGAAATAGGCCTCATACTTTGTGCCCATGTTGGGGATCGAACCCGGCGTGACAAGCGAACGCTTTAGTGAGTGAATTAAAATTTTTCGTCACAGCAACCGCTTTAACCACTAGGCTACCACACCGTCCCTCATTTCTGGTGTCCATTGACGTGATGTTGCTGAACTATTGCTGAAAGCTCGTGCTGAAGAAAAGTTGTGTTATTTACACCATAACCAGCAGTGAGGGGCGGTCGAGTAGATTAGTGGTTAAAGTGTTCGCTCGTCACGCCCAAGACCCGGGTTCGATTCTCCACATGAGCACAACGTGTGAAGCCAATTTCTGGTGTTCCCCATCGTGAAATTGCTGGAATATTGTTAGAAACGGCAGCCGTGCAGGCACTGACAGACTGACATACATACACGACGACAGCAGCTTCTTACTCGGTGAGGCGAGGGATAGACATGGTCACCACTTACCACAGAAATGGTCTAATTAGGTGCAACACTCCTTTCCAGCTCTTCACCAGCTTCTTAGTTCCAGTGATCTCTAGAATTCTCCAATATAGTGTGACCAGTCAGATCTCCGAAATATAGTTTGTTTGTGTATTCGAGTATTTCAGACACTCTCTTGTTGGATTAAGGAGCGAAGCTTCGTAAAAAGTCAACTACTTATAACGAAGAGCGAGCCACAAGTCTCCTCAGAGAACGCTGTTCTTCGTTCGCCAGGAGATTATCAGCTGCTCTTATATTCGGCCTTAATGACCTTGCCCTCAGATAGGAGACTCATTAGATACTGATGTTTTAGAATGGAACGACAGCAACAACACGAGAGCACGCTTACACCATGTTCCAGTGTGAAATGTGTGTTTGTGTAACCCTAATTATTGTGGGAGTAACGTACAGTTTAACAGTGCGTTGCTATTACATAGCTTGCAATAGTGTCTATGTAATCGTATCCTGATTATGTAAAGTAGCCGTGAATACATCCGTACGTAAATAGCATAAGATATCTGACGTGTATGTGAGTGAGTGAGTGAGTTATCTTTACGCCACACTCAGCAATATTCCAGCTATATGGCGGCGGTCTGTAAATAATCGAGTCTGGATCAGACAATCCAGTGATCAACAGCATGAGCATCGATCTGTGCAATTGGGAACCGATGTCATGTGATAACCAAGTCAGCGAGCCTGACCACCCGATCCCGTTAGTCGCCTCTTACGACACGCATGGGTTACTAAAGGTTCAATCTAACCCGGACCTTCACGGGTGGCGTGTATGTCATCCTCCGTCTCCACTATAAGATATATGGCGCGTCAGTCAGCCTACGCCACTACTATAATATATCTTCATGTAAGCCACCCTACGTCACTACTATAAGATATCTTCATGTAAGCCACCCTACGTCACTACTATAAGATATCTTCATGTAAGCCACCCTACGTCACTACTATAAGATATCAGGCGTGTATGTCATCCTACGTCACTACTATAAGATATCTTCATGTAAGCCACCCTACGCCACTACTATAAGATATCTTCATGTAAGCCACCCTACGTCACTACTATAAGATATAAGATAGCCACCCTACGTCACTACTGTAAGATCATCCTACGTCACTACTATAAGATATCTTCACCCTAAGCCACCTATAAGACGTCACTACTATAAGATATATATGGCGTGTCATGTCATCCTACGTCACTACTATAAGATATCTTCATGTAAGCCACCCTACGTCACTACTATAAGATATCTTCATGTAAGCCACCCTACGTCACTACTATAAGATATATGGCGTGTCAGCCACCCACGTCACTACTATCATCCATGTAAGCCACCCTACGTCACTACTATAAGATATCTTCATGCCGTTCGCCACTACTATAAGATATCTTCATGTAAGCCACCACTACTATAAGTCACTACTATAAGATATCTTCATGTAAGCCACCCTACGCCACTACTATAAGATATACAGTCACTACGCCACTACTATAAGATATCTTCATGTAAGCCACCCTACGTCACTACTATAAGATATCTTCATGTAAGCCACCCTACGCCACTACTATAAGATATATGGCGTGTCAGTCATCCTACGCCACTACTATAAGATATCTTCATGTAAGCCACCCTACGTCACTACTATAAGATATCTGGCGTGTATGCCATCATATGTCGCTATTATACGATATCCAACGTGTCGTCTTTTGACCTAAATGCACCGTAGTCAGTTTGGGTTTATTGTACAACCGTTATATGTCACGTGCAGACCATGTTTCAACGTCCACCACTACCCTGATACTACCATCTGTTTGGCTTAAATCGGGAAATCAATGGACACACGAGGAGGCAATATTCAATATCACGATAAAACAACACAGTGAGTTTACACTTCCTCTATGACTTGTGATGACAGTGTCCTTAAGCTAAATCCCAATCAATTATTTATAGGTTAATTGGCCTCACCGAATGGCCTGAATAACGTAGTAGGTCTATCAGCCCTTGGTACTGCATGTAGACTGGTAAATCCTTTGGTACAGCATGCTGGCCGGTTAATCCCTTGTTTCTACATGCTGACTGGTAAATCCCTTGGTATTACATAAAGACGGGTAAATCCCTAGGTACTGCAAGTAGAATGGTAAATCCCTTGGTGCTACATGTAGACTGGTAAAATCTTTGGTACTACATGTAGACTGGTAAATCCCTTGGTACTACATGTAGACGGGTAAATCTCTTGGTACGACATGTAGACGGGTAAATCCTTTTGGTACTACATGTAGACTGGTAAATCCCTTGGTACTACATGTAGACGGGTAAATCTCTTGGTACGACATGTAGACGGGTAAATCCTTTGGTACTACATGTAGACTGGTAAATCCTTTTGGTACTACATGTAGACTGGTAAATCCCTTGGTACTACATGTAGACGGGTAAATCTCTTGGTACGACATGTAGACTGGTAAATCCTTTTGGTACTACATGTAGACTGGTAAATCCCTTGGTACTACATGTAGACGGGTAAATCTCTTGGTACGACATGTAGACGGGTAAATCCTTTGGTACTACATGTAGACTGGTAAATCCCTTGGTACTACATGTAGACGGGTAAATCTCTTGGTACGACATGTAGACGGGTAAATCCTTTGGTACTACATGTAGACTGGTAAATCCCTTGGTACTACATGTAGACGGGTAAATCCTTTTGGTACTACATGTAGACGGGTAAATCCTTTGGTACTTCATGTAGACTGGAAAATCCCTTGGCACTATGTGCAGGGTTTCTAGCCGCTGATGAAGTTCGTAAGACAGTATCTACAGTGAGAACTTACCTGCAACCGCTGGACTTTGTTTCTCGTAACTATCTGATCCGTTTTTGGCAGTCACAGACGAGATTATCTGATGTGATTTCAACACTGTCCCGCCCGATTTCTTACACGTATCGTAATATTGCAGATGTTATTATATACACGCATCGTAATATTGCAGATGTGATTACATACACGCATTGTAATAATGCCAGATGTTATTACATAGACGCACCGTAATATTGCAGATGTTATTACATACACGCATCGTAATATTGCCAGATGTGATTACATACACGCATCGTAATACTGCAGATGTTATTACATACACGCATCGTAATATTGCAGATGTGATTACATACACGATGTTAGTCGAACCAATGTTAGTCGTGATTACCAACACCCATCGCACCAATGTAGTCGTGATTACCAACACCCATCGCACCAATGTTAGTCGTGATTACCAACACCCATCGCACCAATGTTAGTCGTGATTACCAACACCCATCGCACCAATGTTAGTCGTGATTACCAACACCCATATCGCCCAATGTTTCGTGATTACCAACACCCATCGCACCAATGTTAGTCGTGATTACCAACACCCATCGCACCAATGTTAGTCGTGATTACCAACACCCATCGCACCAATGTTAGTCGTGATTACCAACACCCATCGCACCAATGTTAGTCGTGATTACCAACACCCATCGCACCAATGTTAGTCGTGATTACCCACCCATCGCACCAAATGTTAGTCGTGATTACCAACACCCATTGCACCAATGTTAGTCGTGATTACCAACACCCATCGCACCAATGTTAGTCGTGATTACCAACACCCATCGCACCAATGTTAGTCGTGATTACCAACACCCATCGCACCAATGTTAGTCGTGATTACCAACACCCATCGCACCAATGTTAGTCGTGATTACCAACACCCATCGCACCAATGTTAGTCGTGATTACCAACACCCATCGCACCAATGTTAGTCGTGATTACCAACACCCATCGCACCAATGTTAGTCGTGATTACCGCACCAATAGTGTTAGTCGTGATTACCAACACCCATCGCACCAATGTTAGTCGTGATTACCAACACCCATCGCACCAATGTTAGTCGTGATTACCAACACCCATCGCACCAATGTTAGTCGTGATTACCAACACCCATCGCACCAATGTTAGTCGTGATTACCAACACCCATCGCACCAATGTTAGTCGTGATTACCAACACCCATCGCACCAATGTTAGCGTGGTTACCAACAACTGCTTCCACTGTGTTAGAAGTGATCACCAAAGCCCATTTAACATGAAACACAATTACGCCATGGCACCTCTGGAGCACCATCACTATGAAGCCGCTGTTTGTAACCAGTGAGCCCATACAATGGTTAACCCATCTCTTTCAACTTTCAATGCAAAAGTATTTCAATGCAAAAATGGTTTTGTAGCTACTTAATTACATGTAATCTATTAGGTATGTGTGTTTAGCACGAGGGGTTATCATCCAGGGGAAACCACAGCGACGTAAGGGTCTTGGTCAGGCAAGAGGTGCAACAGGTTATAACATCCACACAAACACGACCAGAGACTTCCTCGTAACAGCGGTGCACACGCCTTTAAACTCTCTCTTTCAATGGCTACCATAATTTACATGATTACTACATTGACATACCCAAACTTCATGGAAATTTCAATATGTTAGGCTTAAAACACGTGTTTGAGTTTTGTATTTTCAGACTATTCAAATGTATAATATTCGGTACAGAACGATAATTAAACCGTATGTTTTACTAACTTACCAAATATCATTATGGGGGCGATTCTTGGATTCAGAACCGCGAAAGAGGATTCCTCGCACGCCTCAGACACATAACTCTACTAATAAGACGTTTAGATAGCCCCTAAACCCCCTTAAGAGTACCGTGAAGTAGGACAATCTTCCTGCAAAGATGCCCAGACTACAAGACATCGACATGACTCTCACCAAACTGATGAAGGAGAAACGTGCACGCTTGCACGCGCTAGCCCTTTGGTGCCAGGAATCTGGCAGACGATTGGTCCATTAGTTACATGTGGCGCCACCATACGGCTATCTGATTACACTCCATCAGAATCACCGGCATGCTGTACTGCCCAGTAATGACATATTCTAATTCTCCTGGAATTACCAAAATGGTATAGATACGTCAGTATCATTATCTCCAATAGAAAAGTAATATGGTCTTCGCTCTGTAAACACGAATACTGTATATAGGTTTTAATTTGTCTTATCTTCGTTTAGATTCATCTCTGCCCTTTGGTTGATGTCATCTCGTAGATGATGATCTCATTCCGCAGCCATACTAATGTTATGTGCTACCTTGTTGAAGTTGTCGCCTGTTTACGGACGTAGGTTGAAGAGAAGGGCATTTAAATGGAAATTAATTCAACACAGAAACGTATTTACTTGTCAGTGTTGACATCAGCAAACGCAGTTTACTCCGAGAACAAAATGTAATTTCCCAAACGTTCAACAGTTTCCATAGCCCTCTAGAGGGAAGAGACTTCACGCGCAACGTCACGATGAACTAACCCAATGTTAAAACATCTCTCGTACTTTTCAGTCTCTCGGGACGGTTATGACAATGCCTGTATTATCATGTTGACAATGAGGAGTTTTCTCGCAGCAAGTGTACAACGGTGGCACTGGAGCTATCTCTCTCATGCATATGCATTTATTGCTAAATCCCGATAAGACGTGGCAAGCATGAAGGAATGTACGATGCCGACATGGGGGCCTAGGCTCTACAGATAGCTCGACTGACGGTTCACAGATGTCACTGAAGAATGACAATGCTGGAATGAAAAGCAGCACCGGAGAGCCTTTCTGGTGTCACCCGGCGATCGGGAGTTTATTATTCAGTGATATTCTCTGTGACTACGGGCTGTTATATGAAGCAGGGATCACTGAAGATCACTGAAGATCACCGTTGATCATCGGTGATCATTGTACAAGTCTATCAGGCCTTTAGGTACGTCGTCGTGGCGTTTGATGGACTTTCTCGATGTATCGAAGAAACACTTACTGATCTGTCATCTTTACACAGTTATTCCTTCAGACAGAGACGATTAAATTGGCAGGTGTGTGGACGTTGAGACTTGATGACATGAGGATCAGAGTGGCTGTGAAACATTGTTGTCATGGTTTGTGACGTGAGAGTCATAAAACCGCAATTATGCAATTAATAATGGACTTAATAATTCTAATGTAATATGCCCATATACAGCCTAAGCAGAATTCCAGCCAACAAACCTGATCTTTTCCTTTTTGGTAAAGCCAATGAATATATTTATATCATTGATTTTTTTCTGTCCCTTTTGACAGCAATGCGATTGGCAAGATTAAGGAAAGGCATGCTACATATGCGGACCTCGCCTTTGTAATGTCTCGCTTGCATCCAAAGTACACTGTCGGCAGGCTCCCCATTGTTCTCGGTGCCCTTGGTTTGGTACCACCTGATTTCTTGGCGCAGATCAGGAGAGTGCCCGGATTCTCCACCGGGAGTACAGCCCTTCTGACACTCTGGGTAATGCAGAAGGCTGCAGTGTTGGGGAGCCTTCATATTCTCCGGAAAGTTCTTGGTGGGTTCGACTAGGCAGCGTTTCCTGGGAGAAGTCCCATTCGCTGTCTGGGCTGCGTGTAGAGGGGGCAAGGGCCCTGAGCTGATGATGCGCCTTACCAGCCTAACTGTGCCAGGATCACTCGAACCCTCGCTGCATTTTCATCTTAATCTGTAAAACTAATCTATAAAACCTGCAGCTATTGTAACATGTCAACATGACGTCAACAACAATATACTGCTCAAAACAAATAAAAGAACACCGATAACATGACTCCTGGGTGTGGCAAGTCGTGCGAGATTAACTTGTCGTATGTACGAATCATACAATCAAACACTGTTGTGTCCAAGCTGAAAAGACATATATATACTTTGCGTTATTCGAGTCCAGACACAACCGAATGCATTAAAAAGTAATAGCTTTTTGCAAGTTCTTCGGCAGCATGTCTGATGTATCACACAGAGTGTTAATTGAGACACCCATCATTTGTCCGTTGCCTCTCGCGGTAAATACAACTGTTTTTAGACTAAACTGTGTTTCTCTTACCCTTGAAAACTGAGAACATAGCCATTGATTGGAGGCATAAAAAGAACTGGCGCCAACATTTTGTATAAATATTCAGGCACACATATAGACTGAAATTAAAACGTCATTGTCTGTTTAAAAAAAGTCAAAATAGGTTATATCTTATGCGTACATTAAGATATTTTGAATATAAAAAAGTATCCGTAAACAACAATAATGTTACTTGTCAATCTCTAAAAATGTATACTGTATGTGTTTAAAGTGTTTTATTGAGGGTTGGTACGGACAAAATTGTTTTGTTATTAAGTAAATAAGATTATGTGTCATATAACATTTTGCGTATTATACATCGAAAACTTGAGGTAATATCATCACTGAGAAGTTTAAGCATAAGTTTGCATTTCTCCCTCCTGGGTGGCAAAAGTTAATACAACATAACAAGACAAATTTAACTCTCATAATTTTTGTCCCGAATTATTATTACATACCAATAAGTATCATGTATCTGTTACCAAGACAAAGTCACTGTAAAGTGTGTGAAGGGATTGACGAGTGAGAAGACAATAGATATTACAACAGAGCATTGTTTTCACATTTGTCTGTACACTGAACATGAAATACATTATAATGAGTCAGGATTTCCTTGAAGATGTCGATGTCATTTACTGTAAGATATGTTCTTAAATGTCGAAAGTGTATTCAGTTGTTGAGGGCAGTTTTCGTGAGTGCATATTTTTGTGAGATAATATCACATTTCCATTGTAGGACAGAATCTGATGGCAGGAAGATGAATATTTAACGGATTTGCCTCCAAATATTTTGTCGCCCATGAGAGCAACAACTGTTATTGTATGACGTCAATGAGATCTGTTGTGACGGCATTTGCGAGTTAAATATTGTTTTCACTGATAGATAATGCCATCGAACTCAGCTGACAATGAAATATTGATGATTATATGTTCAGTGAATGGCTGGAGGCAGAGCTTGTATAACTGTCAAGATGAGCGGGGTTAACGCGTTAAGCATGGTGTTTTACCCTGCGGAGAGAGCACGACTGGAAAAGTAGACACATCGTTGGGTGGAAGCCGGGTGTAGGCTGTGGGTACAGTGCTATATCAGATGGGTAGAAGCCTGGTGGAGGCTGTGGGTACAGTGCTATATCAGATGGGTGGAAGCCGGGTGGAGGCTGTGGGTACAGTGTTATATCAGATGGGTGGAAGTCGGGTGGAGGCTGTGGGTACATCTTGTATCAGATGGGAGAAGGCTGGGTGGAGGCTGTGGGTACATCGTTGTATCAGATGGGAGAAGGCTGAGTGTAGGCTGTGGGTAGAGTGTTATATCAGATGGGAGGAACTCGGGTGGAGGCTGTAGGTAGAGTGTTATATCAGATGGGAGGAACTCGGGTGGAGGCTGTGGGTACAGTGCTATATCAGATGGGTGGAAGCCGGGTGGAGGCTGTGGGTACATCGTTGTATCAGATGGGAGAAGGGAGTGTAGGCTGTGGGTAGGCTCAGATGGGAGGAACTCGGGGAGGCTGTAGGTAGAGTGTTATATCAGATGGGAGGAACTCGGGTAGAGGCTGTGGGTACAGTGTTATATCAGATGGGAGGAACTCGGGTGGAGGCTGTGGGTACAGTGTTATCAGATGGGAGGAACTCGGGTGAGGTGTAGGCTGAAGGGGGTAGAGTGTTATATCAGAAGGGAGGAACTCGGGTGTACAGGCTGATGGAGTACAGGCTGTGGGTACAGTGTTATATCAGATGGGAGGAACTCGGTGGAGGCTGTGGGTACAGTGTTATATCAGATGGGAGGAAGCCGGGTGTGTTGGTATAGTGGCTGTGGGTACAGTGCTAGTGTTATATCACATGGGGGTGGAAGCCGGGTGTAGGCTTGTGGGTACTGTGGGTACAGGTATCAGATGGGTGGAAGGCTCGGGTGGAGGCTGTGGGTACAGTGTTATATCACATGGGTGGAAGCCGGTTGGAGGCTGTGGGTACATCTTGTATCAGATGGGTGGAAGCCGGGTGGAGGCTGTGGGTATAGTGTATCAGATGGGTGGAAGCCGGGTGGAGGCTGTGGGTACAGTGTTATATCACATGGGAGAAAGCTGGTGGAGGCTGTGGGTGCAGTGTGTTCTCACATGGGAGGAAGCGGGTGGCGACTGTGGGTACAGTGTCATATCCGATGGGTGGAAGTCGGGTGGAGGCTGTGGATATAGTGTTATATAAAATGGGTGGAGACTGTGGGTGCAGTGTTTTATCAGATGGGAGAGAGGAAGCCGGGTGGAGGCTGTTGGTACAGCTGGGTGGAGGTCATATGTTGATGGGTGGAAGCTGGGTGGAGGCTGTGGGTACAGTGTTATATCAGATGGGAGGACAGCGATATATCAGATGGGAGGAAGTGGAGGCGATATATCAAGTGAGTGGAGACCGGGTAGAGGATGTGGGTACAATGTCATATCCGATGGGTGGACGTTGGGTGGAGGCTGTAGGTACAGTGTTATATCAGTTATATCAGATGGGAGGAAGCCGGGTGGAGGCTGTTGGTACAGATCAGATGGGAGAAGGCCATGCGAAGATTTGAGTTTGAGTGGTCCACCGAGCACATGGTTCCTGTTAAAGCGTTCGCTCATTGCACCACCCACTCACTCACTCTGGCGAGCTGAGCTGCACTCCATATGAACTATCCACTGGTATTGTTGTCGATCCCAGTTGTCATTTTCATAAAGTCCGGGGGATGCCTTCTGTGAAGGAGGGTAATAAAGTCACATTTAACCGTCCACTGCAACTAATTTCCTGGTGGCGATTGTTATATGACTTCCCTGTATTCCGAGGATCTTTGGTAACCTAGTTTGTTGGAATCAGAAGCTCGGCAGCTCGTGTCACATGGCTTCAGGGTCCGGTTGATTCAATTTGCCAGTTGAGTTACATTTAGATGCCTACGTATAGTCAAACAGACTGCGGCTCCGGGGCGGACTAGCGCCAGGAACATAATGGTAATACATAGAATTAGCTGGCAACAGTTCATCGTCGTTTGTCCCATGTACGTGTATTAGTTCACTAATTCCTTCTTCCTCCCTTCCTCTAATCTTCAGTAGTGGTCTGGTATCTTTAAACGCGAGTGTACTTGCCAATACGTCTGTGTATTGGATAATTCGTAGGTTTAAGATATTCGAGGTTAAACCTCCCGAATTATATGGAACATCTAGCGTTTACTGTCCCTGTGATGGGGGAGGTACAATCGGCCAAAGGATCTTAGACACCAAGATTCACATTACAAAATTCGGTTCCAAATACCAGAATGATCTGAATTTTTAATTCAATCCGTTTTCTTTTGTTGGTCTGTCAGTACCGATTGTTAGTGATTCGCCGAAACAGTAAACGACTGCTAATGGCGCCGTTTTGGGTTGTTGTTCAATATGATAACCGAGATATATCTGAGCTGCTAGAGGAAGCTCTGAAGGCTGTAACGTGTAAGCGGGAACTAGGACCCTGTCTGGCACACACTCCTGTGTGACAGTTTAATAGTGGCGTGTGTCAAATGTAATCATATTAATGTGTTTGTCAGAAACCTCCTATTATGACGCACAGGTTTGGCAATGAAGCCGGAGACTGTCCACGTCCCTTACATTGATGGTGATTGTGCCTGATCGCCCACCATGGTCAGACAATACGCGCTCTGGATGTCTTATTAAACGCGTCGTGTCACAATGGCGTCAGATCACCTCTCTGCTCGAGATCCTCCCCAGAGAGGTGCCAGCTACATTGGCTTCTGATCCATTACCAGGACAAGTGAGGCCCTTAGTGAAGCCCCTGCCCCAACAACCAGGGTTATAATGGAGTACAAGTGCCTCAAGTATCGGCAATCGTGGTCAAGGCAAATTCAATGAGGATTACCCTGGCTTCTCAGTATGTAAAGGTCAACCGGAGTCAAATCCTACCTGTTGACAACGTTACCCTTCACGCTGTCAGCATAAACAAACACGCATGAAGTAAAGCGTAGATAGAAACATATATGCTATATAACTCTCTTGGGTCCCGTGTAGGGGTCAGCCAAGGGCAATTCTTACCTCCTTGTTTTCTGGGTTCGTTACTCTTTATATTGCATGCATGACATAAAACATACGTACAGATACATGGTGAACGCAGCAACCATGCTCACATTATACACATGGTGCATTTCATTGACAGGAGTTCTCCCACAAATTTAGGGGATCCTTCGGATTATATCTAGATGTATGTGGATGGCAAAGTCATGCTGATGTCGAAATCGTGCCCAGTTGATATTGCGCAATGGGACCCCATGCACTTACAATTGGCTCTACTAGTACCATTATTTAGATGTTTTCTGCTGAAAACGGTCGCTTTAAACACCGCAAAAACACAACTAATTTATTGTACCAATTACATCACTATTGAATAGCCATTTCTTGTATTCCATCAAACACCAGTGAATGTAGCTGAGACAGATATTTTCACGTTTAGAAAGCAGGGAACACATTTTATTACATTACCATTGAGAAATGGGTTACCACTGTCTCATCGCCTGTTAAGAGAGTATATATTGTACACGTCTGTGTGACGAACTATGCGTAGTGTAATCTTACGACTGATCACCCGGTTTCGTCTCATCGCTTTCAACAGTTTCATTTTTAATTCAGCATGATAACACACATACAGAGTATATACGTGTACGGTGGTTTTACCAGAACCTGTTCAGATAATAGTGTCTGGCGCCCAATACCGATGCATGTAGTATTGGAACTGCGCTATCCGTAACTCGTACATACGATTGCGGTTGAAGAGAAGCTAAAGAGCAGAGAACAGGAATTTTAGCATCAAAGTACTCCACGTCCATTTACATTTTATCTGGCAGAATTTCTGCTGAAGACGTTCTGTGTACTTTGCTGTTATTCTATTGGCCAGGACAGCTGATGCTGTGTGACCCAGATGTACGCAAGGCGATCCAGGGCTGCTGAAGTATTCGGATAGAGTTTCGGGAGATATATTGGTGACACTGTAAACCTATTTGGTTCGTTCCCCAGAGGCTGTTTTAGGTCAAAAGAAACAAATCCCGTTATTACAGGCTTCTCAGCTCACCACTTCCGGTGTAGTATGCAGATGGTTCCAGATGTGAGGTTTCTACCAAATGGAGAAGCCCTCGTCACCTTTTGTATCTGTATCCACCAAGGACATGATATGTGGAATGGCATTCGAGTTTGGCCGTCTGGTAATTTGGTTTGGTATCACAGTAACTACAGAAGGTAGTCCTTCAGGGACTCTGTCGTTTCAGTCGACTGGTATGGCCCTGCATCTCGGTCCCATCTGATGTGATGGACACTGGTCAACATCACGTGACTGCCACCACGTGGGCGACCGTATCAGTTTGCGGCAACAATAAACATGGTGTAGGATTTCTGCTGAAGGAGATTTGGGGCTTTGTTGCTGGAAACAGAGAGACACGTGAGATAGGGTCACGGAGTAGTGAAACAATCTCTCCTTTGCGCATGTCTGCCTTGCGACACGTGATATGTTGACACCAGCTCGGACAAGATTACATGTCCCTCTGAGGTGCCGTATATAACCAATAAACTTTGATGAAGAAGCCGATACCGTCCCCGCTAAATATTTCAAATCATACAAAATTCATGTGAAACTGTATCTAGAAAATGTCCGTATTTGCATCTAGGTACGGTAACCTGTATCTAAAGTGGATCACAAGTACGTCTCGAGAGGATATTTGAATCATACTTCATTGGCGAGCGATGCAAGTTGCCAGGCCTACCCTTCCACAGAGTTAGAAAGGAGTTGTGGAAGTATGAATCAATCGGTTCCATCCTAACTCAGTTTAGGCATTGACAAGATGTTTGCATCTAGGTACGGTAACCTGTATCTAAGGTGGATCATTTGTGCGCCTCGATGGGATAATTGGTGACCTATACCTAGTGTAGATAAATGGCAGCATGTGGCAAGAATGCATACCCGGGAACATGTATGCGTGGTATATAATTGGTAACATGTATCCAGGGGAGATAATCGGTAACATTTGACACATGTGAATCGGTAACCTTTATCTAGGGCAGATACTCGCTAGCATATATCTGGGGAAGATGATCTGTAACACTTGACCAATATGAATCGGTAACATGTATCTTGGGTCTATAATCGGTAACATGTCTCCAGAGTAGAAAACCGGTAACATGCATTAAAGGTAGATAACCAGTAGCATGTATCTTGAGTCTATAATCGGTAACATGTATGTAGAGAAGATAATCCGTAACATTTAACTAATATCAGTGTATGAAATAAGGCCCGTCCGACCACCCGAGACGGTCTAGATTTCTGACGGACGGTCTAAATTTACAGGTAGCCAGCCCGATGGTCTGGTAAAAAATTTAGATGATCCATGCATCTGCGTAATTTCACCATATTTGGTCTGGTTAAATCCATTTTGGGCTGGTAACATTTTGAAGTTACCAGCCCTGATGTTTGGCTGGATTTTTGGCTTATTTCATACACTGCTAATATCAATCGGTAACATGTATCCAGGTAGATAGAATGCATTAAAGGTAGATAACCGGTAACATGCATTAAAGGTAGAAAACCCGTAACATGCATCCAGGATAGATCATTAGCAACTTACTCTTTGACAAGATAATCGATAGTTCATGCCTAGCGTAGATAATCAGTACGTTTTACCATTCAATTTGGTAAATGTGTGGCAACTTGTATGATGGGAAAATAAGTGGGAAACTTGTATCAAGGGAAAATGACTGGTTACTTCCGTGAGTAATGAGTTTTGTTGTACTTCATGGACGGTGATCCCTAAATTTCATGTACAATACATTTTTATTGGTGGAAGGTTGCGAACTTGATCAGCTTGGTTGCCTCTGATGGAGGTCAGTACAAAAGCATTAAAGGGATCAAACATGGCTCCAACTTTCCTGTATCAGATGACCTTGTTAGACCTTGTACGCTGCTCTTCAAAAAGCCATTGATCGTCACTATAGTATCGGATGCATTACAACGCATTGATTAATCTCTCATACCACTGCTGTTAGTACGAAGAGCATCAAACTGCGCTTATATCATTACAAACGGATGGTTGGCTTTATCTTGTCCCATTGTGGGGACCTGACCTGGCAGCTTGACGGATCTCAGAAGCCACAACGCTATGTAAATACAATTAATATCCAATGCCACAGGGGCCTATTTGATGTGCCCAGCAATCTCCACCAATCATGCACCATTGCCACGACTGTTAATTCGCCATATCATCTAATCACAGTGGCATATATCCCCGTGGATCACTGATGGCAGTTATGCGTGCAGGTAGATAATCGGAGCTCTGGAATACCAACAATCCTAGCATTTCACTATCCTTCCTATTAATCTTAGCTTAATACAAACGCAATCTGTTGCCCTAGGCTCCCTGCGCATGCTTTAACATAGCATCCGTCTCTCATACTACAACACAGCCTCGCATAGCCTTCCACCATTTTTTCTTTCCACAACCCGTCTCTCTTTCAGTTTTTTGTCACCAACTATCATCCTCTCGGTTTTCGGCCACGACCTCTCTCCCTTGCTCTTTTCAGCGACCAATTCTTCTCATCTTCGTTTTCTGCCTCAATCATTCCCTCTCTTTCTTTTCAGCTCTAATTCTCACCTTCATAACCTCTGTCCCTATCAGACTTCTGCCACTACCTCTGGCCCTGGCAGTTTTATGCTACAACATCTGGCCCTATCAGTTTCTGCCGCCACCTTCTCCCTATCAGTTTCTGCCGCCACCTTCTCCCTATCAGTTTCTGCCGCCACCTTCTCCCTATCAGTTTCTGCCGCCACCTTCTCCCTATCAGTTTCTGCCACCTCTTCTTTCCCTCTCTGTTTTCTGCCATCTCTTTCCCTCTCTTCAACCTCCTCTCTCCTCCTCTGCCACCTCCTCTCTCCCTCTCTGTTTTCTGCCACCACCTCCTTCCGTCCCTTCCTGCTATCTCTAACCTTGTCCATGTCCTACAAACGCCTCTCTGTTTCCCGTTACCTATGACGTCAAACAGCCACCTGTTCCCTTGGCTTAAACACCTGGTTCCGTCTCCCTTGGTTTAAACCCCCTCTCTGTATCTCTCCATGCTTACAACCATACCTCTCCGTCCCGCGTGGTTTAAAGCATCTCTCTTTGTCTCACTTGGCATACAACCACCACGCGCCCAACTCCTTCGTATTACACCGAAAACTGGCATACAGTAAGACGCACATTAACTCTGAATTATAGATAGATATAGTTATGAAACTATAGTTATGACTCTCCTGCCATCAAACCCCCTCCTCCCAACTGTAGGAGAGATGTTGGTTTTATGCGTTAACATGGCTATATATACTCAGCAGCAAACAAAACGTCAGTACGAATTCAAAATTAGATAGGCACTGAAATCAAATCATTACAGAAATGGACATAATAAGCGGATCAAAAACATTTTTTGTGTACAATATCTTGACACATCAATGAATAACTCAGCACAATTCCAAGGCATTACGTGAACGTTTGCAGTAAATTCACACTCTTGACTTCGGTATCTAGTGTGACCACCACGAGCGGCAATAACTGCAGCACAGCGTCTATGCATGGAGTGGACCAATCGATTGATGAAGGCCATTGGCACCTTGAACCACACTCTGAGGAAGGCCTGGAGCAATAAATCGGCTATGTTCGGCCTTGGTATGACATTATTCAGTCTCCTCTGAATTTCATCCCAAAGATGTTCAGCTGGGTTTAAATCAGGACTAAGGGCTGGCCACTGGATAATGTTGACACCGTTCTGCTGTAGGAAGTCCCGTGTAGCTCTGGCACTATGGGCCCGGGCGTTACCATGCTGGAAAATGTTGTCCCGGTGACGTGCGAAATGTGGTATGACGTGGGGTCTGAGAGCATGGTCGATGTAGCGCACCGCTGTGATGCCGCCTCCTCTCCCTGGACTAAGGTTCTGGAACACCACAGGACCCACTCTCTGGTTCAGGCCTACTCCACCCCATACCATGATGCTTGCACCTCCCCATGAGTCTCTTTCCATAACACATTGGTCTGAGTAACGCTGGCCACGTCGTCGCCATATTCTTGTTCTGCCATCTGCAGTTGATACGCAGTACCGACTCTCATTTGTGAACAGGACAGTTCTCCATTGCCTGTATCGCCAGTTTTGGTGTTGTAGGGCAAACTGTAGACGTTCACGCCGATGACGAGGGGTGAGGATAGGTCCACGATAAGGTCTACGGCAATGGAGGTTCCCGCTGTTAAGACGTCGGCGTACTGTATCAGTACTGATTGGTCTTCCGTGTGTTCCCACTGTCTGGCGTGCTGTTTCGGATGCCTGCATGAAGGGATTCTGTACATGCTGTCGCACAACATGGCGGTCTTGTCGTCTTGTGGTCACCCTTGGTCTGCCAGTACGGGGGCGATCATTCGTGGTGTTGGTGGCCCGGAAACGTTGCTGCAGCATGTAGATGGTTCGAACGTTGGCCTGAAAGTGATTGGCAACGGCTTGTGCAGTGTGGCCAGCGTCAGCGTCTTCCTAGCGCCTGGTTCCTCTGAGCTGTCGTGAGAAAGGGCATCCTGCTGACGTTGTAATGTCAATGTTTCAACCAGGTTTAGGGGTGCATTTTATAGGGCTTGTCCTTGTGCACGTGCAGAATGAGTTGCATGAAAAACATAGAGCACACCGTACCATCTCCGAGATCAGGTTGCGTTTTTGAGACCATTTCCTGGCTTCCATTCTGAGTTTTGGAAGGAATGTCTTTGCTCAGGTAAAGTTGGAGATGTTGTCAAAAATATACAATCAAAACATTAAATGAGTTTACAGTTATCCGTTTCTGCGAAGGAAAATTCCAAACTGACGTTTCTTTTGCTGCTTAGTATATATGTTAAGCTAAACCAAAATCAATGTTGATGATATCATTCATCACATCTTTTTTAAGCTTAGATTATTATTGTGGATGACGCCCTACAACAACAAATAACAGTAAGTGACCTTTACACGGTGAGCTGTGTCTCTTTAGTTAGAATATTGTTTAGGCAAACCTCAACCTGGCACGACAACAACAAGGCCAAGCAGTAGACGTCGTCTGATGCTGATGACGGCGTACCCTAGAGACACCCAGCCAATCACGGCCTGTCTGCCTCCACTCTCTACATGGCAGCCGATAAGGCGGCGTCAGATTATAAACGTCTTCGTGTGTCTCCCGCTTAACACTCTGCCACCATCAGAACCGTATCTACTTTAGAACGCTTCTCATTTATCTGATAAGATATTCACACTGAAAATCTGATTATTCTCATTATATCTTTTAGACATGACTTATTCAATTCCAAGACCTTAATTTGAATTTTATGTTGTTTTGTCGAGATGGTCGGTGTCGACATGATAGTTCGAATAATCCAATCTGTCTGTAGTTTACATAGTGTTTTACCTGGCGTCACCTTAGCCTGAAGATACGATGCAGATAATTCAGCATTTTTTTTCTTTTTGAGTAAGATTAGGTTCCCCGGAAGAAGCAGTTTTGTGGATTGGGTGGTCAGGGTTAGGGTATTGGTTGACGATGGTTTTATCAATCATAACGATCACAGGTGTGTGTGGTCAGACTCCATTATTCACTATATATTTCTTATAGAGGAAGAGTGCCGAATGTGGCGTTAAACCATGCACAATCAATATGTATTGACTGATGATCTTTGAAACCAAGTAAGAATGTAACTACGATCACGATCAATGGTAACAGGTACTCAACCCCTAAAGTCATGATGAACGTTGAATGAACCGAGGATTCTTAACATTGTTCAGGTCGCATGCTCTGGAATTTCACTTGAGCTCCGTTCAGAGATCGATCACGGGTACGTTTTTGTGACACTTTTTTCTCCTTTCAGCTTCAGAATTCCTTACTTGTAGCATACGCTCTCGCTGATCTGAAACATTAGTGATACATCCATGCGTGGGGGATGAGACTCGCGTATAACGCTACAGAGATGCATCCACACGGTGGGGGAATGAGACTCGCGTATAACGCTACAGAGATGCATCCACACGGTGGGGCAATGAGGCTCGCGTACAACCCTGCCAGTGATACATCCACACGGTGAGGGCAATTGGGGCTCGCGTATAACGCTACAGTCTTAACTACGCTGTTTTTGGAAGTCAGGGATGAAATACGTTCTTTGGCCGACGTGCAATGATGCTCAGCCCCAGCAGAGGCAATTACCGTAGACCACACACGCTCTCTCGTCTTTAGGAGGTTCCCGTTCTTTGTCCGCTGCCAGACAAACCACTTTGCTGCCACAAGTCTTTGAATGTCGGTGCTCTGAACTGAATGACGATGATGTGATTAAATGTAAGATTGGCTGAGCAAGTGGGTATTTTACATAGATGAATCCAACTGTAACACTTCTACCCAGTTTGTTTCTTTCAAGGAAGGCACGGGAAAAACTCCTTGTCTTGAAGAACATGTGAGGAGACCGTACTTGTTACATGTGATGCCAGGGTCATACTGCTTGGCGCACACGTGGATTACCTCGACGTACACGAGGACCAACTCCACGTATACGTAGATCACCTCGACGTACACGAAGATCACCTTCATGTACACGTGGGTCACCTCGACATACATGTATGAGGAATAACTCGACGTACACGTGGATCACCTCGACATACACAAGGATCACCTCGACATACACGTGGATCACCTCGACGTACACGAGGATCATTTTGGAGAGCATGTTGATCAACTTGGCGTATGGTTGAATATTCTTGGCATAGACGGTACAGTTGGCATAGTTCTACATGATGTACGAACAGTACAGCTGGCCGTATTCATGAGTAACTTAAATGGAGGATCACCTAGTTTCTATTCGCAAGGACGTAGGAACTTTGCGTAAATTTAATTCAAAGCGAAAATATAATTCAACTGGCGTAACTGTAATTCAATTGGGCATGCATTTAGTTGTTGACGAGAGGAATTGTATATAAAGTACGAGACTCGGGGACATTAACATGGACTCTAAACATTAGTGTAGGAGGTTTCCCCGGCAAACTGGCTGTCTCATGTTGACAAAAATTATGAGACCCTAACTCAAATGGATGAAAACGTTAAAAGTTGTGCTACTTATACCATATACCATTTGTTCCAGACCAATTTGGGCATGAATTATTTGGCCAATCGACAGGAACGTCACTCGCTGGCATGATCCTTGTGAAAAAGTATTCATAAGATTGTTGAAACCCATTCCAGGGGAGCGTTGTCCCCGCCCCTACGGGCTCCGTAGTCCATGTTCTGAAGCTCAGATACTTATCACACTAAATCAAGCAAGTGATCTTACGCTGGCCCACGGAATCGTCCATGGCAATAACTCCGGCACCCACGGGGGAGCCACGAATATGTTAATGGTGAAATTTGACTTTCAGATATTCTACGTATTCGCCGATTCACAAAGCGCCGTTCACCACCCATCTCATACATCCCGTCCCCCGGGACAGATGCACGCAGCACCCTGAGTTTCTAACCTTGGATCTATCCTCTCGGTCACAACCAAACTGCTAATGGCCGTGCTGCAACAAAACGTTATCCTTCAGTAAAAAAGCCATTAGGAGTTTATATTTGAGCATTTCCGCTTTTCTGTCCGAGCTTGCGGTCGTTGCGGTGTAACTCGCATTGTCTATGCTCTACTCTGCTGAATAGTCAGCGTTGGCAGACACTCGGCTCTGGGGACCAGAACTTATGCTGCAAGGATTATGAAAGTATTGGATTTATTATGCTGTTTGTTCTACCGACAGTTGAGATGTTAGGGACCCGCTAGGCAATTTGCACATATAATACAGTAAATTAAGGGGTTTATACCCATGGGTGGGCGTCCGTTCCTGCATGGCTAAGTCGTTAAAACGACATCATCATAACCAATCAGATTTCGTCAGTATGTGTCTTATGTGTTACATGTCTGCTTTCTCCCAACATCCAGCAATCAACACTATTACATTTCGCTGCCTACTTACTATGGATCTCATGTCCAATAACACCTTATCGCCATTATGTATGACCTCGGAGACAAAACGACCGGACAGCTTGTGTAACGCTGATGTTACAATGGGATTTGGGCTCGTCCAGGCGCGGCCCTGAAACGCGGCCATGTTCGTTGCGTCTTACGTTTCACCTGTTCAAACCAGCACGTCAAAAGACGGTGTGCAGCGTTGCATCTCGTGGGCGTAGATGCCTGTAATTCTTCGTTCAAATTTCGGTTTGCCCTGATTGTGGTACTTACATCCTGCCCGCTCTCGTAGGTTGGCTCACTAACTCAGGCCCACCTACCAACTCATCCACTCACTCACACATTCACTCACTCACCCACCCACCCACCCACCCACACACCCATTAACTCACTCACTCACCCACCACCCACCCACCCATTCACTCACTCACTCACTCACTCACCGACCCACCAACTACCCACCCATTCACTCACTCACTCACTCACCACTCACCCATCCACCCATCCACCCACCCACCCACTCACCCACTCACTCACTCATCCACTCACTCACTCACTCACTCACTCACTCACTCAATCAGTCAATCACTCAATCACTCTCACCCACTCACTCACTCACTCACTCACTCACTCACCTACCCACCACCCACCCACTCATTCACTCACTTACTCTGTCCTACTCATATACCTCTTTGATCTTCACTACAACAAACAAGAGCCCTACCCCGTCACCACGACCAATCACCCACAATATCCGGACCTGGCGGTTGTGTTTGAGGTCTCCCCTGTACTCCATCACCCTGTCCACAGGGGCACGGCCTTGTTTAATCTGCTGCACGTCAGGTGCTATAGAAACACTCCACTTAGTCCTAGATGCGAGGTGTTTAACTGTTGTTGTCGGTGACTACATCAACGTCTCATGCATGCGATACAGCTTCACCTCCTCCCTGATCTCTATATCAACGCTCGGGGATTGGTAGGTGGTCTTGCTTTACATTACATTATCAGCACGTGGTGTTCACAACCAGTGAATTACAATAACCGACTGCACTAAATAATCTGACTCGGTTCTTGTTCTCGAGAACAAGGCTCGTCTTGCCGAGAAACGTTCTATGTTATCGCACTTCACTTCAAGTTGTGGATATATTCTTAAGGGAATGGTTCAACAAAACGACCTAAGTATTACTTAGATAACGTAGTGGTTCGGTTGCTTTTTAAAACGGGCCTACGGCGTAAGATGATTTCTTAAGATGGAGTTGTAGCTCCAGTTAACCTTTCCACAAAGTGGTCTCCGCGCTACGACCATCGCAACTTAAGCTATGGTTTTGAGATAAGCTAAAATCGTTTCGTAGAGCCAGACCAAGGTCCACATGCAACTGCAATACTGATTAGGGAGTGTTCCTACAGGCTATACCGTGATCATGTGATATCATGCTATACCGTGATCATGTGATATCATGCTATACCGTGATCATGTGATATCATGCTGCTTTCAATATATTGCTTCCTCCAGCCCAGTGTTTGCATGCGATATCAGGTTATCGTCTTAAATGATGTGAAATGTGGTTTGAATAATTTTATTGCCAGGAAAAATGAGATGCTTGTCTACAGACCTGAGGCGGTAGACTCGGCGTATTGATCTCAAGCGTAAAACTCTTCATCCCGCCATTAAAACAGTTCTGTCCCTCCAATGAAACCGTCCCTTCCCAACATTAGAATATGTCTGTCTCTCCATTGAAACTGTTCCATCCCGCCATTAAAACATTTCTGTCCCTCCATTGAAACTGTTCCATCCCGTCATTAAAACAATTCTCTCCCTCTATTGAAACCGTTCCATCCCGCCATTAAAACAGTTCTGTCCCTCCATTGAAACCGTTCCATCCCACCATTAAAACATTTCTGTCCCGCCGTTGAAACTGCTCTATCCTGCCATTAAGACTTATCTATCTTACCATTAAATCTGTTCTATCCCGATACTGACATTAACCCGTGTCCCTCATACACTTCACTTCGCCCTATCACATGCATCTCGTGGAGACTCTCTCCATCACACATCTTGGAAACACATATTTCATTCTCCTCATGGACATCCTGGCCGCACAAATCTCGTGAAAATAGTTGTCTTATAACGCCGTGGAAGCATCTTCTCACATGTACCTCTCATGGAAACCTCTCCTTATACATCTCGTGGAAATACCTTCATTATGCGATTCGTGAAAATGCATCTAATATTCACCATGTGCAGCCCATCTCCTTGAACATACACACGCACGCACGCACGCACGCACACGCAAGGTTGTTACGAGATGTTACGAGAATGGACCACGTTTACCTTGTAGCATCAGACTTTCAAACAAGACCATGTTTTAACACATATTAGAAGGTTTAGATTCAAAGGACTAATTATCAACCCAACACACCACAATTCCACCCGCCAAGCTAAAAAAGAATAATCTGCATTAACATCGATCCGGAGCGGCCGCTTGACACAACAATCTGTTTACTCAAAGCACCAATTTTGTGAGCACGTGAAGCGATACGATCCAAACACGCGATGCGCGCGTTCCATGTCAGATAGGAGTATCGAGTATCACCTAAACCCATGATCAGAACTGACCGAGATGACGTACACGACCACGCTGCCGTGACCAGTCGTCCACGCGCCATCAGAAGCACGCCCAATCAACCACTATCCCTCCTTGCTAGTTGCTAACCCTCACACGTCTCCGGGCAGCAAACATTAACACCAATACCCATGATTCTGTTTGTATTTTTTGGGTACCTTGTAATTGGCAAAACAGGTCCTTTGTTTTCAGTGATTCTCTCTCGTACTAGACATTGTTTCATTCTTGCCTGAAGGTAACGAATAACAGTTGAATATATTTGCAAAGGGACCATCTGTTTATTATCCAGCGAATGATCTGGTGTTCATTGAGTGTAGCCTCCACTGTATCACTGCGCGTTGACAATCACTAACCTTGGCTAAGCAGGGACATTAGTTGAAAACACAGAATGTTGTTGATTGACTTCAGTGTATCTGGGGTTCTATCACCATTTAATGGATTTTCCACAGATCGGCACATGCGGTCTTTGTCAGTCTACAAACATCCCTCTGAGCGCATGTAACCCTATACTCTGGTTTGAGTAGAGCCGCTGTGTTTTGCCCGCTGTGTGTAGCTCGCTGTGTGTAGCCCGTCGTGTGTAGCCCGCTGTGTGTTGCCCGCTGTGTGTAGCCCGCTATGTGTAGCCCGCTGTGTGTAGCCTCTGTTGCCTATCACTCCAACAGCAAATGCGTCCAAAAGACGTCCACGTGAATATACATAGCAATTAAATCAAATGATATAATTGGATTTTAGTGATTCTTGCTTCTCTCTATTTACCACTGGACCGTTCTCAGAGGCCAATGCTTGTCTTGCAAAATATTTCAGTGATCTACCGGAGATTCCACCAGTGGAACTATACACGATCGTGATTACTTACGGGTATAACTGACTCAGATAATACGAGGATATAATGTCACTCACGGACATGACAAGAGTTTCTACATACACCAACGGAAATGACGTGGATATGGGATGCACCAGCCAAAGTGACGTGGGTATTGGTATAGGCCAAAGAAGTGAGTATAGGTGGGTATAGGTTAACTTACGGAAGTGACGTGGATATGGGTATACACCAACGGAAGTGAAGACTGTATGTATCACTCTCACGCGAGAGTGGCGAGAGTACGGGTTATACTAACGGACGTGACAAGCGTATGCATATACACCAAGGGTACTGATGGGGGTATGTATCACTCAAATGAGTATGACGGGAGTATGGGAATAATAATTAGGTATAAACCACCATGAGACGAACGTACGTGTATGATCACCAGAAGTCTCAAGAATATGCTAAAGGAAGTAAGATAAGAGAACGGGTCCACCCGCAGGGAGGAACAAACGTAAAGGTATGCACAAACAGAGTATAGCTATATATTCAAACCACGAAAATAAACTGTGTACATAGAAAATTAAAATGTGTATTTTAACTACACACGTACACACATACAGATGTATACACAGTTAATAATTAATTGAACACACATGCATGTACTACGTTTCGTAAAGTGAATGGTTTTGGCATGGGCACGTGGAAACCGTGTGTGCATGTGCATCTCGATAAACTGTGTGGAGCACACGAATGTATAAAACTGGCTGCCCACTTGGGAAGCTTAATTGTTTGACGTTAGATCGTTCAAAACATCAAAGCGATAGTGAACCACACATCATGCCACGACTCACGACTGCCCAATGTTTTGAGGCTATTGGGATTGTCCGTGGGGGGAAGGTCTCAACGTCAGGTGGCTGCGCATTCAATTACCACTGAAACACCATTTCAGTCCTGCTGTGACGTTATTAGAACAATACTGAATTGTCGATCGCCCACGTGCAGGACGTCCACGTGCCACAACGTCAAGACAGGGCAGATGGATACGGCTGACCCCTATCACAAGTTCCAGACTGCAGTACCACTGCTCAGACCATTCCAGGACGTCGGCGTATCCACCTCATCAGTCAGCAACCGCTTACGTCATTACGAGATACAACCATGCCATCACGTCATACGACCTTGTCTAGTGACCTACGTCGTCAAGAAAGCCGTCTAAGGTGTTGTCAAAATCATGTACGACAACCGCGGTTATGGTGGAGGATTGTTGTCTGGAGGTAGTGGAGGACTGTTGGACGAGTCCAGATCTAACATTCCTTGTAGTAACGGATGTTAGCATGTCTGAAGAAGTCATGTTTGTGTTCTACCCTGTGTCATGGAGTGGAAGTGCTTTGGGGTGGTTCTGCAATGATTTAGGGTGGGAAAAGAGGGGTTAAGGAACCCCTTAGCAATTTGACAGGTGTGGGCTAGACACTTCAACGTCATGGCACGTATTGACATTCAAACAGAATAATGCTGTCCTTACATGGCTAAGATTGCTATCGCTTTCCTTCAACAGCACAATGTTCATTTACTGCCTTGGCCTTCTGATTCACCAGCACTCTTCTCTATAGAGGCGTGTGAGGAATGAAATGGAAGGACGTCTACGCCGTGTACCAAATCCGCCAGATTACATTCGTTATACAGAAATATGGTAAATCATTTCACGAGTCTTTATATCCATATAATACTACTCCCCCTGCTTACGGTGGCAATAACCGTTATTTCGTTTTTGACATTGTTGCTTGACCCCTCCTACTACTTGTACAGTTAATGTCATGTCCATTATACATGTTGTTCTGCCGTTTTTGTAATGATCACATTTTTCCACGTATTACAGTTTACATGTAAACTTGCCATTGTTCTTACATTTTCAAATTTGGAGACAATGCACACTTTCTTTTTCTGATGAGTATATATGACCACCAACGGAAGTGACGAAAGTAGGGATAAGAACCAAGACAAGAGCAGTTAGGTCGTGGTATTACACAACCGACGTGCAAAACTACAGGTGATCTGTCATAGTGCGGAGTTCTGCAGAAATTACATTTGATATGATAGTTCCAGATTTAGCTGGAGGAAGCAGACGGACATTAATGTATCGTAAATGTCGTGCAAGTCTAATATTGAGTCACTATAATTCAATTTCAGCATTTGTATCGGATTATTGTGTGTTCAGCCGTCATACAACCTTTCTATTAAATATCACTGTAGTCTGGAGACCTAGGTGGGCTTTGTAGATTCTCCTTGATGTGTCAGAGAGCGACAGGTGGATGCCATATCTGTCACTGGGGTAGTGAGGTTGTGAGTTCTGGGGTTGTGAAGTTTGAGGGTTGTGAAGTAGTGATGTTTGGGGGTTGTGATGTAGAGAGGTTTGGGGTTGTAGGGTTTGGGGTTTGTGAGATAGTGGTGCTTACCGTTGTGAGGTTTGGGGTTGTGAGGTACTCAGGTCCGCGTTTTGTGAAGGTAGTGATCTTTTGGACCGGGATGTCGATAGGTCCGGGGTTTGTGAGATAGTGGTGTTTGGGATTGAGAGGTTTGAGGTTGTGAGGTAGAGATGTTTTGAGGTTGTGGGTTTGTAAGGAAGTGAGAGGGGTAGTCGTTTTTCAAAGGGACAAATAGTATTACTCTACTTCCCTTGAACGATTCCCTATTTATTAGTCTTTTTCAACAAAATACGCAAAATATAATCTGTGCAATTAAACACTAGCCTTCACACATTGAAACAGAGCTGAAAGGACAACCGGTAAAGAAATGTGTGTTCCTGTCCCAATTAATTAGTAGATAAGCTGACAATTAGCTTACAGTTATTTTCCCATGTGTATTTTTTTATAACTTGTCAGTACCACGAATTTCGATTTAAGAAAGCATGAAGCTGGATATTGTGACTTCCTAAGAAAATGGTCGTACCCCCCTGTCAGCATGATTCTAGTTGACATTTAGAACACTTATCAGCTTCACGGCCGTCCTTTCTCAGCTTCACGACCGTGTTTTATCAACATCATCACAGCCGTGTTTTATCATGACCACAAGGTTGTGTTTTATCATCATCACGGTCGTGTTTTGATCAACAAGATCACAACCGTGTTTTATCATCCCTTCAAGGTGAAGTTTTATCATCATCACGGTCGTGTTTTTATCAACATCATCACAACTGTGCTTTTATCATGACCACAAGATCGAGTTTTATCATTATCACGGCCGTGTTTTTATCAACATTATCACAACCGTGTTTTATGATCACTTCAAGGTGGAGTTTTATGATCACTTCAAGGTGGAGTTTTATCATCATCACAGCCGTGTTTTTATCATGACCACAAGGTCGTGTTTTATCATCATCACGGTCGTGTTTTTATCAGTATCGAAGGCTCATATCAACATCATATCCGTGGGTGTATCAGCACCTCAGTCGTATCGTTATCAGCAGTGTTTTGCCGTTTGTATCAGCATCACATTTATTTCTCAGGACCATACATCTGGGCTTCACCAAACTGGTACACGACCTGAGTGACCTGAGCGATATAACCGAAACATGTCCAAACTGACTTCAATTCACATCCAACTCCCCAGAGATCCCAGATAAGTCGTAGCCATGTCCTCTGTCGATGTTTCATCTGAGGCACGTATTCGCCATTACAGAATTGAATGCCTGCAGAAATGTTTAATTTGTAACAGGGTAAACGAATCCCAACGGGGAGTGGGAGAAATGATCTTCCAACGTCACTGTGTTGCCAATAGGCGGTCCCTTGAAAACGTTTAATTAATTAAAATTCATTTCTGATTGACCTTTGTATCTTCTAGCCTTGCAAGGTGGGCTGTATATAACATTAACTGAAGTGGTGAGAAGTCATTGAATCGATGTTCCACTGCTAGATATACGGGAATAATCGGATGCACCATTACCACTAGTGAGTGAGTGAGTGAGTGCGTGAGTGCTTGCTTGCGTGCGCGTGCTTGCGTAAGTGAGTGAGTGAGGAAGCGGACAGGTGGGACGGTGAGTGGGTGGGCTTTCACGTTGCGTATGTTTGACATGGAAATATAAATATGCGAGGTACGACATACATTTGGATACCAGTGTGTATTTATATTTGTTTACTCATTAACCTACAAGTGATTCAGTGAATAAATAAATGTCTGTTGTCACATGGACCTGCAAGTTTGAAATGATTTGTATATCTCCATGCTTCCACCAGTCACAGACCGACATTATAAGTTGTAGCATTGTGATGAGGGATATACGGGGTTTAATGCGTCCCGTCTTAGGTTTTATCCACCGAGCCGACGGGTTTTATGCGTCCCATGTTAGGATAAAACCTAACGAGGGACGCATAAAATCCCGTATACCCCGAATCATAATGCTACAACGAATTTATCTTACCAAATGTTTAAATCTCTTATGTAAATATAACATTAAAACAAACTCATATATTTTACTAACATGGTACTGACTGGTCGATTCGAGCCAGTGCTTCACGGTTCACTGACTGCCGTGGATGCATACTTTTTCCACGGAGCGGGATATATAAATGATTTATTCTCCCTCGCAAAGATTTATACCCCGCTTGGGCGGTGTATAGCCGTGCACCGGGCATGCATGGTAATTTGTTTAAGGTCACGTGAACCAATCGCAGATGAACATTCTCACATGAGGTAGGATAAAGCCGATTATGTCCATATACGCGCATTTGTTGATCCTACTAATGACGAAACTAAATTTCATCTTAGGTTATACAATCGATCGAGATATCCGCCACCTTCAGACAGGTAAATACGGTGTCTTTAGACAGGTAAATACGGTACCATCAGACAGATGAAGACGGCACCTTCAGACAGGTAGCTACGACACCTTCAGACAGGTAAAGACGACACTTTCAGACAGGTAAAGACGACACTTTCAGACAGGTAAAGATGGCACCAACCTAGGTAAGGTAAGGACACCAGCACTTAGACAGGAAACACTTTGACCTTCAGGAACGTAACGCCGTCAGTGTGTAACATTTAAAGACGTCACACGTAAGAATTTTACTTTCAGTAAGATAAATCTGCCATTTTGAAACTGGTAAGAATATGTCTTTTTTGTCGCCAATCGTCGGTCTGGTGTGTGCATAAGGGACTTTCACAAAATGAAATTAACAACTCAGAACCTTTTCATGATCACCATCAATTATTAACAACAAACACTTTTCATGATCACCATCAATTATTAACAACAACCCTCAATTAACAACGCAGAACCACACAATTATTTCAAAGTACAACAAAGTGTTGCCGTATCATTTTCCTGAACATTTGTTATCAAGATGAAAGAATTGTGAATTAATTATTGAATGCTCCCAACCTTCTGAGCACGTAGACGCTACGTTCTCTGACATTCTGCGGCAATAACGGTACAGGAGGTGGTTATAGTTGTATATTAATTTGTATATGAGCATCTTAGGATATCAAAGATGTCAGCATGCACATACCAAATCAAAGTATACGTGTCAGCTTTGGGACGATGCGTTTAGGAACAATTCTCTTAGCAGAGAACGCCCCAGTGTTCATTTCTGCTTATCTATATACAATTCTCAAACGTTCTGTTTGATTGGCATTTAGAAGTTGGTGACTAATAAGAAAGTAAGAAAGTTTATGGATAACAAAGTTTGGTTTTACGACGAGATGGGAGCACAACACTCTGATAATTATCATAATCATCAACTCTTCTTTAAATGTCACGAACACGACACGGCACGTCCACCGATTTAAGATATCAGTAATATGTAAGCACCATGCTTAAATATTTATGGAAACAATTAACCTTTAAGGGCACCTTAAACTTACCTGCGTGGTGGATGAGGATAACGGACCAGGAAACGTTAAACTATATATGATGTACAATATTGATACTTAACACAACAGGACTTTTTAGAATCTACACTACTAAAGTATCTGTTATACGAACAGATCATTAAAATATTTTCAGCCTCAATATTTCGCAAAACAGCACGTGTTTCAGGAATAACGTATATATTATACGACGTTACAGATTAAGATAAAATGTAGTTGAGAGAGGTCGGGTGGTCCTGGCACAGTCAGGCTGGTAAGGCTCATCATCAGCTCGGGTACCCAGTCTACCCGCAACCCAGACAGCTGATGGGACTTTCTCCAGGAAGTCTTGCCTTGTCAAAACCCACGATGACCTTTCTGGAGAATATCGAGACTCCTTAACACCACAGCATTCTGCATTCACCCATAGTGTCAGAAGGGCTGTGCTCCGGGGGAGTACCCGGGCGCTCCCCTGATCTGCGCCAGGAGATCAGAAGGTACCAAACCGGAATAGTGGGGAGTCTGGCGTCAGTGTACTTAGTTTCGTTGGGTGGAGTCCCTGTGTGTGCTGGGGATTGATTGCCTGACTCTGAGACTCAACCTAACACAAGTACAAGAATCTGTACTATGCTGAGAAAGTGTAATCCTAGATATCCCATATGTTACGTTAATATATTGTATGCTGTGATAACATTTGCCTGTTTATTTCGAAACAGCAAGTTTGTTAGGTATCGCTTTACCTAATAATGTCCACCTATAACTATTATCAATATTTACCTATTATTATTTCCTGTCATAGTTTCCTGGAAGCTCCGAAAACAGATGATCGTTAATATATTGTAAGCAGTGATAACGGTTGATATTGTTGTTATTAACGGCAGCTTGGTGCAGATATGGACTGCACACTATGTACATGAATCGTGCTGTTCGAAATTCAGAGCCCAAGAGAATTGCGTATATTTAGAATCCTTCGGAAACATGAAACTGTTGTCGCTATTGATGCGTTAGATATTCCGCTATTAGTTTGGCCCCGCTATTGCAGATAAACGTCGGCAGCATCCTCCCCAAGCGTCTTTGTAAGCAGAGTACCAGAAAACGGGATCACTTTATACTCGACTCGCCCATAACTGTCGTCAAACTCAACCACAAAGTTCGTCATACTCCCCGACAAATCGACTCCAAAAAGTCTGCTTTTTTCAGTTTTCAAGAACTTTACAAGTTTATACCCTACAACAAGTGACAGCCTTCTCCCATGCAAGAGAAACGAGTTTTATGTTTCATGCACATTGGGAAACCGCGTTTGTGGAAGCCACAGTACTTGGTGTTTCATTTATTGATGAATGTATTCGTGACGAGACCGTCGGCTTACACTGCAGCATGATGCAAACATGACATGTACTGATGTTGTATTTGTAATAATCCTGGAAGGGAAAGACTAAAGACTTTGTATAATGCTGCAACAGATTATGAGTAAAGCACGTTGTACTTACAGTTGTTGTGGATGATGGTGATGATGGTGGTTAATCCAGGGAGGGAGATGCGGTTGGGCTGTGGAGGACGACGACGATGACGCTGTTGAAGCTGTTGAGGTCGCACAGAGAAGGAGTGAGACTTGGGGGATGCTGGGACGTGACAGCGGATACCACCTGACCTCGGCCTAACTCCAATGCCAAAGTAAGACCAGCATCCGGGCCACTTGTTAACTGACCAATCAACAGGCTTCTTGGCTGGGACTCGAAAATGATTAGCAGCAGAAAACTGCAATGTGGCGGTAATGCATATAAGAGATGTGATTTACAGTGGCAAAGCTTTAAGGGAACACTCAGAAACAACGAAATATTGAACTTGCTTGGGATTAATATGCCGTGCTATGTTGGAAAGCCATGTCGTCGATCTCACACTACTTTAAATCATCGATTGTTGTAACGCTGTATACGAAGCCGTGAGTGGGCGAGTGCCCCAACTCGGCCGAGAGCCTTATCTTAATCGGAGCTCTTCTGACTAGCTTGATGTTGTATGCTCCATGGAATTCATGGAGGGTATATGGCATGATTCAATATCATAAAGTTTTATGTTTAACTGAGACGGCAGTTCGTGGGAGCACCATGACTACCTGACGCTAGGAGTCTGGCGGGCCGGGTAGTATTGATTGGGGGTGCGTATTGCGTCCCTTGCAACAGTGCTTCAACAAACGTGTTTACAAGTTTCTGAATTATATAAACTCATCGGTTTGCTGATTTGGTTTTAGCTATTAAGATTGGTCTGTTTTGGTCAGAATTGTAAATAGACGTGAAAAGGTTCAGGAAACAATTTTGTAGAAGACTCAGCGAATGCGATGTAAATGATCATGTATAACAGATTATACAGATCCCCTCCATACCTTGATGTTCCATTAATACAATGGTCCATGTATGTCAGTGTTGAGAGTGGGTTTGGTAAGTGGGTTTGGGGGTAAGGGTTTGGGGGTGAGGCCAATGGGAATGTTCTATGAATACAATGGTCAGTGTTGAGAGTGGGTATGGTAAGGGGTTTGGGGGTGAGGCCAATGGGAATGTTCTATGAATACAATGGTCAGTGTTGAGAGTGGGTTTGGTAAGGGGTAAGGGGGGTGAGGCCAGTGGGAATGTTCTATGAATACAATGGTCAGTGTTGAGAGTGGGTATGGTAAGGGGTAAGGGGTTTGGGGGTGAGGCCAGTGGGAATGTTCTATGAATACAATGGTCAGTGTTGAGAGTGGTTTGGTAATGGGTAAGGGGTTTGGGGGTGAGGCCAATGGGAATGTTCTATGAATACAATGGTCAGTGTTGAGAGTGGCTTTGGTAATGGGTTTGGGGTGAGGCCAGTGGGAATGTTCTATGAATACAATGGACAGTGTTGAGAGTGGGTATGGGGGTATGTTCTATGGGTCCGTGGGTAAGGGGTTTGGGGGTGAGGCGTGTGGAGAGTGGGTATGGTAAGGGATAAGGGGTTTGGGGTGAGGCCAGGGAATGTTCTATGAATACAATGGACAGTGTTGAGAGTGGGCATGGTAAGGGGTAAGGGTAAAGGGGGTTTGGGGTGAGGCCAATGGGAATGGGCCAGTGTTGAGAATAAGGGGAATGTTCTATGAATAACAATGGTCAGTGTGAGGAGAGTGGAATGTTTTGGTACAATGGTCAGTGTTGAGAGTGGGTGGGGGGGTGAGGCCAGCCAATGGGAATGTTCTATGAATACAATGGTCCAGTGTTGAGAGTGGGTTTGGTAATGGGTAAGGGGTTTGGGGGTGAGGCCAATGGGAATGTTCTATGAATACAAGGGGTTTTGGGGTGAGGCCAGAGGAATGTTCTGGTCAGTGTTGAGAGTGGGTTTGGTAATGGGTAAGGGGTTTGGGGGTGAGGCCAGTGGGAATGTTCTATGAATACAATGGACAGTGTTGAGAGTGGCATGGTTTGGGGGAGGGGTTTGGGGTGAGGCCAGCCAGGGAATGTTCTATGAATACAATGGTCAGTGTTGAGAGTGGGTTTGGTAAGGGGGTAAGGGGTTTTGAATACAATGGTCAGTGTTGAGGGGTGAGGCCAAGGCCAGTGGGAATGTTCTATGAATACAATGGTCAGTGTTGAGAGTGGGTTTGGTAATGGGTAAGGGGTTTTGGGGTGAGGCCAATGGGAATGTTCTATGAATACAATGGTCAGTGTTGAGAGTGGGTTTGGTAATGGGTTAATGGGTAAGGGGTTTGGGGGTGAGGCCAATGGGAATGTTCTATGAATGAGGCCAATGGGAATGTTCTATGAATACAATTGTCGGTTAGTAAAGTTGAGTATGTAAAGCTTTGGTAAAGAACCAGGTTTTGGGGTGAGGCCAGCGGGGAATGTTCTATGAATACAATGGTTAGTGTTGAGAGTGGGTTTGGTAATGGGTAATGGGTTTGGGGTGACGCCAAGGGGTTTGCTACCTCCATCATGCGTGGGACTGATGAGTGGAGGAGATGAAGAAGTGGGGTTAGTAAAACCGAGGGAGTGGTGGTATGACAGGCAAAGGGTTGAACGTGGAGGTGAAGCTTTACGTGATGTGGGTTAGGTTGAAGGATTGTCATGGCCTTGAGGTGATTTATGCACATACTACACAAAGTAAGGGAACTGTAAAAATGAGAAAAATAAAGGAGTAATACAGAGGAATATCTGTAAAATATATTTAGAGGTTGTGGACCACCGGGTGTTGGTCCACCATGGGGTGATGCATGGACGACACCTCGTGGGATGAGCCACGTTGTCTGGTGCATGGCCTTCTTGTGTACACTTTCCCTTTCAAAACATGCCACAGAAGCTCTATTTGGTACATGTCAGGGAACCTAGCCGTACGTCTTTTCATATGAGATAATTTGGCTTATAGTTTATCATTTGGCAGTTTTAAATGTGAGGGAATACACCCTGTGAATGGAAAATTTTATCAACATATCGTTGTCTGGTCAAACGCCCGTTTGCAATAATCATATCAGTTCCCCTCTCATATGTAATACCACCCACATAATGACACTATCGCCCCGAAAGTTTTCCCCGGCACACCGCTCTCCGCTACGTCGCCAACAACGTTTTCTGCCGTCTGTGAATAGGAGGCAAAACCTTGATTAGTCTGTGATCATGGTACAACACGAGCTCGTCCCTGCTGTTGGTTAGCCCACCCCAAACCACCTGGATCAAACTGTTAGGTCACACCTTTCACAGGATGCCTTGTCTTCAGGCAGGCTACACAGAGATGGTTTATGTTGAAATTCCTGTTATTGTACGAATATCTCTATTGATAGCAGGATCTATTGCATTTAATGTAATGAGACAACCTTGTCCAGGTGTCGATTCTTCCATGCCTCCCACACCCAGGTCTCACATCCCGTGTGACGGTACGTGTCCCACAGTTAAGGAATTACAATTTTTAATTTGCCAAACATTCGGGCAACTAATTTAGTGATTCCGTACCTTCTGTTTGTGATTTAGTCTGTTCATTGATATCCTTTCTCGAAGTCAGTTTTTGGCTAAATTTATCCGAATTTCATCACGGGGCAACTGCTGGCTTATGTTCACTCCTCTCAACGACAACTACATTCAAATAATTGATTCCCTTACGTTTTTCGGTATTCCAAGCACACACACGCCCCTACACATTCCCACACATTATAGATAAGGTGAGGTGAGGTGAAATTGGTTTTTACGTCGTGCTTGAGAATATTTCGCTCATATGACGACGTGCATGCGTGTGTATGTGTATGTGCGGCTGCTTGTACTAGCCCAGACTTAAGCTGGTTTTATTGTGCTAGCCCACTGAGATACCATGCCGCAGTGAAGCATGGATACCCCACTCAGACACATTATACTGACTCCGAGCCGACCAGTCCTTGTTGTCCCCATTAATGCCGTGGCCAGGCAGGGACCAACAAGTACCATATTTTAATGTCTTTTGGTATGACGCGGTCGGGGATCGAACCCGCGACCTTCCGCTCTCCGGGCAGACGCTCTAACCACTACACCACGGAGGCGGTTTATAGATAAGGAGATAAAAGTGTATAAAAATATACAGTATATTTATGTCTGCGTGTGTGTGTGTGTGCGTGCGTGCGTGCGTGCGTGTGTACATGGGCATACTATACAATATATGTATGGGCATACTTTTCATTATCGTTAAAAAGTATTTATATATATATATATACATGTATATACAATGTAGGCATACTTTTGTTTGTTTGAAGTCATCAATAAACAGGATCTGCGCTGTGCTTTTGTATAGTGTGGTATTACCGCGACAGAAGTGTTCTTTGATGTCCAGATTAACGCTGGGTATTGTTAAGTTGTCGGATGACCTTTCTGGGTTCTCTTTGTTGTAACGATGACGTTGTTCTGGTATTCGTTATGAAGGGATCATTTCGTGATATTTTGTTCCTCAAACAATGATGACGTAAAACTACTGTTTGCTTAGAATTCCGACGTTATGTTATTCATTTAATAGATTGATTATTATCCTAGTTTATTTTAGGATGATGTTTGTTGTTGTAGAACGGATCTCAGAGATCCACGATGACGTCATTACAAAAGGTGTGAACAAATCATGGTATTTCTTGTTTCAATGCCTTGCGCTTGGACAAGTGAAGATCCGGGTTAGAATTGATATCCAGTAACCCATGCTTGTCGTAAGAGGCGACTAGCATGATCGGGTGGTCAGCCTGGCTGAGTTGTTTGACAGATGCGTATCCCAAATGCGTAGATCGATGCTTATGCTGTTGATCACTGGCTTGTGTGGTCCAGACTCGATTATTTACAGACCGCAGTCATATACCTGGAATATTGCTGAGGGCGGTATTGAACAACCAAGAAACCAAGAAACCATATGTTCGGCATTATGGACTGGTGGTCAGACTATTGTGTTTGAGTGGCAGGTCCCTGTAAGGTGCGGACAGAGACTAAGCTAGCACTAAAATCCGAGCATCAGTCGGGCTAGCACAAGCAGCGACACACGCAAGACGAACATCAATAGTCAGCATTGCCCAAAGTATAGTGACCACTGGTCACTTGAAAGGTAAACTGTCAGTACACGTACTGTTACTACAGTAATCCCTTAAATACATTCCCACTAATAACTCTCACATGCACGCGCTTGCGCCAACGCACACACACATATGCACGTTTCTAGATGAATGCAAACGCAATGAACCCAATTCCACCACCTCACGGCTCAGGAAGAAGTGTCCTTGCTGTAGTCACTGGAGGGGGGAACCACGACCAGACTGACCAACACACACATATTTCTGTATCGGAATTCATTCATGACCATGATGATACCGTAGTGGTGCCTCGTCAGGTCTTGTGTATCACTTCCCTGCCATGAGTTGACCACGTCGCCCGTGGTGGTCAGTCAGTATTCACGGCCCCTCCAAGCTGATGACTGAATGCTGGACCCTACTAATTGCACGTGATTAAGAGGTAAGTGTTCCGAGTGATATATGGAAGAGCTCTTTAACTGGACAGACTGGACTGCTGAAGACTCCCACGCCTCATCTACATCGGCAACGGCACCTCCGGGAGGGGAGAGGGCAAGTAAATCATATGCCAGTATAACGACTCTACAGTCTGGAGAATATCAGACGCTGTTACTGTCGTTCTGTAGGGCAACCTGCTGTTACAATCGTTCTGTAGGGCAACCTGCTGTTACAGCCATTCACAGGCTTGTACAAACGTTCTGTTCAGCATCGCAAGCTGCTATTACAACTGTTCTGTAGGGCAGCCTGCTGTTACAGCCCTTCTGTTTGGCATCACAAGCCTCTGTGGCCAGTTTGAAGAGCAACGTGCTATTACAACTGATATGTAGGGCAACCTGCTGTTACAGCCATTCTGTTTGGCACCACAAGCTAGTACAAATGGTCTGTTCCGCATCACGAGCTTCTGTAGCATTGTCATTACAGCTGTTCTGTGGGACAACCAGCTGTTAAAGCCGTTCCGGATGCCGTTGTACAAAGCGATCTTAGGGCCAAAGTGATCGTAACTCCCATACCTTAACACAGACTTACACCATCGTAGCGCTGAGGTTGTTTTGGACAACGGCACCCTGTTTGGCATCACAAGCTTCTGTAGCTGTTCTGTAGGGCAGCCTGGTGTGACAACCGTTCTGTAGGGCAGCCTGCTGTTACAACCGTTCTGTAGGGCAGCCTGGTGTTACAACCGTTCTGTAGAACAACGTGCTGTTACAATCGTTCTGTAGGGCAGCCTGCTGTTACAACCGTTCTGTAGGACAACCTGCTGTTACAACCGTTCTGTAGGTCAACCTGCTGTTACCACCGTTCTGTATAGTAGGGCAACCTGCTAATACAACCGTTCTGTAGGACAACCTGCTGTTACAACCGTTCTGTAGGGCAGCCTTCTAATACAACCGTTCTGCAGGACACCCTGCTGTTACAACCGTTCTGTAGGGCAGCCTGCTAATACAACCGTTCTGTAGGTCAACCTGCTGTTACCACCGTTCTGTATAGTAGGGCAGCCTGCTAATACAACCGTTCTGTAGGACAACCTGCTGTTACAACCGTTCTGTAGGGCAGCCTGCTAATACAACCGTTCTGTAGGACAGCCTGCTGTTACAACCGTTCTGTAGGACAACCTGCTGTTACAACCGTTCTGTAGAACAACCTGCTGTTACAACCGTTCTGTAGGACAACCTGCTGTTACAAGCCATTCTGTTTGGCATCATAAGCTTCTGTAGCCATTTGTGGGGTAACATGCTATCATAACCACTCTAAGGGCAACACGGGCCTGTCCAACCGCATTATGTCAGTAAGTAAGGGAGGGTGGGCAGTGTCATGTCGGCGAGTGGTTGCAGTATTGGCAAGCGTTCGAAATAATCGCCGGCCCGGAGGCCCTGCGCCGGTTGTTATTGTATCAGGCCGGCAGTTTCAAATATTTTCCTGCCCTTGTGGCCTTCAGTAAATTATCTGTCATTTGTTGGGTTTTTTCAACTGGAAACTTTCCCTTCACTTCCTGGTATTTCGTATGGGTTTGACTTTAACAAAATGGGCCTGCAGATTTCATTCGGGGCCTGTAGATTTTAAAGCCTACAGGCGGCAGCAGGCCCTGATGGCCAACTGGCAAATCAAAGTATTGCAAACAAATTATTGTTGGGGTCATACGGGCTGTAACGTATGTGGGGAGATCTGCAGGCAGTTCCATGTCAGTGAGTGATGATGTGTTGCAGTTGCTTACAGTGAGTGGGTGCATACTGGCTGTAGGGAGTCGGGCATTGGTAGGTCTGTAACGATATGCAGTGTCAAGCCGGTGATCAGGGACTTGTAGACATTGTCCTGTGGGTGATCGGGGATTTGTAGACATCGTCAAGTGGGTGATCTGGGATTTGTAGAGATCGTCAAGTGGGTGATTCGGGAATTTGTTGACATCGTCAAGTGGGTGATCAGGGACTTGTAGACATCGTCCTGTGGGTGATCGGGGATTTGTTGACATCGTCAAGTGGGTGATCGGGGACTTGTAGACATCGTCAAGTGGGTGATTCGGGAATTTGCTGACATCGTCAAGTGGGTGATCAGGGACTTGTAGACATCGTCAAGTGGGTGATCAGGGATTTGTAGACATCGTCAAGTGGGTGATCTGGGATTTGTAGACATCGTCAAGTGGGTGATCGGGGAATTTGTAGACATCGTCCTGTGGGTGATCGGAGATTTGTTGACATCGTCCTGTGGGTGATCAGGGACTTGTAGGCATCGTCCTGTGGGTGATCGGGGATTTGTAGACATCGTCAAGTGGGTGATCAGGGACTTGTAGACATTGTCCTGTGGGTGATCGGGGATTTGTTGACATCGTCAAGTGGGTGATCGGGGATTTGTTGACATCGTCAAGTGGGTGATCGGGGATTTGTTGACATCGTCCAGTGGGTGATCAGGGATTTGTTGACATCGTCCTGTGGGTGATCGGGGATTTGTAGAGATCATCCTGTGGGTGATCGGGGATTTGTTGACATCGTCCTGTGGGTGATCGGGGATTTGTTGACATCGTCCTGTGGGTGATCGGGGATTTGTTGACATCGTCCTGTGGGTGATCGGGGATTTGTAGAGATCGTCAAGTGGGTGTTTCGGGAATTTGTTGACATCGTCAAGTGGGTGATCGGGGACTTGTAGACATTGTTAAGTGGGTGATCAGGGATTTGTAGACATCGTCAAGTGAGTGATCGGGAATTTGTTGACATTGCCAAGTGGGTGATCGGGTATTTGTTGACATTATCAAGTAGGTGATGGGGGATTTGTAGACATCGTCAAGTGGGTGATCGGGGATTTGTAGAGATCTCAAGTGGGTGATCGGGAATTTGTTGACATCGTCAAGTGGGTGATCGGGGATTTGTAGAGATCTCAAGTGGGTGATCGGGAATTTGTTGACATCGTCAAGTGGGTGATCGGGGATTTGTTGACATCATCCTGTGGGTGATCGGGGACTTGTAGATATGGTTTGTCGGTAATCGGGGACTTGTAAGCAGCATCATGTCGGCGACCGGGCCTTAGTACACAATGTCCTGTGGGTAATCAGTGATTTGTAGACATCGTCCTGCCGGTGATTGTCGACTTGTCGACAGGGTTATGCCGGTGATAGGGCACTTTTTAGACATCGTCCTTTGGGTGATCATACACTTGTAGAAAGAGTCATTTAATGACATGCATATACTCATGCGTACTCATAGAATCGCATACACACATACACTCACGCGCACGCACGCACGCACGCACGCACGCACGCACGCACGCACATACATACATACATACACAGTAGACACTATTGGTCCCTTAATTCATGCACGAAAAGGGCAACCTAGATTAGTGTCAATTTGAAGAAAACAAAAAGTTTCTATTCAGCAAATTACATCAAGTAAATCTTTCACTCGTCACAAAAAATATGTAATTGTCTTCGTGTGACAATGCATCAGAACTCAAATCTTCATGTAGCACTAGTCTCGCTGAAGCGCCACCCACACCTTGGGCACCAAGCTGCGATCTAACGGCATCGTCGTCCTGTGACAAATAGTTCAAGTTTGGGCAGATCACAAACGACTGTATTCGGTTTTGTTTTTCATTTCACAAAACGTCAACGTATTGTTCGAATTTGTTCGAACAGAGAAGTAGTATAGGCATGTTATCCTTATATGAAAAAAAGCGTTTGACACGTTAGCTTCATATCACAAACATTTAACGTGTTATCCTCATACGAAAACTAGTTAACATGTTATCTCAATATCACAAACATTTAACGTGTTATCGTCATACGAAAACCAGTTAACGTGTTATCGCCATATCATAACATTTAACGTGTTATCGTCATACAAAAACCAGTTAACGTGTTATCTCAATATCACAAACATTTAACATGTTATCGTCATATGAAAAACAGTTGATGTGTTATTTTCATATCACAAACATATAACGTGTTATCGTCATACGAAAACCAGCTAACGTGTTATCGCCATATCATAAACATTTAACGTGTTATCGTCATACAAAAACCAGTTAACGTGTTATCTTCATATCATAAACATTTAACACGTTATCCTCTTTGACGGTTGACGTTTTTTCTTCACGTCACAAACATGTTCGTATCAACTTGTTATTTCCATGTCACAACTAATTTCTTCATACAATCACATTTACCGAATTGTCTTCATTCAACCCGCAGGAAACATTGTCTTAGTGCCACAAACATTTTACCATTTTGTCTTCTTGTCTCAAATAGAGAACGTTTTGACGTCATATCACAAAAGTTAAAGTTTTTTTTCTTCAGGCAACGAAAGACATTGTTGGGTGAGAAACTGTGATCTGTTCACATTTGTCTTTGTGTGGAATTCAACAAAGTAGTGTATTGTCATCTTGTGACAAATTAGGGATTCGCACTTTCTCTCTGTGTGGATATATAAAGGCGCGTGTTTTATCATCGTGTGATAAATTAAATGTTCCCGTACTGTCTCTGGTTGGATATTTACACGCCCTTGTATTGACATTTTGTTGGAAATTAAGAGTTCACGTGTTGCATCTGTGTTTTCATCTAGGGACAAAAAAGAAATTAAAGAGTTCTTTTCTCTCTTACGAATATTAAGAAGCTCGTGCCTTGTCATCTTATGAGAAATTAAGAATTCACGTGTTGAAACTGTGTTTTCATCTCGTGGCAAAAAAGAAATTAACGTGTTGTCTCCATGTAGAATATTAAAAAACTCGTGTTGTGATGAAATATCAGGTTCGAGTATTGTCACCTTGTAACAAAGTGACACGGATGCATTTTGTCTCAGTTTGACGAATTCAAATATTCAAGTATTGTCCATCTCTAAGGAATCAATAGTTTCCGGAGCCGTTTTCATGTGAAAATACTCTGGTACAGACTCTTTATAAGGTGTCGGTTTATGGGCCCTAGTTTCGAAGACATTATACTCAAAGGTTAGGATCTTGTATGCAAGTGCGCGACGAGGAGCGCCCATCTGTGTTCTACATGATGTTTTGTAACGCATGAAGTAGTAGGCCGCCTACACCGTGATAGGAGTAGAGAAATTTCAGCACACGATGTCCCTAACAACCAGTTATGTCTACTTCAACTTGTGAAAGAGTTAATCTAATTGGGTGAAATGAAAGGGAATTCTGCTTAATTAAAGACGCAGCGGGTGTGTGTAATAGCGCCATCGAGCGACAGTGACAACACTGCGCACTTCACGTCATCAGACACGTTGATGAAACTGAAAAACAGGCATATTTTACCGTTTAAGTTAGAAGTAATAATACCGTTACTTTTAATGTCTGAATTTGAAGAGGCGTCATAAGCCACGGGGTGTCTTTAGAGACCTCTACATCTCAGCCATCAGTCCAGCAAGATAAAGGTTAATCTTCTGAACAACACCCAAAATTAATTACCGACATTAAATGGTTTATTTTTTAATATTTCGAAATAGTTGCCACAAAAAGCAAAATTAATACGTTTCCTCCTGGCATCTCCATACGGAGGGTAAGATTATTGAGGGGTTATGCAAAAGTGGGGCACTGACGACCCAATCTTCAAAGGCGACGCATTCCATCGCGCCAAAGTTACGTCCCTTGTTAATCCGGACATCTTACGATTGTGAGTTCGAATCCGGTTGGCCCAATCACGTTTGTCAGCATCATATCCTTGCCCGTGGGTTTTAGCAGAGTAGTGAGAACTGCCTCACTGGAGGCTTAATTCCCAAATCAATTACGGGCGGTGGGGTAGCCTTGTGGTTAAAGTGTTCGCTCGTCACGCCGAAAACATGGTTTCGATTCCCCACATGGGTACAATGTTTGAAGCCCATTTCTCGTGTCCCCCGCTGATAATGCTGGAATATTGCTAGAAGCGGCTTACTGACTCACTGACTCATTAGTTGACTCACTGACTCACCCACCCACTTACTCACCCGCCACTCACTTACACACTCATAACTCACCCACTCACTCCCAAAATCAAGTCTAGTAGCATGCTGCTTTGCGTCCTGTGTTTGACTCTTGAGACATTGGTTGAGTATATATATAGAACGTCATACTAGTGCATTTGGATGTTTTGTATTGAACAAGAAGATGTCATTGGAGCAGAGAAACAACGAGTTCGAAGAAAGAGTTGTTTCTCTGCTCCCATGCCATCTTCGAGTTCAGTACAAAACATAAAAATGCACTAGTATGACGTTGTATATTTATTATATACCCTCTTATCTTGCATTAATCTGTTACTTAAAAAAACCAAATCATAGCGTAGCGATACATGTTTTCACCCCTCTCGATACTTCCGCATTCAGGTATCACTCCGCGCGAGGGCGGATCACGCAACTGACCCAGATCATACATTCCTCCGCATGACGTCATGAATCAAGTCCCACTTTCACAACTTACCATAGGGGAAATAATGACACCATTCTAATGAAATTCATTCATATCTTAATACATACGTACGAACGAACAAGCTATTCGACTTGTCAAGCATACGGAAAATCCCGGAAAGTGCCGAGCTTTGGAGAAAGTAGAACCGGCAGGGGTTGAATGCGGAATCTGGGGCGCAATACGGAATTTGACCACATCATTGCACCCCTGTATTACTATCCTATGTTTACATGGGTATATAATAGAAAGTCTTCCATGTAGACATCTTTCTCTAGATGCACTTGGTACCAATCTACGTAAATACATCGGTCGTAATCCAACATAAAGATATTACATTTGATACGCTTATGTACCAGATATTCTCGTGTAATGTGTTCTACTAATTCAAATTTAGTTACAAGGCAAACGTGATACGGCAGATTACTTAGTTGAAACATTTTGATGTTTTCAAACGATGTGCGTTACTAGAGGCATAGCAAACGCCATGAAATATCACTTTCACGGCACGCTCGTAAATCCTAATTCCAGCATTTCCCTCTGAGTAAGCTAAACCAACACAAATAACAATGAAATGAGACTAAATGTTCCTTAAAAATCACTCATCCCGTCATTAGTGTCGGAACAAACTACACGGTCGCAATTTCAAACTGCCGGCCATGTGCTCCAATTACTTGCAGGTGTCCCCTTGCGCGAGTAGCATTAGTTGGCATGGCAACAAGGTAAAATAGCAGAGGCGTCGAGAAGTTGAGGGAGGTACATCCCTTCAGCGTGAATGTGGCTTTATGAATCTGTAATGTCCGATTTGGGAAGCCCTTTGGTAGTGTTGGTTGTGTCGGTGGTGTTGGTGGTGTTGGTTGTGTTGGTGGTGTTGGTGGTGTTGAAAGGATTTAGGTCGGTGGTAGTAGAAAGGGCGGGGATGGTGGTGTTGGTTGTGTTGGTGGTGTCGGTGGTGCTGGTGGTGTCGGTGGTGCTGGTGGTGTTGATAAGATTTAGGTGTTAGTTGTGTTGGTGGCGTCGGTCGCATCGGCGGTGCTGGTGGTGTTGGTGGTGTTGGTGGTGCTGGTGGTGTTGAAAAGATTTAGGTCGGTGATAGTAGAGAGGGCGGGGATGGTGGTGTTGGTTGTGTTGATTGTGTTGGTGGTGTCGGTGGTGCTGGCGGTGTTGTTGGTGTTGAAAAGATTTAGGTTGGTGGTAGTAGAGAGGGCAGGGATGGTGGGGTTGGTTGTGTTGGTGGTGTTGGTGGCGTGGGTGGTGCTGATGGTTTTGGTGGTGTCGGTGGTGCTGGTGGAGTTGAAAAGATTTAGGTCGGTGGTGGTAGAGAGGGCGGGGATGGTGGAGTTGGTTGTGTTGGTGGTGTTGGTTGTGTTTGTGGCGTCGGTGGTGTTGGTGGTGTCGGTGCTGGTGGTGTTGGTGGTATTGAAAGGATTTAGGTCGGTGGTGGTAGAGAGGGCGGGGGTGGTGGTGTCGGTGGTGTCGGTGGTGGTAGAGAGGGCGGGGATGGTGGTGTTGGTTGTGTTTGTGGTGCTGGTGGTGTCGGTGCTGGTGGTGTTGGTGGTATTGAAAGGATTTAGGTCGGTGGTAGTAGAGAGGGCGGGGATGTTGGTGTTGGTTGTGTTGGTGGCGTCGGTGGTGTTGGAAGTGTCGGTGCTGGTGGTTTTGGTGGTATTGAAAGGATTTAGGTCGGTGGTGGTAGAGAGGGCGGGGATGGTGGCGTCGGTGGTGTCGGTGGTGTTGGTGGTGTTGGTTGTGTTGGTGGTATTGAAAGGATTTAGGTCGGTGGTGGTAGAGAGGGCGGGGATGGTGGTGTTGGTGGTATTGAAAGGATTTAGGTCGGTGGTAGAGAGGGCGGGATGGTGGGTTGGTGGCGTCGGTGGGTGTCGGTGGTGGTAGAAAGAGGGGTGGGTGGTAGAAGGAGGGAGAGAGGGGATGGTGGTGTCGGTGGTGGTAGAGAGGGCGGGGATGGTGGTGTCAGAAGTGGAGGGCGGGGATGGTGGTGTCTACTGGTGTCGGTGGTGGTAGAGAGGGCGGGATGGTGGTGTCGGTGGTGGTAGAGAGTTGGGTGTCAGAGGTTGTGGTGATAGGTTGGTGTTAGTGTTACAATTTGGGGGTGATAAAAGTTGGGTGGTGGTACAGAGGTGTTGGGGGTTGGGGTGGTGGTACAGAGGTTCATATTTTCGCCGGAAAAGCAAGATTTTATGGATGTCAACTTCTTTATTGTGAATAACACGACGTTTCGGAGTATATGCTTGCTCCTTCATCAGGTGAATGGTAGGGAGTATAAGGGGATAGATATATATATATATATACACATACATGGGCACTTACAAAGAACACATGTATAACAAGTTTAACAATGTTGAGGAAAGAATATGTAATAAAAACATGAGGCCAGTGATACATTAAAACAACATGATAATAGATTGATGGGATGTAATACAAACACGAGGAGGCCAGTGATACGCTAAAACAACATGGTAATTGATAGGGTGTAGAATAACACAGGGAAGCCAGTGATACCGTACAAACACGAGGTAAGGGAGGGCAGTGAGCACTACAAACAAGAGGCCAGTGGGCTGATGAAGTAGTGATAAGCAATAGTGATGTACATGTAATAAGATGAGTGAGTCCCAAGCACATGGTAGGTAGATTCCTTGGTCACGGTTGATTGCTGGCTGACATCTCCGTATGTCTATGGCTTCCTGAAGCTTCCTTTGGCGCCAGTTGTTGTTGTTTGTGGACAGGATCTTGGTGGCTTCCCATTTGATGGTGTGGTCCTTGTTCTTTAGTATATGTTCTGATATGGCAGACTTCTGGTCGAGCTTGTTGACGGAGGCTTGATGTTCTTTGAGTCTTGTGTTGACAGGTCGCAGCGTTTCCCCGAACTACATGGAATTTGGTAGACGCATCCTCTTGGGTTGGGGCTTGCAGTGCTGGATCCTCTGCCCTTGGCCCTGAGAAGATTCTTGAGGGTCTTGCTGCTATAGAATGTGACGTCAATGCTGGCTTGGTTCTTGATGAGGCGGGAGATCTTGTGGCTGATAGGTCCTATGTAGGGAATTGTGATTCTAATGGGTGATGGCGCAGGTTTGGGGCTGGTCTCTGTGGTGTTGAGGGTTTTGTTGATGGTCTTTAGACAAGGTCTGCAGGGTATCCGTTGAGGGATGTGAAGGTGTCCTTTAGATGTTGTAATTCGTGGATGAGGGTGTCTGGGTGGCAGATGGACTTGGCACGTCTAGTGAGGGTGGCTACGATGGCTTGCTTGATCTACGGATGGTGACAAGAGTTGTAGTGGATGTACTGGTCGGTGTGTGTTGGCTTGCGGTAGATGGAGGTCTTGAGTCCATGGTCTGTGGATTGCAGGGAGACATCTAGGAAGGGAAGTTTGTGGTCTATCTCTGTTTCCATGGTGAACTTAATTCTGGGATGTTGGGCGTTGAGATGTTGTAGCAGGTGGTCGGGGTCATTGTGATGGGCTATGGTGGTGAAGGTGTCATCTACTTTAGCGTATCACTGGCCTCCTCGTGTTTGTATTACATCCCTTCAATCTATTATCATGTTGTTTTAATGTATCACTGGCCTCATGTTGTTATTACATATTCTTTCCTCAACATTGTTAAGCTTGTTATACATGTTTTCTTTGTAAGTGCCCATGTATGTGTATATCCCCCTTATACTCCCTACCATTCACCTGATGAAGGAGCAAGCATACACTCCGAAACATCGTGTTATTCACAATAAAGAAGTTGACATCCATAAAATCTTGCTTTTTCAGTAGGGTTGGTTTTGAAAAGGAATATGCTCCTAGCTGAAAGGATTCTCACATATATCAACAAGCATGTCCACATTAATCACACATCAACATCGCACCCCTGAGACCAGCGCTGCCAGTACAACGACAGAAAACTAGTGACAGGGGAGGCAGCCTGGGAACTCCGCCAGCCAGAAAACGTTATATGTGAATTATAACCAAGTCAATGGCAACTGTCCACTGACTTGACAGAATATCGATGATAACTGTCATTGGAATTCATGCGTCAACGTGTTTACCGCAACGCTTCTCCTCTCAGACATACTACACGTAGGCATTTTTAGATCAGGTACTTATAATGTGGAGAACGGTTATCATAACGGGGTTGTTCTAGGAACCGTTGTTATCACGGTTTTTGAACACTGCATTCATCACACTGTACCATCGAAGCACCACTCGTTACTCTAGAATCACCTCCCGAGGTACTGTAACCTGATGTCTGTACTCGAGACAACTACATTGAAACTACAGTTCCTCATCCCCTTGGTCGTGACACTACATTCCCTCAAATCATCACTCGTGACACTACATTCCCTCAAATCATCACTCGTGACACTACATTCCCTCAAATCATCACTCGTGACACTGCATTCACTCAAATCATCACTCGTGACACGACATTCCCTCAAATCATCACTCGTGACACTGCATTCACTCAAATCATCACTCGTGACACTACATTCCCTCAAATCATCACTCGTGACACTGCATTCCTCAAATCATCACTCGTGACACTACATTCCCTCAAACCACCACTCGTGACACTACATTCCCTCAAATCATCACCCGTGACACTACATTCCCTCAAATCATCAATCGTGACACTGCATTCACTCAAATCATCACTCGTGACACTACATTCCCTCAAATCATCACTCGTGACACTACATTCCCTCAAATCATCACTCGTGACACTACATTCCCTCAAATCATCACTCGTGACACTACATTCCCTCAAATCATCACTCGTGACACTACATTCCCTCAAATCATCACTCGTGACACTACATCCCTCTCACCACCCGTGACACTACATTTCACTCATGATCGTGACACTGCATTCCCTCAAACCACCACTCGTGAGACTACATTCCCTCAAATCATCACTCGTGACACTACATTCCCTCAAACCACTCGTGACTCAAATCATCGTGACACTGCATTCCCTCAAATCATCACTCGTGACACTATCATTCCCTCAAACCACCACTCGTGATACTACATTCCCTCAAACCACCACTCGTGACACTACATTCCCTCAAACCATGACTCGCGATCGTGACACTGCATTCCCTCAAATCATCACTCGTGACACTATATTCCCTCAAACCACCACTCGTGATATTACATCCCCTCAAACCATAACTCGTGACACTACATCCCCTCAAACCATGACTCGTGACAATGCAGTCCCATCACACTGTACCCTCAAATCATCAGTAGTTAATCTACACGCATCTTCTAAAAGTGTACCCAGATAAGGCCACATTATGACTATAACCTGATCCTAAAATCATGTCCCCAAGTGATATAACAGATGTTTTCTCATGTGTCCCTACTGTGTCCACAAACCACTTGACGGTAGGGGTCTACAACAATCACTACTTCATACTGTACCCTGGTGAGACTACACGATCATGTGATCAACAACCCAGTACATCCATCTGTCACCATACTGTACCCATTAGAGACGATAGGGTCATGTGATCAACAACCCAGTACAACCATCTGTCACCATACTGCACCCAGGAGGGGCGATAGGGTCATGTGATCAACAACCCAGTACATCCATCTGTCACCATACTGTACCCAGGAGAGACGATAGGGTCATGTGATCAACAACCCAGTACATCCATCTGTCACCATACTGTACCCAAGAGAGACGATAGGGTCATGTGATCAACAACCCAGTACAACCATCTGTCAACTATACTGTACCCAGGAGAGACGATAGGGTCATGTGATCAACAACCCAGTACATCCATCTGTCACCATACTGTACCCAGGAGAGACGATAGGGTCATGTGATCAACAACCCAGTACAACCATCTGTCAACTATACTGTACCCAGGAGAGACGATAGGGTCATGTGATCAACAACCCAGTACAACCATCTGTCACCATACTGTACCCAGGAGAGACGATAGGGTCATGTGATCAACAACCCAGTACAACCATCTGTCAACCATACTGTACCCAGGTGAGACGATAGGGTCATGTGATCAACAACCCAGTACATCCATCTGTCAACTATACTGTACCCAGGAGAGACGATAGGGTCATGTGATCAACAACCCAGTACAACCATCTGTCACCATACTGTACCCTGGTGAGACTACACGATGATGTGATCAACAACCCAGTACAACCATCTGTCACCATACTGTACCCTGGTGAGACTACACGATGATGTGATCAACAACCCAGTACAACCATCTGTCACCATACTGTACCCAGGAGAGACGATAGGGTCATGTGATCAACAACCCAGTACAGCCATCTGTCACCATACTGTACCCAGGAGAGACGATAGGGTCATGTGATCAACAACCCAGTACAACCATCTGTCACCATACTGTACCCAAGAGAGACGATAGGGTCATGTGATCAACAACCCAGTACATCCATCTGTCAACTATACTGTACCCAGGAGAGACGATAGGGTCATGTGATCAACAACCCAGTACATCCATCTGTCAACTATACTGTACCCAGGAGAGACGATAGGGTCATGTGATCAACAACCCAGTACAACCATCTGTCAACTATACTGTACCCAGGAGAGACGATAGGGTCATGTGATCAACAACCCAGTACAACCATCTGTCAACTATACTGTACCCAGGAGAGACGATAGGGTCATGTGATCAACAACCCAGTACAACCATCTGTCAACTATACTGTACCCAGGTGAGACGATAGGGTCATGTGATCAACAACCCAGTACATCCATCTGTCAACTATACTGTACCCAGGAGAGACGATAGGGTCATGTGATCAACAACCCAGTACAACCATCTGTCAACTATACTGTACCCAGGAGAGACGATAGGGTCATGTGATCAACAACCCAGTACAACCATCTGTCAACTATACTGTACCCAGGAGAGACGATAAGGTCATGTTATCAACAACCCAGTACAGCCACCTGTCACCATACTGTACCCAGGTGAGACGATAGGGTCATGTGATCAACAACCCAGTACATCCATATGTCACCATACTGTACCCAGGTGAGACGATAGGGTCATGTGATCAACAACCCAGTACAACCATCTGTCAACTACACTGTACCCAGGAGAGACGATAGGGTCATGTGATCAACAACCCAGTACAACCATCTGTCAACTATACTGTACCCAGGAGAGACGATAGGGTCATGTGATCAACAACCCAGTACAACCACCTGTCAACTATACTGTACCTAGGAGAGACGATAGGGCCATGTGATCAACAACCCAGTACAACCATCTGTCACCATACTGTACCCAGGTGAGACGATAAGGTCATGTGATCAACAACCCAGTACAACCATCTGTCAACTATACTGTACCCAGGAGAGACGATAGGGTCATGTGATCAACAACCCAGTACAACCATCTGTCAACTATACTGTACCCAGGAGAGACGATAGGGTCATGTGATCAACTACCCAGTACATCCATCTGTCACCATACTGTACCAAGGTGAGACGATAGGGTCATGTGATCAACAACCCAGTACAACCATCTGTCAACTATACTGTACCTAGGAGAGACGATAGGGCCATGTGATCAACAACCCAGTACAACCACCTGTCAACTATACTGTACCTAGGAGAGACGATAGGGTCATGTGATCAACAACCCAGTACAACCATCTGCCACCATGCTGTACCCAGGTGAGACGATAGGGTCATGTGATCAACAACCCAGTACAACCACCTGTCAACTATACTGTACCTAGGAGAGACGATAGGGCCATGTGATAAACAACCCAGTACACAACCATCTGTCAACTATACTGTACCCAGGAGACACGATAGGGTCATGTTATGCTCAACACACCCCATCCTGTTTACGTCACCTGACAGTCACCTTACGATGATCGTCACCATACCAGAATGAAATGACGAAGAGAACAAGGAACGAATAGTTATCCACCCACCATCCTTTCGATAACATCACTCTTGAGGGGGACTGTAAATAGGGGCGTCCTAAACCATTTGCTCGTCCTACCCTGATGAGACGATAAGGAGACCTGGCAGTTATCCACCCACCGTCCATCTGGGCTTCTGGAAGGAGTCGCCCTCTAACCATCTGTCCATCACACTATACTGAAGTGGTACTTTGAGAATGAGAGTGCCGACAACAACCCGCGTCTAGAGTAGGACTGTTTAGTCTCCCTTGTTAACACTGTCATCTCTCTCAATTATGTTCATTCCATTTAAATGATGAAAAGGATAAATTGGCAGTTGCTTTGCGCTACTCAAAGACTAGCATCGGAGAAACCCGTCATCAACGTTGCAATCAGAGATCGAAAATCAATGGGACCTAGAGGTCAAAAACTGCCAGTCTGTCAACTGTCTCTTCCTGGAACCAAATCTCCATGGGATAAATAACTTGTCAGAATGGCCCAAACGACAATGAATATGAAGTTCTTTTTTCCATGTTTCTCTGAAACGAGTGTGACGTGGGTCAGAAGTATGGGCCCTGGGACCTGGCCTCTGCATACGTTGCCGTTATTTAGCCGTCTTTAACATAGGGAAGAACACACATGATTGATACGTCATGACTGTGCGTGGGCAAATCAAAGCAAATGTTGTTTACCGTATTGAGCAGTAATTGGTAAGATTCAATAACCTGGGATACACTAACCCTCTTCTAATGCTGCAGAAACTGTAACGATTCCCATTACCTTCAATCAAAGCGGGGCGAAATCGATCTTAGTTTTATTTCGGTAAACTGCATGATCATAATATTAGATTCTCATGACCAACGATGTTAGTGTGTTCAAGCCCTGCCTAAACTCCTCACACTGCAGACTTAAGTCGGCGTCATCAGAGCCTATTTAAAACATGAAAGGCAAGGTTTTTTCTTCTGTTTTTTTCCCCCAAGATACTTAAACAAAATAATATTCCTTCAGGCTTTACTTTATAAAAACTGTTCATTTGACATGATGGACGTATTGTAGTGAGAACTGTGACATTGTTCATTGTCTTCTTTCAGAATTAAACTGTGTGTAGGAAGAAGGAACGTGACCAGAAACGTTTCTTTTCGCACCACTATAATTATTCTTCCAGAACGTCATAATGTTAAATGACCAACTGCTGGCTGGCAATGCGAACCGTGGACACATTAACCAAATCCAAGTCAAAGTAGTGATACGCCTAATACGCAGCCTTTACGTCAACTGAACCATCAAACTTGATTGTTGTAATTGCGGAGAACAAATACGCTATATGATGATGTAACTGTGCAGTAGCGCTAAATATATATTCATAATGTTATTAGCAAACATGATGTACGCTTCACAATCCTCGAGTAGAATATTTATGCCGTATTACAAGTCCATTTAGTCAACAGAGGTAGGTTAACACGACACAATGACCCACGAGGGCAGTTCCTCCTCCCCCAGGGTCTGCCATTCCTCCCCCGGCCCATATCCCCCTCCCCAGGCCAAGATCCACCTCCCCTGGGTCAAGATTCTCCTCCTCTGAGCGCTGCTATTTCTCAAGGTGTACTGCCTCCAACATTCAACATGGTCGTGATCGATAATTTTATCTTATGTAATTACGCGCGGCCTAATTACGACGTTACATGACTGTGTGCGGTCTTTGCCGAGCGGAGACTGAAATGATACAATATTTCACCTTCTGCTCCCGTTATAAACACCTCATTGGACGGCTGAAATGTTATTAAAAGCTTGGTAGTCTTTATTTAAAGTATTGGTGCCGCGTGTTCAGAAGGAATCAGCTGAGCCGCTGGAACAAGACAGAAATACACGATCACTGCGAAACAGTTTTGGGAGTCAATTACTTGGCGCGGCAAACAGCAGCTCCCTATGATGCTTGAAGACCGTGATCGAGCCTCCCTAGGGAGATATCTATATCGGTTTATCGGACTGGGAGCCCACGCAAGAAGCAGTCTGCTCAATAAGGATGAAATGTGTTCTATATATACACTCAACTCAAACACAAAAGAAAAAACAGTTTTCTTTGAGAACTTTAAATGGTAAAAGATTTACAGCAGGTCGACTAGGTCGAACTGCTTTATCGCTGAATGGTCTTTTGTAGGTCTGATGTGTCATTCGAGAAGCTAGGGTTTCATGGGGGACTTTATTTCGTTTATGTGACGTCACCCGCTTCGGTGACCATCATCTTTACTGTTGGTCATATGACGTTCCACTGACCTGAGTCACGAAGCGTTCGTAACTCTACGTCATTTGTATGCCTGTATCAAACTATACAGTTACTATTGCTCGTAACATTATGAACGTTTTGTGGATGGGGACCCAGGACTCTATAGATTAGAGCATGACGGGAACCGTGTAGTGTGTGTTCCAACCAGCGTCAATTATACCGATTTCTCTCATCCGGATTGGGGTAAATGTACTTGAAATCAAGCTACAAACCCAATAGTCAGTATTTGGTACTAGATGACAAAATGGCCAGTGAATGTATTTAAAATCTTTCAAATACCCTAGTGATAAAACATGTTCCACGTTTTCGGCAAGTTTCGGAGAGTTTCGTTCAGTTATTGGAAGTTTGCGTTTGGTGACTGTTATCAGGTTGAATAGAACTTTGTCAATATTCCATGTGCTTTTATTTTACAAATTTACTTTACTTCAGTTTTGTTATTTCGCCCATCGAACACCTTCGCGTTTCTTCTGGAGCTGAGTGCAACCCTCTGCAATATCTGGACATGTCCTGCTCGGTGAGCGTATAAGAGGTATAAGACCAATCTGAACCGGTCTCAATCAGATCAATTTTTTTCAAGTGGCAAATAGTAGTCAGCTATCTTATCAAACATTCGCCATCACAGCTACCTTGCTGCTGCTGCTGGAGTTTTCGCTGCCCACACGCACGGACTCACAGTGTCAAAATCTAGGGCAGTCAAAGAAGTTCCTTCGATTACTTCAAGTACATATACAAAGGCAAAATACATATCTATATTTTGTTGCGTGGCAGCGTTATTTATTATGAAAGAGTGTTGTAATTGTATTTCATTGTTTCGGTTAAGTTTCAGTTGAGGACTGCAGTGTGCTTGTTACCATATTTAGACTGGTAGTCAAAAATAAGAATACTCTGGAAACTCCAATAACAGTTAGCCTCTAGCATGGGATGGAAGCTTCTACAAGACTATGTAACAGGGACAAGCACATGCATATCATCTCTCATGTTACATGAATAGAAACAGCGTATGAACCCTGGCCTGATCCTGAAGCTTATTACTACAAGGTGAATGTTATTATCACCGACGTTATTCTCATTACCACTACTACGTATTATAATAATACATTGTAATTGCACTGACATTGAAATTATATTTCATACGGTGATGGTAATTACATTACCTTCTGTGGATTATGTGGATAATTGGCATAACATACTGTAGACATGGGTTCAACAGCGCAGAGACAACAGTGGTTTCAGATCCGTGTAGTAAATGATGGGAAACCATACTGACGGATTAGATAGTTAGTTGTTCCCGTCCATCATTATTAGAGTGTATTAGTTTCCTTTAGGGAACAAGGTTGGACAAACTGTTCTCAGATTAGATAGTTAGTTACTCCCGTCTGTGATTATTACAGTGTAGCTTCATTTAGGGAACAAGGTTGCACAAAATGTTCTCAGATTAGATAGTTAGTTACTCCCGTCTGTGATTATTACAGTGTAGCTTCATTTAGGGAACAAGGTTGCACAAACTGTTCTCAGATTAGATAGTTAGTTACAAGGTTGCACCCGTTCTATGATTATTACAGTGTAGCTTCATTTAGGGAACAAGGTTGCACAAACTGTTCTCAGATTAGATAGTTAGTTACTCCCGTCTATGATTATCACAGTGTAGCTTCATTTAGGGAACAAGGTTGCACAAAATGTTCTCAGATTAGATAGTTAGTTACTCCCGTCCATGATTATCACAGTGTAGCTTCATTTAGGGAACAAGGTTGCACAAAATGTTCTCAGATTAGATAGTTAGTTACTCCCGTCTATGATTATCACAGTGTAGCTTCATTTAGGGAACAAGGTTGCACAAAATGTTCTCAGATTAGATAGTTAGTTACCCCAGTCCATGATTATTACAGTGTAGCTTCATTTAGGGAACAAGGTTGCACAAAATGTTCTCAGATTAGATAGTTAGTTACTCCCGTCCATGATTATCACAGTGTAGCTTCATTTAGGGAACAAGGTTGCACAAACTGTTCTCAGATTAGATAGTTAGTTACTCCCGTCTATGATTATCACAGTGTAGCTTCATTTAGGGAACAAGGTTGCACAAAATGTTCTCAGATTAGATAGTTAGTTACTCCCGTCTATGATTATTACAGTGTAGCTTCATTTAGGGAACAAGGTTGCACAAAATGTTCTCAGATTAGATAGTAGATAGTTAGTTACCCGTCTATGATTATTACATGTATTGTCAAAACAGTTGTAGCTTCATTTAGGGTCAAGGTTGCACAGTGTAGCTTCATTTAGGGAACAAGGTTGCACAAAATGTTCTCAGATTAGATAGTTAGTTACTCCCGTCTATGATTATTACAGTGTAGCTTCATTTAGGGAACAAGGTTGCACAAACTGTTCTCAGATTAGATAGTTAGTTACTCCCGTCTGTGATTGTCACAGTGTAGCTTCATTTAGGGAACAAGGTTGCACAAAATGTTCTCAGATTAGATAGTTAGTTACTCCCGTCTATGATTATCACAGTGTAGCTTCATTTAGGGAACAAGGTTGCACAAACTGTTCTCAGATTAGATAGTTAGTTACTCCCGTCTGTGATTGTCACAGTGTAGCTTCATTTAGGGAACAAGGTTGCACGGAATGTTCTCAGATTAGATAGTTAGTTACTCCCGTCTATGATTATCACAGTGTAGCTTCATTTAGGGAACAATGTTGCACAAACTGTTCTCAGATTAGATAGTTAGTTACTCCCGTCTATGATTATCACAGTGTAGCTTCATTTAGGGAACAAGGTTGCACGGAATGTCTCAGATTAGATAGTTAGTTACTCCCGTCTATGATTATCACAGTGTAGCTTCATTTAGGGAACAATGTTGCACAAAATGTTCTCAGATTAGATAGTTAGTTACTCCCGTCTGTGATTGTCACAGTGTAGCTTCATTTAGGGAACAAGGTTGCACAGAATGTCTCAGATTAGATAGTTAGTTACTCCCGTCCATGATTATTACAGTGTAGCTTCATTTTGGGAACAATGTTGCACAAAATGTTCTCAGATTAGATAGTTAGTTACTCCCGTCTGTGATTGTCACAGTGTAGCTTCATTTAGGGAACAAGGTTGCACAGAATGTTCTCAGATTAGATAGTTAGTTACCCCCGTTCATGATTATTACAGTGTAGTTTCCTTTAGAGAAACAGGTTGCACGGAATATTCTAAGATTTGTCCTCAAACGTATTTACTTCAATCACACACTGCTATTTCATAAGGTTTTCGAAGAAAATAGAATTTAATATTCCCATCAACTTGCCTGCAATTAAAGAATAAAAATGAAAAACAGAATATATGATATCGCACACATATGACACTACCCACAGGCATTGTTAATAATACATTCATCTATTTACTGACGATATACAGCTATGGAATTTCAAGATGAGAATTCCATTATTATTTGAAAGACTAGAGTTACAATACAAAATAAGATCATGTTGTAGAGGTGAGGCGAAATTGGATTTAACGTCGTGCTTGAGAATATTTCGCTCATATGACGACGTGCATACGTATGTGTGTATGTGCGGCTGCTTGTACTAGCCCAGACTTAAGCTGGTTTTATAGTGCTAGCCCACTGAGATACCATGCCGCAGTGAAGCATGAATACCCCACTCAGACCACTCAGACACATTATACTGACTCCGAGCCGACCAGTCCTTGTTGTACCCATTAATGCCGAGCGCCAGGCAGGGACCAACAAGTACCATATTTTAACGTCTTTTGGTATGACGTGGTCGGGGATCGAACCCGCGACCTTCCGCTCTCCGGGCGGACGCTCTACCCGGCGGTCTCATGTTGTAGATTGCATTCTACTCTTGAAATGTCATCAATGAAATAAAGTTCATATATAGTGTTAAATATGTTGTAATGTTTCCTACAGTTGTGATCTGACATCATATGTTTCACTGTCTTAGGTATTAATAATATTTGGATATCCACTCATACAGGAATAAAGAAGGCATTAGCTATAGATTTCAGCGAACGATCTCTATCTATACCACTGGCTCAAGAATTATACGTACATGCGGCAAAAAGGTATTTGGTGAAATTATAATGAAGTTGTAAAGACCATACATATCAGTAAAATTTACTTCGGGTGTGTAGATCCATATTTACTGTATACATGATGGTCGCCCTTGGTATCGTTACTTGTCCATTTGGGGCGGTGGGGTAGCCTTATGGTTATTACGTTCGCTCGTCACGCCGAAGACACGGGTTCGATTCCCCACATGGGTATAATGTGTGAAACCTATTTCTGGTGTCCCCCGCCGTGATATTGCTGGAATATTGCTAAAAGCAAAGCGGCTTAAAACTAAACTCACTCACTACTTGTCTATTTCCACGTCGCAACGATAATGTAAGGAAGAAATACACCTATAAAGGGATTTAATGTGAAACTTTATAAGTTAACAGCTGTATTGAACATTTATTAGATCTACAAATTGATACAAGTTCATGCAAAGTAAATGCAATGTCAGTACACCTTAGAGTGGCAGTACACACTTGTTTGCCTGTACAAATACATTGGCAATATAAAATACACTGGTAATAGTATTAGCAATGATGTTAGTGATGATATTGTTCACATTTGTAAAATAGGCCTAAAGCACCAACAGTGGTCAAGCTGCAACAGTAGGCCTAGGATATCCAGGGTGAAACACAATTGTTGGTCCTGAGATATGAGATTATAAAGACATACGCTTCCCCTCTATAGTCTTAGAAAGATGCCAGGACGTTAGGTATTATGTTCTAGAAAGTTAAGGGGTGGTGGGGTAGCCTAGTGGTTAAAGCGGTCGCTCGTCACGCCGAAACCCAGGTTCGATTCCGCAGATGGCTACTATGAGTGAAGCCCATTTCTGGTGTCCCCCACCGTGATATTGCTGGAATATTGCTAAAAGCCGCGTAAGACTAATCTCACTCACTTTCTCTAGAAGGTTTAAGATTACAGTGGACTCCAAACGCATCTAAATACATACCGCTTTCCTTCTCTGAATCATAACAGTGACGATGTAATACAATGATTACATCACTGACCAACAAAACTACCATATAATGGTTTTGTGTCATTTCGTCTGAATAGCTAATCCAAGGTGGGCCACGTTGGTGGGTGCCAGGTTCATGATGTACACGCTGCCCCTGTGAATATCCCACAGATGGGGACATGTCATCTGACCAGTCAGTGACCAGTCCAATATCAAACTTTGCGATAAGACCTGAGTACAATGTGTTCTGGCATCAACATCTTGAAGTAATTCTAACAAATTGACGAAAACGTCAACATTTCTCTTACGTGTGCTATCACCCATGAAACTACCGCCGTCGATCATGAGAATCTTGCCCTGGCACACCACACATCGCTTCGTCGCCAACAACTTCTTCTGCCAGCTCTGAAAAGGTGGGTAAAGCCTATAATCGTATTCAAGCATGGCGTAACGTCATTGTACATAGCATTGCCAAACCCATCCCAGACTACGTCGTCTACAGTAACCTTTATGTTTGTGTTTTGTTTATTTGTCTAACGTCGCACTTAGCAATATTCCAGGTGATTGGCGGTGGTCTGTAAATAATCGAGTCTGGGCCAGACACTCCAGTGATCAACAGCATGAGCCTCGATCTCAATTGGGATATGATGACATGTGTCAACCACGTCCGCGAGCCTGACCACCCGATCCCGTTAGTCGTCCCTTAGGACAAGCATGGATTACTGAAGACCAATTCCGACCCTGATTTTCCCGGGTATACAGTAAGCTGTTAGGGTCACACCATTCACAAGACTCCAGACTTCCAGGCAGACTGCACAGAGCCAGCGTTAAAGATAAGTGTTGAAATTCGCCTTCCTGTTTTTTGCATGGAAATCTCTATTGATTGCAAGAGCGGATCTGAATCTATTGCGCAATGCAATTAATGTAATGAGGGGATCTTGTCTAGGTGTCGCTTTTTAGGACTGCCAGATTTCAGTAGAACGCCATCCTTTTGGCAGTTTTAATTTACACTTTTTAATCATCCAAACATTCGAGCAGTTTTGGATAATTAAAACAGAAAAAGATATTTTAAAACCTCTATCGAAATTTTGTAGTCTTCTCCGAGGTATTTTTAGCATACGCTTGACTTAATTGCATTAATGAATGAGTGTTCTCAAACAGGCGCACACACTTTGGCATCTGTGCGCACGTACATCACACGCTGTTCATGCACTATATATAAATACATTGTGATCCGTTTTGTCGCGTTCAGATCCAACGCAACGGTGTTGTGAATGTAGTCCTCAAACAAAGCCACATTGAAACGATTAGATCATATATATGTTTTGGTAGTGCGCATACATGCGAGTTTGCCAAACAGCTTCTTTTATCCTCAGATGTCGCCACAAGCAAGAAAGCCACCAGGTTCCACAAGGCAACACCAGAGCAAGCAGTAGCACTACTACCAGGCATCGCAAGACCCTGAAAGAAACTATCACCAGGCACGACAAGACCCTGAAAGAAACTATCACCAGGCACGACAAGACCCTGAAAGAAACTATCACCAGGCACGACAAGACCCTGAAAGAAACTATCACCAGGCACGACAAGACCCTGAAAGAAACTATCACCAGGCACGACAAGACCCTGAAAGAAACTATCACCAGGCACGACAAGACCCTGAAAGAAACTATCACCAGGCACGACAAGACCCTGAAAGAAACTATCACCAGGCACGACGACCTGAAAGAAGCTATCACCCCTGAAAGAAACTATCACCAGGCACGACAAGACCCTGAAAGAAACTATCACCAGGCACGACAAGACCCTGAAAGAAACTATCACCGGGCACGACAAGACCCTGAAAGAAACTATCACCAGGCACGACAAGACCCTGAAAGAAACTATCACCAGGCACGACAAGACCCGCAAATGTCCTAAACGATTCAACTACACATCACGGCCTGCTTACAGAACAAGACCAAACAAAGTGCTACTACGACCACCACATTTTGCCACAAACGAGGCTCATGTAAACAAAAACACGCCCACAAGTCCAGGCAACACACCACCAACAAGATTTCACAACGTATCGCCTAAAATACTGGAAGCTATACATAGCCAGAGAGTGGCGGACACACAAAACATAATTCACCACACACAGTCATCACCTGACATCTCCAGACACACAGACACTTTCGGATATCACCTGAACACCTCCAGGTTCTGTCCGTTTATTGAAAACAGCATAGGTTAGTCATCAAAAGGCAGTAAAATCGGTTACTTCTACCGGAAGACGCGTAGCTGTATACAATTTTACGTGGACCTCTATTCAAGTATACTTTTTAGAAAATGTAGAGGATAGTACAAAATAGCTTAACATTTCTAAAATTGTAAGAGATACATGTTTCTCAGTGATACCTGCACAATCCAGTGATCCACCACCAAATTTGCCCTGAGGTCTGAGACAGACATGGATTTAACGTACATTCGGCGTCGCCAGACACGACTAGACCTGTCAAGGAATTGCAAAGTGAATCAGACAAAATTTATTCTGTTACCAATAAGCAACGATCACCCTGGTTCCGACATAGTGGACGGCAAAGACGTCTGTTGACACTATGGTGAAATTAAAAGGGACACCATAACACGAGACCGTCGAGCAAGGAGATACGGTACATGTCGACGATTTCCAGCCCTCTGTCCCGTAACTCTCCCTCCTGAAGAGTTCAAGCTGAATGTTTGCAGGGACATGTTTCATCGTTTCAGCTCGGTTTCAGCGAACCTGGTTTCTGATCAGTCGATCCTGTCTTCTTGTCGATGATCTGGGACGCCCTGAACGGAGTCGGTTGTTTTGGGGCTGGTGATACCTGCCTCATAGTCGCAGACATATTAGCCCCCGGGCCATGGAACATATACACACGTATATGTAATGTGTAACACATACATATAACGTTTCCGGCATCCTTTTTAAGAATGGGACTTTAGATATATTGTTGATATAAATTGTTGAAGTTTTCCAGCTGCCCAATACTTGTCATTTGACAGCTGCCGACTCTTGCACAGAGCTTCAACATTTGTGTCGCCTACCGTCTAATCCACAGCAAGTTACAACCACGCTATCGCCTATAGTCTGACATCTCAATGGGCCTTCTTCAGCGGACCCTCGTCTTAAGCCATCGCTGAAAGAAACATGTCGTAAAACACGACCTATGTCTCACTTAATAACGTCGTGAAGTGACGCGTCTTGAACCCAGCTGGTAGACTGTATTCAACACGTATCCTAACGAATGGTAGATGTACTAGTTACTGCTCTAGTACGATATTACCTATTACAACGTTGCGAGACAAGGACTGAATTGATCTGCTATTATATCTCACTGACTCGACAAGTCTCGATGGGCCGATTGACCGTTGGAAGAGCCACGAACTTCAATACAACTCAGAGAAACAGATGAGTGAGTGAGTATGGTTTTACGCCGCTTTTAGCAATATTCCAGGAATATCACGGCGGGGAACACCAGAAATGGGCTTCACACATTGTACCCATGTGGGGAATCGAACCCGTGACGTGAATGCTTTAACCACTAGGCTACCCCACCGCCCGACACAGATGAAGATAACATACTAGACACAGAGAATTACGAACAGGTGTTACAGAGACACTTTAGGCAACTCGCTCTGATTGTGTGGGTTCGAATCCAAGATGGGGCTCAGGCCCCAACACTCTCTACTTTACTGAGAAAGCATAATCGCAAATATAACATTTACATTTGGCCACTTTCTACACGGCATTTTGTATTAACAACGTATACCTATTTCACCTCTACACCGTCCATTCCTGCCCTACTCCACACAGTACCAATATAGTTATACCTATTTCACCTCTACACCGTCCATTTCCTGCCCTACTCCACACAGTACCAATATAGTGGTCAACTCGAAACTCTCCTATATCCACTCTGCACAGCCTTACATACCCCTGTCATCAGAAATGAGAGACATATTATCAGCTAATCCGCAAATTTCCTGGTGAGACTGTCGGAGCTTTACATCTTTTAATCAAAGCCATTGTGTTTGGATTCCACTTCTTATCGCCAAAAGCCAGTCTGGCCCAATAACCGCCATCGCGTCTGTACCTCACCGGAAGTCCAACAGCAACACGCCATTTTATCTCTGATATACTGTAAACGTTTTCGATCATTAATGTTATGACTTCCTTGTTTAAACAAACGAGGTCTTCTCAAACAAGTACAGCATACATCCATCAAGCCGAGAGGAGTTCATGTATACAGATTAGCTAAATAATCGGTCCCTCCCTCTTGGAGACACGGGGTGATTATACGGAGTAATCCCAACATGCAAACACAACACGATGTCCATTAGAGACCATTTACAGCAATCTGTTTAGTGTCTGGGTAAGACAAAAACATCGAGAGCTCTTTGCAATGAGCAAAAAATGTATTGTGTAAGGCGAAGAAGTAGTTGTAACCAGGGTGATGAGAGAATGGTTGACCTCATGGGAATGTAGGTGGCTAGCTGTGACAGAAACACTAGGATACCAGCAAGTCTTGTATCATGATTCGTTGACATATGCTCGGAAATAGTTGTCCATGACATATGCATGCAGAAAACAGTCGGACAAGTTCATACATGGACACACTCACTCACGCACACACGCACTCACGCACGCACGCCATACACACCACACTACACCAGACCGTACCACCACCACCCACCACACACCCACACACACACACACTTTAAGGACTTTGTAGACTTTCAGTACACCCCGTCCCATAGAGTAAATCAGTCACCTCGGCACGTATCATTAGCTGCCCCAATCACAAAATCCACTCCAGAAACCTCTAATCATGAAAAGAAAACTGACAGAAGCATTCCAGAATCGCTGCCTCAAGCCTTCTATCAACGGAGATCGCGGCTATTTCATCCCATCCGCCTACTATGAACTCATCAAGCAATTCAATCATCCCAACTTAGTGATTTAATCCGTTTAACCCAGCCTTTAAATGGCATCATCATCCTGATTCCTGTGCCCACATTGGTATCCTTCTGTTGGTATTAGTTCACCTAGTCATGTAAATTCTAGTATGTAAGTGTCAAATCACCACAGTACAGTTATGCCAGCCAGACGTTTTAACGTTGTATTGTATAGTTTTTTCTTTTTGGCCTAACTTGTCAATCATCGCCCGTGGCTGAGGAGGTGTGTGCGTGCGTGCGTGTGCGTGTGTTTTGTCTGTTGGTTGGAAAGGGGGACGGGGTAGGGTGGTGTGTCAATCCGGCCGGTACCAAAAGTCCCCTATGATGTCTGGCGACCTATTGCCAATTTCTCCATCATTGATGCTGATTAAGCATTTACAAAAATGTATTCGTTTAAATGTCATCAACTAGTTTCAGATTGTATCTCCTTCCGTCGCTGAGAAGTGCTTTGATTTTAACTATATTTCATATTTATGTTGAACCTCTCGTCACGTTATTGCTGAAACATTGCCAATGTGCCGGATATACACCGAAACGTCGCAACTGCATGATAAGAAAATGGTTATCTCTAAACTTTTGTCTTCTTTGCCAGCGAGGAATTTATGTCTGTGTGGGAGCAACTGTAATAAACATTACTGCAGCACTCGCTTGTTCCAGTTTTTAAAAGAATAAAACCTCATTGATAAATTAAGAAAATATTCAAACCATTTGTTAAAAGAAGAAGTCCAACTTCAATATTCCCAACTGTTAATCTTTATTTCCAAATGTGTATTTCTAAATACATGAGTTTGATGCAGAAAAAGATATTCCAGTGAACAGTTCCCTCAAATTATAATTTTTATATTGCTTGAATGGACAATTAAAATAAGTGTTTAAATAAGTATTTTCAGCTGTTTTAGCACCAGTACACAAACTCTTGTGTCACAACAAGACGAAATACTTAAAACTATCACAAGTATTTCATTCGTTTTACAGACACCAATGCCGTCAGCATGTAGTGCAAAATCTAATAACATAGCTACCTTTAATAGTAAATACATTAGATTCCGGATAATGGGATTGTATTATATTTGCGTTTGAGTATATGAATTAGATATAAAGGCACAAAGGTTTGAATTCCAATACGGGAAAACATAGGTTACCCATAACAACCCTGTTTGGTTGCCCATCTACCAGTAATATGATACAGGTATCTATTAGGAATCTGACTAAACGGTTGGCACGCGCCTAGGATCTGTATGGGTCAAACAAATCATCATCTATCTCTCTTAAGGAATCTGGAAATCGTTCACAGTTACATATAATCATGGCAGTTAAGCATGCAAATTATAGCTTGGCTTGTGAGCAAGTGTGATTGTACCAATACTGTTATAACGTTGGATGAATATCACATGTAATGCATCATACATATAGCTTCTGTTTCCACCAATTTGTTAATTTAACCGAAGAGCAAAAACTGTTGATTTTATTATTTCATATTTTCAGTTGAAAATACCTTACGTAAGCGATGTTATACGCAAAAATGAACTGTCCGGAGTTCAATGCGAATAAACTTCTAGATGGTTTTATTTTCTAAAAAACATTATTTAAACTATCTATATATTTTAATTTAAAAACCGAAGCACAAATGCAATAATACGTAATTGATTATGGTATTTTAGTGATCTTAAAGTTGAAGAGTAGCAACTTTGGTGTGTGTGAGAGAGAGAGAGAGAGAGAGAGAGAGAGAGAGAGAGAGAGAGAGAGAGAGAGAGAGAGAGAGAGAGAGAGAGAGAGAGAGAGAGAGAGAGAGAGAGAGAGAGAGAGAGAGAGAGAGAGAGAGAGAGAGAGAGAGAGAGAGAGAGATCCTGTCATGGGCAATGTAGAGAAAGTCAATGCACCCGGTCGATATTTATAATGTACTCAACCAATCTTGACACGTGTTACATTGAACCCCACAAAGGTAGCTGTGTGTAAATTATTATGAACTCAGAAGTGCATCATACTGCTATCATCCAGGTAACAATCCAAACAGTGAAAAGTGGATTACTTTGCATGTATTTCCATTACCCCCCAATGCGAATTGCGCACGGATAAATCTGTTGGAACAGGAGATGTCAGTAACGAGTGTGGTCCCCTAGGGTGGACGTGACGGCAACACAACATCTCCCCATGGGCATGAAAACCCGTAAGAACACTCTAACCGAAAGTCGTCGCCGTTGGTCAAGATCTTGCTCAAGTGCTGGCCTAAGGTCTTACAAGGTCTGGGGTTGATTCATTTGCTGTCGCACTCGTCCCAGCACATTCCACATGTGTTCGATCAGGATCAGGTCTGGAGTGAGTGAGTCTAGTTTTACGCCGCTTTTAGCAATATTCCAGCAATAACATGGCGGGGGCACCAAAATGTGGTTTCCTCAGGTCCAAAGAACGGCAATACCCGTCCATGACGTCAACACCGTTGTTCAGTAAAAAGTTGCGCGTCAGAAGTGCAGCATGGGACGTAGCGTTCTCGTGTTGAAACGTCAGTCCAGGGAGGCGGTGGGGTAGCCTAATGGTTAAAGCGTTGGTCTCGTCACGCCGAAGACCCGGGTTCGAATCCCCACATAGGTACAATGTGTGAAGCCCATTTCTGGTGTCCCCCGCCGTGATGTTGCTGGAATATTGCTAAAAGCGGAGTAAAACCAAACTTAGTCAGTCAGTCAGTCCAGGACCATGGAGCTGCAGAAGGACCATGAATGGCAGATGGACATGGGTCAAAACATATTCACTACCCTGTATGACAGTAAGATTCCCCTGTATAACAAGCAACTGAGATAGACCGTTGGCACAAATAGCTCCCCAAACTATTACGCTGTCAGCTCCAAATCGGTCAACACAGCACAGTGATTGGAATTTTCCCTGATCCTCCCCAATACCCTGCCCGTCTGTTGAACACGGGTCCTCACACTGTGTTGTCTGCAGCCCAGGGCTCCTGCAACTGCTGTCCAGAACGCAATGGCGTTATTACTTTGCTCTTTTATCAATCACGCAAATTTGAAAAGTTTTCCTGTTTAGCTACATATTTCATGCATGAATACATACAAATGTACGATCACTAAGATCGACACGTCCTTCGCTGCACATGCTTGTTGTGTTACACGCTTGTTTTTTGTCATGCTTTATGACCAATGTTTTCACGTCGGTCACCAAGACTATATTCAAACATTTAAATATTTGCATATTTTATTCTTGCTATCTGAAAGTTGTGTATGTTTAAACAAGCAAACTGGTATTCAACATATTAAATGACTTGTAAAAAGAATTGCTGGAGGTTCGTGTGTGCAAGATGTTCATCTAGTTTTGTGAACTTGCATGCAACTTAACTGATATACTTCTTGGTTACATGGATGCATACGTCCTTTACGTGTCAACCACAAAACATTGTGAAAGCTTTGCTGCAGCCCTGAATGACAAAAGAAGACTGGATGTTGTCCAGTCAAAGGCCCAAGATTATGTTTTGAGCGTCCAGAGCCACCTTAGTTTAGGCTTTACAAGTTGATTCCAGTGAAGTGACTTTGATCTTCGACATGAACTGTTAGAAGTCAGATGAATGTTAAAGTTGACATCGTTTGGAGTAAAAACACCCTTCTTCAACTGTATAATACGGCTATGGTGAGTGTTTTCAAGACCCATGTATGACAATACTGTTCAACCTTTATCACCATGCTTGCTTGGACTTGTATCCGTGTGTCTAGATGTATATCAATATATCTGAGCCAGTCGCTGTGTTGGAGCCGAGGAATATATACGTAGGTTTTAGTGAATAAGTGAATGGATCGATCTAAGTGCCCAGTGTCCGGCCGCGTTGGTTCTGGTGTCTTCACTCTTAATGAAAAAAGTGACATTTCTTTACGTTTAGCTGATCACCTGTCAATATTGTCTGCTGAACTACGAGTAACCATTGCGCATTGCGATGGATTCATTTGTAGGGCCTTTAAGTTTTTTGTGATTTTGTCAGTGCTTTACAATTATTTCAGTTACTTTTACAATCAATTCTGTCACTGTGAGACAGGATTTGAGCACCATCATACACGTTCTTTGAATGAACTCAGTAAAGATATCTTGGATGTTGAATTTTCATAGGTATCTGTTCAGGTTGAAGTGTTTGGAAACGAGAATGCCGCTGCAACAACAAAAGTTTCACTAGACTTTGATGAGTCAGAAAAGGATGAAGCAGACCTAAGCACCGTCTGTAATATCGATACTAAGACAGAATGAACACAAAGAGGCGTCATCCTCTTGAGGACGAGTTCTTTTTGGTATAGTGTATCAATAAACAATCGGAGAGAAGAGGTCCCAAGACAAGATTTTGTTTTTGGCAGTGTGGTCATGGGGCATATCTGAAAATTCTAAGTAAAGGTATTACAGCAAATTGTACAGTTTGTAATAAGCTTGACAATGTTGTTCATTATTTATTTCATTTATGTATCTCAGCGTCAGGTAATGGCGTAGCCTCTTAAAGTTCTCAATCCCGACCTCCCATTGACAAAACATTTATGTAAAAGGAATCTCGTTCACTATGAAGTTCAGGATGTAATTCTTGCTTCTATCAAAGCATGTGATAGTTTTTCTAAGTTATAACGATTCTAGGGTTTTAACAAAACTGTAAGATGGGCAAGGTGTAAATGAGTCTCGTTGTCTAAAAACCTATACAACCTTCAAAACCAACTTGAATTTTGTAACCCTGGTGAAACAACTTTTGAACAAATGTCGTATGGCGGTCTTGAACTCTTGCAGAAAGAGGATGCTAAATTGTAATCTTAAACCATGGCAAATGTTTCCACCAAAGGCTTGAGCTCGACACACAGGGGAAAGTGACTGTTGGAAAGTTGACGTCACCATACTTGTCATACAGTCTTATTGTTTTTGCCAGTCTGCATATTTAGGCAGAGATCTATATGTGAATAAATACAGATGAGACTGTCTCATTGGTCTCCTAGCCCAGGTGGGTAGGTCAGTGGAAGGTAATTGGTTCAGATCAATAATGGATCCAAGGTGATCTATGTATCTCAAGCTAAAGTTAAACGTCTTGCTCAAATTACCTCATAATGATCTCGACAATCCGATGAGAAATTCGGATTAATGTGCATAAAGAGACAGTTGATGAGAAAGGGGAGCAGAGTTGGGGCCATGAGGATGTCAACTCTCTGTCTAGCTGCCTTATCCCAATTTTCACATTGATGTTTACAATTAGGAAGTCCAGCATTTCGCATTTTATTTTCTGTGTATACTTAAGTTGTCATCCGCTTTCATTTTAGATACCTTGTCCTGAGCGTCTAAAGATAAAGATGTAACTGTAACTACGGTCTCCATGTTTAGTAACAAATGTGCCATACACCACACAAAGGGATAGTATTTCGCCAGCCTACGTACGCTAGAAAATGAACGTGCAATCCAAGATGGAACTTTTGAAATGTACGTATCATTTGCACACCAAATATGGATTTATTACGCAGATCCTGAAATAAAAGAGGATTCAAGTAGCTATGATCATAGTAAGACAGAGGCGTGTGAATATTGCCATTGTTGTCATGCATTTTCTTGGGTAGGCAATATACCATTCCATATTGTCATAGCGTCTAATTCAGGACAGCCTTCAGTCTTCTAGACCCAAAAAACTATGTAGCCAAGCCACGTGAGACTTAATTGTAATTATTTATATAACGCTATCTGCATTCTTATTCTTTATCACTACCGCAGTGTACATTGTCTTGTCAGCCACCCTGTACCCCTGTCACTTTCATTAATTACTGGTCATGACATTTATTGCCCTAATTGGTCATCCCCTTGACCGTGTCTGCCATCACATCTACTGGTTCAAGGAATGCTGTCCATTGTTGTCAAAAACTGTATATATGCTCACATCTATATTGTCAAGGAAGCGCTATTGTTTCTCTATATGTCCATTGTTGAGTCGTCGCCTGTCCATTGTTGTCAAAAACTGTATATATGCTCACATCTATATTGTCAAGGAAGCGCTATTGTTTCTCTATATGTCCATTGTTGAGTCGTCGCCTGTCCATTGTTGTCAAAAACTGTATATATGCTCAGTATATATCTATATTGTCAATTGTTGAGCTCACATCTATATTGTCAAGGACGGTATTCCGACTGTCTGTGTAGGGACGACCGTGAGCAGGATAATGCCAGAAACTCCGCTCACCTCATGTATGTCTGAGCCGGCAACCCAGCTCATTTCTGTCTTGTATACTTGTTTGCCATGTCTTGTGTGACCAACTAAAGAAGTTTGAACTCAAGTATTCCTTTGTCTTCGTCAACGTAGTGTTCGTCCCAATTATGAGCTACTTCCCCTGCCGACCGTAGGTACACGTTGACAATATCAAAGTTATTCTCTCAAATGTTCTTAGATGACAGATTTCACTAGCCTTAAGATCGTGTATGACAAAGTTTTGATTTATCCTTCATTTCATACGCTTTTAATTGTTCTGCCAAAGGTAAATGAACGATTACCATATTGGCAGAGATTAGCATATTTTTTCATTGGTGCGGCAATATAGCTGCAATATATTGCCAGCATTGGATCGATAGCGTTGAGCAACTACGTCAGAGGCGTAATGAGGTAATTAGTAACATATGGCGAGGAGATTCACTTTACCCCAGAAGTTTTCTGTGTACGCTGGGTATTTGTTACGACTTCATCGACTCACTTCATTGGATTCCTGCCAGGCTTTACATTATCAATTGCCTATAGTGGGTATTATGTATAGGCTGGCAATGTGCCTTGGAACCTTGAGGTTCAGTCCCACATGTGTTGTGGGTATGGGGGCTGTAGTTTCAACCTTTGTACCTTTGGTTATTGACAAATATGTTTGTTTTAAGGAAATGATATCGTATAAGTATGTTTCCATAAATATTCAAATATCTCAAACCCCTAGAGGTAAAAATAGCCAGTTCCTAAGTAACTTCAGAATTGGGGATTTTCAATTTGAGATGAACAAACAGTTTCTTAAATAGTACTAGTTCGTGTTAACATATGACATTAATAGCCACTTACAATCTGCTGGAACGGAACGAGTCGTCGTGAACAATAAATAATAATGATTTCTAAAGGTTAAGGGATGTTCAGAAACGTGATGAATATAAACGCTAGTCTTCCTAGTCATTTGTTATGTGGCAGTGTTAATGATGGTGGAGACCCAGGTTTGCCCTAAGAGGCGACTAACGGGATCGGGTGGTCACATGTCATCGTATCCCAATTGCGTAGCTCGATGATCATGCTATTGATCACTGGATTGTCTGGTCCAGACTAGATTATTTACAGACCATATACCTGGTACAACAACAAACCATCCATCCAATACTTGTAGGACGGTGTTAACTGATAATCCGAAAACATAAGTCTACAACTAATAGTTCGGCTTTTACTACCGGCCAAAACGTGAATATTTGCATACCGAAGCCATTAAAGATAACGCCCCCGAGAGTTTATCGTTTCACTGTTCAAGGCTGTGAGTTCGAATTGTTCGACTTGAGTCTTATCAGTATCTCAGGTGATAAAACAATAAGTAATGTAATAGGATCTCTGTATGTTGGTACTCCTTGGAAGACGTGCGATAGATAAATACGCTTAGAAACGAGTTTGATCTTTGTCTGAAACCATTAAGCCTTTAGATGCCTGAATATGGTTGTATTTTAAACTTGTATAGAATTGTTTATGATATAACAGCAAAGTGATGCAATAACAGATAATCAAATAAATTTAATGTTTATATGTGTTTTTATTTAATGTAATATTAACGTGTGAGTGATCACATAAAGACTCAAATGGTTACACAAAACGATTGAAAATTCACTCCTGACATTATGCTTGACTTCTCTGCACTGTGATTAAATTTCCCCAAGGATCTACATGCGTTAGATCTAACAATTGCTACTTCAGCTTATCTGCTGCGATTGCCTCACATTGACGCGAAAGGGATGGGGGGTAGCTAAGAAATGATATCATTATCTATGTTCCACTGTTATCATGTTCAAAGCGTGTTGATATTTTGGAATGTTTGAAACAATTGTACATTTTTGCGGTATTTCAGTGAGCTAGAATTTCAAAACAACATTAGTCCGGGCGAGTACAAGAAACCCTTCCCCTCCCCTATCACGAAAACAACTCACACATTCGCTCATATTATTCTCTTTATCCATTTATATAAATAATTAGTATTCATAGAAAGTATGAGCCTGAACACAAGATGGTTACCAAGGTGCACTGAATCCTTTTCGCTATGAGAAAATATATTCTCGATTACAATCATCATTTCCCCCCTTCTTTTAGAAAAATAGTTATTTGTTTTTACCTTTCATACTTTATTGCCTAGTCATGCCTGACTGTACACGTCTTGTGATTTACGTTAAACAATCAAACAAACAACACACTAACTACACAGCAGCATGCAACGTTTCTATATCATGTCCGGGTGGATCAACAAAATACACAGAATAGATGTAAGACATGTGTCATGTTGACATAGCCACAGCATTTCATATATATTCTTTGGTTACACTTGCCACATTTCGGTTTTAGTTGTTTTGTCATCCTCGCACGCCTTTGAGGTGAAACTGAACTGTACGTATTTGATCAAATATGACCCACTGTTCATGAGGTTACACCTGTAGCATCTGTACAACTTCAATTAATGGAAACTAACTTTGTGTCAGCATGCTAGTATTTGTAGAGTTGTTTGTTGTTTAATGCTGCATTCAGCAATGTGTATGACGGTGGTCTCTAGGTAATCGACTCTGGAGCAGACAATCACTTGATTGACATCATCAGCATCGATCTACACAATTGGGATATAATGACAAGCATCAACAAAGTCAGCAAGCCTGACCAGCCGATCCCGTAAGTCACCTGGCAGAACATAAGGGTTGCTGAAGAACAAGTCTTACCTGGGTGTTGACGAGTCTCGTGTAGAGTGACGCTAATGAAGGAATACACATGGAAAATAATATATCACAACACCCCAAATGTTTCATGGTATCAATATGTTCCCATAACCATAGGACCGCCTCCGTGGTGTAGTGGTTAGAGCGTCCGCCCGGAGAGCGGAAGGTCGCGGGTTCGATCCCCGATCGCGTCATACCAAAAGACGTTAAAATATGGTACTTGTTGGTCCCTGCCTGGCGCTCGGCATTAATGGGTACATCAAGGACTGGTCGGCTCGGAGTCAGTATAATGTGTCTGAGTGGGGTATTCATGCTTCACTGCGGCATGGTATCTCAGTGGGCTAGCACTATAAAACCAGCTTAAGTCTGGGCTAGTAAGCCGCACATACACATACACACGCATGCACGTCGTCATATGAGCGAAATACTCTCAAGCACGACGTTAAATCGAATTTCACCTCACCTCACCCATAACCATAGCAAAGGAACTGATCCAAATCTCAATTTAACTTACCATGGGGATAAATTGGCCCTCAAGGAATAAGTGAATGGCAAATATAAACTCATAAAGAGCGAAAAACTGTAGTTTATTCAGTCTCATTTAGTACTGATAATTACAAATGCGGTCATTTTTGGCATACAATTTTCAAGAAATCACTTAGGTTTCACTAACCTTCACAATGACAATATCTGGTGTAACCTCTGCCAGCTGCAATGACATCCCTGACCATCCTCAGTGACGCTGAAGTATTATGTTTCATCTTGATGGTGGGATTATTCCAATACATCGAAAGTTTGTATTGGGTGAAGTCCCTGGAGCATTCTCTGACCCATAATGTCCCAAACATTTCTATGGGATTACAACCTGGACTCCTGGCGGGCCGAGGTAGAGTTGATGCCACCTCCTGGCGCAGGAAATCACCAACATGAAACCTGGTATTGTCGTCCAACAAGACCAGCCTTGTGCTCACAGAATGGTCACCGAAATTAAATGTGGTACAACAACCGTGTCTAGAATGTAAGTCATGTACCGTTGTACGTGTCCATTCAGATTTTGTCTGATCGTCATAAGGTCAGGTTTACAGTCATGTACAGATGAAATATTTTGACTCTGAGAAGGGCTGTATTTTCCCTAGGATGAACGCGGACAGTCTTAACGTCGTTAGTTTGCTTATAGTCGATACATAAGACAACCATCATCTTTTATCCGTATACCAATAACTTGCCATCTTCGGGCAGTTTGAAGAGGATACATATTTGCTTATAAAAAACGAAATCAACTAATTTTCCAAGTTATCGAGCTATTAAAACAGTTCACTGAACCTTGATATTTGCTCGATGACGGCTACACGTATTGCACGTGAAGTTCGCCTTTGCTCGTAGCACGTGCATTTGTAAAATTAATGTATCGTGGTCCCGAAGGGTAACAAATAATCATATAAACAAACACAATTGTGATAGATATCGCGTGAAGACATGTTCAATGAACAAAAGTCTCTTCTCATGTGACACAAAAACACGAGTTTTCAATTACCTCGTGCAGAGTGTACCAAAGATTGCAACTCCTGTTTGCACTCCTGATTGTACTCTCCTGCTGAAATTAAGGTGGTGGAGTAGAGACTACTCAGTCTGTGTGTAACGGAATACATGTATGTCAACCATTATTTGTTGAATGATATTTGCTTAAAATTGTCTTAAAATCCTGATCCTCAGCAAAGTTGGTTTAGTATCTGGTGACCCTAATGGTCAATTTAAGATTGAATTGAATTCAAGACTATTAGTTGTGATTAATGAATTCGGGTGAGGCAAGAGACAACAAGATTACAGGCCTTAACGAAACCTATCTGACAAAAAAGAGCTTGGTCTTCAATAGTCCAAACAACTGCGGTATTCCGACAGAGATTAGAAAGTCACCAGCTGTGGTCATCGCAGCATGAATTCAGTGAAGGAAATACAGCATCTGTCTGCCCAGATCTTTGTTTGCTGACATTACACACTGACCAATGTCCAGTGACATAAATATCTAGATATTGAAGTAAAGTGGCGTGTAGGAGATATCCGGTCTCTCACCATTGTTTTGTGCATAACCAATGGGTTTAAATATAATGTGAAACCAAATGTCTGGTGTCCGTGATATTACTAAAAACAATCCTCACTCACTTGCTCATGGGAGACATATATACTTGATGATGACACATTTGTTCCCTAAACTTCAGATAAAAACTATATATTCCCTATTTTGACTTGTACCATACATTCCGGTATGTTGTCCATGAACAATTGATTTACCTTTCCATGTGCTCGCAGCGAGTGAGCGTGATGGGGTAGGAGAGGCAGTGTTACGACGTAAATTGTAATAAAAACGCAAATTGTAATACTTGCAGCAAATTGTAATAAACTTGACGTAAATTGTAATAAAAACGTAAATTGTAATAAAAATTGACGTAAATTGTAATAAGCAAATTGTAATAAAAATTGACTTAAATTGTAATAATTTTCGTTGCGGTAAAATGTACATAAATATTTACGTAAATTGTAATAACAGTTTTAATCACTGACGCGGGTTTGTTTTTCGTTGCATTTCAATATCAAAGATTGTTAGGGCGATAACTCAAGAAAGAAATGATGGACAAATTTGGTACCAAAGATAAGAATTGACAAGTGAAATAGAGTGACCTTAGCTAATTTTCAATCACAGCAAAAATCTGAGGGTTTTGCCAATATAAAGAAATAACCCAAGAAAGAATTATTCGTCCTGATATATAATCGATATAATCTGTCCTCTGTATCATGTCTTTTCGCAAATATCTTTTGAGGTTTTGATATGTATGCATATAAAGTGGGGGTGGTGTAGGAGTGGGTTTCTAACGGGTATATCTAACACACTTGCATGCATGTAGAGACGGAGAGGTGGGTGGGTGTTCTAACGGGTATAACTACGAGGGACGTTCAAATAGTAGTCAGCCTCACCTAGAATATGATACAAATGCAGCTGTTTTTATGTTTTATTTTCCTACATATTATCTGTCAGCCTCAAGCAAATTGGTTTTGCTATGTTGCAGCCTCACGATCCTCATTTTGTGAGACTTTGTATCTTGGCTTGGTACTCCCAAAAAACGTAACATCTGCAATAAAACGCATCACAAACTTCAGGAATCAAAATATGCTATGTTTGAGATTGGTAGAAGTCGACTAGAATCAAACGTAGATATTAAACTGCACAAAAAGGCAATTTCAAAACTACAGTCGCTTGTTCAAATGACTCCCCATTCTGTTTACTGAAAGAACTCGAGAAAGAAATGATGGATTTTGTTCAAATTTGGTACTAAGGTTTATTGACTGGAGATCGGAAATTTACCGACACCACTTGAATTTAGTGACCTTGAAGTCATTTTAAAGGTCACAGCGAAGGTGTAACAGTTTTGCACATGCCAAGCTTGGTAGCCGCGAACTCAGGAAAGTATTAATAGATTTTGATCCAATTTTATATCAAGGTGTATTGGCGGGATTCCCCCCAACACCAATTGATTGGGAAACTTGTGCTCATTTTAAGTTCATCAACATTCAAAGATTTGGATTGCTTGATTTACATTTAGACGGGGACTGTATTTTTAGGACACCCTCATTCTAAATTTTCAAAAACATTGTGTCCAGATATACAACATATTGAGAGCTGACACTTGTGTGACCGTTCAATATTTAGTTTGAACCCTTGACACCATGTATGAATAAGTGAAAACTTTAGGATGAGTTATATTCTTATGATGACGTCAACTGAAAGGGGGTAAGTAGTGTCTCCAAAACAACCCCTTTCAGAAAACATGAAGGGGGAGTCACTTGAACAAGCGATTATAGTTTAAAGTTGCTTTTATGTGCAGTTTAATATCTATTGATTACTTGAAAATGTCAGAAAATCGGAAAATATCAACAGTTTCCGATCTTGTCTCAAAACCACCCTCTTCAAAGGAGCATTCGACTAAGTGCACATGAGCAGGACTCTGGATATGTAGCGCTATACAAATGTCTAATTTGATTTGATTTGATTTGATATACCCGTTAGAAACCCACCCCCACCCCACTTTATATTTATACATATCAAAACCTCAAAAGCTATTTGCGAAAAGACATGATACAGAGGACAGTAAGAGATTTTATATCGATTATATATCAGGACGAATATCATTTTCGTCATTTAGCTAAGATTTGTCAATTCTTTCTTGGGTATGGCGCTAACAATCTTTATATTGGCAAAACCCTCAGATTTTTGCTGTGACCTTGAAAATTATCTCAAGGTCACTCTATTTCACTTGTGTCGGTGAATCTCGCCAATATACCTTGGTACCAAATTTGAACAAAATCCATCATTTCTTTCTTGAGTTATCGCCCTAACAAGCTTATTTGATGTATGAAATGCAACGAAAAACAAACACCCGCGTATTTACGAGTGATTAAAACTGTTATTACAATTTACGTAAATATTTATTACATTTTACCGCAACGAAAATTATTACAATTTACGTCAATTTTTTTTACAATTTGCGTACAATTTACGTCAATTTTTATTACAATTTACGTTTTTATTACAATTTACGTCAAGTTTATTACAATTTGCTGCAAGTATTACAATTTGCGTTTTTATTACAATTTACGTCGTAACAGGCAGACCCTTGTTATCACCAGTATTGGAAAGTATTACCCACATGCTCATGATGTAAAGGAATACATAAGTTAAGGCTAGTTTTATGACCATGGAAAGGATCTTATCTTTTTCTTACTGTACACTGATTGATTAACACATGTTGTGCAACAGAAATTATATTTATCATTTCCTATATTGCACATTACTTGTGAACCCATTATCTGACACGACGAGTATAACAGCTATCTCCTTGCACATAAATCAAGCACTCTGTTTTAATCGTCCTAAATATATACTCAGTATGCGTCATCCTCTCGGTGACATTCTCATACTGTTTCAGTTTGAATTAACGACAAGTGACAATTTTATGTATTTACTGGAAATGCGAATTACGCTGATGGTAGAGTTAAAAAGGAACACCACATACGTCATGCCATATGACTTGGGTTTTTTACCTTTGTGAGAAGTATACAACATACAGTGCAAACGCATAACAAGTAATTATTACATGTTTTATGTTGTATTTAGTAGAATGTTACAAACATAAAAATATCTATTTCGCAGGAGTAACAGTGAGTTTTGTTTAAGGCAGCAACAACAGCCGCCTTGCTGTTCGTGGCGTTGGTTTCCTATCTTCCACAGCAGTGTACTATATTGTTTTATTACTCACCCGTTGAAGATATCACTGTTTAATAAATCTTGTGTCATAACATCGAGTGATGCCGGACGTATGACGTCATAGTGGTTTACAGTTACGATGTCACAATGCCAATACCTCTGTCACAATGGTATTAGACTTTTCTGAACTCGTGGAAAGCCGAGAGTCATCACATTGTTGGTAGTTTCTATCAATTAATGTTGGAGAGTAATAAACAGAATACTCAACTCGCTTCCGTGAAATACCATTTATATTCAACTCGTGAAAGATTTAGTATCAAACTCACTTTCGCTCGTTTGATACCAAATCACTAACTCGTTTAATAGAAATGGTATTACACGGAAGGTCGTTTAGTGTCCTCTGTGAACAGTGTTATAATCGTGTTGTGTTGTTTCATTTAACTTTCAGTAGAAGGTTCTGCAGGAACGAGAATGTGTTGCTATGTAATGTAAAATGATAAGAAGAATGTAATATTGAGATTCTTGAGGAGACAAGCTGGACTGTTCCAGAAGACCATAAACCAATCCTGCAAGGCATGGAACAATATAGAAGGAAGCACGACTATACAAGGGAACAAGTACACGCCTCTATCACATTACATTATGACCAGTAGATGACTGAAGATCATTATCTCACCCCTTGATGTCCAGCCTGGACCTATGTTGGCAGCTTGGCAGGTGTTGCCCAATGTGGGACTCGACATGTAACAAATCTAAACAAATAAAATTAGGGATCATGAGTATTCTGGGTCAGTTTCTGTGGCGAAGATTTAGCTCACAATTTCACATGTAATATCCCCAATATATTCATGATCCCGACTTATGATGAAAGTAGAAATATGTTTTCGGCTTCAGACGTTTGGTGGGTTGTTTTAGACAAGTTGCTGAATAAGGTTTTCCTGCTAATACTAAAGTTTGACTTTCAGGAAAAATTAAAAGTAACAAAATACAGTAACATTTATCCAACTGTTCACCAGCTGGTTATAAGACTATTACCGGATTGTCATCGGTTTGCGTCCATAGAGAAAAGGAAACAGACAAAAACATTTCAAACTTGTATACTATTGATGGCACTTCATTGAGAATTGAAAACAGATAAAGACACTGGATTTAAATCGTTTCCGTGAGTGAGTCAGTCCATTCGCGGAATATTGCCTTAAAAAGTATTTTGGTTTTATCACTAACGTCAGCTTGATGTCTGAAGAGCTATTTAGGTAGTTAAGTGAAACTTATCATCAGGGCTATGATGCTGATAGAGCTAGTAACATAACCAGAGTGAAATGACAAAGGGTCTTCTGTCGTATAACATCGGGACGAGCTATCCGAGTCATCGGACACTCTCTTAACAATCTGAGCATTCAAGAAGAATTGTCAAAATGTAAATCTGCTGAAATGGTAAATCGATACTGAACAGAACAGGAAGGGCTATGTTGTTTCTTTCATGTTGTGAGCTCAATTAACAATGAGGCGGTTGTGATATTGTGATATTTTCACCTCAGTAAACTGGGTTGAGCCTCTTAATGTCAGTCTAAAGTTAGAAGTAATTTACAAGGTGTGTCACTGCAGTTGTGCTGTGCAATATGAAAATTGAATCCTAGAAAGCATCATCATACACAGTCATCCACACAATCAGAAGTCCTCCTGGGAGATTCTCTCCTGCAAGATATTTACACCCGTACGTTCTTCTCCTTGGGTGAACTTCACAAACGCAGGTGATCCTCCTGCATGCATGTCTGCCCCTGTCTTCATGACTTAAGTCTCTCATCCAGATCTGGGCAACACCCCTGATCCTGTCAGCAATGCGCGAACACAAGACTCATATATTCTCCTTTTGGGCTGGCAAGCACGCCAGCCGTCCTTCGTGGGTCTTACATTCACTTGAAGGAACACACAAAAGAAATAAATGAGACTGCAGAAGCAACCAAAGAAGCCAAATCTCTCTGCGTCTCAGGGGAGACAACTGACAGTTATGTTGATTGCTGCCCCCTTTGGAGGCGCTTCTGCCCTGTGCGAGCTGACCAGTTGACTTGTATGGAGCTGAACAGAATAATATCTACACCTCTTACCAAGTAAATTGCTGGCTTTCTGTCCGTGTATGGCTAATTTAGCGAATGGGGTCCAGGTTGCTTAAATGAATAAAACAAGGTATATTCATTTCTGACCTCGCAGAATACTTCAGGTCTACTTATTGCCCGCAAGGCGGAATTTGAGAGCAGGGAGCCAGGAGGAGGGTATTATAACACAGGTCGAATGTTATTGAGGGTTCATTTAGTCACGTTACCAAGTCACCGCTGCATCAAAATTAGGTGTAAATTAACTTGTCGAACCTTACTATTATGTAGACGCTGGGAGTTAATTATGGGTAATCTGAACAAGCATCCCTCCGGGGACCTATGTTAGCCGGCACTGCTTCGCTTCATCTCTTGGAGTTGCTCTCAGTCAAATGTACATACATACGTTCCCTGGAGCCCGGATGGTAGCACATTGATCTAATGTGCCGCAAGTCGCTGTTTCGTTAATCTGCCATGCCAGGTACCGACTTCATCCTCGCGGGAGAATGAGGAAGGGGCTGGGATGCCGAGAGGAGTTTCATTGAATAAATTGAGTTTGTTATAGTATCTCAGATATATCACGGTATGTGAGCTTAATGTGTGAAGAAAACCAGAAGCGATGCAAATCAGATACGTTTACCTTTACCACTGGAATGGAACAGACAAACAACGAAACACAGTGTGAGATTCCAAGCGACCTTCATAGGTTTCGTTCACGTCAAAGGGACGCAACTCGGGACAGGGACTTCCGACGCAGCAGACGAGTGGGTGCCCGGACATTGTGTGAATGGGAGAATGACGAGAGGTTCCTTGTATCATATTTATTATATTTGCCTTTAACTCAGCTGTTAGTAATTTTATAGGCGACTTTCTTTTGCCGGTTCATCGCGAATCTCATAACATGTAATGAACATGTCTTCAGGATATTTGGCGTCCATTCTTCCAAATATTAGTGATCAATACGAACAGCTGTGTGTTGCAGGACAAAATTAAAGATCATCTCTTGTGTAAAAAATGTGGGTTTGCATCGAATCTTCTGGTTTAGTTGGTCCAGACCCGAGCATGAAGACCTAGGCCTATGATCTCGAAGGCTGAGTACTTCAGCGAAACATGACACAACTGATGTAAAGATCACTCTATATTCCCGCTTAACCATTTTCAACTGAATTTCGAGTATTTAATGTGCCCAGAAGTGAACATTCATTGAAGAGAAGTTTTTGTTTTGTTAAATCCCTCTCAACTGCTGCTAGCAAGTCCACGAAATATGTTCCATGACTTTCTGCTCCTGTTGTGTATCGTTTCACAATTTACCAACTCTAGATCTGATTGAACCATGGAGAACCCGTGGGGATAGTGGTGTAAACTAGGTCCCCCATAACGAATGTCTGTAAAGTGACTTAGAGGATATGGTAATCAGACATTGTACCTTGGTTGATTGGCTATCACCGTGCCACGATGGCTAAGATTGTTGCTGGTCGGTGTAGTTGTTCATGTACTGGGTTATCGGGTCAGGACTAATGTTCACCTGGAAAAAGGTTAAGCACCCCCGGTAGATGTATGTTTCGGCTAAATGGAGACGTGCACGCACAGAATCCTCCAAAACGTGGGCGATCCTTCACTCCTGTATTTCCTAACCCGACTGACAACTGTGTAGTGGACATTCAGTTCCTGACCTTTTGCTTTAAAGGACATACCGGCGTTATACATACCAATAATTTGGCACCTCTGGTTCATAAACAGATCTTCTTCGTACCACAGTGGCAGAAAAAAGTGATTAAAGGTCACATCAACCAAACAAAACCAAACCTAATTAAAACACAATTATCACTTATTCATGACATATAATATACATTGCTGATTATGAAAAAAAAAATAAACAAAATTATAATCGTACAATCGCAAATCAAAAGTGCAATATTTTGTTCTTGGGTTTGCTTCCCTCGAAACGAAGCAGCCAGGATACCGAACCCAGTCAGAGCGGATTGGTGTGCACTTAAGTGTAACGAAGTCTTTCATTGGCTGGTTCGTTTGCCGATACGCGCATGGCTCTTTGTGTGTGTATAGAGATGTTGGGTTTTGTAAATACATGCTCATTTTTTGTGTATAACATTTTGCAATCAACAGACATCATAACATGTCATGTGTACAAAAATATCACACCTGTCTGTCTGTGTAATTACATAATGTGACTGACAGAACTCGGGTGCACGAGCCATAAATCAACGCGGTTTTTTTTAATGGTGTATAGCCTGATAGGTGTTAAGTTCAAATTGCATGAGGTCAGTGATCGAAGTTGTGTATTGCATATTGTCATTAGCAGACAGGAAGGTAGACACATAGGTGTCAATAAAACAGACACTGAGCTCTGTCTGTGACATAGGCATATCTATATGACAGTTAGAAATTCTGACAATGTTAAATAATGGCGTTGATTTTAAGTATCGAACTGAGAAAGTGACTCGGTAAGAAGAACGTGTGGTGAAATAGTCAAATGAAATAATATAAACAGTTAAATCGGTATTCTACTGTCATAACATATAATAATTATAATAATAATAATACTAATAATGTGTCCATTTATATAGTGCCAAACTCCACACTAGGTATGCTCATAGCGCTAACAATCAAGGCACAGCACATTATTACCCCGGATAACCCAAGCTGCCTGTTAGGCGCTAGAAGGTTATAGTCATATGACTTTTTTTCCACCGGGTACCCATTTTCCTGCTGGGTGAACAGAGACAACTTTGAACAAACTCACTTGCCTAAGGTGAGACCACATGTGTCACATGTGTTTCGTTGTGGGGCAGGACTCAAGTCCTAGAAACTCTTAGGAGTCAAGCTGCCAAACACGGTCACCCATCCAAGGACTCTCCGAGCTCGACACTGCTTAACTTTACCGATTTGTGACCTGAGCTTTGAGAACAGGACCACGCGCCACCAAACAACATATAACATATAAAAAAGCTCGCGCCTGTTAAATATCAACAAAAGTCAAAACATTAGAAAAATAGCTCACATCAAAGCCTACTCCGAGTACTCACCGCCAACGAAGGTTTTCCGTCTTGAAATGTCGAACGCTTCACTGGTTGACACATAGCTGTGTAGATCTAGATCCTTAACAAGGTTCTTTTATATAACGAGTAGATTATTTACTAGTGGTGTTTTTGTACACAACCAAGATTAAACTACTCCTGCTCACGACCTTATAATCCGGGAATCCCCGCTTCAAGCTGCGCGAACCTATTCACTGCGCATGCGCCATGAGTGCAGTGCAGCACAACGCAGCGCAGCACAGCTGTTGAAACCACTTTTCACCCCAGCTGGGGTGAATTTAGTGAATCGTTTGAACTCCGATTTCGCGGGGTTTTTTTCATCGCGTTATTTTTCAACTTTATAAGTTGAATTTGCATTTTTGATAATATGTTACTGTAAGTCCATACCGAAAGGTATCAGACTCTGCAAAGTTATGTTTTACTTTGCATTTCATGACCTTTAAACATTGAAACCCTTGCTGATTAAATACTGACATGTGGCACGTTTACAAACTGCAGTTGTGATAACTCGTTAGTTTGCTTCTGGATATGCACCACAGTGTGTGTTCGGGAGGCAGATACACCTGCAATAATATCTTAAATGAACATTATTATCATATGTATCGAGGGGAAAAGGGACGGAAAAAATACCAGCGCCTTGAGTATGTACTAGTTCCGTGGATATGTGCGCCATGTATAAATATCCTATAATAATAAAATAATGTATCATTATACACAATAGGAACTTGAACATAGTTCTGTTAGCGGTCAACATATCTATGGGCACTTAACTTTTAGCCAGGTGCATGTTTGTTTACAGGATGGACAATCGCATGGACAGACACATAGACGGACAATCGTAATCTGCGGAGCTCAACAACATTCTGAAAGTGTTCTGGAGTATGAACCCTGCCTTACCTACCCATCAATAACAACTAAGAATCCTGGTAAAAACAGAAGCGACAATACACATGCCTTCGCCCACGATTCACTGTAATTTCAAAGACGACGACAACAGGCATTTCATGCTAAAATATTTTATGGTGCCAGACTAAGTACTTACACGCCAGAACATACACAGAAAGAATACCAGAGGCAAAACCACTCTTTGAAATTTATAGTATTGATGGACGCAAAACGTGTTATGCATTCCGAGCACTCTATTGCTTTTCGGAGGCGGCGCCAACGTTCTACTTAGCAGTCATGCTCCGACAGGGTAGATCGTTGCTCGTATAGGTCACAAGTCTGGCTGGTCCAAATTTCAATATGAACAGCCTATGATAAGGCTGCAATAATGCGGTGATAAACATCACTCATGTCACGTATTACACTTGTGTCACATCACGTTGCAGTTAGTCACGTGCTACCCTCTACGCCCTAGGCGTGACACATACGTCACTTTGCAGGCAGTCACGTACTACCCTCTACTCCCTAGGCGTGTCACATACGTCAGGCTGGAGGCAGTCACGTACTTCGGTTTACGCCCTAGGCTTGTCACATACATTACGTTGCAGGCAGTCAAGTGCTACCCTCTACGCCCTAGGCGTGTCACATACATCACGTTGCAGGCAGTGACGTGCTACCCTTTTTGCCCTAGGCGTGTCACATACATCACGTTGCAGGCAGTCACGTACTTCCCTCTACAATATTCCAGCTATAACTGTATAAGTAGCTTGTAAATTCTTGAGCCTGAACCAGATAACCCAGTGAGTGATGTCATGAGCAACGATTAACGACCTCGGAGTTAGACGACACACTATCAAAAAGGTCAGCATGCCTGCCTACCTTACCGATTGAAGAGTAACAGTTTTCGAACATGCTCAGTACGAATCCCTTACACGTGATCAACAGTTCAACAATACGGCAAAAGGGACTGACATCAAGACGCTGTCCCTGCGCGCGGAGTGATGAATCAATTCACTTTATATCAAAGCTGGAAACAGATGACACCATTTATCACTGTCATAGTGCGGTCCTCTAATGTATATTTCATGTTGTCAATGTCTGGTGAACATCCAGCTGCGGGCGACGAATGACGCCCAGCCATCAGCTGTCCTTTCCCGAGTTAATCGGGTTATCTCCCTTCATCCATCATGACAGAACCCGGATGTCCGTCAGGGACTTGCGTTGGCCGCTAAAACAAAACATGTTAAGCGTCAGGATATTGATGAGCTATCGGGGCGTGGTAAGTATGTAGGAAGTACCTTTGTCCATGGTGTCCTAATCACCAAACACACCACAGCTTTGAACATGTTTGTAATAGATGAGTCCGAAACCGAAAAGACGTCTGTTTATTCGTGAAATTCGTAAATATGAGGCTGCACTGGATCTCTGAGCTCCATGGAATTTTCATTATAAATTCGCACATTATTATTAGTTTATTATCATTATGGACTAAGCATATCTATATGCAGCAAAGAGTGTTCGGGGGATCCTGGCAGAGTCACAAAATATCAAATTCTCTTTACATTAGAGCGTACCGTGCGTCATAATCTGACATCATCACCGAACAATGCTGCAAGCAAATAGTGATGTCTATTTTAGACTAGAGTTTATTTCTATAAGATCAAATGAAATGAGAGGGAAGAAATCAAGTAACTATCATCTTCGTTGAGCCGTAAACGATATATATAGATTTATACGTAACCTAAATGTATGTGTGTGAGGGAAAAGCTGGGTTGCGTAGGCAGTTGGCGGAGTAAATACTTTAGATGTGCCACGCCAGGTGACGCGAAATAGGGCTTAACAGAGTGTACATATTTATTTGACTTATATAGCGTGTGCGTGCGTGTGCGTGAATGCGTGCGTGTTGCTTGTTCTAGCCCGGACTAATGCCGGACTCAGCCGACAATCCTTTCATTTATCACCTAAATTCCGCCAGGCAGGGTAACAACGAGTACCATGTTTTAACATGGGGATACGGTCGGGAGATCGAACAAAGACCTTCCACCCACCTGTCGAATACTCTATCCACTACAGAACCGATACAGTCTAACTGCATGGCGTGGGTTATGGTTGGGTGTTTTTGCCGGATGGACATTTTGGTTTCACTTAGCGATTTTCAAAACCTTGAAAAAATACATTAATTTCTTTCCCCGTCGCTGTTGCCAATGAACAAAGTAGCTTGGTCGACGTTGTTGTTTTTTGGACGAGACAGATGCCCGCAGCAGCAGCCGGATAAGAGTGCATTAAATAACTTCCGGAAATTCGCTATTTCTTCACCAGAATTCGAAAGATAGGCAGAGTCTGGAACAGGGTGTTCTTGCTCCGAGCATGACACTTTAATGGCGTATTACAAAACCCTTGTTATCGTACTGGTCTACAGTGAACCAGCTGCCTCAACTACATCAACACCATTGGCTGCCTCGATTACAACATCACTGACTACCGCGACAATGTCATTAAAATCAGATCTTAGTTCTCGCTTCCACAAGACAAAGATCTGAGGACGTCCCATTATGGGTCACGTCAGAGCAAGCTTTCATCCGACCAATCAGAGCGTGCTCACCAGATTTGGAACGTGACAGTCAGAATGTCTTTTCTTATCATGCAACCTCGGAAAGGTTAACACGAGGTATTCCAAAGGACATTTACGGGCATTACGAATTACTTTAGTTGGATAAACCTTAGAAACAGAAGATACTTTGGGCAGTCAACTGGTCAACTGACTACTAACATCAACATTGTTGACTGTTTTGACTATTTCAATATCACAGGTTTATTAGACTACATCAACATAGTTGACTGTTTTGACTACTTCATCATGACAGGTTACCTCCACTACATCAACATGGATTGACTGTTCTGACTACTTCATCGTCACAGGTTACCTCCACTACATCAACATAGTTGACTGTTCTGACTACTTCATCATGAAAGGTAACCTCCACTACATCAAGATCGTTGACTGTTTTGACTACTTCATCATCACAGGTTACCTCCACTACATCAAGATAGTTGACTGTTTTGACTACTTCATCATCACAGGTTACCTCCACTACATCAACATGGTTGACTGTTTTGACTACTTCATCATCACAGGTTACCTCCACTACATCAACATCGTTGACTGTTTTGACTATTTCAATATCACAGGTTTATTAGACTATATCAACATAGTTGACTGTTTTGACTACTTCATCATGACAGGTTACCTCCACTACATCAACATGGATTGACTGTTTTGACTACTTCATCATCACAGGTTACCTCCACTACATCAACATCGTTGACTGTTTGACTACTTCATCATCACAGGTTACCTCCACTACATCAAGATCGTTGACTGTTTTGACTACTTCATCGTCACAGGTTACCTCCACTACATCAAGATAGGTTGACTGTTCTGACTACTTCATCGTCACAGGTTACCTCCACTACATCAACATGGTTGACTGTTCTTGACTACTTCATCATCACAGGTTACCTCCACTACACTCAAGTTGACTTACTACTTCATCATCACAGGTTACCTCAAACACATATTAAGATCGTTGACTGTTTTGACTACTTCATCATCACAGGTTACCTCCACTACATCAACATCGTTGACTGTTCTGACTACTTCATCATCACAGGTTACCTCCACTACATCAACATCGTTGACTGTTTTGACTACTTCATCATCACAGGTTACCTTCATCCACAGGTTACATCAATCAAGGTCGTTGACTGTTTTGACTACTTCATCATCACAGGTTACCTCCACTACATCAACATCGTTGACTGTTCTGACTACTTCATCATCACAGGTTACCTCCACTACATCAAGATAGTTGACTGTTTTGACTACTTCATCATCACAGGTTACCTCCACTACATCAACATGAGTTGACTGTTTTGACTACTTCATCATCACAGGTTACCTCCACTACATCAACATGGTTGACTGTTCTGACTACTTCATCATCACAGGTTACCTCACAGGTTACCTCCACTACATCAACTACATCAAGATCGTTGACTGTTTTGACTACTTCATCATCATAGGTTACCTCCACTACATCAACATCGTTGTCTGTTCTGACTACTTCATCGTCACAGGTTACCTCCACTACATCAACTTGGTTTGACTGTTATTGACTACTTCATCGTGACAGGTTACCTCCACTACATCAACATAGTTTCACTGTTCTGACTACTTCATCATCACAGGTTACCTCCACTACATCAAGATCGTTGACTGTTTTGACTACTTCATCGTCACAGGTTACCTCCACTACATCAACATAGTTTGACTGTTCTGACTACTTCATCGTCACAAGTTACCTCCACTACATCAACATGGTCTGAAAGTTCTTACTACTTCATCATCACAGGTTACCTCAAACACATATTAAGATCGTTGACTGTTTTGACTACTTCATCATCACAGGTTACCTCCACTACATCAACATCGTTGACTGTTTTGACTACTTCATCATCACAGGTTACCTCCACTACATCAACATCGTTGACTGTTCTGACTACTTCATCATCACAGGTTACCTCCACTACATCAACATCGTTGACTGTTCTGACTACTTCATCATCACAGGTTACCTCACCTCCACTACAACACATATTAAGATCGTTGACTGTTTTGACTACTTCATCATCACAGGTTACCTCCACTACATCAACATCGTTGACTGTTTTGAGTACTTCATCATCACAGGTTACCTCCACTACATCAACATCGTTGACTGTTTTGACTACTTCATCATCACAGGTTACCTCCACTACATCAACATCGTTGACTGTTTTGACTACTTCATCATCACAGGTTACCTCCACTACATCAACATCGTTGACTGTTCTGACTACTTCATCATCACAGGTTACCTCCACTACATCAAGATCGTTGACTGTTTTGACTACTTCATCATCACAGGTTACCTCCACTACATCAACATGGTTGACTGTTTTGACTACTTCATCATCACAGGTTACCTCCACTACATCAAGATCGTTGACTGTTCTGACTACTTCATCATCATAGGTTACCTCCACTACATCAACATGGTCTGAAAGTTCTGACTATTTCAATATCACAGGTTACCTCCACTACATCAAGGTCGTTGACTGTTTTCACTACTTCATCATGACAGGTTACCTCCACTACATCAACATGGATTGACTGTTCTGACTACATCATCATGAAAGGTTACCTCGACTACATCAAGATCGTTGACTGTTCTGACTACTTCATCATCACAGGTTACCTCCACTACATCAAGGTCGTTGACTGTTTTGACTACTTCATCATCACAGGTTACCTCTCCTACATCAACATCGTTGACTGTTTTGACTACTTCATCATCACAGGTTACCTTCACTACATCAACATCGTTGACTGTTCTGACTACTTCATCATGACAGGTTACCTCGACTACATCAAGATAGTGGACTGTTTTGACTACTTCATCATCATAGGTTACCTCCACTACATCAACATCGTTGACTGTTTTGAGTACTTCATCATCACAGGTTACCTTCACTACATCAACATAGTTGACTTTTCTGACTACTTCATCATGACAGGTTACCTCGACTACATCAAGATAGTGGACTGTTTTGACTACTTCATCATCAGAGGTTACGTCCACTACATCAACATAGTTGATTGTTCTGACTACTTCATCATGACATGTTACCTCGACTACATCAAGATAGTTGACTGTTTTGACTACTTCATCATCACAGGTTACCTCCAGTACATCAAGGTCGTTGACTGTTTTGTTACCTCCACTACATCAACATGGTCTGACTGTTTTGACTACTTCATCATGACAGGTTACCTCCACTACATCAAGATCGTTGACTGTTCTGACTACTTCATCATCATAGGTTACCTCCACTACATCAACATGGTCTGACTGTTCTGACTACTTCATCGTCACAGGTTACCTCCACTACATCAACATGGTCTGAAAGTTCTGACTATTTCAATATCACAGGTTACCTCCACTACATCAAGGTCGTTGACTGTTTTCACTACTTCATCATGACAGGTTACCTCCACTACATCAACATGGATTGACTGTTCTGACTACTTCATCGTCACAGGTTACCTCCACTACATCAACATCGTTAACTGTTCTGACTACATCATCATGAAAGGTTACCTCCACTACATCAAGATCGTTGACTGTCCTGACTACTTCATCATCACAGGTTACCTCCACTACATCAAGGTCGTTGACTGTTATGACTACTTCATCATCACAGGTTACCTCTCCTACATCAACATCGTTGACTGTTTTGACTACTTCATCATCACAGGTGACCTCCACTACATCAACATCGTTGACTTTTCTGACTACTTCATCATGACAGGTTACCTCGACTACATCAAGATAGTGGACTGTTTTGACTACTTCATCATCACAGGTTACCTCCACTACATCAACATAGTTGATTGTTCTGACTACTTCATCATGACAGGTTACCTCTACTACATCAAGATAGTTGACTGTTTTGACTACTTCATCATCATAGGTTACCTCCACTACATCAAGATCGTTGACTGTTTTGACTACTTCATCATGACAGGTTACCTCCACTACATCAACAGGGTTGACTGTTTTGACTACTTCATCATCACAGGTTACCTCCACTACATCAACATCGTTGACTGTTCTGACTACTTCATCGTCACAGGTTACCTCCACTACATCAACATCGTTGACTGTTCTTACTACAAAATGTACTTCATCATCACAGGTTACCTCCACTACATCAACATGGTTTGACTGTTTTAGCTACGTCATCGTCACGGGTTACCTCCACTACATCAACATCATTGACTGCCTCGATATACTATACTATTGACTGCCTCTATATACTACATCATTGACTGCCTCGATATACTCCATCACTGCCTGCTTCGATATACTACATCATTGACTGCCTCGATATACTACATCATTGACTGCCTCGATATACTACATCATTGACTGTCTCGATATACTACATCATTGACTACCTCGATATACTACATCCCTGACTGCCTCGATATACTACATCATTGACTGCCTCGATATACTACATCACTGTCTGCCTCGATATACTACATCACTGACTGCCTCGATATACTACATCACTGTCTGCCTCGATATACTACATCACTGTCTGCCTCAATATACTACATCACTGTCTGCCTCGATATACTACATCACTGTCTGCCTCGATATACTAGGTCATTGACTGCCTCGATATACTACATCACTGTCTGCCTCGATATGCTACATCACTGACTGCCTCGATATACTACATCATTGACTGTCTCGATATACTACATCATTGACTGCCTCGATATACTACATCACTGACTGCCTCGATATACTACATCATTGACTGCCTCGATATACTACATCACTGTCTGCCTCGATATACTACATCACTGTCTGCCTCGATATACTACATCACTGTCTGCCTTGATATACTACATCACTGTCTGCCTCAATATGCTACATCACTGTCTGCTTCGATATACTACATCACTGTCTGCCTCGATATACTACATCATTGACTGCCTCGATATACTACATCATTGACTGCCTTGATATATTACATCACTGTCTGCCTCGATATACTACATCATTGACTGCCTCGATATACTACATCACTGTCTGCCTCGATTTACTACATCACTGTCTACTGCTACTACAACTTCCTAGCCTACGAGGACTACAACCTCCTAGCCTACGTCGTCTACAACCTCCTAGTCTTCGTCGACTACAACCTCCTAGTCTACGGCGACTACAACGCCTATGGGAACTTTAGTACATTTCCGTTTCATCCCATCTTCCAGCTGTCTTTCTCCGACCTCTCTTTCTATTGCCCTGATCTAATCTACAGTGCGCCTATAAGTGACTGGCGACTGCAGCAAACCGCGGCTTGTTTTTCTTGTATTTAACCTTTCAGGATATGTACTAATTTAATGACGGCAGTACGCTGCGAGGAGTTCAGTGTCACCTGTGTGTGATGTGGGCGTGACGTTGCCGCCTCGGATGTTACAGCAGCGTGCCACAAGAAGACTATGTGGCGGGTATGTCTGGAAGGAAAGATTCAATACAACCCGTCATACAGGGTACATGGGACACAGTATCGATGGGTCCTCGACACCCAGTCTCAACACTCACTTTCCACAAACGTAACTGCAAAAATATCACCGTTCCTATCCCCATCCCTCCTGCACCCGTTACCCCATCATTCTCTTATCTGGTATAAACACCCCATTCTGTGCCCATGACTCCCCTGCCAGTATAGGTCATATTATCATACTCTTGACTTACCATCAGGTATTTGCTAGCGTGCCTCCGTGAGATACATACGACACGTAAGAGCCCCTTACTTCGTGCTGCTGAATGCTGTTAACACACATTATCTACAACATTTTTGCAAAGCATTTTGTTTGCGAAAGTCATGCCCCAGCATGTGTTTCCGTGCTACAAGATTACAATCACAAATGTAATCTCAGAAATAGTAATTGTATTGTTTTACAGTGAATTGATATGAGCCATGTTTGCCACCGATATCCGCGATAAACGTACAGTTGAAGCTTGGAGTTGCTGGGGAATAACACGATTACATCATGAATATGCAGCAATATTTTCCTCTTATTTTCTTTGCGTCGCTTTGTGTTTTTAGTTTCCAATATAAACTGTTCTAAAGCGCAAGCACAGTACCCGAACGGACCAGTACACAATACAGCGCCTTAACAAATAGTTAGTACACAAACAGTGCCTGAACAAGTAACGCAAGACAAGTAACCAGGATATACCAGTTTCTGCATAAGTATCAGTACTCATACAGTGCCTGAGTAAGTTATCAGGACACACAGAGTGTCTGAGTAAGTTATCAGTACACAAAACAGTAAGCAGTGTCTGAGAAAGGTATCAGTACACAGTACACACACAGTGTCTGATTAAGTAATCAGTACACACATTGTCTGAGTAAGTTATCAGTACACACACAGTGTCTGAGTAATTAAACAGTACACACACATTGTCTGAGTAAGTAATCAGTACACACACAGTGTCTGAGTAAGTTATCAGTACACACACAGTGTCCGAGAAAGGTATCAGTACACACACATTGTCTGAGTAAGGAATCAGTACACACACATTGTCTGAGTAAGTTATCAGTACACACACATTGTTTGAGTAAGTTATCAGTACACACACAGTGTCCGAGAAAGGTATCAGTACACACACATTGTCTGAGTAAGTAATCAGTACACACACAATGTCTGAGTAAGTTATCAGTACAGTAAACAGTGTCTGAGAAAGGTATCGGAGCACACACATTGTCTCAGTAAGTTATCAGTACACACACATTGTCTGAGTAAGTAATCACTACACACACATTGTCTGAGTAAGTTATCGGTACACACACAGTGTCTGAGGAAATTATCAGTACACACACATTGTCTGAGGAAATTATCAGTACACACACATTGTCTGAGTAAGCAATCAATACACGCACCGTGTCTGAGTAAGCAATCAGTACACACACACAGTGTCTGAGAAAGGTGTCAGTACACACACAGTGTCTGAGTAAGTTATCAGTACACACACAGTGTCTGGGTAATTAAACAGTACACACACATTGTCTGAGTAAGTAATCAGCACACACACATTGTCTGAGTAAGTTATCAGTACACACACAATGTCTGAGTAAGTTATCAGTACACACACATTGTCTGAATAAGTAATCAGTACACACACAATGTCTGAGTAAGCTATCAGTACACACACAGTGTCCGCGAAAGGTATCAGTACACACACATTGTCTGAGTAAGTAATCAGTACAAACACAGTGTCTGAGTAAGTTATCAGTACACACACAGTGTCCGAGAAAGGTATCAGTACACACACATTGTCTGAGTAAGGAATCAGTACACACACATTGTCTGAGTAAGTTATCAGTACACACACATTGTTTGAGTAAGTTATCAGTACACACACAGTGTCCGAGAAAGGTATCAGTACACACACATTGTCTGAGTAAGTAATCAGTACACACACAATGTCTGAGTAAGTTATCAGTACAGTAAACAGTGTCTGAGAAAGGTATCGGAGCACACACATTGTCTCAGTAAGTTATCAGTACACACACATTGTCTGAGTAAGTAATCACTACACACACATTGTCTGAGTAAGTTATCGGTACACACACATTGTCTGAGTAAGGAATCAGTACACACACATTGTCTGAGGAAATTATCAGTACACACACATTGTCTGAGTAAGCAATCAATACACACACCGTGTCTGAGTAAGCAATCAGTACACACACACAGTGTCTGAGAAAGGTGTCAGTACACACACAGTGTCTGAGTAAGTTATCAGTACACACACATTGTCTGAGTAAGCAATCAGTACACACAGAGTGTCTGAGTAAGTTATCAGTACACAAAACAGTAAACAGTGTCTGAGTAAGTAATCAATACACACACAGTGTCTGAATAAGTAATCAGTACACACAGAGTGTCTGAGTAAGTTATCAGTGCACAAAACAGTAAACAGTGTCTGAGTAAGTAATCAGTACACACACATTGTCTGAGTAAGTTATCAGAACACACACATTGTTTGAGTAAGTTATCAGTACACGCACATTGTCTCAGTAAGTTATCAGTACACACACAGTGTCCGAATAAGTTATCAGTACACTCACAGTGTCTGAGTAAATTATTAGTATACAAAACAGTGTCTGAAAAAATAAACAGTATATGCCAAAGTTTCTGAATAAGTATCCAATGCACAACATGGTGTCTGAATTAGAAGCCACTACACCTTTGTGCCTGCTCTAAGGGCCAGTACAGACTACTGTGTCTAAACACATTGGCAGTACATATCACTGTAACTGACCAAATATCCAATACATTGTGACTGAACTAGTAGTCAGTTCACATTATTGAGACAGAACCAGTTACCAGTACTCATCATTATTGTGAACGACCCAGTAGCCAGTACACATTATTATGACCAAGCCAGTAGCCAGTAAACATTATTGTGACCGACCCATTTAGGCCAGGAGCCAGGAGCTGAAAATTGACATGTTGGTACCACTCAGAGGGACCAGAAGTTTTAGTGTTTTTTTACATTCCTTTATGTCTCTGTATATAAAAAATGTATGATGGACATGTCAATTTGGTAGCTCAAACTCAGAACGAGGCTAAATCCAAGATGGCCACCAAAAAACCCAATTTAAAAAAAAAATGTCAATTCCAAGCTTTAATCATAAGTAAAGTTCAGCAAATAAGTTGGAAATGAAAAAGGGAGGTAAAATGGTGCTAACCTAATCAAAATGATTTAAGTATTATCAAGTTGTGTTATTTGATACATTCCTTTATGTCTCTGTATATAAAAAATGTATGATGGACATGTCAATTTGGTAGCTCAAACTCAGAACGAGGCTAAATCCAAGATGGCCACCAAAAAACCCAATTTAAAAAAAAAATGTCAATTCCAAGCTTTAATCATAAGTAAAGTTCAGCAAATAAGTTGGAAATGAAAAAGGGAGGTAAAATGGTGCTAACCTAATCAAAATGATTTAAGTATTATCAAGTTGTGTTATTTGATACCTTTAAATCATATTTTTTCCTGATTTTGTAATAGTCAAAACTATAAGTTCAAAGAACCTTTTCAAAAACTCATTCATTTTTCTGAAGACAGCTCTTTAATTTCAAAGAGTGAGAGCACCTTTAAGTTTCTTAAAATGTGTAGTGATAGTTACTGTTCCGCATCATAAACATCAGCTTCATCATCAGTGTCACTCTTCGGCATGTCATGGTCCTCGCATACCATGTTGTCACAAGTCTGGTTCCGACACGTCACAGTACATTTCAGTCCATTGGTAAGGCATTGACAACATGGGAGTTTATAGACTGCTGTGCACTTGTAAGAAATGAACTCAAGAACAGGATCATCCAGTAAATATCTATGTTACCATATTATTCCATTCATCCATGACCATCTGTTGCCTGTTGGGTGGATATTCAGCTTCCAGACAGTTGTTCCATATTGCAGCTTGATAGTTTGCACTCAGGATGTGCATAGATAGACAATCAAAACAGGGTGGAAATTGTCCTGATTCAATTGCCCCCTTTTTCACTTCAAATAAGTGGTAGCACAGTTGATTGGCATCACTTATTGAAGAACCTGATACATACAGGAGGCATGTGAATTCTTGAAGTGAGTCGATCAAACCTGGTGGCACAGTCCACTCATTCCCAATTTGTTGGAAAGCCTCTTGATATTCCTTGTTGGTGACAAGAATTTTGAATGCATTGACCTTCCCTCTGCCTCCAACAGAACTGACAGTATCACAACCAGTGTAGTCCAGGAAGGGCCTTGCAAACGCTTTGACCAAACGCTGCATTAACTTTCTTGATATCAATGAATCTTTGGCGAATTCTTTGTACCAGCTTTGATGTAAATATTGGTTACAATGTCACTGCTCTTTGCTTATGACAAGACAAAGACATCTGTGTCATCTGAGGAAATGACAACTGAAGAGGATTCCAAAAATGCAGCGTTTGGTCAAAGCGTTTGCAAGGCCCTTCCTGGACTACACTGGTTGTGATACTGTCAGTTCTGTTGGAGGCAGAGAGAAAGTCAATGCATTCAAAATTCTTGTCACCAACAAGGAATATCAAGAGGCTTTCCAACAAATTGGGAATGAGTGGACTGTGCCACCAGGTTTGATCGACTCACTTCAAGAATTCACATGCCTCCTGTATGTATCAGGTTCTTCAATAAGTGATGTCAATCAACTGTTCTACCACTTATTTGAAGTGAAAAAGGGGGCAACTGAATCAGGACAATTGCCACCCTGCTTTGATTGTCTATCTATGCACATCCTAAGAGCAAACTATCAAGCTGCAATATGGAACAACTGTCTGGAAGCTGTATATCCACCCAACAGGCAACAGATGGTCATGGATGAGTTTAATAAAATGGTCACATAGATATTTACTGGATGACAGGATCTCTTGCTCCAGATGCTGTTCTTGACTTCATTTCTTGCAAGTACACAACAGTCTGTAAACTGCCATGTTGTCAATGCCTTACCAATGGACTGAAATGTACTGTGACGTGTCGGAACCAGACTTGTGACCACATGGTATGCGAGGACCATGACATGCCGAAAAGTGACACTGATGATGAAGCTGATGTTTATAATTATTATGCGGAACAGTGATTATCACTTCACAAATTAAGGAATTTGAAGGTGCTCTCACTCTTTGAAATTAAAGAGCTGTCTTCAGAATAAATGAAATGATGAGTTTTCAAAAATGCTCTTTGAACTTAAATTTTTGACGCTTACAAGATCAGGATAAAATATGATTTAAAGGTATTAAATAACACACCTTGATATTAATTAAATCTTTTTGATCATGTTGGCACCTCCCTTTTTGTCATTTCCAACCTATTTGGTGAATTTACCCATGTTTAAAGCTTGGAATTGACATTTTATCTTAAATGTTAGGTGTTTTGGCGGCCATCTTGGATCTAACCTCGTTCTGAGTTTGAGCTACCAAATCGACATGGCTATCATACATTGTTGATATGTAGAGACCATAACCACTTCAAAAAACATAAAAGTGTTTGGTCCCTCATAGTGGTACCGAAAAATTGTCTGGCTCATGGCCTAATTAGCCAGTACACATCATTGTGACCTACCCAGTATCCAGTACACATTATTGTGACCGTCCAATTAGCCAGTACACATTATTGTGACCGTCCCATTAGCCAGTACACATTATTGTGACCAAGCCAGTAGACAGTACACATTATTGGGACTGAACCAGTTACCAGTACACATCATTGTGACCAAACCAGTAGCCAGTACACATTATTGTGACCAAGCCAGTAACCAGTACACATCATTGTGACCAAGCCAGTAGACAGTACACATTATTGGGACTGAACCAGTTACCAGTACACATCATTGTGACCGACCCATTAGCCAGTACACATTATTGCGACCGTCCCATTAGCCAGTACACATCATTGTGACCGACCCATTAGCCAGTACACATTATTGTGACCGTACCATTAGCCAGTAAACATTATTGTGACCGTCCCATTAGCCAGTACACATAATTGTGACCAAGCCAGTAGACAGTACACATTATTGGGACTGAACCAGTTACCAGTACACATCATTGTGACCAAGCCAGTAGACAGTACACATCATTGGGACTGAACCAGTTACCAGTACACATCATTGTGACCAAGCCAGTAGACAGTACACATTATTGGGACTGAACCAGTTACCAGTACACATCATTGTGACCGTCCCATTAGCCAGTACACATAATTGTGACCAAGCCAGTAGACAGTACACATTATTGGGACTGAACCAGTTACCAGTACACATCATTGTGACCAAGCCAGTAGACAGTACACCAGTTACCAGTACACATCATTGTGACCAAGCCATTAGCCAGTAAACATTATTGTGACCGTCCCATTAGCCAGTACACATAATTGTGACCAAGCCAGTAGACAGTACACATTATTGGGATTGAACCAGTTACCAGTACACATCATTGTGACCAAGCCAGTAGACAGGACACATTATTGGGACTGAACCAGTTACCAGTACACATCATTGTGACCAAGCCAGTAGACAGTACACATTATTGGGACTGAACCAGTTACCAGTACACATCATTGTGACATCATTGGGACTGAACCAGTTACCAGTACACATCATTTGTCCCATTAGCCAGTACACATAATTGTGAACCAGATAGACAGTACACATTATTGGGACTGAACCATACACATTGGTGACCAAGCCAGTAGACAGTACACAATATTGTGACTGAACCAGTTACCAGTACACATCATTGTGACCGACCCATTAGCCAGTACACATTATTGCGACCGTCCCATTAGCCAGTAAACATTATTGTGACCGTCCCATTAGCCAGTACACATAATTGTAACCAAGCCTATAGACGGTACACATTATTGGGACTGAACCAGTTACCAGTACACATCATTGTGACCGTCCCATTAGCCAGTACACATAATTGTGACCAAGCCAGTAGACAGTACACATTATTAGGACTGAACCAGTTACCAGTACACATCATTGTGACCGTCCCATTAGCCAGTACACATAATTGTGACCAAGCCAGTAGACAGTACACATTATTGGGACTGAACCAGTTACCAGTACACATCATTGTGACCGACCCATTAGCCAGTACACATTATTGCGACCGTCCCATTAGCCAGTAAACATTATTGTGACCGTCCCATTAGCCAGTACACATAATTGTGACCAAGCCAGTAGACAGTACACATTATTGGGACTGAACCAGTTACCAGTACACATCATTGTGACCAAGCCAGTAGACAGTACACATTATTGGGACTGAACCAGTTACCAGTACACATCATTGTGACTAAACCAGTGGCCTGTACTCAACATTGTGACTGAACCAGCAGCCCACTAAACATAATTGTAACCGAACCAGTTACCAGTACGCATCATTGGGACCGAACAAGTAGCCGGTACATGTCATTGTGACCGAACCAGTAACCAATAAACATCATTGGGACACAATGCCAATGTGCGACAGATAAAAATCCCAGTTTAGGAAGCTTTCCCAATATGGGATATAGTATCTGAGACCCTACTGCAATAATATTGGTATATACCTGGATTCGTGAGGATATACTACATGCAGTGGTCTTAAGCCTGGGAATCCCTGAGTTGTCATCAGACGTAGCTGGGCTTCGTGGAAATACTAATATTATCAAAATACTTCTGTACCAGTTTATTGGAAACTCTACGCCACTAATACCCGCTTCAGCTTCTGATCGGTAGGGTGTCAACGTATCTCATGCCAGTAAGGGGAAAACCGTGCTCAACGTGACTACTTATCGAATATATTAGTCTGAGAGTACATGTATATGCTTTTGCAAAACAGGTCTTGGATATGTTACGGCGACAGATAAAACCTCCACCTTGGTTGACATGGCAGCGGATCAAGAAATCATGGAATGTTGCCAAGAAGCCATACTCTCTATTACGACACAAATAGCCTGGACTAAACACTTCTCTCCATCACGATAATATTGTCGCGTGTATACCACGAACTGAGTTAACTAAGCTTTTACTTTATATATACAATCAAGACGTGAACGGTGTTACAGTAGAAGATACCAGATTCACCTTTGAGGATTATCCAACCAGGTATCCAGACTGGAGCATATACTACACACCTCGACATGGGTTATGAGCATATACTACACACCTCGACATGGGTTATGAGCATATACTACACACCTCGACATGGGTTATGAGCATATACTACACACCTCGACATGACTGTACAACGCAGTTCGAAATTGTTTAAGTGTGTAGTCTATACGGCCTCACTGTTCGGTGTGGGTTATCTGTGTTGCAAGACACGGGTTATGTGCGCAGACTGTACAACGCAGTGTTACGTGTGTAGTCTATACGACCTCACTGTTCGATATGGGTTATCTGTGTTGCAAGACACGGGTTATGTGCGCAGACTGTACAACGCAGTTCGATATTGTTTAAGTGTGTAGTCTATACGGCCTCACTGTTCGGTGTGGGTTATCTGTGTTGCAAGACACGGGTTATGTGCGCAGACTGTACAACGCAGTGTTACGTGTGTGTAGTCTATACGACCTCACTGTTCGATATGGGTTATCTGTGTTGCAAGACATGGGTTATGTGCGCAGACTGTACAACGCAGTTCGAAATTGTTTAAGTGTGTAGTCTATACGGCCTCACTGTTCGGTGTGGGTTATATGTGTTGCAAGACACGGGTTATGTGCGCAGACTGTACAACGCAGTGTTACTGTAGTCTATACGACCTCACTGTTCGATATGGGTTATCTGTGTTGCAAGACACGGGTTATGTGCGCAGACTGTACAACGCAGTTCGATATTGTTTAAGTGTGTAGTCTATACGACCTCACTGTTCGATATGGGTTATCTGTGTTGCAAGACACGGGTTATGTGCGCAGACTGTACAACGCAGTTCGAAATTGTGTTAAGTGTGTAGTCTATACGACCTCACTGTTCGATATGGGTTATCTCTGTTGCAAGACATGGGTTATGTGCGCAGACTGTACAACGCAGTTCGAAATTGTTTAAGTGTGTAGTCTATACGACCTCACTGTTCGATATGGGTTATCTCTGTTGCAAGACATGGGTTATGTGCGCAGACTGTACAACGCAGTTCGAAATTGTTTAAGTGTGTAGTCTATACGACCTCACTGTTCGATATGGGTTATCTGTGTTGAAAGACATGGGTTTTATAGTGTAGATATAACAGGCAGCTTGATAATGATTAAGGAGTATGTTGAACATACCATGCAGCTTGACATGGCTTAACTGTGTGTTATATACCACGAATCTCGACATGGATGAACTGTGTTGAATATACTACGTAGCTCGACATGTGTTCATTCTGCACTGTATGCTCGTAGTTGAATAATGTTGAACATACCATCTATTTCGACATTGGTGCACTGGATGGTCTACTTTACGTAGCTCGACATGTGTTAATTCTGATGAAAATTAAGCCTAATCCGACATGGAATTCATCGTTCAGAATGCCATGCTTGTCGACATTGGTTAATTATGTAGAATATGCCACGCATGTCGACATTGGTAAATTATGTAGTATATACCACACATGTCGACATTGGTTAATTATGTAGAATATACCAGGCATGTCGCAGGCCACGCATGTCCACATTGGTTAATTATGTAGAATATACCACACATGTCGATATTGGTAAATTATGTTGAATATACCACGCAGGTTGACATTGGATAATTATGTAGAATATACCACACATGTCTACATTGGATAATTATGTAGAATATACCACACATGTCGACAATGGTAAATTATGTTGAATATACCACACATGTCTGACATTGGATAATTATGTAGAATATACTACGCAGGTTGACATTGGTTAATTATGTAGAATATACCACACATGTCGACATTGGTTAATTATGTAGAATATACCACACATGTCTACATTGGTTAATTATGTAGAATATACCACACATGTCGACATTGGTTAATTATGTAGAATATACCACACATGTCGACATTGGTTAATTATGTAGAATAGGCCACGCATGTCCACATTGGTTAATTATGTAGAATATACCAAACATGTCGACATTGGTAAATTATGTAGAATATACCACACATGTCGACATTGGTTAATTATGTGGAATATACTACGCAGGTTGACATTGGTTAATTATGTAGAATATACCAAACATGTCGACATTGGTAAATTATGTAGAATATACCACGCAGGTTGACATTGGTTAATTATGCAGAATATGCCACGCATGTCTACATTGGTTAATTATGTAGAATATACCACACATGTCTACATTGGTAAATTATGTAGAATATACCACACATGTCGACATTGGTTGATTATGTAGAATATGCCACGCAGGTTGACATTGGATAATTATGTAGAATATACTACGCAGGTTGACATTGGTTAATTATGTAGAATATACCACACATGTCGACGTTGGTTAATTATGTAGAATGTACCTCGCATATGACCATTGGTTAATTATGTAGAATATACCACGCATGTCGACATTGGTTAATTATGTAGAATATACCAAACATGTCGACATTGGTAAATTATGTAGAATATACCATGCATGTCGATATTTGTTAATTATGTAGAATATACCACACATGTCGACGTTGGTTAATTATGTAGAATATACCACACATGTCGACGTTGGTTAATTATGTAGAATGTACCATGCATGTCGACATTGGTTAATTATGTAGAATATACCACACATGTCGACATTGGTTAATTATGTAGAATATTCCACGCATGTCGACATTGGTTAATTATGTAGAATATACCACACATGTCGACGTTGGTTAATTAAGTAGAATATACCACACATGTCGACATTGGTTAATTATGCAGAATGTACCACGCATGTCGACATTTGTAAATTATGTAGAATATTCCCGGCAAGTCGCTTTAGGTTACTTATGTTGAATATACCACGCAGGTTGACATTGGTTAATTATGCTGAATATAACTCGCATGTCGAAATTGGTTAATTATGTACAATATACTACGCAGGTCGCCATAGGTTAATTATGTACAATATACCACGCATATTGTTATTGGTTTACTGTGGAGGCGTGGGAAAAAGCGGTCGTGCTTGCTGCTAAAAACAACCTTTTTCAAATAATATTTTTTCCCGTCATATTTTGATGGAGTCCAGTTTACCAATAAGCGAGGAGGTCTTTGATTTCTAACAACTATATTATTTTTTCACTTTATGGCAAAATGGTAAATTTAATTCTTTGTCATAGTGTCCAATTTCACATCACACGATTCAACAATAAAACTTGTTTCTGATTTCTTTCCCCGGGCTCGATATGAGAATAAGGCACGTGCAGGTGACAGTTAATAGTGTTTTCTGATAGCCTGGGACTTGGTGATGGCACGCGCGGTCAGCATTGACTGTCAGCTACCATTGTTGAATGGTGACGAATTAGCTTTATCACCGCGTCCACGAACCACTCCACCTGACTTGGGGACCTGGAACAAGCAAACAATAAACGGTCGGGGCCAGGACGATGTTGTTGAAGGAAGAAGGAGGAGGTCGAGTGTAGCAGTTGAGTCACAGGCCCATGTTTGCTGAGGCTTGACAGAGGCAGAGGGAGTTGTTAGGGACTGGATGGGGATATTACCCCCGGGCGTCTGATTGGAAAGAACGCCATTCCCATACATCCTAATGTCACATACCCGTGCAATGTATGTATGTACGTGTGTTTGTGTGTGTGTGTGTGTATGTGTGTGTGCGTGCGTGCGTGCGTGCGTGTGTGTGTATCCGTGGTCGGGGACGCCCCTTTTGAGTATCAAAGAGTCCCGACTAACGGGGTCGGGTGGTCAGGCTCGCTGATTTGGTTGACACATGTCATACTATCCCAATTTCGTAGATGGATGCTCAAGCTGTTGATCACTGGATTGTCTGGTCCAGACTCGATTATTTACTCCGTCATATAGCTGAAATATTGCTGAGTGCGGCGTTAAACTAAACTCACTCACTCCGCCAGCATCTGTCTGGGGTTGACTTTGGTTGGAACTGAACATTATATCAGTGTGATCATGTTATCATCAAAAGTCTTCAGTTTAACGGATTAATTTGTCTGGTTTCGGGAGCGCAACGAAAAGGTTTCCTCCAGATGTGGATCAAATGTGGCGTTCTCGGTCCGACACTAAGAAACCTCTCTTGGAGAGTGAGATGATCGATGCGACAGTGCGTTCTTGTAGTGTCAGCTGATAGATACGTTAAACGTCACATTTTCTGAGTATCAAACCATACATTCAACAGAAACTTTCTTGAGTGTCAATACGGTTTTGTCAAATGATGAATTAAACATGCAGTATGAGCTAGATTCAACACTAAATTCTTTGATTGTCAAATGATAAATTTAACCTTGTATTCTTGGAAGGACAAAGACAACATCTACCAATATACTCTCAAAAGAGGCTATCAAAAAGTATAGATAGAACAAGTATATATGGATGACAACTTCTTTCTATGCTCTGTGTATCACCGGCGTCCACTGGCCTCTATGTTTATCCCTGTAATCCTCTTTATCCCTGTATTCGCTATCATCACATTGTTAATCTTGTATACATTCTATGCTCTGTGTATCACCGACGTCCACCGGCGTCCATGTTTATCCCTGTAATCCTCTGTATCCCTGTATTCGCTATCATCACATTGTTAATCTTGTATACATTCTATGCTCTGTGTATCACCGACGTCCACCGGCCTCCATGTTTATCCCTGTAATCCTCTGTATCCCTGTATTCGCTATCATCACATTGTTAATCGTGTATACATTCTATGCTCTGTGTATCACCGGCGTCCACTGGCATCTATGTTTATCCCTGTAATCCTCTGTATCCCTGTATTCGCTATCATCACATTGTTAATCTTGCATACATTCTATGCTCTGTGTATCACCGGCGTCCACCGGCCTCTATGTTTATCCCTGTAATCCTCTGTATCTCTGTATTTGCTATCATCACATTGTTAATCGTGTATACATTCTATGCTCTGTGTATCACCGGCGTCCACTGGCTTCTATGTTTATCCCTGTAATCCTCTGTATCCCTGTATTCGCTATCATCACATTGTTAATCTTGTATACATTCTATGCTCTGTGTATCACTGGCGTCCACTGGCATCTATGTTTATCCCTGTAATCCTCTGTATCCCTGTATTTGCTATCATCACATTGTTAATCGTGTATACATTCTATGCTCTGTGTATCACCGGCGTCCACTGGCCTCTATGTTTATCCCTGTAATCCTCTTTATCCCTGTATTTGCTATCATCACATTGTTAATCGTGTATACATTCTATGCTCTGTGTATCACCGGCGTCCACTGGCCTCTATGTTTATCCCTGTAATCCTCTGTATCCCTGTATTCGCTATCATCACATTGTTAATCTTGTATACATTCTATGCTCTGTGTATCACTGGCGTCCACTGGCCTCTATGTTTATCCCTGTAATCCTCTGTATCCCTGTATTTGCTATCATCACATTGTTAATCGTGTATACATTCTATGCTCTGTGTATCACCGGCGTCCACTGGCCTCTATGTTTATCCCTGTAATCCTCTGTATCCCTGTATTTGCTATCATCACATTGTTAATCGTGTATACATTCTATGCTCTGTGTATCACCGGCGTCCACTGGCCTCTATGTTTATCCCTGTAATCCTCTGTATCCCTGTATTCGCTATCATCACATTGTTAATCGTGTATACATTCTATGCTCTGTGTATCACCGGCGTCCACTGGCCTCTATGTTTATCCCTGTAATCCTCTGTATCCCTGTATTCGCTATCATCACATTGTTAATCGTGTATACATTCTATGCTCTGTGTATCACCGGCGTCCACTGGCCTCTATGTTTATCCCTGTAATCCTCTGTATCCCTGTATTTGCTATCATCACATTGTTAATCGTGTATACATTCTATGCTCTGTGTATCACCGGCGTCCACTGGCCTCTATGTTTATCCCTGTAATCCTCTGTATCCCTGTATTCGCTATCATCACATTGTTAATCGTGTATACATTCTATGCTCTGTGTATCACTGGCTTCCACTGGCCTCCATGTTTTTCCCTGTAATCCCCTGTTATCCCTTCATTTGTTATCATCACATTGTTATTCCGCCTTGCTTTCAACATTGTTAATTAGTCTTGTTGTATGTATATCATCTGTTCTCTCCCTGAATCATTCATACTTGAAAACGACACAAGAACGCGTATCGAAACGTCGTGCTCTAGAATAAAAGAAGTTGTCATCCATATATACTTGTCCTATCTGACTTCCAACTTCTAAAATGCCACTCAAAGAAGTTATCAAAAAGTATTCGTGATGTCCAATGTTTGAAATGCTTCCATTTCATTTTGAAGGAATCATTAGCAAAGTCGTATCCAAAATTTCACATATGTGGGTAATGAGGTTAACGAGATATTTAGTCATCACAACACATTGGCGTATAATATTTGTAAAATAATTACTGAAAATGAAAAATGATATGTCATTTGGTACCTCTTGGATAACGGTATGCCCTCAGATAATATCATATAAAATATGTTCAGTATGGTATTGGATGACTACCCGTCATAATCAACAGTCAAAGATTTGGATTGCTTGATTTACATTTAGACGGGGCTGATTTTCAAGGACACCACCATTTTAATCTTTCAAATACATCGTGTCCAGATATTCAAACTGGCACTGTTTACTATATATTGAGAGCTGACAATTGAGTGACCTTTCAGTATTTAGTTTGAACCCTTGGCATCATGTATGAATAAGTGAAAACATTAGAATAAGCTATGTCCTTATGATTACGTCACCTGAAAGGGACGTTGATAGTGTCTCCAAAACAAGTTCCTCCAGCAAATATGAAGGGGGGAGTCGCTTTAACAAGCGATATCAGTTTCAAATTGCATTTTTATGCACTTTAATATCTTAGTTTGATTCTAGCGGACTTCTACCTATCTCAAACACACAAAATGTTTCTTGCCTATTTTGTTTCCTGAAGTATGGAGATGCATTTATTGCAGATATTGCGTTTTTGGGTAGCAAGACAAAAAGTCAAACAAAATGGAGATTGTGAGGCTGGAACATAGCAAATCCAATTTGCTTGAGGTTGACAGATAATGTGTAGAAAAATATACATAAAAACAGCTGCATTTGTATCATTTTCTTGGTGAGGCTCACTACTTTTGATAGCCCCTCGTAGTATAAAAATGATAGATTTAAATTAACAATTTTTAGAGATAGATTCAACAGTAACGCCTTTAGCGTTAATGCATTCTTGGAGTGATAAATGATAGATCTAAAAGTACATTCTTAGGGGCCAAACGACAGATTTAATAGTACTTTTGAGGAATGTCAACCAAGAACATTCATGGGTTGTCAACGGATAGACTAAACAGAACATTCGTGCAGGGTCGATGATAGATTTAACAGAACACACTCCGAATGGCAAATGACATTGCATATTTATGTGACTTATTCGATTGCTCAAGGGTAGATTTAACAGTATTCATCGGAGAGTCAAATGATTAACAGGACCTTCCCGGAGCGGTAAATCTTAGAGATAGACGTACATTCTTGGAGGGTTCAAAGATATATCTAATATCCTGGTTACAGTACTGAAGACGTCGAGGCTCATCACGTCTCCCGTAACGGCAAATGGGACAGTGCAGTAGCTGATCAGTTGATAGTAGTGAGGTAAGACAGAAGCCGACGTTAACGTGTGGTGTTGCTGTCATAGTGATAAGTTATCAGGGAAATTCTACATTAATCAATTTGTTTTCAACAATGAGTGAAATGCTTTTAGTTTCTGAACACACGCAACTAGATGGTGTTTTCAGATGTTTCAGAGAGTTGTGTTTATATTTTTAACTGTAGTGAGTGAGTATGGTTTTACGCCGCTTTTAGCAATATTCCAGTAATATCACGGTGGCGGACACCTGAAATGGGCACCACACATCTTACCCATGTGGGGAATCGAACCCGGGTCTTCGGCGTGACAAGTGAACGCTTTAACCACTAGGCTACCCCACCACCCCTTTTTGACTGTAGAGGTGTGGTAATAATATTACAGAGACAGGCGTTTTTCTCGAAATATTTCTGTTCTGTTTGAAGCAGATATATGTATTAAACAAAGGTGGTCATACGATATACATTTTGCAGAGATGTGGCCAAAATATTTGCATGTGGGTATACTCTGCTACAGATACGTGACTCTACTGCAGGCACATGTAGTCGTATTACATGCACGTAACTAGACTACAGATATATTCGCTCATATTACAGGCACCTGACGTGACAACAGGAGACGCCATTTTGAAAAATGGACGTCTGATGTGGAAGAGACACGTTTAATAAGGAGAGGCGTATGATTAGGAAGGGAGTTGTTGTAAGGAGGGGCTTGTGATAAGGACGGGGGCGTGTAACAAAGTTTGTAATTCCCATGTCAGGGTGAAACAATTTAGATCTGCAGAATTTCTGCAACATTCCTCAGTAGTTTGTAGATTGTCGCATACAGTTGGTTAAATGATCATACAGACACGAGACTATGTTGGCGCTAACATCCAACGTTTCTAGAAATACTATCTGCTTTTTAAGAAAGGACCGATATGTATATTATACATTCCTCAGGTAAATATGTCTTTAAGTATAGAATACCGTATAGTCTGGAAAAGCGAGTCTCAGGTCAAGGGTCGCACTCAGACTGGGTTTCTTGTTTCAGTGACGGTGTCGAGGCTATACTGGTTTCAGGAAATCTACGCGTACTCACATATTCCACGGCGGTCGTGCCACGGTGACATATATGTCATAGCTCTGTATAAAGTCTGTGGGCACATGGTGGGTTATCTGTAATTGTATGGGACATTTATGCATTTCAGTTTTGTCAACAATTGTGTGTGGCGATTCAGTTTTGTCATATGTATTTTACACATTACCATTCTGTTGTCAGTTGTTCAGGTATATTTTTAACAAAACCACTACATTCATAAAATGTTAGAGAAGGGTTTACAGTAATGAAATGGAGGCCATATATAGTTTACCAAGGGTGTAGATGACCTCGGTAAGGGAGGTAACTTAATGTGGGCTGAATTGCGCTGAAATGCGGGCCACACGCAGCATGTGTCGTATTGTGTTACATTTGGGACTCAGCCTAACAATAGCATAGAATCTGTACTTTACTGAGAAAGTGTAATTCCAAATATGACATATGTTACATTTGACCACTTTCTAAATGACATTGTGGAAGAACCGATGGCTGAGTGGGTTAGATTGCTGACTCTGAGAGAGTGGGTTCGAATCCCGATGAGACTCAACCTAACAAAGTACTACTTTACTGAGAAATTGTAATAAAACCCTAATAATTTATAGTGATTGTAATATTAGGTGTTTTGGGAAACAATGGAATGCAGTAATGATTTATATAACATTTAGATCTTTGATACCAATTTGTATCAGATAATTTGAGATGATCCCGCCCATGCTTACTTCCGGCTACCTGTTGACAGAGACTGCATGATATTTGTTCACCGTGTTAGCTGGCTTGGCAATCGAGATCATGGCATAGCTCATTTGTACTATCTTTACAGAAAATGTAGGCATGAACAAGGGATTCGGTTACAGTGTGTGTTTATATGCAAAAATAGTTCTTGGAAGAGTTATTTCGGTTGAAATGTGAAGTTTTATTGTCCAACAACGTCAGTGCTGTGTTGGCTAGCGAGCGCCAGTTGCCATGACAAAGTGATAAAGCTAGAAAACAAGTGATACATAATATAAACTAAGCAGCAAAAGAAACGTCAGTTTGGAACTTTCCTTCGCAGAAACGGATAACTGTTAACTCATTTAATGTTTTGATTGTATATTTTTGACAACATCTCCAACTTTACCTGAGCAAAGACATTCCTTCCCAAACTCAGAATGGAACCCAGGAAATGGTCTCAAAAACGCAACCTGATCTCGGAGATGGTACGGTGTTCTCCATGTTTTTCATGCGACTCATTCTGCACGTGCTGGGCGAGTGTCCAAGGGCGACCAGCATGTACAGAATCCCTTATGCAGGCATCGGAAACAGCACGCCAGACAGTGGGAACACGCGGAAGACCAATCAGTACTGATACAGTACGCCGACGTCTTAACAGCGGGAACCTCCATTGCCGTAGACCTTACCGTGAACCTATCCTCACCCCTCGTCACCGGCGTGAACGTCTACAGTTTGCCCTACAACACCAAAACTGGCGATACAGGCAATGGAGAACTGTTCTGTTCACAGATGAGAGTCGGTACTGCGTATCAACTGCAGACGACAGAACAAGAATATGTCGACGACGTGGCCAGCGTTACTCAGACCAATGTGTTATGGAAAGAGACTCATGGGGAGGTGCAAGCATCATGGTATGGGTTGGAATAGGCCTGAACCAGAGAGTGGGTCCTGTGGTGTTCCAGAACCTTGGTCCAGGGAGAGGAGGCGGCATCACAGCGGTGCGCTACATCGACCAAGCTCTCAGACGCCACGTCATACCACATTTTGCACGTCAGCGGAACAACATTTTCTAGCATGATAACGTACGGGCCCATAGTGCCAGAGCTACACGGGACTTCCTACAGCAGAACCGTTTCAACATTATGCAGTGATCAGCCCTTAGTCCTGATTTAAACCCAATTGAACATCTTTGGGATGAAATTGAGAGGAGACTGAATAATGTCAAACCAAGGCCGAACATAGCCGATTTATTGCGCCAGGCCTTTCTCAGAGTGTGGTTCCAGGTGCCAATGGCCTTCATCAACCGATTGATGCAATCCATGCATAGACGCTGTGCTGCAGTTATTGCCGCTCGTGGTGGTCACACTAGATACTGAAGTCAAGAGTCTGAATGGACTGCAAACGTTCACGCAATGTCTTGGAATTGTGCTGAGTTATTCATCGATGTGTCAAGATATTGTACACAAAAATGTTTTTGATCCGCTTATTATGTCCATTTCTGTAATGATCTGATTACAGCGCCTATCTAATTTTGAATTCGTACTGACGTTTTTTTGCTGCTGAGTATATTAATACTGTGAGATTTTCTACCACGTGCATAAGGCGATTCCCTTAAAACCTCTCTAAGTCAAGGTTTGAAAAAGTCACCTCATACACGGTATATACGGTATGCAATCGTATTGTATTGGCTGGTTGGTTGTTTCGTTGTTTAACGCCACACTCAGCAAGTTACGAGGCAATCCAGTGGTCAACAGCATGAGCATCGTTCTACCTAACTGGGATGCGATGACATGTGTTAACAAAGTCAGCGAGCCTGGCCCCCCGATCCCGTTAGTCACCTCTTACGGCAAGCATGGTTTACTGAAGACCAATTCTAACCCGGATCTTCACGGACAAACGCATTGTAACAAAACAAATAATGTGTAGGTGTAAAAATGGAAAGGATTGAAACCAGTACAGTTAATATTGTTATATTAATAACATGCCTTTGATGATTAGACATCTAAAAATTGTTTTATTGTACATTAAATGTTATTGCTATGAAATATTGCTATGCAATGAAATCATTTAAGCTGTTGTCGCTGACTTGACGCATCAATGTTTTCTTGTTGTGTTCTGACTGCCAATTCCGGAAGTGACAGTCTACTTTCCGCGCACAGCATGGCGCACAAGGAAGTGGAAATACTATAATCTGTCGGCTGAACAGCCCTTTGCTTCAGGAAAGCATCACAATGGCGGTCGAATTAGAGCTGACAAGAGACGATAAACTCGCACCTACCGATCGACCACTAATCATACCATTGAGCCAAGGAGACATAACACGTTTCCTGTTAGACTTGAAACTACTTGGAAAGATTTCGTAGCGTATAATTGATGAGGAATGATTTAATTAGACCGTAGCATTCACGGCCACCTTTACCAGCTTTAGACTGATTTTAGGTTTGTTAATACGAGATAATAGCACGGCCAACACTGTTGTCTCGTTGAAACAGACCTGGAAGATAAACATCGTGTAATCTTGGGAGCTCTTCACCAACTCCTTCCGTATTGACCGAGTTTCAACCATTGGTTCCTGGGAGTGGAAGGACCCCTTAAGAATGTTTCAGCACTAATTACATTTAAAGCACGCGCCAAGTAGGAAAAAGTGTTGTGACTGTTTCTTTAGATGGTTAATAGTGTCATATCATTTGGTATTTGAGTTCGTGTTAGGGTTTCCATATAATGAAGCGGGAGTGACGGGTTTAACGGCGCTTTGGACACGCTGTGCCAACGGTAAACGGTTTTGACGTGTTTCTTGTTTGGTAAAACCCACAGACATAGGCGCCCACACCTCTGGGGTGTATCTCTGCTTTGCGAATAGTTGTGCCGTGGGCGACTGGGCTATTCGTTCCCCTTGATATAATGAGGGAAATACCCTAAAGTGTGGGGAAAGAACCTAGGTAGGACAGAGCGCGAGGCAGTGTCAGGTATATTCACCGCAGGTATATTCAGTGTGAAGTGTGCTTAATGTCAGGTACATTCAGTGTCAGGTGTGTTCAGTGTCAGGTATATTCATTGTTAGGTATATTCAGTGTCAGGTGTGTTTTGAGTGTCAGGTGTGTTCAATGTCAAGTATATTCAGTGTCAGGTGTATTCAGTGTCAGGTATGTTCAGGGTCAGGTGTGTTCAGTGTCAGGTGTGTTCAGTGTCAGGTGTATTCAGTGTCAGGTGTTTTCAGTGTCACGTGTGCTCAGTGTCAAGTATATTCAGTGTCAGGTGTGTTCAGTGTCAGGTCAGGTATTCATGTCAGTGTGTCAGGTATATTCAGTGTCAGGTGTGTTTTGTGTCAGTGTCAGGTGTGTTCAATGTCAAGTGTACAGTGTCATTCAGTGTCAGTGTGTTCGGTGCGACGTATTCAGTGTCAGGTATGTTCAGTATCAGTATCAGGTGTGTTCAGTGTCAGGTATATTCAGTGTCAGGTATGTTCAGTGTCAGATATGTTCAGTGTCAGGTGTTTTCAGTGTCACGTGTGTTCAGTGTCAGGTATATTCAGTGTCAGGTGTGTTCAATGTCAAGTATATTCAGTGTCAGGTGTGTTCGGTGCGACGTATTCAGTGTCAGGTATGTTCAGTGTCAGTATCAGGTGTGTTCAGGGTCAGGTGTATTCAGTGTCAGGTATATTCAGTGTCAGTGTAAGGTGTATTCAGTGACAAGTGTGGTCAGTGCCAGGTGCATTCAGTGTCAGTTATATTCAGTGTCAGTGTCAGGTATATTCAGTGACAGGTGTGTTCAGTGTCAGGTATATTCAGAGTCAGGTGTATTCAGTGTCAGGTATATTCAGTGTCAGGTATGTTCAGTGTCAGGTATGTTCAGTGTCAGGTGTATTCAGTGTCAGGTATATTCAGTGTTAGGTGTGTTCAGTGTCAGGTGTATTCAGTGTCAGGTGTTTTCAGTGTCACGTGTGCTCAGTGTCAGGTGTGTTCAGTGTCAGGTATATTCAGTTTCAGTGTCAAGTATATTCAGTGTTATGTGTTTTCAGTGGCAGGTATATTCAGTGTCAGTGGCAGGTATATTCAGTCACAGGTGTGTTCAGTGTCAGGTATATTCAGTGTCAGGTATGTTCAGTGTCAGATATGTTCAGTGTCAGGTGTTTTCAGTGTCACGTGTGCTCAGTGTCAGGTATATTCAGTGTCAGGTGTGTTCAGTGTCAGGTATATTCAGTGTCAGTGTCAGGTATGTTCAGTGTCAGGTGTGTTCAGTGTCAGGTGTATTCAGTGTCAGGTGTGATCAGTGTCAGGTATGTTCAGTGTCAGGTATGTTCAGTGTCAGGTGTGTTCAGTGTCAGGTATTCAGTGTCAGTGTCAGGTGTTTTCAGTGTCACGTCAGGTATATTCAGTGTCAAGTATATTCAGTGTCAGGTGTATTCAGTGTCAGGTGTGTTCAGTGTCAGGTGTATTCAGTCAGGGGTGATCAGTGTTAGGTATATTCAGTGTCAGGGATGCTCAGTGTCAGGTGTGTTCAGTGTCAGGTGTGTTCAGTGTCAGGTATATTCAGTGTCAGGTATGTTCAGTGTCAGGTATGTTCAGTGTCAGGTATGTTCAGAGTCGACTGTATTCATTGTCAGGTATGTTCAGTGTCAATTGTATTCAGTGTCAGGTATGTTCACAGTCGATTGTATTCAGTGTCAGGTATGTTCAGTGTCCACCGATTCAGTGTCAGGTATTTTCAGAGTCCACTTTATTTTTATTGTCAGGTATGTTCAGAGTCAATTGTATTCAGTGTCAGGTATGTTCACAGTCGATTGTATTCAGTGTCAGGTATGTTCAGGGTCCATTGTATTCAGTGTCAGGAATGTTCAGAGTCCATTGTATTCAGTGTCAGGTATGTTCAGAGTCGATTGTATTCATTGTCAGGTTTGTTCAGTGTCAATTGTATTCGGTGTCAGGTGTATTCAGTGTCAGGTATATTCAGTTTCAGGTGTTTTCAGTGTCACGTGTGCTCAGTGTCAGGTATATTCAGTGTCAGGTGCGTTCAGTGTCAGGTAAAGTGTCAGTGTCAGGTATGTTCAGTGTCAGGTGTGTTCAGTGTCAGGTGTATTCATGGTCAGGTGTGTTCAGTGTCAGGTATATTCAGTGTCAGGTATGTTCAGTGTCAGGTATATTCAGTGTCAGGTGTGTTTAGTGTCAGGTATATTCAGTGTCGATTGTATTCATTGTCAGGTATGTTCAGTGTCAATTGTATTCAGTGTCAGGTATGTTCAGAGTCCATTGTATTCAGTGTCAAGTATGTTCAGTGTCAATTGTATTCAGTGTCAGGTATGTTCAGAGTCCATTGTATTCAGTGTCAGGTATGTTCAGAGTCGATTGTATTCATTGTCAGATTTGTTCAGTGTCAATTGTATTCAGTGTCAGGTGTATTCAGTGTCAATTGTATTCAGTGTCTGGTATGTTCAGAGTCCATTATATTCAGTGTTAGGTATGTTCAGAGTCCATTGTATTCAGTGTCAGGTTTGTTCAGTGTCAATTGTATTCAGTGTCAGGTGTATTCAGTGTCAGGTATACTCAGAGTCAGGTGTTTTCAGTGTCAGGTGTATTTAGTGTCAGTTGTGTTCACAGTTAATTGTATTCAGTGCCAGGTATGTTCAGAGTGAATTGTATTCAGTGTCAGGTATGTTCAGAGTGAATTGTATTCAGTGTCAGGTGTATTCAGTGTCAGGTATATTCAGTGTCAGGTGTTTTCAGTGGCAGGTGTATTTAGTGTCAGTTGTGTTCAGAGTCAATTGTATTCAGTGTCAGGTATGTTCACAGTCGACTGTATTCATTGTCAGGTATGTTCAGTGTCAATTGTATTCAGTGTCAGGTATGTTCACAGTCGATTGTATTCAGTGTCAGGTATGTTCAGAGTCCATTGTATTCAGTGTCAGGTATGTTCAGAGTCCATTGTATTCAGTGTCAGGTATGTTCAGAGTCGATTGTATTCATTGTCAGATTTGTTCAGTGTCAATTGTATTCAGTGTCAGGTGTATTCAGTGTCAGGTATACTCAGAGTCAGGTGTTTTCAGTGTCAGGTGTATTTAGTGTCAGTTGTGTTCACAGTTAATTGTATTCGGTGCCAGGTATGTTCAGAGTGAATTGTATTCAGTGTCAGGTATGTTCAGAGTGAATTGTATTCAGTGTCAGGTGTATTCAGTGTCAGGTATATTCAGTGGCAGGTGTTTTCAGTGGCAGGTGTATTTAGTGTCAGTTGTGTTCAGAGTCCATTGTATTCAGTGTCAGGTATGTTCAGAGTCCATTGTATTCAGTGTCAGGTATGTTCAGAGTCGATTGTATTCATTGTCAGGTTTGTTCAGTGTCAGGTATATTCAGTGTCAGGTGTATTCAGTGTCAGGTATATTCAGTGTCAGGTGCGTTCAGTGTCTGGTATATTCAGTGTCAGTGTCAGGTATGTTCAGTGTCAGGTGTATTCATGGTCAGGTGTGATCAGTGTCAGGTGTATTCAGTGTCAGGTATGTTCAGTGTCAGGTATATTCAGTCTCAGGTGTGTTTAGTGTCAGGTATATTCAGTGTCGATTGTATTCATTGTCAGGTATGTTCAGTGTCAATTGTATTCAGTGTCAGGTATGTTCAGAGTCCATTGTATTCAGTGTCAGGTATGTTCAGTGTCAATTGTATTCAGTGTCAGGTGTATTCAGTGTCAATTGTATTCAGTGTCTGGCATGTTCAGAGTCCATTATATTCATTGTCAGGTATGTTCAGGGTCCATTGTATTCAGTGTCAGGTTTGTTCAGTGTCAATTGCATTCAGTGTCAGGTGTATTCAGTGTCAGGTATACTCAGAGTCAGGTGTTTTCAGTGTCAGGTGTATTCAGTGTCAGGTGTATTCATGGTCAGGTGTGATCAGTGTCAGGTGTATTCATGGTCAGGTGTGATCAGTGTCAGGTGTATTCAGTGTCAGGTATGTTCAGTGTCAGGTATATTCAGTGTCAGGTGTGTTTAGTGTCAGGTATATTCAGTGTCGATTGTATTCATTGTCGATTGTATTCATGTATGTATGTTCAGTGTCAATTGTATTCAGTGTCAGGTATGTTCAGAGTCCATTGTATTCAGTGCCAGGTATGTTCAGTGTCAATTGTATTCAGTGTCAGGTGTATTCAGTGTCAATTGTATTCAGTGTCTGGCATGTTCAGAGTCCATTATATTCATTGTCAGGTATGTTCAGGGTCCATTGTATTCAGTGTCAGGTTTGTTCAGTGTCAATTGCATTCAGTGTCAGGTGTATTCAGTGTCAGGTATACTCAGAGTCAGGTGTTTTCAGTGTCAGGTGTATTTAGTGTCAGTTGTGTTCACAGTTAATTGTATTCAGTGCCAGGTATGTTCAGAGTGAATTGTATTCAGTGTCAGGTGTATTCAGTGTCAGGTATATTCAGTGTCAGGTGTTTTCAGTGGCAGGTGTATTTAGTGTCAGGTATGTTCAGTGTCAGGTGTGTTCAGTGTCAGGTATGTTCAGAGTCAATTGTATACAGTGTCAGGTATGTTGAGAGTGAATTGTATTCACTGTCAGGCAATGCTTTGTACCAGGTATGTCCTGTGTCAGGTGTGATCAGCTTGTGTTATGCCCTCCAGATTACTGACGACTGACAACAAATGCAGACCATATGCTATATTTCCAACAAATGATAGATAACGAAAGGTCATGTGGCGTCGCTGGGGACAAGTCGTAGTTGCCATGATATCACGTTGCCATTGTTACCGTGATAACTGTCCCCGGGGGCACTTGTGCTTGGATGAAGTACACTCAGACTGTTGTTGAGATGCGTGTATTACAGGGTCGGCCTTCCTGTACCCCTGCCAGCATCAGCTGCTACATTCAAGCTATGGTGCCTCGATCATGCTCCATCAGCTGGTGGTCAAGCAGATTGCCAAGACCGATACAGCATTTCTAGGTTGAATTGTGAACTCCAACAAACGATCAGTAGATTCCAGATGATCAAAGGACGAAACGTCATTAGACGCCGCTTTAAGCTAATATGCCATCAGTCCCCACTACAACTGTGCACGTGGTGTTACGCATATGGCAGTGTTATATCTGATAGTATAGTGTGGTGCTAGAGTATGCCAATATTGAGTTAGAGATCGTCTACACAGCGCTAAAGTGTGTCTTTGTTATGATTTTCTTGTGTTAATATAAATGTCGTTATTGTGCTAGACAGTGTTCATGTTGTGTTTTGTGCATTTGTAGTGTACTGTAAGTTGTCCATCTTACTTCTGAAAAGAAGTGTTCTGAAAGTGTGTGTTTGCAACGCTTTTCTTGTGTTAATATAAATGTCGTTATTGTGCTAGACAGTGTTCATGTTGTGTTTTGTGCATTTGTAGTGTACTGTAAGTTGTCCATCTTACTTCTGAAAAGAAGAGTTCTGAAAGTGTGTGTTTGCAACGCTTTTCTTGTGTTAATATAAATGTCGTTATTGTGCTAGACAGTGTTCATATACTGTGCATTTATAATATACTGTGGTCTGTCCATCATATGCCGCTCTGAAAGGGAGTGTCCAAATATGTCTTTGTTCTATGGTGTGTTTTCCTGTGTCCATTTCTGGCTGAAAGGTAATACATGAACCTTGTTCTGTTCCTTTCAACTCACAGAGATCGTTGATAAATACAGGAGCTTCCAGAATATAAATATGTTTAATGTGAGTGTACGGCTGCAGAGTGATAGGTTCCTGCCAGAGAAGTCAACGACCGTGATGAATGTGTCTGTGTCGAAATGTTAGACAACTTCATGTTGCTTGTTAACACACACTCTCACAAACAAAGGTGAGTGTCAGGTTCCCGCATCTGGGGGTAGACAGCTTTCGCAAATGTATGATCGACTGATTCTTACAAATTCGCTGTTCCTCGAGTCAGGGAATCGCCAGCAGAGCCAACGTCATCATATTGCAAGTGTGACACCAACAACACGAAACAAGGGCTCAACCATCACATGCGAGAGATAGTATGAGACCTTACACTGATGGCGAGAGACGCGTATACTGATGGGAAGAGACCGTATACTGGCGAGAGACATTACACTGATGGGAAGATACCGTATATTGATGTCAAGAGACCTTACACTGATGGCAAGAAACCGTATACTGATGGGAAGAGACCGTTTAATGATGGTCAGATATCGGTGTACCGATGGATAGAGACCTTATAGTGATGGGAAGAGATTGTATACTGATGGGAAGAGACCATGCAGTGATGGGAAGAGATTGTATACTGATGGGAAGATACCGTACACTGATGGGAAGAGACATTACACTGATGGGAAGATACCGTTTACTGATGAGAAGAGACATTACACTGATGGGAAGATACCGTTCACTGATGGGAAGAGACATTACACTGATGGGAAGAACCGTATACTGATGAGAAGAGACATTACACTGATGGGAAGAGACATTACACTGATGGGAAGAGACATTACACTGATGGGAAGACAATGATGGAAGAGTCATTACACCTGATGGAAGAGACCTTACACTGATGGAAGAGACCGTACACTGATGGGAAGAGACATTACACTGATGGGAAGATACCGTTTACACTGATGGTCAGACATCCGTGTACACGATGGATAGAGACCTTATACTGATGGGAAGAGATTGTACACTGATGGGAAGAGACATTACACTGATGGGAAGATACCGTTTACTGATGGAAGAGACACATTACACTGATGGAAGATACCTTATACTGATGAGAAGAGATTGTACACTGATGGGAAGATACCGTACACTGATGGGAAGATACCATTACAATGATGGAAGATATCCGTGTACACTGATGGAAGAGACATTACACTGATGGGAAGAGATTGTATACTGATGGGAAGATACCGTACACTGATGGGAAGATACCGTACAATGATGGTCAGACATTACACTGATGGGAAGATAATGTACACTGATGGATAGAGACCTTACACTGATGGGAAGAGATTGTACACTGATGGGAAGATACCGTACACTGATGGGAAGATACCGTACACTGATGGGAAGACACCGTGTACACTGATGGGAAGAGACCTTACACTGATGGGAAGAGATTGTATACTGATGGGAAGAGACCGTATACTGATGGGAAGATACCGTTTACTGATGGGAAGACATCCGTGATACCCATGGAGAAGAGACCTTATACTGATGGGAAGAGATTGTATACTGATGGGAAGATACCGTACACTGATGGGAAGATACCGTACACTGATGGAAGAGATCCGTACACTGATGGGAAGAGACCTTATACTGATGGGAAGAGATTGTATACTGATGGGAAGAGACCGTATACTGATGGGAAGATACCGTTACACTGATGGTCAGACATCCGTGTATACTGATGGAAGAGACCTTATACTGATGGGAAGAGATTGTATACTGATGGGAAGAGACCGTATACTGATGGGAAGATACCGTACACTGATGGTCAGACCGTACACTGATGAGAAGAGACATTACTGATGGGAAGAGACCTTATACTGATGGGAAGAGATTGTACACTGATGGGAAGATACCGTACACTGATGGGAAGATACCGTTTAATGATGGTCAGACATCCGAAGATACCACTGATGGATAGAGACCTTATAGTGATGGGAAGAGATTGTATACTGATGGGAAGAAGACACTGATGAGAAGAGACATTACACTGATGGGAAGATACCGTTTAATGATGGGAAGAGACATTAGACATCCGAAGTACCCATGGATAGAGACCTTATAGTGATGGGAAGAGATTGTATACTGATGGGAAGAGACCGTATACTGATGGGAAGATACCGTTTAATGATGGTCAGACATCCGTGTACCCATGGATAGAGACCTTATAGTGATGGGAAGAGATTGTATACTGATGGGAAGATACCGTACACTGATGGGAAGATACCGTTTAATGATGGTCAGACATCCGTGTACCCATGGATAGAGACCTTATAGTGATGGGAAGAGATTGTATACTGATGGGAAGAGACCGTATACTGATGGGAAGATACCGTTTAATGATGGTCAGACATCCGTGTACCCATGGATAGAGACCTTATAGTGATGGGAAGAGATTGTATACTGATGGGAAGAGACCGTATACTGATGGGAAGAGGCTTTACTTGGATGGGAAAAAATCGTACACTGATGGCAAGAGACCGTACAGTGATGGCAATAGACCGTACAGTGATGGCAAGAGACCGTACAGTGATGGCAAGAGACCATACACTACTAGCGAGAAATCAGTGTGTCGATGGCGAGTGATCGTATAATGAAGGCCGTCTACAGGTAGCAAGAGACTTGGACCAGGGACACGTGCTTATGAAGGAAGGCTGGTGCACATGGAAGATACCCGAAATATTACCAAATATTAAGATACCCGATGTGGTGTCATGTTGATATATCCCACAACAATATACATTGATAAATACATGCAACATATTATTGAAGGTGTGCTGGTGCATATATGGTACACACTGCACATAACTGTTTCACCTGTGGAATTGGCGTGGGTTGCCTAAATGATTAACCCTGAAGCATATGTGGGTTGTATCGTCCTTTTCTTCCAGACCATTACTGTCGCGGCTGCACATCACTTGGCGTTTGTTCCCAAGATCCACAATTTCCCACTTCTCAGACATACGTTCCTGTCAATGAGGATTTCAACAAAGTTCTGGACCAAATTGTGACGTCACGACAATGGCGATCCCAGCTGGACATCAGAAGATGGGGAAATCGGACAAGGGTCTTTATGCGTGTTCTGAATGGCTAATTGCTCATCTCTCTCATCAAACTGGATGGCAGATGCGGGGAATTGTCCCGACCTCAATTATAGCTGATCTCTCTCTTCAACAGCACTCACGTTCAGCTGTAACCATCACTGACACCGTCACTTAACCGCAGACTGCTGCAGAGCAAGATCTCTTAACCTGACGGATCACTCTCCGACACATTATTGAGTACACTGCGCGAATCAAGTGTTTTGAATATCTGCAAGCCAAATGGACAACGTGCATTTAAGCAGCAGACGTAAACAACGTTGGTGTCATTTACTCACATATAGATGAGTGAAGGGGTTTTAATATCGCTTTACATAACCACATGTTTACATGCCCTAGTTCAACCTGCAGATCCCACCCAGACACAGTTATACTGAATCACAACCCTCCTTGTATTATCATCTGGATGCCGAGCGCCAGGCAAAACAAGTACTTTCTTATAAGGTCATACATTACGTATATTAATTACGCGATGAGGGATCTTGCCGCTTCCGATCTCAAGGTAGATCCTCTGTCTACTAGGCCATAGATGCGCTTCCCAACAGAAGAGAATGTGTGAGTGTGAGATCAAACGGATAAACAGAGAGTCAACAAGGTTATAGCTAATACTTGGAATTGACCTAGAAATGGAAAACGTATTTATGCACATAGTGGCTTACCTAAATATATCCGAATGACTAAATTACGCAACTAGTGTACAACAATAGGCATGTGCAAGGGTAGTGGGATGACCACCCCAGCTCGTTTGTAATCTCATTAAAAGCAGTAGTTGTTGGGGACGAAGTCTAACCCGTATCTTCATGGGGTGCGCGTCATTGGAGCTGGGGTGGTTGACCACACCACAGTGTACCTCCATCCATATACCCCATCGTCAGCTTGCGTCATCGTTTTCCACCTACGTTAGAAACTCAGACAGTTTGTTACTAGTTGTACGGACAAGTACAAGGTATTGTAAGAGTAATTGTTTTACCTAAGGGAAAGGTTTAAAGTTTAAAGTAACGGGAAAACTTCGAAATAAAAAGACAGACTCAAATGGTTGACAGCTCGACAACTTACTTACATCTACGAATTGTGGAATTCTTGCATGATCAATTACGAACGAATTTAGAACATGAGCATATGAAAAAGTCTTTGAAAGTTTGTTTTTTCAACTTCAAAAGAAAACCTATCTATGAACAAGTGTGTGAGGTTTGCTTAACATTCGCACTAACTATATGAATATCTGCTTATTAGCTTGGGTCAAGGACATTGTCATCTTTTTTTAAAAATGGCAATTTAACGAATCAACCTTAAAAGTTTCCAAAACATTTTAGTCTGTATTTGGCGTTGCTGTTCATGTTCACATAAATAAAGACGACATTTTCGTTCGTTAAACGTGTCTGATAACGTTCTTAAACATTTCCAAACGTTAAGCTCAATTCTTAATTTATGCAGATCCCCTAGGTCACAAATGGCCCTCATCAGACCTTGCCCTTGAACACGAGAACAAACTGTGGGAAAAAACGCAATGAATAATTTGAACCATTTTTTAGCGTTTGATGAAGAGAGGCAGTGACACAAGGTCTCCTGAGTCTGGTAACAAACGTTGCCCGTGTGATATTCCTCATTCAGTTTTATTGGACTTGAAAAAGCTTGTGGTGATCCTATATCCCTGCGGGGAACGTTGATCAACTTTGTGAAATCTTTTTTTTCATATTGGTTTATTTGTGTTGTAGCTTGTGGTTCCATGTCTATACGTGATTTGCCCTTTTACTAGTAACGCTAAACATGACACGGTGACTAGAGAATCATAGATATGTGTATGTTTATATCTTACTGAGCCAAATATCCTGTAACTGATTATATACAAAAATAGTTGTTACATTTCTCAAAAACATGGTTGCGTAATTACAGGGTTTTTCAGAGGTAAACCACTGGAAATTGTGCTTTTGCAAATAAACAGTGTCCTGTGTTGATTATCTAAGGCCAATTAAATCATTTCCAAAATAGATGAGTGTTCATGCCCCACAAATAGCAGAGTGACTGTATTTCGCCTCGTGGTGGGACGATCATGTTGACCCGAAAGCGTCTGTGTGGCTCCCCATGTACTCATGGCGAGATTGGTTGGTTGGTTTGTTGTTCAACGCCGCACTCAGCAATATTCCAGCTATATGGCGGCAGTATGTACATAATAGAGTCTGGACCAGTCAATCCGGTGATCAACAGCATGGGCATCGATCTACAACACATGCGATATGCAAAGCTTCCCTTCAACATAACAAATGTGATTTACAATGTACTCTCTTCCCTTCCATGGAGCACTTCCCATACCGCGTCTTCAAATGTTAAAGCACCATTATTTCCACCTGTTACAGTTGACCTGACAACTCCCGTCATCATGTCCATATGTTACCGGTGACATGACCCGTCATTAATTCCACCTGTTACAGGTGACCTGACAACTCCCGTCATCATGTCCATATGTTACCGGTGACATGACCCGTCATTAATTCCACCTGTTACCGGTGACATGACCCGTCATTAATTCCACCTGATATAAGTAACAACACCAAGTCCGTCATCATTTCCACATTTACAGGTGACGTGACTACGCCAGTCACTTTTCCACACCCTGCCATGACCACGCCCTGTCATCACGTCCGCCTGATTCAGGTTACATGACCACGCCATCTCATCACATCCGCCTGATTCAGGTTACATGACCACGCCCTGTCATCGAGTCCGCCTGATTCAGGTTGCATGACAACGCCTTTTCATCACGTCCGCCTGATTCAGGTTACATGACCACGCCCTATCATCACGTCCCCTATCATCACATCCGCCTGATTCAGGTTACATGACCACGCCTTGTCATCACGTCCGCCTGATTCAGGTTACATGACCACGCCCTGTCATCACGTCCGCTTGATTCAGGTTACATGACCACGCCCTATCATCACATCCGCCTGATTCAGGTTACCACGCCCTGTCGTTGACACTTTCTCATCAATGAATTAAACAACAAAACACAAACAGTAATATTTGCTGCATTAACGTTGAACTTTAAAGCTGCTACCGAAATAGACATCTTCATGGCGCTCCTCTGGTTGTGAGTCAACTATAAGATCGTCATCAAATCCTATAAGTGTTATTTCAACCTTGCGCCTGCCCACATTTGTGAACTCTCACCGATATACGCTGGACAACTAACTCAGAAAACATCGCGTTAAACTTGTACATTGTGTAAAAGTACATTCTCACACGTTGCAGTGTCTCTGTGGAACAGTCTGTCAGAAGGTCTGTGCCGTGCTCTCACTGTTTCCACCTTCAAATCTCATAGGCAGAAATTTCTTTTGAAAAAATGTTACAGATGTATGGAAGTGTTTTCATACTGTGTGATTCCCACCCATTTATATTGACGTTCTACTGAAGTATACTTAATTCATGAGTGGGGCGGTTGGGTAGCCTAGTGGTTAAAGCGCATCACGCCGAAGACTACATGTGCATAATGTGTGAAGCCCATTTCTGGAGTCACGCGTCGTGATATTGCTGGAATATTGCTAAAAACGGAGTAGAACTAAACTCACACTCACTCACTAATTCAAGGGAATTAATATATTCGTGTGATTTATTCCACTTACACATGTTATGTTTGACATACATTTTCTCCAAAAGTTATTTCTCTGAAGTTTGGAGAAGTCTGTTCCATTTACTGTTAAAGCAGCACTTCAGTAAAGGCATATCAGGGTTTCTAAGATCAAAGGCGCCGACAATACTTTATCAGACGATAATGTGCACTTTTTGCATTACGGCACAATGTATTGGCGTCACTGCACCATTCTAGTCTGCCCCCTCGTAATCGAACCATTTTGCATTACGTCACAATGTAAGCGACGTCACGATGCATGTCATCGCCTCGTACGGCCTCCTACAGTAAACTACTCCGTTGCATCCAATTTCTTGGTTTGCAGTTGCTTCACGGAGCTAACATCACTGGTGGAAACATTACATTTATGTTTTACGACGGTTAAAATGTCTCAATTCGACTCACAAGTTTTCAGCGACACGGTAACGTTCGCAATGTTTACATTCCCACAATGCAATCGTGGAATGTCGCTTGACTAGAATCTACTCAGCTTCATCTGGATGTACTGATCTAAACTTACGTTGGTAGTAGAAATGTGAAGTTCATATTTCCCCATTTGGTTTACGTTAATCACAGATGTAATTAAAGTAATTTAGAGATGATATCTAATCCGAACGTAAACCGACATCAAACTGTTATCATTTGTTTTTTCTGGTAACGTTCGTCTTAACGTAGACGGGCAGACACATCAATAGAGCAGCGCGCCAGTTACCCTGTGCGAGGATTCTTAAATTAGGTCACCGACACCGTCGTTTGTTTTCTGCCTTAAATTAATCGTAATTATCCTTAGAAAGTATTAAATTTGGCATCTTAGAAAAGAAATACAGCAAGCGTCCTCGTACTTTAACTATAATAGTTCAGGGCGAAAGTGTGCTTTATTACACTATACATGGTGGTAGAGCGAACTGTATTTCTTAAATAACATCATTATCAATTAATGTTTAACTTAAACGGAATTGTTGTGGAAACATACTGTTACAAAAGTCGAAGTAGATCTTACTATCTTCTAGGTTGATTTAGGTAGTATGATTTACCTAGATGAAGCAAATTTAACCCCCTGGATGCCACAGGGACATATATGTCCTTCCCCTTCAACCCTCAATTTCAAGTCCAATAAAAATCAAAATATCCCACGCACACAAATACACTTTCACAGTTTCGACTTCTGCGGGAAATTCTCTCCATGTGATCTGAGTTACATTGACCTAGTGTTACGCATAACGGAGTTATGCCCCCTTATCATTATACGTGTATGACTTCTCTGTCGTCGCTTGACGTCATAGAAGAAAATCCATTTTTGACATTTATTGCGAGTCATTTTTAATGTTGAGCGTATAACGTTATGCACAAGCACATAAACCCAATTCATATACACTTATGTCGTTCAGATATCAGGCTGTATTTTCTTCGCTCACACTTTCCGTAAAGATGCCACATTAAAAAAATTCGTAGCACAGTGCTTTTATCGGTGCGCGATAAAAAGCGGATAAATTTACTGTTTTTTAACGCATAACAAACTTTGGACAACATTTAGCAGTGTCTATTTCTCAAACCGCCAAGGTAGTTGCACTTATATTTATACCAACGGATAGGAAATGTAATAATCTACATTTCTGTGTAATTATATAGCCGTACGTAGATCCAGGACCACGTGAGCGCAATTCTCGCACAACGTTCACTTTTCAAACCGTATGAAAATGTGCGCCTGAAAAAAAACTCGGCATCAAGGGGGTTAAAGGTCACATGCAACCAAAAAAATCAAACATATATAAAACACAATTATCATTTATTCACGACATATAATATACATTGCTGATTATGAAAAAACATATAAACAAAATTATAAGCGTACAATCGCAAATCAAAAGTGCAATATTTTGTACTTGGGTTTACTTCCAAAGAAACGAAGCAGCCGGGATACCGAACCCAGTCAGAGCGGATGGGTGTGAACTCAAGTGTAACGGCTGGTTCATTTGCAGATGCCCTGACGGCTCATTGTGTGTGTATATATAGAGATGTTGGTTTTGTAAATACATCCTCATTTTTTGTGTATAACATTTTGCAATCAACAGACATCATAACATGTCATGTGTACAAGTATCACACCTGCCTGTCTGTGTAATTACATAATGTGACAGAGACCGAACTCGGGCCATAAATCAATGCGTTTTGTTTATGGTGTATAGCCTGATAGGTGTTAAGTTCAAATTACATGTGGTCAGTGATCGAAGTTGTGTATTGAATATTGTCATTAACAGACAGGCAGAGAGACACATAGGTGTCAATAAAACAGACATTGAGTTTTGTCTGTGACAACGACATATTTATATCACAGTTAGAAATTCTGTCAACGCTAAATAATGACATTGCTTTTAAGTATCGAACTGAGAAAGTGACTCGGTAAGAAGAAAGTGTGGTGAAATAGACAAATGAAATTATATAAACAGTTAAATCGATAATCTACTGTTATAACATATAACAAGCTCGCGCCTGTGAGATATCAACAAAACATTAGAAAAATAGCTCACACCAAAGCCTTCACTGAGTATTCGTCGGACAACCCGTTCCAAAGCTGCGCGAACCTATTTCACTGGGCATGTGCTATGAGCGCAGCCCAGCTGTTGAAACCACTTTTCCCCCAAGCGCTGGGGGAAAATTAGTGAATCGTTTGAACTCTGATTTCGCGCGGTGTTTTTCATCGCGTTATTTTTCAACTTTATAAGTTGAATTTGCATTTTTGATGATTTGTTTCCTTAAGTCCATACCGAAAGGTATCAGAATCTGCAAAGTTGTGTTTTACGTTGCATGTGACCTCATTTTCCACGTAGACGTGAGTTGTATTATCTACGTAGATAAAAGTGTTATGACCCCAGATAATATTAGACTGTGGCACTCCCGTACAGATGCTAAAGCGTGCGGAGCAGATTCATGTTGTTGAACGTTGCGCTTCTAAAACATATCTGACACCGAATAGCTTTAATTTCTTACGTTTGCTACCGATTACTAAAAGTATGCAAATTAGTACGTCATTGGTACGTGCTGTTTTACATGAGCATGTCATCTTCGTATTATGGGTATGTCATCTTCTTATAATGGGTATGTCGTCTTCTTATTATGGGTATGTAATCTTCGTATTATGGGTATGTCATCTTCGTATTATGGGTATGTCATCTTCGTATTATGGGTATGTCATCTTCTTATTATGGGTATGTAATCTTCGTATTATGGGAATGTCATCTTCTTATTATGGGTATGTAATCTTCGTATTATGGGTATGTCAGCTTCTAATATGAATATATCATCTTATTACGAGAATGTCATCTTCGTATTATGGGTATGTCATCTTCTTATCATGGGCATGTCAGCTTCTTATTATGAATATGTTATCTTATTACGAGAGTGTCATCTTCGTATTATGGGTATGTAATCTTCGTATTATGGGTATGTAATCTTCGTATTATGGGTATGTCATCTTCTTGTTATTGGTATGTCATCTTCGTATTATGGGAATGTCATCTTCTTATTATGGGTATGTAATCTTCGTATTATGGGTATGTAATCTTCGTATTATGGGTATGTCATCTTCTTATTATGGGTATGTAATCTTCGTATTATGGGTATGTAATCTTCGTATTATGGGTATGTCATCTTCTTATTATGGGTATGTAATCTTCGTATTATGGGAATGTCATCTTCTTATTATGGGTATGTAATCTTCGTATTATGGGTATGTCATCTTCGTATTATGGGTATGTCATCTTCTTATTATGGGTATGTAATCTTCGTATTATGGGTATGTCATCTTCGTATTATGGGTATGTAATCTTCGTATTATGGGTATGTAATCTCGTATTATGGGTATGTCATCTTCTTATTATGGGTATGTCATCTTCTTATTATGGGTATGTAATCTTCGTATTATGGGTTATGTAATCTTCGTATTATGGGTATGTAATCTTCGTATTATGGGTATGTAATCTTCTTATTATGGGTATGTAATCTTCTTATTATGGGAATGTCATCTTCTTATTATGGGTATGTCATCTTCGTATTATGGGTATATATTACATCTTCGTATTATGGGTATGTCAGCTTCTTTATTATGAATATATCATCTTATTACGAGAATGTCATCTTCTTATTATGGGTATGTCATCTTCTTATTATGGGTATGTCATCTTCGTATTATGGGTATGTCATCTTTCTTATTATGGGTATGTCATCTTCGTATTATGGGTATGTCTTCTTATTATGGGTATGTAATCTTCGTATTATGGGAATGTCATCTTCTTATTATGGGTATGTAATCTTCGTATTATGGGTATGTCAGCTTCTAATATGAATATATCATCTTATTACGAGAATGTCATCTTCGTATTATGGGTATGTCATCTTCTTATCATGGGCATGTCAGCTTCTTATTATGAATATGTTATCTTATTACGAGAGTGTACATGTCATCTTCGTATTATGGGTATGTAATCTTCGTATTATGGGTATGTAATCTTCGTATTATGGGTATGTCATCTTCTTGTTATTGGTATGTCATCTTCGTATTATGGGAATGTCATCTTCTTATTATGGGTATGTAATCTTCGTATTATGGGTATGTAATCTTCGTATTATGGGTATGTCATCTTCTTATTATGGGTATGTAATCTTCGTATTATGGGTATGTAATCTTCGCATTATGGGTATGTCATCTTCTTATTATGGGGGTAATCTTGTAATCTTCTTATTATGGGTATGTCATCTTCGTATTATGGGTATGTAATCTTCGTATTATGGGTATGTCATCTTCTTATTATGGGTATGTAATCTTCTTATTATGGGTATGTAATCTTCGTATTATGGGTATGTCATCTTCGTATTATGGGTATGTAATCTTCTTATTATGGGTATGTAATCTTCGTATTATGGGAATGTCATCTTCTTATTATGGGTATGTCATCTTCGTATTATGGGTATGTAATCTTCGTATTACGGGTTCGTAATCTTCGTATTATGGGTATGTCAGCTTCTTATTATGAATATATCATCTTATTACGAGAATGTCATTTTCTTATTATGGGTATGTCATCTTCTTATTATGGGTATGTCATCTTCGTATTATGGGTATCATCTTCATTATTATCGTATTATGGGTATTATGGGTCAAATGTCATCTTCGTATTATGGGAATGTCATCTTCTTATTATGGGTATGTAATCTTCGTATTATGGGTATGTCATCTTCATTATTATGGGTATGTCATCTTCTTATTATGGGTATGTAATCTTCATCTCTTATTATGGGTATGTCATCTTATTATGGGTATGTATTATGGGTATGTAATCTTCTTATTATGGGTATGTAATCTTCGTATTATGGGAATGTCATCTTCTTATTATGGGTATGTCATCTTCGTATTATGGGTATGTAATCTTCGTATTACGGGTTCGTAATCTTCGTATTATGGGTATGTCAGCTTCTTATTATGAATATATCATCTTATTACGAGAATGTCATTTTCTTATTATGGGTATGTCATCTTCTTATTATGGGTATGTCATCTTCGTATTATGGGTATGTCATCTTCGTATTATGGGTATGTCATCTTCGTATTATGGGTATGTCATCTTCTTATTATGGGTATGTAATCTTCGTATTATGGGAATGTCATCTTCTTATTATGGGTATGTCATCTTCGTATTATGGGTATGTCATCTTCTTATTATAGGTATGTAATCTTCGTATTATGGGTATGTCATCTTCGTATTATGGGAATGTCATCTTCGTATTATGGGTATGTCATCTTCGTGTTATGGGAATGTCATCTTCGTATTATGGGTATGTCATCTTCGTATTATGGGAATGTCATCTTCTTATTATGGGTATGTAATCTTCGTATTATGGGTATGTCATCTTCGTATTATGGGAATGTCATCTTCTTATTATGGGTATGTCATCTTCGTATTATGGGAATGTCATCTTCTTATTATGGGAATGTCATCTTCTTATTATGGGTATGTCATCTTCGTATTATGGGTATGTAATCTTCGTATTACGGGTTCGTAATCTTCGTATTATGGGCATGTCAGCTTCTTATTATGAATATGTCATCTTATTACGAGAATGTCATCTTCTTATTATGGGTATATCATCTTCTTATCATGGGTATGTCAGCTTCTTATTATGAATATGTCATCTTATTACGAGTTTGTCATCGTATTATTAAGGATATGTTAAATGGTTTTGGTGTTTGTTGTTTAACGCCGCCCTCAGCGATATTCCAGCTATATGGTAGCGGTCTATGAACAACCCTGCAGGAACCGGCAATCCAGTGATCATCGATCTAACTAAGATACAAGGACAGTGTCAATGAATTCTGCGAGCTAACCACCCGATCCTGTTAGCAGCTTCGTACGACAATCATGGGTATTTGAAGGTCAGTTCTACCTCAGATCTTCAATATCCGGATGTCAATACTGACAACGATAGGCACCAGAAGTTTGGAGCCGAAACACCCACACAAACTTCGGATCAAACCATGGGAAGATGGAGTCAAGATTATGTTTAAATTAGGGATAAAATATATACAAAGCTCATTTTCCTAAGCTCCAAATCACCCCTAAGGAGAGTTACTGAACAGCCCTGTTGTACAGGCTGATGGTGTAAATTAATGAGTGGGTATGTGTAGTCTGACGCCATTTTTTGCATTGCACCACAGATGTCAGTCGCCTGTCCCTGCACCTTGGTATTCGAGGGAAAGAATTCAGTTGGAATAGAATCAGCGGTCATATCCCTGCCTCAACCATGATTGGTTATTCAAGCTTCCACGTGGAGATATGATACATCCGTCTCCCCTGACCCTGAGCCAAGCCTACGCCCTGGGCCTGTGGATACATATATCTCACTGTGGACCAGCTCATATTTCGTTAATTATCCCCATCAGCATTCACAGCACATGTTCATCAAACGCAACCTCGGATGGTGTCGCCACATGCGCAGCCACGACAAGCAGATCACGTGCCATGCGAATTACCGCCATTACCCGCGTGCGCGTTGAAAATGTGAAATGGGCACTCTAAGTCAATTTCGTTTCCCTATGTAGATTTCCTGGGTGTGATTGGACTAGTAAATCCGGTCGTGAGTTTGTATCAACACACTTCACCACGCCAGGCCGTAAAGCACTACATAAAACAAAATGGCCTTTTGATCACCTCCGATGAAGCAGCTTAACTGGAAAATGAAATAAATATGGCGGAATAGAAGGCTTTCTTCTCAGCAAAGCATCCCTGATGTGACCGCTAACGGTATTATGGGTGCGTGTACAAATGGGGGCATATGCGGGGAGACAGACGGAGTGGAGAGAGTGAGGGGGCGGCGCTTTCGGGCAGAAGGGAGAATTCTAACTTTGAGACAGTCCAGTTAGACACCTCCCCCTATTCAACTGAAGAGTGAGTGGGTGGGGATAATTTAAAGCCGTTTTATTAATATTCTTTCCCTATAATGTAGGGACAACATCAATTAGCTTCACACATAAGGACCCAGAAATCCAATTTGAGAAGTCGAGTTCGGATTTGCGATGTGATGAGCGAACCTTCTGACCACTGGGCTAACCTAGCGCCTCTCAACAGGTGAACTTCCCGATGTAGGATGCACGCAAAATAGGTTTGCTTTGGCTGTCCTTTAACGCCGCACTCAACAGCATGAGCATCAATCTACGCAACTGGGATACAACGACATGTGTCAACCCAGTCAGCGAGTCTGACAACCTTAACCCGTCTGTCGCCTCTTACAACAAGCATGGGTTACTAAGATCTATTCCAGATTGGATCTTCACAGGTCCGTAAAATAGGTGTGTTTGTAGGTAGGCAACGTGTGCTTCTATGTTGATAGGTGGGTAGCTACGGTAGAGAATGGCTCCAGGTTAGCTCTTATAATAGAATCCAGATAACTTTTCATAAATGAGAAATAACAAACTTGACATTTACTGTTGGGTAGTTGGGTTTGGTCCGTGTACCATTTTATCGTTAAGTATGCTTGCTTGGTTGATGTTTTAACGAACGGAACCTTATTCAAGTGATATGACGGTTGCCTGTAAATAATCCAGTGATCGATATAATGAGCAACGATCCAAGCCATCATTGTATGATAACAACCAATAAACTGAGCTTGACCCCCGAACCATTTGGTCTTCTCACCTGTACAGGTAGCTGTTGTTCTGTCGGCCGGTAGGTAGGTGAAGTGGTGTGTTTTACCTGTGGATTCCCAATGTGAAACTAATGCCTTAATTGGCAGGAAATCACCCCGTAAAAGAACTTGCTTGAAACTTGCAAGAAAAGAGCAAGCTCCCTTATACACCTAAGAACAATACCCCAAAGCATTCTCCAATTCCCTAGGTCAGAATTATGTGCAAATGGCCCTAGAGTTGTGGTGATCTGTACAATGTAGTTCCCTGTCTGAACATAGCATAACACTGCCCTATCTGGCTATCCACATATACAGGGTATCACACTTGGAACACTGTTACACAATGACTATCATAACAGTAGGTACGTTTGAGATTATGGATCACAGATATATCATGATTTATCTTACCTCACACATAAATGTCGCTTTCTGATTGGCTGAGCGCTCTTCTATTATTATTTAATGTACCCCGCTTACAAGCGAGTAACATATCAATGTACCCCGCTGTCAATGGCAACTCATTTGGTACTTCGTGGTAGTAATTCTTTATCTATAATTACATTGAATCACGTATGATGTACGGAAAGTACCGATGTTTTGCGAATGCAAATTTATGGAAGGGAGATAACTCTAAATCTGTTTTTCTTGTCAGCAAAATCTAGCGATGGCTACAAAAAGATTTGTACCCGTACTTCAAACAAATCAAAACTAAAATTAAGGAGTTTGGTAAGATAAACACGTTGTTCACTGGTCCGTCGGGGCCCATGGGTTGATATACCCTCGATGTTTGTTTATGTTTAGGGAACGTAAACAAACATCGAGGGTACATCAACCCATGTTCCCCTCGTAACCAGTGAACAACTTATAATAGCCCCCTTTTGTCCTGGAGGTCTATTAAATTGAAACTCTCGTGAAAACGGGTGAAAATGAACTGTGCACCCCACTCACACCCCCTTTCTTAAAAGGCTGTATCCGCCTCTATGTCCTTGAAATGTAAAATGTAAGCGCAAAAGCATGCCCAGCCTTGACTATCCTCAGAAACAGATGCCACTGTGTAAAGGGCAAAGTAGCTGAGAAACATATCAAAGGACCACTTGCAATCACTGACGACTGCAGATTCTTACGAAAAGGGTAAGCATGTCCTGCTTAAACTGTAGCACCCGCCAATCACACAATTTGTCTGAAAGGTATTTACAGTCGGGCGCCTCGCACAGCACATCTGCCATACGACGGAGATTTGGATGCTGCCCCGACAAACCTTGCTTATAGAGTCGTCTTACAATCAGTAAGAACCCTACTGTATCGATTAGACAGTGTTGTTCTTTATATTGCCATCGTTTTGCCAAACCGGACACAAACTCCACTAAATCAAACATGGGCGCATCTTCTTGCAGTTGAAATTTTCTTCCTAAGGAATTGATGTCTTAAATCTAAGTAGCATTCTCCGACAAAGATCAGTTTCATTTTCCTTTACGAACATCTGAGTTATGGGATCGTGTTGAAGAACATGAATTTGGCACCACTTGCTGCAGAATGCACTACATGTGGCTGCCAAGACTGTTACCGTATTGTTACCGACCTGTTTATCATACGATCATAGATCCAGTCTCAGTCGTGCACAGTTACACGGGACGGTGGGTTAACCTCGTGGTTAAAGCGTACGCTCGTCACGCCGAAGACCCAGGTTCGATTCCCAAGATGGGAAAATGTGTGAAGCCTATTTCTGGTGTTCCCCGCCGTGATCTTTCTAGATTATTGCTAAAACGGCGTAAAACTGAACTTACTCACTAACTATCAACTTAGGCAGTTATTCAAATATGGAACAAAATATCGTGAGAAGTCTCCTACCAATTGAAACTCATACTGTCAAAACATATGCAAAAATAGGCCATCATTTAAGAGGAACTTGATGAATGGTTGTCAAAGTGTCATGTCAAAGGCTGGTTGTCTGGTAGTGAAGAAGGGAGCGCTCTAGTTGTTCCTACTGGCTTAAAACCTCAAACAAAACATGACAGCAACAATACTTGCATTGTTTGATCAAAGAGGTATAGACAACAGATAAAATAATACCACATTATGTCGGCATGTTAACGGATCTGGACTCTGCCACTAGCACGTATCAGTACTATCAACCTGAAAACATGTCCATCCCTCTCTTTGACTGGATTCTCAAAACTCCGTACAAAGAGAGGTATATTGCCGGGCCAAAGACATGTACCATAAAATCCCCGTCTCAAAAATTAACTGTAATTCTTAAATACAATCAAGGTCATGCTTTCTATTATATTAAAAAATGCATTTGAGATGAATGGAATATATGTCGTGTGAATTCTCAAAAACAATGGCAAATATTTGCTTGACTCAGAGAGGAACCAAGTTCACGTCCGTCAAAACATTTGATTATTTCCAAATGAAACTTCAGCCACTATCTCGCTCCATACAGAACACTGATGGAAAGCGTCATGATCCTAGGGCCATGAGTCACTAAACACGGTTACCATAGATACATCAGCTTAGAACGTATTGTCAGTTGTCAACTTGAAAGCTAAACCATTTGAAGTTCATAAATAATACAATACGCGAAATACAGGACTTCCTCCTTGATAACAAAACCCAGAAGTGAAACAATCTCATTTCATATTTAAAGTCAACCAAAAATTATTCTCCCAAAGTCCACTTGACAAGAGAGATTACTTCAGTTTTGGTCACATTTCTCTGAAGTTGAGCAGTATTCCTGCGGCTCCTGCCTTTGGTCTCCACAATTAATGAAGTTTGATGAGGTTCAATTCAGCGTGCTCTTTCCATGAACATTGCAAAGAGTGTCAAACGATCCTTGCTTATGGTAACATCATTCATGTATCACACCTAATGGTGTTGTTTCAGTTATAGATGTGTTGATGACGTGTGCCATCCTCAGCTCACCTTCTCACAAACATCTGATATCATCACTAGGTGACAGCCATACACACATGCCCCTGACAAGCCGGAATCGTGCAATTAAGTCTGCTTTTACAGAGAATTCACATGATTATGGAAATAATCCTTGTCGCTTTGATTAATCCCATGGGTCGGTTTGTCAATAATTATGGTCTAAATGTTTTAACGTATACAAAGGTATTTACCACATCAGCAACATAATCACCGCTTCTGAACTTTCTGTTTGTGATTTTTCCTGTGTTAATGGCGAAATCCAAGACCAACCGACCCATTCATTATCCGCTCACTTAATAAACACACCTGGCGCGTCATGGATGTGAAACGGTATATACATCACCGTGTCTGGGTAAAATATTTGTCATGTAGATCGATCGGAAGTGAACAAAGAGAAGGACGCGCTTCGTAATTGGATAAATAGATGTGTTTCAACTCGCCTTTGATTTCTATTTACTCTTTATCACATTCATGTGTCAGACACAATATGTCTCCTCACAGGGATAAAAGAAGCTTTGATGTGTCAATTTATCTCGAATCTGGTAAGCAGTGGGTTTTATAAAATTAATATTAGGTTATCGTTGAGTAATCAGTTTATTTAATAGTGTACTGCCCTTTCATGTGTCGTGGTACCATTTACCAAAAGACAGCTGAGGTTGTGTTTTCACAATAATGTTTTTTCAAAAGTCGATTTAGATTTTTGAAAACCACAATGAAGTGTGATTACTTTTCGTAAATTAAACAGATATAATTCACATGCTACTGCGAGCAGATGTGGGTTGAGAAGCATAATATATTGATCTTATGTATTCGAAAATATAAATGTACATAGAAATACCCGCAAAATATAAGTCCCCGTACATATGAGTACCTATACATAGATGGACCCGTGAAACATAAGTTCCTGTAAATGTAAGAACCAGATAATTCCCTTGAAATATAAGAACCCATAGCAATAAGTCCCCGTAAATATAAGTACCTGTAAATAGAAATACCTTTCATATACATAAGTTCCGTAAGTAAGAATAAACACAAGTGTAAGTAGCAGAACATATGGAGACTCATGGGAACCGAGCTTGACCCCCGAACAAGTTTATTTTTCAGGGCATCAATCTTATTATCACACATCACACATCACACATTATACATCATACATCACACATCTAACGGTAGAGGAACTTGTTCAATTAAAGTTGTGGAATATCCGAGTGGGGAGGCGCAGAAACCAATTAAACCAGCCTGATTGTCATAGAAGCTTTATTGATGGCTCTAACACTGTCTTCCTGAATCACATACACAAGCTCAACAATGTCTGAGGACCACATGTTGACCATATCAACAACATACAAGTTCTTGTCCTTGTCTTACTTTCAGGCACTATGTCCCCGCATCACCAGTCATATCTAGAGTGTACAACCTTATTATGATCGTTGTCAAGCCCTCTAGCTATAACCATTCCAGCTGTTCAAGAGTATTTCTCCACTATGCTCATCCCATGCTGTGAAGGTGAGCCAACACTCAAACATTTATTTGAGATCTTTAAAAATAGGAGCACTCGCCTGTATGAATAAACTTTAGCAACTAAAACCAATTGTCGGTCAGAACAAAATGGACTATCAGTCAAGACCTGTTGAGATCGTTTCAGTCGGAGAACTCGTGAATTTCAGCTTAAACCATATAACAGTTCAGTATGCCACCTGAATTTCAGCTTAAACTATATAACAGCTCATTATGCCATTCGGCTTTAGAACATGAATTCCACTTGACTACTTGTATATCCCAATTACTGTGATCCAAGAAAGACGCTAATACCAGAACACTATCTGTCAAGTTACACTGTACACGCGGTATGCTTCCTGCCTCTTCAAAAGATGATGTTGCTACAAAAATAATCTTAATTTAATTGAAGATGAAATACATGTTTTACTTTATTGTAAAGCCTACTTAGATAAAAGGAATAAGTTTCTGGGTAAATATTTGAAACATTCTATTGCACAACACAGTTTTATAAACATAATGACTTCAAAAAACATAAATGTTATAAATAATTTGTGCCTATTTTCATATAATGTTGGGAAAATAAGATATTCTGATGTTTTTATGTAAAACCAGGGATAATCTACAACATTATATAGTCTCCCTGGTAAAACGCATGTAACTTTTTATTATATTTATGAATGTATTTTGGGCCAGTGGCCTATTACTGAATAAATGTCTGTCTGTCTGTCTGTCTGTCTGTCAAAAGATGATGTTGTCATATCGGAACTGGTTTTACATGTCAAACACGCTACTTCAGATAAAAACTAACTGTTCAAAATTAGGATTCATCGGAATATGTTAAACTCTGTACATCTGTGTAAATATGTTACGTTTATACAGACCATGGCTGTATTGCCGTAAATATCTTTGACTTTGATCACTAACATTTATCCACTGTGACAGAAGGTTCGCAATTAGACACATTTGTCTTGTCTAGTGTGCTTCAATCTCACGGCATGCTCATTACAGGAGGACATCTTATACATCTATTTTCAAGATTAATCGGGGATTTTATTTTCTATATCTTACGTAAAATTGTGAAAATGTCTATAATTTGTCATGAGCTAATTGTGGTCGATAAATTGTGTATATATGTTTTACTTTAACCCATCAAGTTCTTTACTGGCCTTTACCTTTCAAATGTGTGGCAAACACAAAAACGTGTTCTTAAAGATCAGTACTTTTCCTTTAGCAGCAGAATCTCTGTAACATCAGACGCAATATTCACATTTATATGTCGATTTTAGTTTCAACAAAATACACAATCGTCTCAGTGATTTATATGGCTCAGAGACCACATGATTGTCTGGTTTGTTAATATGCCGTCATTACATGACAAGAGTAGATCATTGCTCAGTATTTCAACCACTGAATTTACACTAAAATAATAGACCGTTATACAAAGTGTTGTTGGCTAGTACTACCCTAAAACGACAAAGATCCAGGGTAGAATTGATCTTCAAATACCCATTATTGTCGTAAGATGCGACTAAAGGGATCGGGTGGTCAAGCTCGTTGACTGGGTTGACACATGTCATCGTATCCCAAATGTGTGGATCTAAGCTCATGCTGTTGATCACTGGATTGCTTGGTCCAGACTCGATTATTTACAGACCGCCGCCATATCATGGAATATTGCTGAGTGCGGCGTTAACCAACCAACCAACCAACCAACTAAACGACCAACAACAACGACAACCCGTGGTAAAAAGCATTATATTTTTTATAACTTTAATATAAAAATGACAAAACACTTGTATTAAAATATGGAAATTTTCATTGTCGTGCGTGCGATATTTTTACAATTACATTATCACCGAACAAATCCCTTTGTTAACCGCATGGGTTTCCCAGATGCATGTAAAAAAACAAACATCTTATAATCCCAAATTACGACATCATCGATGGTATAACAAAATTCGCTGATTTAACTCAACATTCGTTTTGTTTCGAAATATTTAATTGTCCATGATGTAAATATACTCTCGGGTAAATTAAGATATACTCGGAACTGAAACCGTACGGTCGTCCAGTCTGTATGGTTTCAGCCGGCTGTTGATGCACATCACCCGTCCACCTACTGAAACAAATGGACATAATTTGCCTCTAGATATACCTTTATGTGTTTCAACTGACACTTTGGCTGGATTCTGTCTGGTAGCCATGCTGTTGTCACTGAGAATCTTATTTATATGTTACAGAATTAGAAACAATATGTTGATATCGGTGGTGTTGATAAACAAAAACCTATTTATTTTAGGACCAAGACACTTACTGACATGTTGATCTATATGTCTTGCAAGTAATAATTGTGTGGTAAGGTGTTCTGTACAGAATAGGTGTTAATGTGGTTTTGGCCTCAACTGACGACAGATACATGACTGACAATTGAAGCCAGCTGTAAAGAACATTGTTTACATACTACAAGAGTAGAATACGTTTAACAAGGATTTTAACAATATTGACGTCATATCACTGCGTGTCTGAGTGGAAGGAGAGCCCGTGGTGGTATGGCTCCTTGACTTGTACCACTCTGGCAAAACCCAGATCACGATAGGTTTCTGGCACGAGTCTGCACAACGAATTGTGGCGCATCAGATAAATCGACCACGGGTACCGTTATTTCTCCTTGTAGGTAAATAGTCTTGAACTGGGATGTTACTGGTACATTGGTCATTGGTCTTACATCCAACCACAGTCATTGTAACCCCTACATCCCAATGTGTACCCACAACAAACAACCTATAGCCAAACCTAATCACCACACACCTGTCACTGTACCTAAACACCACCCACCTGTCACTGTACCTAAACACCACCCACACGTCACTGTACATAAACATCACCCACACGTCACTGTACCTAAACACCACCCACCTGTCACTGTACCTAAACACCACCCACACGTCACTGTACCTAAACACCACCCACCTGTCACTGTACCTAAACACCACCCACATGTCACTGTATTTAAACACCACCCACCTGTCACTGTACCTAAAAACACCTGTCCACACCACACGTCACTGTACCTAAACACCACCCACACGTCACTGTACATAAACATCACCCACATGTCACTGTACCTAAACACCACCCACCTGTCACTGTACCTAAACACCACCCACGTCACTGTCACTGTCATGTTAAACACCACCCCACCACTGTACCTAAACACCACCCATACTGTCACTGTACCTAAACACCACCCACTGTACCTAAACACACCCATGTCACTGTACCTAAACACCACCCACCTGTCACTGTACCTAAACACCACCCACACGTCACTGTACCTAAACACCACCCACCTGTCTGTACACATGTCACCTAAACACCACCCACACGTCACTGTACCTAAACATCACCCACACGTCACTGTACCTAAACACCACCCATCTGTCACTGTACCTAAACACCACCCACCTGTCACTGTATTTATACACCACCCACCTGTCACTGTACCTAAACACCACCCACATGTCACTGTATTTATACACCACCCACCTGTCGCTGTACCTAAACACCTACCACACGTCACTGTACCTAAACACCACCCACATCGTCACTGTCACTGTAAACACCACACATCTGTCACTGTATTTATACACCACCCACCTGTCACTGTACCTAAACACCACCCACACGTCACTGTACCATAAACACCACCCACCTGTCACTGTACCTAAACACCACCCACCTGTCACTGTACCTAAACACACCACCCAAACACCTGTCACTGTACCTAAACACCACACCACACTGTCACTGTACTGTATCTAAACACCACCCACCTGTCACTGTACCTAAAAACACCACCCACCTGTCACTGTATTTAAACACCACCCACATGTCACTGTCACTGTACCTAAACACCACCCACCTGTCACTGTACCTAAACACCACCCACATGTCACTGTGTAAACACCACCCATACCTACATAAACAAACCCACATGTCACTGTACCTAAACACCACCCACCTGTCACTGTACCTAAACAAAACCCACCTGTCACTGTACCTAAACACCACCCACCTGTCACTGTACCTAAACACCACCCACCTGTCACTGTACCTAAACACCACCCACATGTCACTGTACCTAAACACCACCCACCTGTCACTGTCTAAACACCACCCACCTGTCACTGTACCTAAACACCACCCACATGTCACTGTACCTAAACACCACCCACATGTCACTGTACCTAAACACCACCCACATGTCACTGTACCTAAACACCACCCACATGTCACTGTATCCTTAAACACCACCCACCTGTCACTGTACCTAAACACCACCCACCTGTCACTGTACCTAAACACCACCCACATGTCACTGTGTACCTGTCACTGTATTACACCACCCACCTGTCACTGTACCTAAACACAAAACAAACCCACCTGTCACTGTACCTAAACACCACCCACCTGTCACTGTACCTAAACACCACCCACATGTCACTGTATCTAAACACCACCCACCTGTCACTGTACCTAAACACCACCCACACATGTCACTGTACCTAAACACCACCCACCTGTCACTGTACCTAAACACCACCCACACGTCACTGTACCTAAACACCACCCACCTGTCCATCTGTCCGTACCTTCCTTCCTTAACTGTCATCAGACAATCACCCCTGGTCGTTGTCCTAAACACCACTCCACATGTCACTGTGTCATATTCCTTCACCTTCCTGTCTATTTTCCTAAACATGTCCACGTCCTTACCTTCCACCCACACGTCACTCACCTGGAACACCACACACATGTCCATTTTCCTTTCTTCACCCACATGTCCACTGGGTCCTGTGCCACCTCCTACACGTCCTTGTTCCTTCCACCTGTGCCTCCTGTCACTGTACCTTCCACCACCTGTCACTGTGCCTAAACACCACCCAACTGACTGTACATAAACACCTGTCACCTGTCACTGTACTCCAAACACCACCACCTGTCACTGTACCTGTACCCACCTGTCCAATGTAAACACCTCACCCGCCTGTCCTGTATTTTCACCACCCTGTGTCACTGTTCCTAAACCTGTCCACCTGTGTCTGTGTCCTGTGCACAACTCCACATGTCACACTGTGTCAAAGTCCCACATGTCACTGTACCTTGTCAAAACCCACATGTCCACTGTGTGCCTGTGGCACTGTCTTCCTGTCACTGTGGTCCATGTCCTGTGTTCCTGTGTCACTGTGCTCTCCTCAACTGTCTTCATGTCACTGTGCCTCCACCCACCTGTCACTGTTCCTTGTGCAAAATTCCATGTCACTGTGCCACACGTGTCTCCCACCTGTCACTGTTCCTAAACACCACCCACCTGTCACTGTACCTAAACACCACCCACTTGTCACTGTCCCTAAACACCACCCACCTGTCACTGTACCTAAACACCACTCACATGTTACTGTACCTAAGCATCACCCACCTGTCACTGTACCCAGCAACTATCCACCTATCACTGCTTACCACTTTAACTGTATACAACCACCACCATCTGTCACTGTGCCTGACTATAATCCGCATGGCCCCTTCCCGACCCATACTCCTTACTGTAGGAAACCACCACCCATCTGTTCTAACCCACCACTGACCATCTGCCACTCTCTCCAATCATCCACATCGCCCGACAATTCCCACTGAACAATGATTGATTTTCGGCATGATCTGTAGTTTCGATTAAGGCAGTGTTGACGTATTCGTTGCAACTTCGCTATTCTATAAATGTGATCTGATGTAATTTGTTCACAAAAGTTCTTACATCTGTTCCGAAACGTCGCATTAGAGAACAACAAGCTGAAATCAATACGACATCTTTATCTTTTTCCAAATCATTAACGGATATTTGTGCGAAGGGATCTGCACCAGGCACGTGGGTTCAAGTGTTGACCGTTTGTCTCAAACTCAGTGGACATGACTAAGTTTAATCCCTTATTGTTGAGAATGTTTTTCCTTCTGTTTTGATCGTGTTCTCTTGTCTAGACGAAGCTATTCGAGCGTCACCAGGACGTTGATCTGGTCCTCCTCGACACCTCACGGCGAGCTGTGTCACCCGTCATAACTACATGATTATAAACAGTTTGGAAGGACTGGCGTTCAATATAGCAGTAGCAGTTGTGTATTTCGCACAGGACTATTGTGAGGGTCTGTACTTTTAGCCTACTTACCAGTCTATCGATCACGGTGATGGATTGGTGATGACAACACAAATCATGTCTTACATTGACTGCATCCGCCGCGCCGCTGAACACCGAGTATCGAGGTTCTACATGATGTAGTGCCGCTATACATACTGGGAGCAACAGCTCCAGAAATAATTACACCAGCGTGTCACAACATATGAAAGACAAACAACCAAAAAGGGATGAGATTGCGGGTCACTGGTCGGGAAAACCAGATCGGGAGAGATGACGGACGGACGGTGATGGGATGAACTGAAACACAGGTGGTGATTGGTGGCAGGGACACACAGGTGGTGATTGGTGGCAGGGACACACAGGTGGTGATTGGTGGCAGGGACACACAGGTGGTGATTGGTCGAAGGGACACACAGGTGGTGAGGTATGGATGGGACACACAGGTGTTTGATGTGTGGATGGGACACACAGGTGGTGATGGGTGGCAGGAACACACATATGGTGATGGATGGATGGGACACACAGGTGTTTGATGTGCGGATGGGACACACAGGTGTTTGATGTGTGGATGGGACACACAGGTGTTTGATGTGTGGATGGGACACACAGGTGGTGATGGGTGGCAGGAACACACATATGGTGATGGATGGATGGGACACACAGGTGTGTGATGTGTTGATGGGACACACAGGTGGCAGGGACACGCAGGTGGTGATGGGTGGCAGGAACACACATATGGTGAAGGGTGGCAGGGACACACAGGTGGTGATGGGTGGCAGGGACACACAGATGGTGATGGGTGGCAGGGACAGACAGGTGGTGATGGGTGGCAGGGACACACAGGTGATGATGGGTGGCAGGAACACACATATGGTGAAGGGTGGCAGGGACACACATATGGTGATGGGTGGCAGGGGACACACATGATGGGTGCTTGGGACACACAGGTGATGGTGGCAGGAACACACATATGGTGAAGGTGGCAGGGACACAGACATATGGTGATGATGGGTGGCAGGGACACATGGGTGGCAGGGGACACACATGGGTGAGGTGGTGATGGGTGCTTGAGGGACACACAGGTGGTGATGGTGGCAGTGGCAGGTCGTGATGGGTATGGACACACAGGTGGTGATGGCAGTAGGACACACAGGTGATGATGGGTGGCAGGGACACACAGGTGATGATGGGTGGCAGGAACACACATATGGTGAAGGGTGGATAGGACACACATATGATGATGGGTGGATGGGACACACAGGCGGTGATGTGTATATGGGACACACAGATGGTGTTGGGTGGATCTGACACACAGGTGTTTGATGTGTGGATGGGACACACATGTGGTGTTGGGTGGATGGGACACACAAGAGGTGATGGGTGGATGTGACACACAGGTGGTGATGGGTGGATGGGTCACACATGAGATGATGGGTGGATGGGACACACAGGTGGTGATGGGTGGATGGGACACACAGGTGTTTGATGTGTGGATGGGACACACAGGTGGTGATGTGTGGCAGGGACACGCAGGTGGTGATGGGTGGCAGGAACACATATATGGTGAAGGGTGGCAGGGACACACAGGTGGTGATGGGTGGCAAGGACACACAGGTGATGATGGGTGGCAGGAACACACATATGGTGAAGGGTGGAGGCAGGACACACAGGTGATGATGGGTGGCAGGGACACACAGGCGATGATGGGTGGCAGGAACAGACATATGGTGAAGGGTGGATAGGACACACAGGTGATGATGGGTGGCAGGGACACACAGGTGGTGATGGGTGGCAGGGACACACAGGTGATGATGGGTGGCAGGAACAGACATATGGTGAAGACAGGGACACACATATGGTGAAGGGTGGCAGGGACACACAGGTGGTGATGGGTGGCAGGGACACACAGGTGATGATGGGTGGCAGGGACACACAGGTGGTGAAGGGTGGCAGGAACAGACATATGGTGATGGGTGGCAGGGACACACATATGGTGATGGGTGGCAGGGACACACAGGTGATGATGGGTGGCAGGGACACGTAGGTCGTGATGGGTGGCAGGAAAAGACATATGGTGAAGGGCTGATAGGACACACAGGTGATGATGGGTGGCAGGGACACGCAGGTGGTGATGGGTGGCAGGAACACACATATGGTGAAGGGTGGATAGGACACACATATGATGATGGGTGGATGGGACACACAGGCGGTGATGTGTATATGGGACACACAGATGGTGTTGGGTGGATCTGACACACAGGTGTTTGATGTGTGGATGGGACACACATGTGGTGTTGGGTGGATGGGACACACAAGAGGTGATGGGTGGATGTGACACACAGGTGGTGATGGGTGGATGGGTCACACATGAGATGATGGGTGGATGGGACACACAGGTGGTGGTGGGTGGATGGGACACACATGTGGTGATGGGTGGATGGGACACACATGTGGTGATAAGTGGATGTGATACACAGGTGATAATGGGTGGATGGGACACGGGTCGTGATGGGTGGAGGGAGACACACAGGTGGTGATGGGTGGATGGGACACAGGTGGTGATGGGTGGATGGGACACACATGTGGTGATGGGTGGATGTGATACACGGGTGTTGATGGGTGGATGGGACACACAGGTGGTGATGGGTGGATGGGACACACAGGTGGTGATGGGTGGATGGGACACACAGGTGGTGATGGGTGGATGTGGGACACAGGTGGTGATGGGTGGATGGGACACACAGGTGGTGATGGGTGGATGGGACACACATGTGGTGATGGGTGGATGTGATACACAGGTGGTGATGGGTGGATGGGACACAGGTGGTGATGGGTGGATGGGACACACAGGTGGTGATGGGTGGATGGGACACACATGTGGTGATGGGTGGATGGGACACACAGGTGGTGATGGGTGGATGGGACACACAGGTGGTGATGGGTGGATGGGACACACATGTGGTGATGGGTGGATGGGACACACAGGTGGTGATGGGTGGATGGGACACACAGGTGGTGATGGATGTGATACACAGGTGGTGATGGGTGGATGGGACACACATGTGGTGATGGGTGGATGGGATACACAGGTGTTGATGGGTGGATGGGACACACAGGTGTTTGGTGGGTGGATGTGATACACTTGTGTTGATGGGTGGATGGGACACAGGTTATGATGGGTGGATGGGAAACACAGGTGGTGATATGTGGATGGGACACACAGGCGGTGATGGGTGGATGGGACACATGTGGTGATGGGTGACAGTGAAACACATGTTGGGATGGGTGGATCTGACACACAGGTGATGATGTGTGGATGGGACGCTACGTGGTTCAATTGCGGTTGTGTCTGGTACATGGTTCGGTTGTGATAGTGTCTGATACGTATGTGGACCAGCTATGTGTGCATGTGATGTATATTTCAGCTGTTGATGTAACTGGTTTGTTATTCAGTCGACGTTTATGTTTCAGATCCACATCTGGACTATGAAAGAGTCTCTGATATCACTAACAGTTCAGTCAGTGTACGATTTGTGAATAAAATACTGTAGTCATCTGTGAAAACAACGCAGTGAGATCTTTCGTCTCCATAGAAACTAGATTTTTCGCAACAACGATGAGAATCTCTTTGCCATCTGCACAGCGAGCTTACACTCATCAAGCAGTCTATCCCCCTTAAGCAAAACGCGCGATGTAAGCGTTCGATAAATTCATCTGTTTAGTATAGACGAGGATTGGGTTCATCCCAGAAGAACATATTTTGCAACCTTTCTACACTGCCCTCTCTGCACCTAATAGGATCCCGATGCTAGCAAAGATCTACTTTAGACCTGAGAGGTTATCAATGATCGTTTGTTCATACAGGAAGGCTTTCTTGACCTCTTGTAGATATATTTCACTTTGTTGTCACATCTTTTCTTTCTTCGCTTTTAGATATTTTCTTGTCACTGTTTCCCTGCCTATCATCCCAGTTTTCTCACCGGCTTTCCCTTTGTACATTGTCTTGTTGGTGTTGTCAACTACTCGAACTACTACTCGACCTACTACTCGAACTACTACTTTCCCTCGCAATCTTCTCACCAAGTGCCCTAATTCCACTCTGTCCTCGTGTTTTCTTCTCACCTTCTCACTCACGGCAGCTCACAGCCGTGTTCTCATCTTCTCCCACTTTCTGTTCACGTTCTCTCGTCGCTGTCCCTTCCACAACTGTTTCCGCATCTTTGCCGCAGTTGTCTCACCTTTTCAATGTTTGTTTTTTCATACTCCTTGTTTTCGCTTTATTACTTTGCATTATACCTGTGCTTGCGTGGGTCTACAGAATGGGGAAACTTGCATCACTTTGGTTCGTCATCCTTAATTAACTTGCTACTTTCATTGATATAATCGAAATATTCCTTTTTCCACCATCTCAGCATATCGCCCTGTTTTCTACCCTCTGTCGCTATCTTCCTCCGTTCTGTCGGTATCGTTTCACCGTCTGTCGTTATGTTCTCACCTACTGTCGTTATGATCTCACCGTCTGTCGTTATGTTCTCACCTTCTGTCGTTATGTTCTCGCCGTCTGTCGTTATGTTCTCACCTACTGTCGTTATGTTCTCGCCGTCTGTCGTTATGTTCTCACCTTCTGTCGTTATGTTCTCACCTACTGTCGTTATGTTCTCACCTTCTGTCGTATGTTCTCACCTTCTGTCGTTATGTTCTCACCTTCTGTCGTTATGTTCTCACCTTCAGTCGTTATGTTCTCACCTTCTGTCGTTATGTTCTCACCTTCTGTCGTTATGTTCTCACCTTCTGTTGCTATGTTTCACCTGCTGTTGCTATGTTCTCACCTACTGTCGTTATGTTCTCACCTTCTGTCGTTATGTTCTCACCTACTGTCGTCATTTTCTTCAATTTTGTCCCCACTGTCTCAACTTCTGTCGCTATCTTCATCCATACTGTCAGCATCGTCTCATCTTCCATCTCTATTTTCTTGTCGTTTGGTACGCTCTCCATACTTCTGATGCAATTTTCTTAAGCTCAGTCGCATGTTCTCGCCTTCTGTTGCTCTTGTCTCACCTACCCGTTTTCTTTACTTTTATCGCAATCTTTTCCAATTCTTTCGCTTTCTTCTCAACTTCTGTCTCTAACACACTTTCCAACACTTTAATCTTCTCTATCACGGCTTCCCACTTTTACTGGACGATTGTGTTTCTTACGTCATAATTAATAATAAAGAAAATTATATTTGATTATGTAATTGCTATTCTAAAGCCAGCGCTAGCTCTGCGGCATTAGAGTTATTTCCTCGTGGCATTAAACAGAGAAAGGCTTGCACGTTTATTATTATCGCCAGCATAATTACAAATCCACTCTACTTTTTATAGCCTAATATTCTTCTCCGTTCTGTCGCCTGAGGAATAATATTTTCCGTGTCCGTATTGGTGACTTTCTGCAGTTATCGCACGACACGTTTCACATTTGGCAAGTTATTACAGCTACCGTATTTATTAAATCTTGGTACTTCATTAAAACCAACATCTAACACGTGGCATGTATCTGAGTGAGTGAATATGGTTTTACGCCCCTTTTTTGCAATTCCAGCAATATCACGATAGGGGATACCAAAAATGGGCTTCACACATTGTACCTATGTCGGGAATCGATCCTGGGTCTTCAGCGTGACGCGCGGACGCTAACCATTAGGCTATCCCACCGCCCCGGCATGTAGCTGAGCGGTTGTTGGGTCGTAAAGTAGAAATACGTTTTTTTCCCTTTACAGTGAATTCTGAGTGAGGATGTCGGTTATTACGCAGTACAACATGTGAAGGTATTCAAATGATCTTGTTTCTTTGTACTTTACAGCGAGTCTAGACCAGACAATCCAGTGATCAACAGCATGAGCATCGATCTACGCAATTGGTATACGATGACATGTGTCAATCAAATCAGCGAACCTGACCACCCGATCCCCTTAGTCGCCTCTTACGACAAGCATGGTTTGCAGAAGACCAATTCTAGTTCGGATCTTTACGAATTGTATTCATATGAATAGGGTTAGGTGAAACGTAACTGAAGTCAATCGTACGCTAAAGTACATTTAAATATCACCTGCCGTTGTCATAGATACGAAACACGGGTAACTAAAAGATGAGTTAGTTATCTGTTTGGTATCACACTGAGTGTGTTTTCCTCGACGATACAACGCTGGTATTTGAAACAATCATTGTTTTACCAACAGCGAAAACGTTGACATTAAGATAGTATCTGTATCTGCTATTTGTCATCGTGGCTGCACGCTCTTCTGGAGGAGCGTGATAAGAAGCAAATATAACGGTACACAGTCCTCTGAGTTCCTAACATCTGGAAACGGGAATGAGGATTCTAGGTCGTTGTACTAATATCTTACATGAGCTCGGAAATAATCCAAATTGAAAAATTGATTTGTGAGTATAAGAACACACTAGTATGACCGCCATGATGGTTCACTAATGGTATAGATTGAATCTCCGTGTCATTCTATTGCCAGCTGCAGTATCATCTGCCCAGGGGCACGTATCACATCACTTCTATACTATTTTGCGTGTTTTTCATCCCAGCTCACCTTCAGAGGGAGCGGGCAGAAGGAAACAAATTAAAAATGTGAATTTGTAAAAGTGTCTTTTTAAGTTTGAAACTTGAGGTAATCTAACTGAAAATTAGAATGCGTTTTTTTTCGAGAGCTCCATTGCGAGGAGTCAGTTATATAAATAAGAGGCTTTGTACAACGTGAAGGAATGACAGAGGCTATGTGAGTTTTACTTAAGAGTTTCGTAATAAGGTATATTATGTAAATAACGTGTGATTAAGTGTGTGTGCATTGTACCAGTTTCTGAGAATAGTCTGATGTAGATAATATTCAGTTCTTAAGTGTCATCGATTGGTATACATTCCGATACGTAGGTTGTCCAGATGTATTCACATATGAGGTTAATGTGTGAAAATACTTTAAATTTTTTGATAGATTTTTGAAATTAGATACCTCGTTCAACTTCAGTTAGAATCAGTTAGAATCTATAATTCATGGTGAAATTTGCACAATTTGACCTCAATATGGTTGACTGACTATAATTAGTATCATTCTGAGTATCTATAATATAATATGTTTCAACTGTTTGAATTCTTTGTTTTCATAAAATGTGAAATTTGTTAGTTTATGTCAAATGGTATCATTGATGATATTCACACGATGAATATGAAAACGTTGGGGTTGTTTTTAAGGTGGGTTAGTACAGGACCACGAACACAACACAGTCGGTGTTACACGTTGTTTCAGGACGCTTGAAACTACAAACTACCACCACGACTTGCTTACTTTATTACACTACAAGTACGGCCGCTCCTACTCTAGGACTCACCTCTCCAACTACTACAACTGTCACCACAACTCAACGACTCACCTCTCCAACTACTACAACTGTCACCACAACTCAGTGACTCACCTCTCCAACTACTACAACTGTCACCACAACTCAGTGCCTCACCTCTCCAACTACTACAACTGTCACCACAACTCAACGACTCACCTCTCCAACTACTACAACTGTCACCACAACTCAACGACTCACCTCTCCAACTACTACAACTGTCACCACAACTCAACGACTCACCTCTCCAACTACTACAACGGTCACCACAACTCAACGACTCACCTCTCCAACTACTACAACTGTCACCACAACTCAACGACTCACCCTCTCCAACTACTACAACTGTCACCACAACTCAACGACTCACCTCTCCAACTACTACAACTGTCACCACAACTCAGTGACTCACCTCTCCAACTACTACAACTGCCACCACAACTCAGTGACTCACCTCTCCAACTACTACAACTGCCACCACAACTCAAGTGACTCACCTCTCCAACTACTACAACTGTCACCACAACTCAACGACTCACCTCTCCAACTACTACAACTGTCACCACAACTCAACGACTCACCTCTCCAACTACTACAACTGTCACCACAACTCAACGACTCACCTCTCCAACTACTACAACTGTCACCACAACTCAGTGACTCACCTCTCCAACTACTACAACTGTCACCACAACTCAGTGACTCACCTCTCCAACTACTACAACTGCCACCACAACTCAGTGACTCACCTCTCCAACTACTACAACTGTCACCACAACTCAACGACTCACCTCTCCAACTACTACAACTGTCACCACAACTCAGTGACTCACCTCTCCAACTACTACAACTGTCACCACAACTCAACGACTCACCTCTCCAACTACTACAACTGTCACCACAACTCAACGACTCACCTCTCCAACTACTACAACTGTCACCACAACTCAGTGACTCACCTCTCCAACTACTACAACTGTCACCACAACTCAGTGACTCACCTCTCCAACTACTACAACTGTCACCACAACTCAGTGACTCAACGACTCACCTCTCCAACTACTACAACTACTACAACTCTGACTCACCTCTCCAACTACACACACAACTCACCACAACTCAGTGACTCACCTCTCCAACTACTACAACTGTCACCACAACTCAGTGACTCACCTCTCCAACTACTACAACTGCCACCACAACTCAACGACTCACCTCTCCAACTACTACAACTGTCACCACAACTCAGTGACTCACCTCTCCAACTACTACAACTGCCACCACAACTCAACGACTCACCTCTCCAACTACTACAACTGTCACCACAACTCAGTGACTCACCTCTCCAACTACTACAACTGTCACCACAACTCAACGACTCACCTCTCCAACTACTACAACTGTCACCACAACTCAACGACTCACCTCTCCAACTACTACAACTGTCACCACAACTCAACGACTCACCTCTCCAACTACTACAACTGCCACCACAACTCAGTGACTCACCTCTCCAACTACTACAACTGCCACCACAACTCAGTGACTCACCTCTCCAAACTACTACAACTGTCAGCTATCACAACTCAGTGACTCACCTCTCCAACTACTACAACTGTCACCACAACTCAGTGACTCACCTCTCCAACTACTACAACTGCCACCACAACTCAGTGACTCACCTCTCCAACTACTACAACTGCCACTACAACTCAGTGACTCACCTCTCCAACTACTACAACTGTCACCACAACTCAACGACTCACCTCTCCAACTACTACAACTGCCACCACAACTCAGTGACTCACCTCTCCAACTACTACAACTGCCACCACAACTCAGTGACTCACCTCTCCAACTACTACAACTGTCACCACAACTCAGTGACTCACCTCTCCAACTACTACAACTGTCACCACAACTCAACGACTCACCTCTCCAACTACTACAACTGTCACCACAACTCAACGACTCACCTCTCCAACTACTACAACTGTCACCACAACTCAGTGACTCACCTCTCCAACTACTACAACTGAGCCATCACAACTCAGTGACTCACCTCTCCAACTACTACAACTGTCACCACAACTCAGTGACTCACCTCTCCAACTACTACAACTGCCACCACAACTCAACGACTCACCTCTCCAACTACTACAACTGCCATCACAACTCAGTGACTCACCTCTCCAACTACTACAACTGCCACCACAACTCAGTGACTCACCTCTCCAACTACTCCAACTCTCTCCAACAACTGAGCCACCACAACTCAGTGACTCACCTCTCCAACTACTACAACTGTCACCACAACTCAATGACTCACCTCTCCAACTACTACAACTGAGCCATCACAACTCAGTGACTCACCTCTCAAACTACTACAACTGCCACCACAACTCAACGACTCACCTCTCCAACTACTACAACTGCCATCACAACTCAGTGACTCACCTCTCCAACTACTACAACTGTCACCACAACTCAACGACTCACCTCTCCAACTACTACAACTGCCACCACAACTCAGTGACTCACCTCTCCAACTACTACAACTGTCACCACAACTCAGTGACTCACCTCTCCAACTACTACAACTGCCATCACAACTCAACGACTCACCCCTCCAACTACTACAACTGTCACCACAACTCAGTGACTCACCTCTCCAACTACTACAACTGTCACCACAACTCAACGACTCACCTCTCCAACTACTACAACTGTCACCACAACTCAACGACTCACCTCTCCAACTACTACAACTGTCACCACAACTCAGTGACTCACCTATCCAACTACTACAACTGTCACCACAACTCAGTGACTCACCTCTCCAACTACTACAACTGCTGCACTCACAACTCAGTGACTCACCTCTCCAACTACTACAACTGTCACCACAACTCAGTGACTCACCTCTCCAACTACTACAACTGCCACCACAACTCAACGACTCACCTCTCCAACTACTACAACTGCCACCACAACTCAGTGACTCACCTCTCCAACTACTACAACTGTCACCACAACTCAGTGACTCACCTCTCCAACTACTACAACTGCCACCACAACTCAGTGACTCAACTACTGCTCAACTGCTACCACAACTCAACGACTCACCTCTCCAACTACTACAACTGTCAACACCACAACTCAGTGACTCACCTCTCCAACTACTACAACTGTCACCACAACTCAGTGACTCACCTATCCAACTACTACAACTGTCACCACAACTCAGTGACTCACCTATCCAACTACTACAACTGTCACCACAACTCAGTGACTCACCTCTCCAACTACTACAACTGCCACCACAACTCAGTGACTCACTTTCTCCAACTACTACTACAACTGCCACCACAACTCAGTGACTCACACTCTCTCCAACTACTACAACTGTCACCACAACTCAGTGACTCACCTCTCCAACTACTACAACTGTCACCACAACTCAATGTGACTCACCTCTCTCCAACTACTACAACTGTCACCACAACTCAGTGACTCACCTCTCCAACTACTACACAACTGTCACACACAACTCAGTGCCTCACCTATCCAACTACTACAACGGTCACCACAACTCAGTGACTCACCTTCTCCAACTACTACAACTGTCACTCACAACTCAGTCTCACCTCTCCAACTACTACAACTGTCACCACAACTCAGTGACTCACTCTCCTCTCCAACTACTACAACTGCCATCACAACTCAGTGACTCACCTCTCTCCAACTACTCTCAACTGCCGCCACTCAGTGACTCACTCTCTTAACATAAGCTATCACAACTCAGTGACTCACCTTCTCCAACTACTACAACTGTCACCACAACTCAACTCACTCACTTCCAACTACTACAACTGTCACCACAACTCAGTGACTCACTCACCTCTCCAACTACTACAACTGTCACCACAACTCAGTGACTCTCATTTCTCCAACTACTACAACTGTCACCACAACTCAGTGACTCTTTCCAACTACTACAACTGCTATCACAACTCAGTGACTCTCAACTTCTCCACTCAATTCAAGAATTACCTCCAGCTATCACAACTCAGTGCACTTCCACTCTATCCAACTACTACAACTGCTACCACAACTCAACGACTCACCTCTCCAACTACTAAGCAACTGCTCACTACAACTCAGTGACTTCACCTATCTCAACTACTACTACAACTGAGCTCTATCACAACTCTAAGTCACTACAACTCAGTGATCCAACTACTCCAACTACTACCACTCCTACACAACTCAACGACTCCACCTCTCCAACTACTACAACTGCTACCACAACTCAGTGACTCACCTTCTCCAACTACTAGCACCAACTGCTCACAACTCACAACTCAGTGACTCTCACCTTCTCCAAACTACTACAACCTCTCTAAATCTATTTCACCATTGGTCACCACAACTCAGTGACTCACCTTTCCAACTACTCATATAACTCAACGACTTCAATTTCTCCAACTACTACACTACCACAACTAGTCACCAACCAAGTGACTTCACTTTCCACTACTACTAAGACAACTTTCCAAACTACTACAACTTCAACTCAGTGACTCACTCTCCAACTACTACAACTGCTATCACAACTCAATGACTCACTCTCCAACTACTACAACTGAGCTACTACAACTCAGTGCTCTCACCTATCCAACTACTACAACTGCTACTACAACTCAGTGACTCACTCCAACTACTACAACTGCTATTACAACTCAACGACTCTACCTCTACAACTACAGTGACTCACCTCTCACAACTACTACTTCAACTACCACAACTACTACAACTCAACGACTCACCTCTCCAACTACTACAACTGCTATTACAACTCAACGACTTCAACCTTTCCAACTACTACAACTGTCACCACAACTCAAGTGACTCAATTTCTCCAACTACTACAACTGCTACTTACTACAACTCAACGACTAACCTCTCCAACTACTACAACTGCCACCACAACTCTCAACGACTCTTCACCTTTCCAACTACTACAACTGCTATCACAACTCAGTGACTCACCTTTCCAACTACTACAACTGTCACCACAACTCAGTGACTCTCAACCTCTCCAACTACTACAACTGCCACCACAACTCAGTGACTCACACTCTCAACAACTACTATAACTGCTATCACAACTCAGTGACTCACCTCTCCAACTACTACAACTGCTACCACAACTCAGTGACTCACCTCTCCAACTACTACAACTGCTACCACAACTCAGTGACTCATTTCTCCAACTACTACAACTGTCACCACAACTCAGTGACTCAATTTCTCCAACTACTACAACTGCTTTACTTCACTCAACGACTAACCTCTCCAACTACTACAACTGTCACTCACAACTCAAAGGACTCAATCTCTCCAACTACTACAACTGCCACCACAACTCAGTGACTCACCTCTCCAACTACTACAACTGTCACCACAACTCAGTGACTCACCTCTCCAACTACTACAACTGCCACCACAACTCAGTGACTCACCTCTCCAACTACTACAACTGCCACCACAACTCAGTGACTCACCTCTCCAACTACTACAACTGCCACCACAACTCAGTGACTCACCTATCCAACTACTACAACGGTCACCACAACTCAGTGACTCACCTATCCAACTACTACAACTACCTCTCCAACTACTACAACTGTCACCACCACTCAACGACTCACCTCTCCAACTACTACAACTGCCACCACAACTCAGTGACTCACCTCTCCAACTACTACAACTGCCACCACAACTCAGTGACTCACCTCTCCAACTACTACAACTGCCACCACAACTCAGTGACTCACCTCTCCAACTACTACAACTGCCACCACAACTCAGTGACTCACTCCACTACCTAAGCAACTGGGAGCCACCACAACTCAGTGACTACCAACTCACCTCTCCAACTACTACAACTGCCACCACAACTCAGTGACTCACCTCTCCAACTACTACAACTGTCACCACAACTCAGTGACTCACCTCTCCAACTACTACAACTGTCACCACAACTCAGTGCCTCACCTATCCAACTACTACAACTGTCACTCACAACTCAAGTGACTCTCACCTCTCCAACTACTACTACAACTGTCACCACAACTCAGTGACTCACCTCTCCAACTACTACAACTGCCACTCACAACTCAACGACTCACTCTCTCCAACTACTACCAACTGCCACCACTACTCAGTGACTCACTACCTCTCCAACTACTACAACTGCCTCACCTTCCAACTACTACAACTGTCACCACAACTCAGTGCCTCACCTCTCCAACTACTACAACTGTCACCACAACTCAGTGACTCACCTCTCCAACTACTACAACTGTCACCACAACTCAACGACTCACACTCTCCAACTACTACAACTGTCACACCACAACTCAACGACTACACCTCTCCAACTACTACAACTGTCACCACAACTCAGTGACTCACCTCTCCAACTACTACAACTGCCACCACAACTCAAACGACTCACCTCTCCAACTACTACAACTGAGCTCACCACAACTCAGTGACTCCACCTCTCCAACTACTACAACTGTCACCACAACTCAGTGACTCACCTCTCCAACTACTACAACTGTCACCACAACTCAGTGACTCACCTCTCCAACTACTACAACTGCCACCACAACTCAACGACTCACCTCTCCAACTACTACAACCACCACCAACTCAGTGACTCACCTCTCCAACTACTACAACTGTCACCACAACTCAGTGACTCACCTCTCCAACTACTACAACTGAGCCATCACAACTCAGTGACTCACCTATCCAACTACTACAACTGCTACCACAACTCAGTGACTCACCTTCTCCAACTACTACAACTGCTACTACAACAACTCACTGACTCACCTCTCCAACTACTACAACTGCTAGCATCACAACTCAGTGACTCACCTCTCCAACTACTACAACTGCTACCACAACTGACAGTGACTACACCTCTCCAACTACTACAACTGCTACTTACAACAACTCAACGCCTCACTCTCCAACTACTACAACTGCTACCACAACTACAAGTGACTCACTCTTCAACTACTACAACTTTCACTACAACTCAACGACTCACTCTCTCCAACTACTACAACTGCCACCACAACTCAACGACTTCACTCTCCTTTCTCCAACTACTACAACTACTATCACAACTCAGTGACTCACCTATCCAACTACTACAACTGCTCACTACAACTCAACGACTCACCTGACTCTCCAACTACTACAACTGCTACCACAACTCAGTGACTCAACTTCTCCAACTACTACAACTGCTATCACAACTCAGTGACTCACTCTCCAACTACTACAACTGCTACCACAACTCAGTGACTCACCTCTCCAACCAACTACTACAACTGCTACTACAACTCAACGACTCTACCTCTCCACTACTACAACTGCTACCACAACTCAACTAACTGACTCACAACTACTTCAACTACTACTACAACAATGACTCAACTCTACAACTACTACAACTGCTATCACAACTCAAGTCAACGACTTCCAACTTTCCAACTACTACAACTGCACTACAACTCAGTGACTTCACTACTCCACAACTACTACAACTACTACTACAACTCAGTAACTTCACCTCTCCAACTACTACAACTGCTACCACAACTCAGTGACTTCACCTTCTCCAACTACTACAACTGCTACTACAACTTCAACTGACTTCCACTACAACAACTACTGCAACTGCTACTACACTTACTCACAATCCAAGTGACTTCAACTCAACTACTCTACAACTACTACTACAACTGTCACTCACTACAACTCAGTGACTCTCACCTACTCCAACTACTACAACTGGTCACTTCACAACTCAGTGACTCACCTCTCTTAACTACTACAACTACCACCAACTACTACTACTACAGCTCACTACTCAGTACCAACTACTACTCCAACTACTACAACTGCTACCACTACAACTCAACTCCACTTCTCCAACTACTACAACTGCTACTACAACTCAGTGACTCAACTTTCCAACTACTACAACTGCTACCACAACTGACAACGGACTACTACAACTCCAACTACTACAACTGCTACCACAACTACAAGTGACTCGGTGACTTCTCCAACTACTACAACTGCCACTCACAACTCAACGACTCAACCTCTCCAACTACTACAACTGTCACTACAACTCAGTGACTCTCACCTATCCAACTACTACAACTGGTCACCACAACTCTTGTAGTGACTCTCACCTTCCAACTACTACAACTACTCTCCAACTACTACAACTGTCACCACCACTCAGTGACTCACCTATCCAACTACTACAACTGCTACCACAACTCAGTGACTCAACTACTCTCCAAATACTACAACTACTACAACAACAATCACAACTCAGTGACTCAACAATTCTCCAACTACTACAACTGCTACCACAACTCAGTGACTTCACCTCTCCAACTACTACAACTGCCACCACAACTCAGTGACTCACTCTCCAACTACTACAACTGAGCTATCACAACTCAGTGACTCACCTCTCCAACTACTACAACTGTCACCACAACTCAGTGACTCACTCTCCAACTACTACAACTGCTACCACAACTCAGTGACTCTACCTCTCCAACTACTACAACTGTCACCACAACTCAGTGACTCACCCTCTCCAACTACTACAACTGTCACCACAACTCAGTGACCTCACTCTCTCCAACTACTACAACTGTCACTACAACTCAGTGACTCACCTCTCCAACTACTACAACTGTCACCACAACTCAGTGACTCACTCTCTCCAACTACTACAACTGTCACCACAACTCAGTGACTCACCTTCTCCAACTACTACAACTGTCACTACAACTCAACGACAACTCAGTGACCTCTCTCCAACTACTACAACTGTCACCACAACTCAAGTGACTCACCTCTCTCCAACTACTACAACTGTCACCACAACTCAGTGACTCACCTCCAACTACTACAACTGCCACCACAACTCAACGACTCACTCTCTCCAACTACTACAACTGAGCTACCACAACTCAGTGACTCACCTCTCCAACTACTACAACTGCTCACTCACAACTCAGTGACTCACCTCTCCAACTACTACAACTGTCACCACAACTCAGTGACTCACTTCTCCAACTACTACAACTGTCACCACAACTCAACGACTCAATTTCTCCAACTACTACAACTGTCACCACAACTCAGTGACTCACCTCTCCAACTACTACAACTGTCACCACAACTCAGTGCCTCACCTATCCAACTACTACAACTGTCACCACAACTCAGTGCCTCTCACCTCTCCAACTACTACAACTGCCACCACAACTCAGACTGACTCTCTCCAACTCTCCAACTACTACAACTGGAGCTTCACCTTTCCACAACTCAGTGACTCAACCTAGTGCCTCTCCAACTACTACAACTGCCACCACAACTCAACGACTCAACTCCAACTACTAACAACAACCACCACAACTCAGTGACTCTCACCTCTCCAACTACTACAACTGAGCCATCACAACTCAGTGACTCACCTCTCCAACTACTACAACTGCCACCACAACTCAGTGACTCACCTCTCCAACTACTACAACTGCCATCACAACTCAACGACTCACCTCTCCAACTACTACAACTGTCACCACAACCAAGTGACTCCACCTCTCTCCAACTACTACAACTTTCACCACAACTCAACGACTCACCTCTCCAACTACTACAACTGCCATCACAACTCAACGACTCACCTCTCCAACTACTACAACTGCCACCACAACTCAGTGCCTCACCTCTCCAACTACTACAACTGTCACCACAACTCAGTAACTCACCTCTCCAACTACTACAACTGCCACCACAACTCAGTGACTCACCTCTCCAACTACTACAACTGCCACCACAACTAAGTGACTCCACCTCTCCAACTACTGCAACTGCCACCACAACTCAACGACTCAACTCTCTCCAACTACTACAACTGTCACCACAACTCAGTGACTCACCTCTCCAACTACTACAACTGTCACCACAACTCAGTGCCTCACCTATCCAACTACTACAACTGTCACCACAACTCAGTGACTCACCTCTCCAACTACTACAACTGCCACCACAACTCAGTGCCTCACCTATCCAACTACTACAACGGTCACCACAACTCAGTGACTCACCTCTCCAACTACTACTACAACTGCCAACTACACAACCTGTAGTGACTCTCCAACTACTACAACTGTCACCACAACTCAGTGACTCACCTCTCCAACTACTACAACTGCCACCACAACTCAGTGACTCACCTCTCCAACTACTACAACTGCCACCACAACCAGTGACTCACCTCTCCAACTACTACAACAAAGCAATCACAACTCAACGACTCCACCTCTCCAAACTACTACAACTGTCACCACAACTCAGTGACTCACCTTCTCCAACTACTACAACTGGTCACCACAACTCAACGACTACTCCAACCTTCTTTCCAACTACTACAACTGTCACCACAACTCAGTGCCTCACCTCTCCAACTACTACAACTGCTCCACCACAACTCAACGACTCTCACCTTCTCCAACTACTACAACTGGAGCCATCACAACTCAGTGACTCAACCTCTCCAACTACTACAACTGTCACCACAACTCAGTGACTCACCTCTCCAACTACTACAACTGTCACCACAACTCAGTGCCTCACCTCTCCAACTACTACAACTGTCACTTCACAACTCAAGTGACTCACCTCTCCAACTACTACAATGTCACTACACAACTCAGTGACTCACCTCTCCAACTACTACAACTGTCACTCACAACTCAGTGCTCTCACCTATCCAACTACTACAACTGTCACCACAACTCAGTGCTCTCACCTCTCCAACTACTACAACTGCCACCACAACTCAGTGACTCACCTTCTCCAACTACTACAACTGAGCTATCACAACTCAGTCACTCACCTATCCAACTACTACAACTGCCACCACAACTCAACGACTCACCTCTCCAACTACTACACAACTGTCACACCACAACTCAGTGACTCACCTCTCCAACTACTACAACTGCCATCACAACTCAGTGACTCCACCTCTCCAACTACTACAACTGTCACCTACAACTCAGTGACTCCACCTCTCCAACTACTACAACTGCCATTACAACTCAACGACTCACCTATCCAACTACTACAACTGTCACCACAACTAAGTGACTCCACCTACCACTCTCTCAACTACTACAACTTTCACCACAACTCAGTGACTCAGTGACTCTCCAACTACTACAACTGCTGCTCATCACAACTCAACGACTCACCTCTCCAACTACTACAACTGTCACTCACAACTCAGTGCCTCTCACCTTTCCGGCAACTACAACTGTCACCTACAACTCAGTAACTCACTCTCCAACTACTACAACTACAACTGCTAACCACAACTCAGTGACTCACCTCTCCAACTACTACAACTGCTCACTCACAACTCAGTGACTCACCTCTCCAACTACTGCAACTGCCACCACAACTCAACGACTCACCTCTCCAACTACTACAACTGTCACCACAACTCAGTGACTCACCTCTCCAACTACTACAACTGTCACCACAACTCAGTGCACCTCACCCATCCAACTACTACAACTACTCACTCTCCAACTATCCACTACAACTGTCACTACCACTCAGTGACTCACCTCTCCAACTACTACAACTGCCACCACAACTCAGTGACTCACCTCTCCAACTACTACAACTGCCACCACAACTAAGTGACTCCACCTCTCCAACTACTACAACTGCCACCACAACTCAACGACTCCACCTCTCCAACTACTACAACTGCCACCACAACTCAGTGACTCACCCTCTCCAACTACTACAAGCAACTGCCACTACAACTCAACGACTCCAACCTCTCCAACTACTACAACTGTCAAGCACCACAACTCAGTGACTCCACCTATCCAACTACTACAACTGTCACCACAACTCAACGACTCAATTTCCAACTACTACAACTGCCACCACAACTCAGTGACTCACCTCTCCAACTGCTACAACTGAGCCTATCACAACTCAGTGACTCACCTATCCAACTACTACAACTGCCACCACAACTCAACGACTCACCTTCCAACTCTCCAACTACTACAACTGCTACCAAACTCAACGACTCACTTCCTCTCCAACTACTACAACTGCCATCACAACTCAGTGACTCACCTCTCCAACTACTACAACTGCCACCACAACTCAGTGACTCTCACCTTCCAACTACTACAACTGCTCACCACAACTCAGTGACTCACCTATCCAACTACTACAACTGTCACCACAACTCAGTGACTCACCTCTCCAACTACTACAACTGCTCACCACAACTCAACGACTCACCTCTCCAACTACTACAACTGCCACCACAACTCAGTGACTCACCTCTCCAACTACTACAACTGCCACCACAACTCAGTGACTCACCTCTCCAACTACTACAAGTGCCACCACAACTCAGTGACTCACCTCTCCAACTACTACAACTGCCACCACAACTCAACGACTCACCTCTCCAACTACTACAACTGCCACCACAACTCAGTGACTCACCTCTCCAACTACTACAACTGCCACCACAACTCAGTGACTCACCTCTCCAACTACTACAACTGCCACCACCACTCAGTGACTCACCTATCCAACTACTACAACTGCCACCACAACTCAGTGACTCACCTCTCCAACTACTACAACTGCCACCACAACTCAACGACTCACCTCTCCAACTACTACAACTGCCACCACAACTCAACGACTCACCTCTCCAACTACTACAACTGCCACCACAACTCAGTGACTCACCTCTCCAACTACTACAACTGCCACCACCACTCAGTGACTCACCTATCCAACTACTACAACGGTCACCACAACTCAGTGACTCACCTCTCCAACTACTACAACTGCCACTACAACTCAACGACTCACCTCTCCAACTACTACAACTGTCACCACAACTCAAGTGACTCACCTCTCCAACTACTACAACTGCCACCACAACTCAGTGACTCACCTCTCCAACTACTACAACTGCCACCACCACTCAGTGACTCACCTATCCAACTACTACAACGGCCACCACAACTCAGTGACTCACCTCTCCAACTACTACAACTGCCACCACAACTCAGTGACTCACCTCTCCAACTACTACAACTGCCACCACAACTCAGTGACTCACCTCTCCAACTACTACAACTGCCACCACAACTCAGTGACTCACCTCTCCAACTACTACAACTGCCACCACAACTCAGTGACTCACCTCTCCAACTACTACAACTGCCACCACAACTCAGTGCCTCACCTATCCAACTACTACAAGTGTCACCACAACTCAGTGACTCACCTCTCCAACTACTACAACTACCTATCCAACTACTCTTCAACTGCCACCACAACTCAACGCCTCATCACAACTCCCACTACAACTGCTACTCAAGGGCTCGACGACTACAGCTACAACTGCCCCCTTCCCTCCTTGCCCTACACACACAAACACATGATTACCGGAGCCTACAACTGGTATGATTATCATTACGACGACTACCACTACCAATTACTGTCAGGGCCTCCACATCTCTCACGACTGCGTCTATCTCCTACAACGACTGCCACCACGACTACCACTACGATTGTCACTACGTCTGACCTACGACGACTTCAACCTCTGTCATTTTGACAACTACTACGACTACTTTGACATCTACCACTACCACTATCACTGCGACTTCGATAACGACATCGACACGCCCTGTAGTGTATTCAACTCGTGCCTATGTTTTCTGAAAGTGCTTGTGTTTTAAATATGCCATAAACCAATGGAATGGCAAGTGCTTTTTAGCGACAGTCGTTTCATGTAAACCACCTCCCGTGTTGTTTTGTGCAGACCCGACAAATAATAACAGCCGTGCATGTAACTAAATGTGGCATTTGAACATTTTATGCCAAACAAATATCGAGATATAAAACCAGTGCACTGTTTTTTTTAACCTCGAGCGTTTGTAAAATTCTGTTTGCAGAACGAGTTTAATGAAAACCTTACACAAGAGATATTGTTCTCAGTATCTATAAATACCATTGGAAGGCTTCAGAAATGTCACACAAAACGTATCGATTGTATCTGAGCAAATGTATTTCGCCAGAAACAGACATAAACGAGTTATTATTCAAATTCACGCGCAGCTAAACCCGTGCTTCCCATGGACTGGAGCAGCTGTGGGAACGCACGTCTGTGATTACACTGGGTACTATATCATTCCATGTTGGACCTGTAAAGTTCCGGGTTAGAATGGTCTTCTGTAACCCATGCTTGTCATAAGAGGCGACCAACGAGATCGGGTGGTCAGGCTCGCTGACTTGGTTGACACATGTTATCGTATCCCAATTGCGTAGATAGATGATCATGCTGTTGATCACTGGATTGTCTGGCCCAGACTCGATTATTTACAGACCGCCGCCACATAGCTAGAATATTGTTGAGTGCGGCGTAAAACTAAACTCACTCACTAATTCCTGTCGATAATCACAGTCTGTACATGTGTGTATAACCTTTGTGCCTGGTATATGCTGTACCTGCCCTACAAAACACGTATATTATACGAATGTCAGTTACTAGCCTGATATGAGAAATGTTTTGGGTCTGTTTGGGAACCAGTATAAGATCATGTGAAACATCGCTTGTCATGCTGTAAACATTGTCCGAGAACCGACATTACATTATACGAAAACTTGACACTGCCGCCCGGCTTGCGAGTGAGTGAGTGATCCAGTGAGTGAGTGATCCAGGGAGTGAGTGATCCAGTGATTGAGATTGATGGGTGGATTGGTGGGCTTCAGGCGGACGGGTGGGCGGTCCAGTGAGATTTATGTAAGTAAATGTGCAAACGGGATTGACGCGCTTTGAATAGAATTTCTGTCATATCACGATGTGGTAGTATCGTGAGAAAGTAAAGGCTAAAGAGGAGACCACAAGTTTGTACTGTGGGTTCTTCAAACTCCATGGGTTAGAGGAGACCACTACCTGGTACTGGTGATACTTTACACTCCATGGGTTAGAGGAGGCCGCATTCAGGTACTGTGGGTACTTTACTCCATGGGTTGGAGGAGGCCACTACCTGGTACTGGTGGTACTTTACACTTCATGGGTTAGAGGAGACCACGAGCTGGTACTGTTGGTACTTTACTCTCCATGGGTTAGAGGAGGCCACGACCTGGTACTGGTGGTACACTTTACACTATATGGGTTAGAGGACGCCACGACCTGGTACTGTTGGTCCTTTACTCTCCATGGGTTAGATGAGGCCACTACCTGGTACTGGTGGTACTTTAAACTCCATGGGTTAGAGGAGGCCACTACCTGGTACTGTTGGTACTTTACTCTCTGGTACTGGTGGCACTTTACTCTCGATGGGTTAGAGGAGGCCACAACCTGGTACTGGTGGTACTTTACACTATATGGGTTAGAGGAGACCACTACCTGGTACTGGTGGTACTTTACTCTTCATAGGCTAGAGGAGGCCACGACCTGGTACTGGTGGTACTTTACTCTCAGTGGGTTAGAGGACGCCACGTCCTGGTACTGGTGGTACTTTACTGTCTATGGGTTAGAGGAGGCCACGACCTGGTACTGGTGGTACTTTACTCTCAGTGGGTTAGAGGAGACCACTACCTGGTACTGGTGGTACTTTACTCTCCATGGGTTAGAGGAGGCCACCATCTGGTACTGGTGGTACTGGTGGTACTTTTTACACTTCATGGGTTAGAGGAGACCACTACCTGGTACTGTTGGTACTTTACTCTCCATGGGTTAGAGGAGGCCACGACCTGGTACTGGTGGTACTTTACACTATATGGGTTAGAGGAGACCACTACCTGGTACTGGTGGTACTTTACTCTTCATAGGCTAGAGGAGGCCACGACCTGGTACTGGTGGTACTTTACTCTCAGTGGGTTAGAGGACGCCACGTCCTGGTACTGGTGGTACTTTACAATCCATGGGTTAGAGGAGGCCACGACCTGGTACTGGTGGTACTTTACTCTCAGTGGGTTAGAGGACACCACTACCTGGTACTGGTGGTACTTTACTCTTCATGGGTTAGAGGAGGCCACTATCTGGTACTGGTGGTACTTTACACTTCATGGGTTAGAGGAGACCACTACCTGGTACTGTTGGTACTTTACTCTCCATGGGTTAGAGGAGGCCACGACCTGGTACTGGTGGTACTTTACACTATATGGGTTAGAGGACGCCACGACCTGGTACTGTTGGTCCTTTATTCTCCATGTGTTAGATGAGGCCACTACCTGGTTCTGGTGGTACTTTACACTCCATGGGTTAGAGGAGGCCACGACCTGGTACTGTTGGTACTTTTACCCTGGTACTGGTGGTACTTTACTCTCCATGGGTTAGAGGAGGCCACGACCTGGTACTGGTGGTACTTTACAATCCACGGGTTAGAGGAGACCATTACCTGGTACTGGTGGTACTTTACTCTCCATAGGTTAGAGGAGGCCACGACCTGGTACTGGTGGTACTTTACTCTCCATGGGTTAGAGGAGACCACTACCTGGTACTGGTGGTACTTTACTCTCCATGGGTTAGAGGAGGCCACTGTCTGGTACTGGTGGTACTTTACACTCCATGGGTTAGAGGAGGCCACTATCTGGTACTGGTGGTAGTTTACTCTCCATGGGTTAGAGGAGGCCACGACCTGGTACTGGTGGTACTTTACACTCCATGGGTTAGAGGAGACCACTACCTGGTACTGGTTGTACTTTACACTCCATGGGTTGGAGGAGGCCACTATCTGGTACTGTGGTACTTTACACTCCATGGGTTAGAGGAGACCACTGTCTGGTACTGGTGGTGCTTTACACTTCATGGGTTAGAGGAGACCACTACCTGGTACTGGTTGTACTTTACACTCCATGGGTTAGAGGAGGCCACTATCTGGTACTGTGGTACTTTACTCTCCATGGGTTAGAGGAGACCACTACCTGGTACTGGTGGTACTTTACTCTCCATGGGTTAGAGGAGGCCACTATCTGGTACTGGTGGTACTTTACACTCCATGGGTTAGAGGAGACCACTACCTGGTACTGGTGGTACTTTACTCTCCATGGGTAAGAGGTGGCCACTATCTGGTACTGTGGTACTTTACTCTCCATGGGTTAGAGGAGACCACTACCTGGTACTGGTGGTACTTTACACTCCATGGGTTAGAGGAGACCACTATCTGGTGCTGTGGTACTTTACACTCCATGGGTTAGAGGAGACCACTACCTGGTACTGGTGGTACTTTACTCTCCATGGGTAAGAGGTGGCCACTATCTGGTACTGTGGTACTTTACTCTCCATGGGTTAGAGGAGACCACTACCTGGTACTGGTGGTACTTTACACTCCATGGGTTAGAGGAGACCACTATCTGGTGCTGTGGTACTTTACACTCCATGGGTTAGAGGAGACCACTACCTGGTACTGGTGGTACTTTACACTATATGGGTTAGAGGAGGCCACGACCTGGTACTGGTGGTACTTTACTCTCCATGGGTTAGAGGAGACCACTACCTGGTACTGGTGGTACTTTACACTATATGGGTTAGAGGAGACCATACCTGGTACTGGTGGTACTTTACTCTCCATGGGTTAGAGGTGGCTACTCTCTGGTACTGGTGGTACTTTACAATCCATGGGTTAGAGGAGACCACTACCTGATACTGGTGGTACTTTACTCTCCATGGGTTAGAGGAGACCACTACCTGGTTCTGGTGGTACTTTACAATCAATGGGTTAGAGGAGGCCACTATCTGGTACTGGTGGTACTTTACAATCAATGGGTTAGAGGTGGCTACTCTCTGGTACTGGTGGTACTTTACATTCCATGGGTTAGAGGAGACCATTACCTGGTACTGGTGGTACTTTACTCTCCATGGGTAAGAGGTGGCTACTCTCTGGTACTGGTGGTACTTTACAATCCATGGGTTAGAGGAGACCACTACCTGATACTGGTGGTACTTTACTCTCCATGGGTTAGAGGAGACCACTACCTGGTACTCGGTGGTACTTTTACCTCCATGGGTTAGAGGTGGCTACCTGGTACTGGTGGTACTTTTTACAATCCATGGGTTAGAGGAGACCACTACCTGATACTGGTGGTACTTTACCTCCATGGGTTAGAGGAGACCACTACCTGGTTCTGGTGGTACTCTTTACAATCAATGGGTTAGAGGAGGCCACTATCTGGTACTGTGGGTACTCTACGCCCAAAACTTAGAGGAGGCCACAAGCTTTTACTTGTGGTACTTTACAGTCCAAGGGTTAAAAGATACTACAACCTTGTACGTGTGACAGATTACACCCAAGGGTAAGAAAATACCAAAATTACGCTTATGAAACTATCTCTCACGAAACAACGGTTTCTGCCCGAAGAGTTCCTCGTATGATATCGAATGAAAAGAAGCATCACCATACTGTGCGGAATTGAGCAGATTCAATCGCAACCCGCTTCTTTATATTGTTTGTGTTATGTAACGCCGCACCCAGCTGTATTCCTTCTGTATGTCATGTCATCAGCCTGTAAATAATCAAGCCTGGGCCACAGAATCCAGTGATAGTGATCACCACCATCACAGCAAACGCAATCAACGACGGGCCTGATCGCTCGCTCCATCTGGTCGTCTCTTTCAACCAGTAATACACTCTTGTAAACACTAAAGATGTTAATCTATGCATGTTATTTTTGTTGCCATTTCTTAAACACAACATCAATGTCAATGTCAAACTTTAACTTATTATCAACAAATATAACCAATTATATTTGGTAAAAACTGTCACAGGTTCATGATTGATGGTGACAGATGTGAGGTTGTTCTTTTTATCTCTCCAATCGATTATTTATTCCTTAGGTTTTTGTCATATTCACAGTAGGATAATTGTCATCACATTGGCAAATGAACTGATTTCCTCTCTGTGGTTTTGTTCATTGTCTCCAAGGGGACAGCCCATGGTGCGTCATCAGCGCCATCAGGTAACTCGACATTCTGTCAATACGACACATGGCACACACAGTTGTTCGTGTGCAGCATGAAAAGGAGAGGCGAGGTGACACAACCTTGTGGACCGCCCATGTTCCGATGCACAACCGCGGAAAGAGCAGAGATCACTTGTACAAATTGAGCCCAGCCGATGGGGAAAACTTCAATCTTTAACGAAATATTCAATTTAACTCCTACATAAAAACCGTCCCCCATACAGTGCCAATTGTATTAAAAGCAGAAGAAATGTTAGTAAAAGAAATCTAGCATATTAGATTTAGACATCTCTAGATTTTATAATATTGTTTAAAATAATTTTGCGTCTCTCTCTGCGTGCAAACTGCAAGGGGTCACAAGGATGACTTGCACCACACAACAGATGATTTAAGACATTGCCTTCAAAACACTTCACAGCTATTGAGCAACGGGGGTAAATCAACATGGTAGTTCAATACAACCCATGTGTTTTTAAAGGGTATTATCTTTGAGGTTTTCCATATGATGGTATGACATGTGGGGCTGGCTAAAAGTATCGATACTCGGAAATATCGTCGATGGGAAGAATTATCAGTGATAATCGATATGAAAACTGTGTCACCGATATTATATCGTGCATTGCAATGAAATATGGTGCTAAGCTACCGACACACTGCACCAAGCTACATTGTTATTTCTGGATTGCTTCTAAATGATGTTCAAGACAATGTTTTGTTCATAAGTCAGATAAATATGTCACAACTCTCTAGTGATGTTACGTATGTTGATTTCCCCAGACTTTTTGCCATTTGTTTTGTAGAAGCTATCTGTAGAAGATCTAGAAGATTTAGTTAACTATTATCGATCTCTTTGATTTATATCGAAAGCCAGCCTTCAGGGCATGAGAGAATCAAACTTGCAAGTCTGCTTAATACTTTGCACAGCTGTTCGCTCACCTGTTCAACACATCTGATCAATCTGTGCTTGTGTGCGGTCCTGTATAGAGCTCAGGGTCACAAATCAATTGAAGCTAAGCAACGTTGGGCGCGGAGAGTCCTTGGATGGGTGACCGTGTTGGCAGCTTCACTGCTGAGAGTTTCTAAGACTTCAGTCCGGCCCAAAAACGAAACACATTTATAAATGTGGTCTCACCTTAGGCAAGTGAGTTTGTTCAAAATTGCCTCTGTTCACCCATCAGAAAATGGGTACCCGGTGGGATAAGTCATGTGACTATAACTTTCTAGCTATAGCTTACAGGGCTATAGCTTGGCCAATCTAATAATGTCATATTTTGGGTCCAAAACCAGGCCTGGGAATGCTTTGAACGATGTTTTGGGTCGTTGTCCTGCTGGAAAATTTCCATAGAGCACGTGAGCAGATGGAAGAAAATGTCCCTCGAGAATATGTGTACCGCTCACTGTTCATATTCCCTTCAAATACACAGAGGGGCGTTGCCCCTAACACAGATATGCCACCCCACACGTTAAATTTTCGACTGTACTTTGGGCGCTGATACAAAGGTTTTTCAGTTTGTTTGGTCCAGAATTTCAGTGTATTAGGAAACAGCCACACAGAACTTTCAACTGAGAAAAATCACATTGTCCCAGTTAAAATTTCTATGCTGTAAGCACCAGTTCAACCTTCGCCCTTTTGTTCAGGTTTCATGATCGGTGATGGAATTCCTCGACTTTTCTGCCAACTCCATTGCATGCAGCTTCCAGTTCTAATTGTCTCCTTACAGACAGCCACAGTTCCTCTATCAATCATATCCAGCCTTAAGTTTTCTAAACTCCTTCGTTTGTTTATAGAAACAAGAATACTAAGCCGCCTCCCCTGTCACCGACAGTCAATTTTCTGGGCCTACCTGCGCCTCCCCTGGTGCTCAATGCCATATCCATTTGCAATATTTTTCAAAACACGATAAACAGTTGACACAGGGATGCCTGTTCTACTTGAAATCACTTTAGCTGATCTGATGTCCTTGTTATAATACTCTAAAAATCAACTTCCCCTTCTAATTCATCCAAACTGAGGATCACTGAAAATGTCGTCTGCTAGCAAGTAAACAAAGGGGGATAACTCTTCACAAACTAATGAAAAAAGGATTAACGGAGTAGTCTCTTGAATGAAACCAAGCACTTGATAGCTGGTCAAGGTTGTTTATACTAAATCCAATTAAACATATTCCTAAAATTCTCAATAATTTCTGGTCATACTATATATCAGCTCTGTGTACGGAGAAGAGGTTTCGACACTCCATCGTGCGGTGGAAATTGTGTCATTTAAAATGCCATAGGCAGCAAAGCAAGTTAATTAGTGGGAAAGATGATAGGTAGCTACATAACTTGACGAGGGTGACACTCATCTCCTCTACTATATCAAGGTGATGACTCCGTCGAGAGAAGTTGAGATCACAATACTACCCACACACTAATCTTGTCTGTTCGCTAAATGGCAAATGATCATTCGGATCTTTATGAACTAGTAGCAAAATGTCATTTAAAAGTCTTCGTTATCTAAATTTCTCCAAGATGACCATAAATATGAATGCTGAACTCCATACTTCCAGCAGGCCATCACCATAAACGATTACTTTGGGAAGACAGGTAGGTGCTATTGTATCAAAAAGATAGTCCTTCACGGATTCCTCCAGGGATTCGTGTAGAAGTACTGGGAACAGCCTCATGAATGGATTAATCTGGGGAAACGAGTCAGGGTACTGGAGACGGTCTTGTCCGGGCTTCTGGAAGGAGGAGAGTAGTCTTGCCTGGATTCCCCTCAAGGGAGGCGAGTAGGGGACAGTCTTGCCTGGATTCCTCAAGGGAGGCGAGTAGGGGTGCTGGGGACGTTTGGCCTGATTCCTCAAGGGAGGAGTAGGGGTGCTGGGTTGCTTTTGGCCAGATTCCTCAAGGAGGCGAGTAGGGTGCTGGGCTTGCTTTTTGGCCAGGGATTCCTCAAGGGGAAGCGAGTAGGGTGCTGGGCTGCTTTTGGCCAGGATTCCTCAAGGGGAAGCGAGTAGGGTGCTGGGGAACTCCTGGCCTGGATTCCTCAAGGGGAGGCGAGTAGGTGCTGGGGAACTTCTTGGCCTGGATTCCTCGAGGAGCTGGCAGGGAGTGCTGGGGAACTCCTGGCCTGGATTCCTCAAGGGAGGCGGGAGTAGGGGTGCTGGGGAACTTTTGGCCTGAATTCCTCAATGGGAAGCGAGTAGGGTGCTGGGGAACTTTGGCCTGGATTCCTCAAGGGAGTAAGGAGTAGGGGTTACTACAAGCTGCCACCACAGCTCAGTGACTCACCTCTCCAGCTCACCTACAGCTGTCCACCACACTCGGTGCCTCACAGCACTCAGTGATTCACCTATCCAGCTACTACAACAGAACCAACGTCACCATCACAGCTCAGTGAGCTCACCTCTCCAGCTACTACAGCTGCCACCACAGCTCAGCTTGGCACCACCTCTCCCAGCTACTACAGCTGCCACTCCCACAGCTCACCCGCAGCTCCGGTGACTCCACCTCTCCAAGCTCTCCAGCTACAGCTGCCACCACAGCTCAGTGACTCACCTCTCCAGCAGCTAGCTACAAGCTGCCACCCTACCAGCTCAGTGACTCACCTCATCCAGCTACTACAGCTGCCACCCACAGCTCAGTGATCACCTCTCCAGCTACTACCTGCCACCCACAGCTCAGCGACTCTCCAACTGCTACAACTGCCACCACAGCTCAGACTCCTCTCAACTACCTACAACTACCCTCTCCACTACAGCTGCCACCCACGCTCGGTGACTCACCTCTCCAGCTACTACAGCTACCCTATCCAACTGCCTCTCCAACTTCTCTTCAAGCTGCCACCACAGCTCAACGCCTCATCCACAGCTCCCACTACAGCTGCTGCTCAAGGGCTCGACGACTACAGCTACAGCTGGCCCCGTCCCTCCTTGCCCTACACACACAAACACATGATTACCGGAGCCTACAACTGGTATGATTATCATTACGACGACTACCACTACCAATTACTGTCAGGGCCTCCACATCTCTCACGACTGCGTCTATCTCCTACAACGACTGCCACCACGACTACCACTACGATTGTCACTACGTCTGACCTACGACGACTTCAACCTCTGTCATTTTGACAACTACTACGACTACTTTGACATCTACCACTACCACTATCACTGCGACTTCGATAACGACATCGACACGCCCTGTAGTGTATTCAACTCGTGCCTATGTTTTCTGAAAGTGCTTGTGTTTTAAATATGCCATAAACCAATGGAATGGCAAGTGCTTTTTAGCGACAGTCGTTTCATGTAAACCACCTCCCGTGTTGTTTTGTGCAGACCCGACAAATAATAACAGCCGTGCATGTAACTAAATGTGGCATTTGAACATTTTATGCCAAACAAATATCGAGATATAAAACCAGTGCACTGGTTTTTAACCTCGAGCGTTTGTAAAAATTCTGTTTGCAGAACGAGTTTAATGAAAACCTTACACAAGAGATATTGTTCTCAGTATCTATAAATACCATTGGAAGGCTTCAGAAATGTCACACAAAACGTATCGATTGTATCTGAGCAAATGTATTTCGCCAGAAACAGACATAAACGAGTTATTATTCAAATTCACGCGCAGCTAAACCCGTGCTTCCCATGGACTGGAGCAGCTGTGGGAACGCACGTCTGTGATTACACTGGGTACTATATCATTCCATGTTGGACCTGTAAAGTTCCGGGTTAGAATGGTCTTCTGTAACCCATGCTTGTCATAAGAGGCGACCAACGAGATCGGGTGGTCAGGCTCGCTGACTTGGTTGACACATGTTATCGTATCCCAATTGCGTAGATAGATGATCATGCTGTTGATCACTGGATTGTCTGGCCCAGACTCGATTATTTACAGACCGCCGCCACATAGCTAGAATATTGTTGAGTGCGGCGTAAAACTAAACTCACTCACTAATTCCTGTCGATAATCACAGTCTGTACATGTGTGTATAACCTTTGTGCCTGGTATATGCTGTACCTGCCCTACAAAACACGTATATTATACGAATGTCAGTTACTAGCCTGATATGAGAAATGTTTTGGGTCTCTTTGGGAACCAGTATAAGATCATGTGAAACATCGCCTGTCATGCTGTAACATTGTCCGAGAACTGACATTACATTATACGAAAACTTGACACTGCCGCCCGGCTTGCGAGTGAGTGGTGAGTGAGTGATCCAGGGAGTGAGTGATCCAGTGATTGAGATTGATGGGTGGATTGGTGGGCTTCAGGCGGACGGGTGGGCGGTCCAGTGAGATTTATGTAAGTAAATGTGCAAACGGGATTGACGCGCTTTGAATAGAATTTCTGTCATATCACGATGTGGTAGTATCGTGAGAAAGTAAAGGCTAAAGAGGAGACCACAAGTTTGTACTGTGGGTTCTTCAAACTCCATGGGTTAGAGGAGACCACTACCTGGTACTGGTGATACTTTACACTCCATGGGTTAGAGGAGGCCGCATTCAGGTACTGTGGGTACTTTACTCTCCATGGGTTGGAGGAGGCCACTACCTGGTACTGGTGGTACTTTACACTACATGGGTTAGAGGAGACCACTACCTGGTACTGGTGGTACTTTACACTTCATGGGTTAGAGGAGACCACGAGCTGGTACTGTTGGTACTTTACTCTCCATGGGTTAGAGGAGGCCACGACCTGGTACTGGTGGTACTTTACACTATATGGGTTAGAGGACGCCACGACCTGGTACTGTTGGTCCTTTACTCTCCATGGGTTAGATGAGGCCACTACCTGGTACTGGTGGTACTTTACACTCCATGGGTTAGAGGAGGCCACGACCTGGTACTGTTGGTACTTTACTCTCTGGTACTGGTGGTACTTTACTCTCCATGGGTTAGAGGAGGCCACGACCTGGTACTGGTGGTACTTTACAATCCATGGGTTAGAGGAGACCACTACCTGGTACTGGTGGTACTTTACACTATATGGGTTAGAGGAGACCACTACCTGGTACTGGTGGTACTTTACTCTTCATAGGTTAGAGGACGCCACGTCCTGGTACTGGTGGTACTTTACAATCCATGGGTTAGAGGAGGCCACGACCTGGTACTGGTGGTACTTTACTCTCCATGGGTTAGCGGAGACCACTACCTGGTACTGGTGGTACTTTACTCTCCATGGGTTAGAGGACGCCACGACCTGGTAGTGGTGGTACTTTACTCTCCATGGGTTAGAGGAGACCACTACCTGGTACTGTTGGTACTTTACTCTCCATGGGTTAGAGGAGGCCACGACCTGGTACTGGTGGTACTTTACTCTCCATGGGTTAGAGGAGGCCACGACCTGGTACTGAGTGGTACTTTACTCTCCATGGGTTAGAGGAGACCACTACCTGGTACTGGTGGTACTTTACTCTCCATGGGTTAGAGGAGACCACGACCTGGTACTGGTGGTACTTTACTCTCCATGGGTTAGAGGAGGCCACGACCTGGTACTGGTGGTACTTTACACTCCATGGGTTAGAGGAGACCACTATCTGGTACTGGTGGTACTTTACACTATATGGGTTAGAGGACGCCACGACCTGGTACTGTTGGTCCTTTACTCTCCATGGGTTAGATGAGGCCACTACCTGGTACTGGTGGTACTTTACACTCCATGGGTTAGAGGAGGCCACGACCTGGTACTGTTGGTACTTTTGCTCTCTCTGGTACTAGTGGTACTTTACTCTCCATGGGTTAGAGGAGGCCACGACCTGGTACTGAGTGGTACTTTACAATCCATGGGTTAGAGGAGACCACTACCTGGTACTGGTGGTACTTTACACTATATGGGTTAGAGGAGACCACTACCTGGTACTGGTGGTACTTTACTCTTCATAGGTTAGAGGACGCCACGTCCTGGTACTGGTGGTACTTTACAATCCATGGGTTAGCGGAGACCACTACCTGGTACTGGTGGTACTTTACTCTCCATGGGTTAGCGGAGACCACTACCTGGTACTGGTGGTACTTTACTCTCCATGGGTTAGAGGACGCCACGACCTGGTACTGGTGGTACTTTACTCTCCATGGGTTAGAGGAGACCACTACCTGGTACTGTTGGTACTTTACTCTCCATGGGTTAGATGAGGCCACTACCTGGTTCTGGTGGTACTTTACACTCAATGGGTTAGAGGAGGCCACGACCTGGTACTGGTGGTACTTTTACTCTCCATGGGTTAGAGGAGGCCACGACCTGGTACTGGTGGTACTTTACTCTCCATGGGTTAGAGGAGACCACTATCTGGTACTGGTGGTACTTTACTCTCCATGGGTTAGAGGAGGCCACGACCTGGTACTGGTGGTACTTTACTCTCCATGGGTTAGAGGAGACCACGACCTGGTACTGGTGGTACTTTACTCTCCATGGGTTAGAGGAGGCCACGACCTGGTACTGGTGGTACTTTTACTCTTCATGGGTTAGAGGAGGCCACGACCTGGTACTGGTGGTACTTTACTCTCCATGGGTTAGAGGAGACCACTACCTGGTACTGGTGGTACTTTACTCTCCATGGGTTAGAGGAGACCACGACCTGGTACTGGTGGTACTTTACTCTCCATGGGTTAGAGGAGGCCACGACCTGGTACTGAGTGGTACTTTACACTCCATGGGTTAGGAGACCACTATCTGGTACTGGTGGTACTTTACTCTCCATGGGTTAGAGGAGGCCACTATCTGGTACTGGTGGTACTTTACACTCCATGGGTTAGAGGAGGCAACTATCTGGTACTGGTGGTAGTTTACTCTCCATGGGTTAGAGGAGGCCACGACCTGGTACTGGTGGTACTTTACACTATATGGGTTAGAGGACGCCACGACCTGGGTACTGTCGGTCCTTTACTCTCCATGGGTTAGATGAGGGCCACTACCTGGTTCTGGTGGTACTTTACACTCCATGGGTTAGAGGAGGCCACGACCTGGTACTGTTGGTACTTTACCCTCTGGTACTGGTGGTACTTTACTCTCCATGGGTTAGAGGAGGCCACGACCTGGTACTGGTGGTACTTTACTCTCCATGGGTTAGAGGAGGCCACGACCTGGTACTGAGAGTGGTACTTTACCCTCTGGTACTGGTGGTACTTTACTCTCCATGGGTTAGAGGAGGCCACTACCTGGTACTGGTGGTACTTTACTCTCCATGGGTTAGAGGAGGCCACGACCTGGTACTGGTGGTACTTTACTCTCCATGGGTTAGAGGAGGCCCACGACCTGGTACTGGTGGTACTTTACTCTCCATGGGTTAGAGGAGGCCACGACCTGGTACTGGTGGTACTTTACCCTCTGGTACTGGTGGTACTTTACTCTCCATGGGTTAGAGGCCACGACCTGGTACTGGTGGTACTTTACTCTCCATGGGTTAGAGGAGGCCACGACCTGGTACTGTTGGTACTTTACCCTCTGGTACTGGTGGTACTTTACTCTCCATGGGTTAGAGGAGGCCACGACCTGGTACTGGTGGTACTTTACTCTCCATGGGTTAGAGGAGGCCACTATCTGGTACTGGTGGTACTTTACACTCCATGGGTTAGAGGAGGCAACTATCTGGTACTGGTGGTAGTTTACTCTCCATGGGTTAGAGGAGGCCACGACCTGGTACTGAGTGGTAGTTTACACTCCATGGGTTAGAGGAGACCACTATCTGGTACTGGTGGTAGTTTACTCTCCATGGGTTAGAGGAGGCCACTCTCTGGTACTGGTGGTACTTTACTCTCCATGGGTTAGAGGGGACCACTATCTGTTACTGGTGGTACTTTACACTCCATGGGTTAGAGGGAGGCAACTATCTGGTACTGGTGGTAGTTTACTCTCCATGGGTTAGAGGAGGCCACGACCTGGTACTGAGTGGTAGTTTACACTCCATGGGTTAGAGGAGACCACTATCTGGTACTGGTGGTAGTTTTACTCTCCATGGGTTAGAGGAGGCCACTCTCTGGTACTGGTGGTACTTTACTCTCCATGGGTTAGAGGAGACCACTACCCTGGTACTGGTGGTACTTTTACTCTCCATGGGTTAGGAGGAGGCCACTCTCTGGTACTGGTGGTAGTTTACTCTCCATGGGTTAGGAGGAGGCCACGACCTGGTACTGGTGGTAGTTTACACTCCATGGGTTAAGGAGACCACTATCTGGTACTGGTGGTAGTTTACTCTCCATGGGTTAGAGGAGGCCACTCTCTGGTACTGGTGGTACTTTACTCTCCATGGGTTAGAGGGAGGCCACTCTCTGGTACTGGTGGTACTTTACTCTCCATGGGTTAGGAGGGAGGCCACTATCTGGTACTGGTGGTACTTTACTCTCCAGGGGTTAGAGAGGCCACTCTCTGGTACTGGTGGTACTTTACTCTCCATGGGTTAGAGGAGACCACTACCTGGTACTGGTGGTACTTTACTCTCCATGGGTTAGAGGAGGCCACTATCTGGTACTGGTGGTACTTTACACTCCATGGGTTAGAGGAGACCACTACCTGGTACTGGTGGTACTTTACTCTCCATGGGTTAGAGGAGACCACTATCTGGTACTGGTGGTACTTTACACTCCATGGGTTAGAGGAGGCAACTATCTGGTACTGGTGGTAGTTTACTCTCCATGGGTTAGAGGAGAGCCACGACCTGGTACTGGTGGTAGTTTACACTCCATGGGTTAGAGGAGACCACTATCTGGTACTGGTGGTAGTTTACTCTCCATGGGTTAGAGGAGGCCACTCTCTGGTACTGGTGGTACTTTACTCTCCATGGGTTAGAGGAGACCACTACCTGGTACTGGTGGTACTTTACACTCCATGGGTTAGAGGAGGCCACTATCTGGTACTGGTGGTACTTTACTCTCCATGGGTTAGAGGAGGCCACTATCTGGTACTGGTGGTACTTTACTCTCCATGGGTTAGAGGAGGCCACTATCTGGTACTAGTGGTACTTTACACTCCATGGGTTAGAGGAGGCCACTCTCTGGTACTGGTGGTACTTTACACTCCATGGGTTAGGGGCCACTATCTGGTACTGTGGTACTTTACTCTCCATGGGTTAGAGGAGACCACTACCTGGTACTGGTGGTACTTTTACTCTCCATGGGTAGAGAGGTGGCCACTATCTGGTACTGTGGCATTTTACACTCCATGGGTTAAGAGGAGGCCACTATCTGTGGTACTGGTGGTACTTTACACTCCATGGGTTAGAGGAGACCACTATCTGGTACTGGTGGTACTTTACACTCATGGGTTAGAGGTGACCACTACCTGATACTGGTGGTACTTTACACTCCATGGGTTAGAGGTGACCACTACCTGATACTGGTGGTACTTTTACTCTGCATGGGTTAGAGGAGGCCACTATCTGGTACTGTGGGTACTCTACGCTCCAAAACTTAGAGAGGAGGCCACAAGCTTTTACTTGTGGTACTTTACAGTCAAGGGTTAAAAGATACTACAACCTTGTACGAGTGACAGATTACACTCAAGGGTAAGAAAATACCAAAATTGTGCTTATGAAACTATCTCTCACGAAACAACGGTTTCTGCCCGAAGAGTTCCTCGTATGATATCGAGATGAAAAGAAGCATCACCATACTGTGCGGAATTGAGCAGATTCAATCCCGCAACCCCTTCTTTATATTGTTTGTGTGTCATGTAACGCCGCACCCAGCTGTATTCCTTCTGTATGTCATGTCATCAGCCTGTAAAATAATCAAGCCTGGGCCACAGAATCCAGTGATAGTGATCACCACTTCATCACAGCAAACGCAATCAACGACGGGCCTGATCGCTCGCTCCATCTGGTCGTCTCTTTCAACCAGTTATACACTCTTGTAAACACTAAAGATGTTAATCTATGCATGTTATTTTTGTTTGCCATTTCTTAAACACAACATCAATGTCAATGTCAAACTTTAACTTATTATCAACAAATATAACCAATTATATTTGGTAAAAACTATCACAGAGTTCATGATTGATGGTGACAGATGTGAGGGTTGTTCTTTTATCTCTCCAATCGATTATTTATTCCTTAGGTTTTGTCATATTCACAGTAGGATAATTGTCATCACATTGGCAAATGAACTGATTTCCTCTCTGTGGTTTTGTTCATTGTCTCCAAGGGGACAGCCCATGGTGCGTCATCAGCGCCATCAGGTAACTCGACATTCTGTCAATACGACACATGGCAGTCAGTTGTTCGTGTGCAGCATGAAAGGAGAGGCGAGGTGACACAACCTTGTGGACCGCCCATGTTCCGATGCACAACCGCGGAAAGAGCAGAGATAACTTGTACAAATTGAGGCCCAGCCGATGGGGAAAACTTCAATCTTTAACGAAATATTCAATTTAACTCCTACATAAAACCGTCCCCATACAGTGCCAATTGTATTAAAAGCAGAAGAAATGTTAGTAAAAGAAATCTAGCATATTAGATTTAGACATCTCTAGATTTTTTATAATATTGTTTAAAATAATTTTGCGTCTCTCTCTGCGTGCAAACTGCAAGGGGTCACAAGGATGACTTGCACCACACAACAGATGATTTAAGACATTGCCTTCAAAACACTTCACAGCTATTGAGCAACGGGGGTAAATCAACATGGTAGTTCAATACAACCCATGTGTTTTTAAAGGGTATTATCTTTGAGGTTTTCCATATGATGGTATGACATGTGGGGCTGGCTAAAAGTATCGATACTCCGGAAATATCGTCGATGGGAAGAATTATCAGTGATAATCGATATGAAAACTGTGTCACCGATATTATATCGTGCATTGCAATGAAATATGGTGCTAAGCTACCACCGACACACTGCACCAAGCTACATTGTTATTTCTGGATTGCTTCTAAATGATGTTCAAGACAATGTTTTTTGTTCATAAGTCAGATAAATATGTCACAACTCTCTAGTGATGTTACGTATGTTGATTTCCAGACTTTTTGCCATTTGTTTTGTAGAAGTTATCTGTAGAAGATCTAGAAGATTTAGTTAACTATTATCGATCTCTTTGATTTATATCGAAAGCCAGCCTTCAGGGCATGAGAATCAAACTTGCAAGTCTGCTTAATACTTTGCACAGCTGTTCGCTCACTCGTTCAACACATCTGATCAATCTGTGCTTGTGTGCGGTCCTGTGCATAGAGCTCAGGTCACACATCAATTGAAGTTAAGCAACGTGGGTACCCGGTGGGATAAGTCATGTGACTATAACTTTCTAGCTTTTAGCTTACAGGGCTATAGCTTGGCTAATCTAATAATGTCAGATTTTGGGTCCGAAACCAGGCCTGGGAATGCTTTGAACGATGTTTTGGGTCGTTGTCCTGCTGGAAAATTTCCATAGAACACGTGAGCAGATGGAAGAAAATGTCCCTCGAGAATATGTGTACCGCTCACTGTTCATATTCCCTTCAAATACACAGAGGGGCGTTGCCCCTAACACAGATATGCCACCCCACACGTTAAATTTCGGACTGTACTTTGGGCGCTGATACAAAGGTTTTCACTTTGTTTTGGTCCAGAATTTCAGTGTATTAGGAAACAGCCACACAGAACTTTCAACTGAGAAAATCACATTGTCCCAGTTAAAATTTCTATGCTGTAAGCACCAGTTCAACCTTCGCCCTTTTGTTCAGGTTTCATGATCGGTGATGGAGTTCCTCGACTTTTCGGCCAACCCATTGCATGCAGCTCAGTTTTAATTGTCTCCTTAGAGACAGCCACAGTTCCTCTATCAATCATATCCAGCCTTAAGTTTTCTAAACTCCTTCGTTTGTTTATAGAAACAAGAATACCAAGCCGCCTCCTGTCACCGACAGTCAATTTTCTGGGCCTACCTGCGCCTCCCTGGTGCTCAATGCCATATCCATTTGCAATATTTTTCAAAACACGATAAACAGTTGACACAGGGATGCCTGTTCTACTTGAAATCACTTTAGCTGATCTGATGTCCTTGTTATAATACTCTAAAATCAACTTCCCCTTCTCTAATTCATCCAAACTGAGGATCACTGAAAATGTCGTCTGCTAGCAAGTAAACAAAGGGGGATAACTCTTCACAAACTAATGAAAAAGGATTAACGGAGTAGTCTCTCTTGAATGAAACCAAGCACTTGATAGCTGGTCAAGGTTGTATACTACAAATCCAATTAAACATATTCCTAAAATTCTCAATAATTTCTGGTCATACTATATATCAGCTCTGTGTACGGGAGAAGAGGTTTCGACACTCCATCGTGCGGTGGAAATTGTGTCATTTAAAATGCCATAGGCAGCAAAGCAAGTTAATTAGTGGGAAAGATGATAGGTAGCTACAGCAACTTGACTTGACGAGGGTGACACTCATCTCCTCTACTATATCAAGGTGACGACTCCGTCGAGAGAAGTTGAGATCACAATACTACCTACACACTAATCTTGTCTGTTCGCTAAATGGCAAAATGATCATTCAGATCTTTATGAACAAGTAGCAAAATGTCATTTAAAAGTCTTCAAGTTATCTAAATTCTCTCCAAGATGGCCATAAATATGAATGCTGAACTCCATACTTCCAGCAGGCCATCACCATAAACGATTACTTTGGGAAGACAGGTAGGTGCTATTGCACAAAAGATAGTCCTTCACGGATTCCTCCAGGGATTCGTGTAGAAGTACTGGGAACAGTCATGAATGGATTAATCTGGGGAAACGAGTCAGGGTACTGGAGACGGTCTTGTCCGGCTTTCGGAAGGGGAGGAGAGTAGTCTTGCCTGGATTCCTCAAGGGGAGGCGAGTAGGGGACAGTCTTGCCTGGATTCCTCAAGGGGAGGCGAGTAGGGGTGCTGGGGAACTTTTTGGCCACGATACCTCAAGGGGAGGCGAGTAGGGGTGCTGGGGAACTTTGGCCTGGATTCCTCAAGGGGAGGCGAGTAGGGGTGCTGGGAAACTCTTGACCTGGATTAGTCAAGGGGAGGCGAGTAGGGGTGCTGGGGAACTTTTGGCCAGGATTCCTCAAGGGGAGGCGAGTAGGGGTGCTGGGGAACTTTGGCTTGGATTCCTCAAGGGGAAGCGAGTAGGGTGCTGGGGAACTCTTGGCCTGGATTCCTCAAGGGGAAGCGAGTAGGGGTGCTGGGGAACTTTTGGCCTCGATTCCTCAAGGGGACGCGAGTAGGGTGCTGGGGAACTTTTGGCCTCGATTCCTCAAGGGGACGCGAGTAGGAGGGTGCTGGGGAACGTTTGGCCTGGATTCCCTCAAGGGGAGGCGAGTAGGGTGCTGGGGAACTTTTGGCCAGGATTCCTCAAGGGCAAGCAGTAGGGGTGCTGGGGAACTTTTTGGCCTGGATTCCTCAAGGGGAGGCAAGCGAGTAGGGGTGCTGGGGAACTCTTGGCCTGGATTCCTCAAGGGGAGGCGAGTAGGGGTGCTGGGGAACTTTTGGCCTGGATTCCTCAAGGGGAGGCGAGTAGGGGTGCTGGGGAACTTTGGCCTGGATTCCTCAAGGGGAAGCGAGTAGGGGTGCTGGGGAACTTTTGGCCTGGATTCCCTGGGGGGGAGGCGCGAGTAGGGGTGCTGGGGAACTCTTGGCCTGGACTCCTCAAGGGGGGAGGCGAGTAGGGGTGCTGGGGAACTTTTGGCCAGGATTCCTCAAGGGGAAGCGAGTAGGGTGCTGGGGAACTTTTTGGCCAGGATTCCTCAAGGGGAGGCGAGTAGGGGTGCTGGGGAACTCTTGGCCTGGATTCCTCAAGGGGAGGCGAGTAGGGGTGCTGGGGAACTTTTGGCCTGGATTCCTCAAGCGGGGAGGCGAGTAGGGGTGCTGGGGAACTTTTGGCCTGGATTTCTCAAGGGGAAGCGAGTAGGGTGCTGGGGAACTTTTGGCCTGGATTCCTTAAGGGCAGGAGAGTAGGGGATAGTCTTGTCTGGGTTCTTCAAGGGGAGACCAGTGTCAATATATACTTTTGTATAGGCAAGATGTTATCTAAAATGCAAACGTTACCATGCGGCACCAGCATTGGTGTACATGTCAACAAACACTCTACACTTCTTAACGTGAGATGAGATTCGAGGTAATTGGCACCAGAATGGGATCGTTTGTACTGAAGAAAGGCAAGGACATATTTATACAGACACACAAACGTGACTTACTCCGTGTCAATTGGCAACAACAAGGACAACTCAAAGACGTGATGTTTCGAAGCATGGCTGACATATTCAAACTGGATACTTGGAAAGATGCAGTAAAAGAGCTTTCCCTGAGTTTCACCAACTCCTTAGTTCATTAAAATATGAAGGTGTTCTTATTCTGAAAGACGTGTACTTACAACACGTGTTTTAAACCAACTTAGTCGAGTTACTTGTCCAATCATTTTGACTTACTTGGTGTCTAAAATGTTATGATTGCTGAACACCTGAACGAGTATCGGGTTTTACATGTTCGACAGACCCGAATTCATTGTAAGTAAGGGCGTTTTTTGGATTTGTTATAGCGCGTTATTGGGATATAGCAGTTTTCTTTAAAAGGTGGCATCTATTGTATAAACAAAACATCCATTCGGTGTTAGTTTTCATTTCCTGTGAGACAAAAAATGCCATCAGCTATATCTCGTTATGAACACAACACTCTTAAAATCTCACCTACCATTTGGGATCCTGAGACAGCTGACATTTTTTTTCTAGTCACCATTTAGTTTGGTTCATGTGAACATAATTCTGTTAATTTGCCAAGTTAGATAAAAAAAAGTACATGTGTTATGCAAATGACTCTGAATGCGAGTTAAAACTCGGTTCAATATATTATACAACATCTATATTTGAGTGAGTGAGTTTAGTTTTACGCCACTTCCAGGAATATCACGGCGGGGGACACCAGAAATGGGCTCCACATATTGTATTATGCGGATATAGTGTTACTATGGTGTTTTGTCTGTGAGGAGATAGCTATTTTCGTGTTTTCAGACACACAAAGTCTACATTCCCTGTATACCGAGAATGACGTCATTGTAGCTCAAATGAAAAATGGCTTTCGTCACCACACTATGACGTCACAGCTGCAGCTCGGCCGAAGCTGGGATTTCAATATGCAGGGTGTTTGGAGTTTTTAAGGTAAAAAACCCTCACATACGATGAACGTTTGTGCGTTTTGTATGACAAACATTATTCTCCCGAACTTTTTAAAAATTAGATCCATTTAAAACTAAACTCCAGAAAAAAGACTAGATCTGATCATGTCTCGTGTGTGTTTACATGGTAAACACATTATTTGCATTATTCGTTGCATTAGGTCACACATTTGATCATTACCGTCATTACCGATTTAAACTTTGCATGTTAAACCATGTCATAAGACGTTCAAGACATCTGCTCATGAAACAAATACTAGTATAAGAACAAAAAGCTCAGTTGTTGAAGGCTGACTGACTGACTGAGTTTGGTTTTACGCCGCTTTTAGCAATATTCCAGCAACATCACGGCGGGGGACACCAGAAATGGGCTTCACACACTGTACCCATGTGGGAATTCGAACCCGGGTCTTCGGCGTGACGAGCCAACGCTTTAACCATTAGGCTACCCCACCGCCCAGTTGTTGAAGAAGACAAGTTGTACGGTCTGTGCTGAAAGTAGAATTGCTGTTGTAGCCGTCACTGTGCTGTTGTAGCCGTCACTGTGCTGTTGTAGCCGTCACTATATTAATGACAAAGATCAGTCATTAGCATGTTGGACATGAACAGAGAATTAAATAAAGACACAATCAAATGTTTTGTGGAGGCTTAGTGCAATTTCAACAGCGAAAACCCTGATATATGTAGGCTGGAAGATATCGGGCGGTCATTTTGAACTGTTAAAAACACAAGTAATTGTCAATTAATTGACTACGGAAATGAATGGAAAACTGACATGCTCGGAAGTGACCGAGTTTGTTTGCAGAGTGGTCTGAATGATGAAGGTTGTACGATAAGCCGCGGTATTAGCTCACAGTTCTCATATAGTTACATGAAAATAATGGCTTGTCTTCTCATATGTTCTAGGTTTGTATCCAGACAGAGACAGTCGATATGTTTTGTAAAGCTTTCTATAATTGAATCTACGCGCATGTTGACGAGGTTGATGATTTCTGTAATGTAGACCTCTCTCATTTCTGAATCCTGTGGAATTAATGGCGCTTTGTGTCTATGTCCACATCCGACAGGATGACGTCAGAACCTGAAATCATGGTTCCTTACTTCTGTCTAAATGTCGTGTCTGGACACAGGTGGAGCCACTGCAGCACAGGTGTGCCAGCTACCCCTATATTCAGAGACAGAATTTATCATGAATAATTAGTTATAATTCCAGTCCATGAAAGTCTGCTCAAAGGCGCTTTTGAGGAAAACAACTCTGACAAAGGGTATTCAGTTGAATGCCAATCTGAAGGAGTGCGTGTCGAAGCTAGATTTGAAATTTGATAGTTCCTAAATGTATCGGAGATCGTATGGAATGGAATTCCAAAAGACTTGACCAGCTTTTGAGAAGGTTCTGTCACCATTGCAGATGGGCGAGATTTCGGTATAGAAAACAAATGTTGGCAGCCGGATCGTAAAGATCGAGCTGGAACATGATCTTTAATACGATCATACATGCATGATGATGCCAGACTCTGTCCCCGGTACCAAATTGTTGAGTCGAGGAACGGGGAACAGGACGCTGTGTTTCTCCTTGTAGTCACCTCCACCGCCATATAGCTGGAATATCGCTGAGTGCGGTGTTAAACAACCAACAAACAAATAAACACATCCACAGAGATGAGGTCTCAGACGTTTACCACTACTGTGAAATCCACGAGTAAGAATAAGGTGATGACAAATCCAGGAACACAGTCTTTAGTGTTGTTGGTGCTATCACGTTTGTTTTCCAGGAAACATGTTCCCGCCCTCATCCCTTTAGACCAAAAATGGGTACCCATTTCAGGTGTCCCCCGCTGTGATATTGCTGGAATATTGCAAAAAGCGGCGTAAAACTAAACTCACTCACCCACTTTAGACCAAAAGACATGACGTTATGCCGGTAGATGCCATGTGGTGGAAAACATTAACACATTCTGTCAAGCAAAATGAAACATGTCTTTTAATGAAATGAAACATGCTTGTAACAATGATGGTGAGTGCTACCTTTGTCGACGGCACAACCCAGAGGACGGACTCACACTGGTTTTCTAATTGTGACATTCACAAAATGAGTTCACTTTGAAAGTACAAGCATTGAAGCAGTAGCAAGCAAACTGTTCCTAATGTAAGCCACAGGGGACACCCCATCGGTCAAATTATTTTCAGATCGAGCCTAAGCTTTAATTTTCGCTTCGGCAATGATTGACCTTTCTACAGCAATCCAGTTCCGCTTTTCGCCAAGGCGACATACACACTGCATTCACTGAGACAAATAATCCTTGCATCTTCGCAAAACACTGTCAATTCGACACAACGTTTAAAAACTATAACCGTGGGCGAAATAGGGTAAAACAAACAATATTGCCTGCGAACATACGACACGTCAAGGCCAGAGTATTGGCAGTCTCTGACTAACAGTTGAAACCAGATTCCATTGGACGCAAAGGTAAAAGTAATGGCGGTGAAAATTAAAATGCATGTAGTCAAACCAGTGATGACTGGGTGTTCGTGGAAAATGCCAGTCCCATCCTACCGGTAGCTCCCGTAAGATAACTCACGAAAACGTATGTGTCTACCACCTGGCGGCACACCGCAGTACTGCTACCATGCCATGGTGGCCTGTCTTCATGCCAAGACGATAAGCTATTAGTGCACCAATAAACATTACTTTACTGGAAATGGGTTCAGTGGGATGGCCTAGTGGTTAAAGCGTTCACTCCACGCACCGAAGACCCAGGTTCGATTCCCAACAGTAAACACAATGTGTGAAGCCCATCTCTGGTGTCCCCGCCATGATATTGCTGGAATATTGCTAAAAGCGGCGCAAAACTAAACTCATTCACCAACGCCCCGCCTGTTTTACGTGTACCCTTGTATCATGAACGTTTCTGTCTCGTAGAACAAATTAGATGTACAAAGTTGCAGTCCCTTATCAGGCCAGCATCCTCTGATTGTCCCCTAATTTAACATCATTATTATGCTAATATCTGTATAGCGCCAATGTCCAGCCCGGACCCGATCATGGTCAAGATGAGATGTATAATATGTGGAAATGGGCTTTTCACAGGCATTTGAAAACTCACTCACTCACCAATCTACAAACAGGAAGGTGTCAACACGGGCGAACATCGCCGTGCCAGGCGGTGCATAACGCACGGAACGTGGGTAAGGTGATAACCACTAACGCCATGTCAGTAGTACCACGAGTAGGTGGCGGAAGCCGCGTAAAACAGTACACAGGAAACGCAAGTGAGATGGTCAATTGGCCGTCCTCTTGTACCGCCTTCCCACCGAAGCCATATAACAGCTGATCCCAGTTTGTGTCGCGGGTCAACAGCCAATGGTGAGCACTAGCCACATCCCTTCAGACTGCTTGTTGCCACTTCATCAGGTGAGACATCGTCGTATACAACAAAGACGTAGTCTGGAGGCGAGGTCGAACGGGGTTCAGACTTCGAGGTCAAGACTGTTGAACTTCTTTTAGCGACATGCGTGTTCGCTTGGGATGGTTAGCGCCTGCGGCTTTAAGCGGCTTTAGCAAAAGTCCAGCCATATAAATGTAGGGGACACCAGAAATCGGCTTCACACATCGTACTCATGGGGAAATAGAACCTGGTAATCCGAGACGCTTTCTTTTACCCACTGGTCTATCCAACCACCCTGTGGTAGCTTGTCTTGGTCTGGCCGAGAACCAGTAACACATTAAGTTGAACTACCGAAATGCCATGCCCCAGCGTCTTGATACAGTAAGATACTTTGGCATATTACAGCTACTCATCCAGCAATATGACAAGCCCTGTGTCTTGATACAGTAAGATACTTGGTATATTACAGCTACTCATCCAGCAATATGACAAGCCCCTGTGTCTTGATACAGTAAGATACTTGGTATTACAGCTACTCATCCAGCAATATGACAAGCCCCCTTAATAATGTGGAGAACGGATTAAAACATCCCGTATGTCAAACGTATGTTACATCCATCATGGGGCAATCCAGCAGGGATCAATAGTCGGGGATCCTCTGCACCATCGGTCATAGCTATCAGTACGCCATACCCCAACTTGAAGACATTCTATCAGTATGTCGCCCAAACTGTTCAACATGTCAGCGCTATACCCCTTTAACTTGAAGACGCTTCATCAGTATGTCGCCCAAACTGTTCAACTGGTCAGTGCCATACCCTAACTTGAAGACGCCATCAGCATGTCGTGCCCAAACTGTTCAACATGTCAGCTTATGCCATAACTTCCCCAAATTGAAGACTGTTCATCAGTATGTGTCATACCCTAATTCCAAACTGTTCAACTGTCAACCCGTCAGCCATACCCCAACTTGAAGACGCCATGAGTACGTCGTGCCCAAATTCTGTTCAACCCTGCCAGTGGCTCACCCTTCTAACTTGAAGACGCTTGTCAGTAATAAGTTGCAGCCTTAAAGTAAGTTAAAGCTTGTTGAAGCGTCACAATCTCTAATTTAAATACGCCATCAGTACGTCGTGCCTTAAACTGTTCAACTTTGTTGCAAGGCTCACACCCTAACTTGAGATTACGTCACGTTTCCTCGAGAGACATTGAAACTTTCATTTCTTTAAAAGTTGACATTTCAATTGCTTTCGATCAAACAAAAGAACACGACTAAGACACCTGAAACATACGCAGAAGAAGTATGTACATTTAAATGTTATGAAACAATCTCTAACGATGCTTACCGCTCATGAGCAGAGACAGGTTCTTTATGACTGTTCTGCTGCATCATTCCTGGCTGAAATCCAAGTGGGACGACCTCGGTATTGAGAAAAGTAAGGTAAACACATATCTAAATGTCAAATCATGACTGAAGGAAAGTCATTAAAAATATGAAGATACAAAGCCTGTGGGATCACCTTAATTGTTCGTGACAAAAAGAAACGTGGGTGTTGGTGGCGTGAATATAAAGCGCATACAAAAATGATCAGTAACTGCAGTTTAAATGTGTATTGTATGTCCGAAGCTTACGACCATGAGCATGATGTTGACAAAACCTAAAACATTGTCAGGGCGAATGTTTTACTATTCTAACAACAAACGATGGAAATTCGAGGTGTGAGGTGAGGTGAAATTGGATTTAACGTCGTACTTGAGAATATTTCGCTCATATGACGACGTGCATGCCGTGTATGCGTGTGCGTGCGGCTGCTTATACTAGTCCAGACTGAAGCTTG